>NC_053391.1:302435109-303049172 GCF_905171765.1 Bufo bufo
ACGCAGGCCTAACTGTATCTAGTATATTGAACGCCAGATAAACTAACTTGGCCTTTTTTAAATAAAAAAAAAATTCCCTCACTGGAATACTTTCAGTCTTTTGACTGTATGGATTACAGATGGAATGACTGTTATATGTGAGTACCGCTTTCTTTGACAGATTCTAGTATGGGTACATATATGTTTTCCCAACCCCAGCACATTAGTTTGCTAATTCCAGATGTATGAAACGCAGGCCTAACTGTATCTAGTATATTGAACGCCAGATAAACTAACTTGGCCTTTTTTAAATAAAAAAAATTCCCTCACTGGAATACTTTCAGTCTTTTGACTGTATGGATTACAGATGGAATGACTGTTATATGTGAGTACCGCTTTCTTTGACAGATTCTAGTATGGGTACATATATGTTTTCCCAACCCCAGCACATTAGTTTGCTAATTCCAGATGTATGAAACGCAGGCCTAACTGTATCTAGTATATTGAACGCCAGATAAACTAACTTGGCCTTTTTTAAATAAAAAAAAAATTCCCTCACTGGAATACTTTATGGCTTTTCACTGTATGGATTACAGGTGGACTGGTATTAGTAGGGTTGACACAAGCACACCCAAGTCCCTGATGTAGGATTTCTATGGCACAGACCACTATTACAAGTGATTAATGGACGTTGGGAGAGATTGTGCTGCAGCACTAGTCCCAAGATAGCCGCCGCCTATCAGCCCAGTAACATGTGCCACAAAATGGTCTGCACAACCTTTAAAAAAAATAGCCTTGGACTGTGCTGCTAAATCGCTATTGGTCTGAATCCCAGGTGTAGATGTCTGACTTGTTTGGAGCTTTGGAATGCACACTGTGGCAGCTTCTGCTGCAGCACTACAAGTCGCAAAATGGCGGCCGGCGGTCAGCCCGGGTACATGTGGATGGAAAAATCACTCTGGCCACTCTAAAAATAGCCAATCCCTATCAAAAAAGCAGCTCAGCTGCAGTTGTTCAGATGAATCACAGGTGGAGGAGAGAAATTTGCTTCCAGTTATTCAATTATCCCTGCCTATTCTCGCCCTAGCATCAGCTGCGTCTAACCCTGTTCTATTCACATCGGGAGTGAGCACGTCCCGACGTGCGCACAAGCTTATAAGAGGCTGAGTCACATGCTGCACTTGGCCAATCACAGCCTTGCCAATAGTAGGCATGGCTGCGATGGCATCTTAGGGCAAGTAGTATGATGCATGTTGATTGGCTGCTTTGCAGCCTTTCAAAATGCGCCAAAATACATGCCGAACGACGAACCCGAACCCGAACTTTTACGAAAAAGTTCGGGTTCGGGTCCGTGTCACGAACACCCCAAAATTCGGTACGGACCCGAACTATGCTCGAACTGTTCGCTCAACACTAATTACTATGTATAATAGAAGTAGAGAAATAGAAATTTGGAAATTTGCTAATTTTTCCAAAATTTGGGTATTTTTTATAAATAAAAATGCTTTTTTTTAACTCAATTTTACTAGTGTCATGAAGTACAATATGTGACGAAAAAACAAACTCAGAATGGCCTGGATAAGTCAAAGCATTTTAAAGTTATCACCATATAAAGTGACACTGCAATAAATGGCCAGGTCCTTAAGGTGAAAATGAGCCCAGTCCTTAAGGAGTTAAACCAGGCACCCCCTGCTCTGAAGAGGGGAGGGTGCCTGGTTCATAGGAAAAGGTCAGAAATTGCTGGAAACACCACCTAAATGGTTCGATAACAGCATGGGAGGATGTCTGGATGCATCTTGGACTCCCAGGTCACTGCTGGGAACGATGTTGTCCAAGTAGTACGCTACTTTTACAGACTGACAATAATACGCACAAAACTGAAGATAAAATCAATTTTAGAGGAAAAATTGTTAGGAAGCATTCTTTCCTATATATTTATTTGTATATAAAGTGCAAGTCCTGCCAAAAATTACAAGGAAGAGGCACTCCGATACAGGGCCGGTGCAAGGATTGTTGCCTCCCTAGGCAAGATAAAAATTGCCCCCCCCCTTATCAGATGATCTGCCCATATCATGACATCACATATGTTCCACCCCTTTTTCAGCATTTAAATGAAAAGAACTGCTATGTTTCCCTTAGGGTTAATCAAGCTTCTTGTAGCTGTCTCCCTGACAGCCGCTAGAGGTGCCTCCGCGATTCTCACTGTGAAAATTACAGTGGGAAGACGTCGAACAAAGTTTTGAATGCATGCGCATGCGCATTTGCAGCTGAGAGGAGGATCGGGCAGAAGAGTTCCCAGTGCCGGCGCTGGAGAAAGGTAAGTGGTTGAAGGGGTTTTAACCCCTTCAGCCCAGTGGGAGGGGGACACGAGGGTGCCCCACTCCTAACAACTATATAGTGCCAGGAAAATGAGTTTGTTTTCCTGGCACTATAGTGCTCCTTTAACACCAGTACTGTACAGTGTCTTTTCTCTGCAGGAACAGGCTATAGACACCAGTGTCCTTTTAATGTGAGGTAAATTAGTTTCCAATGTAGTATTAATAACTAAACAATTAAATAATAAACAAATTGCATTGTCTACTTACCACCAGGACAATAAGATGATCTGGTCTCTGGCTGCAGTCTGGCTCTTGGTCTGGCTCTGGGGACTCCCTTGTCACTCTCTTCTCCCCCCTCCCTCCCTTGTCACTCTCTTCTCCCCCCTCCCTCCCTTGTCACTCTCTTTTCCCCCCTCCCTCCCTTGTCACTCTCTTCTCCCCCCTCCCTCCCTTGTCACTCTTCTCCCCCCCTCCCTTGTCACTCTTCTCCCCCCTCCCTTGTCACTCTCTTCTCCCCCCTCCCTCCCTTGTCACTCTCTTCTACCCCCTCCCTCGTCACTCTCTTCGCCCCTCCCTCCCTTGTCACTCTCTTCTCCCCCCTCCCTCGTCACTCTCTTCTCCCCCCCTCCCTTGTCACTCTCTTCTCTTCCCCCCTCCCTCCCTTGTCACTCTCTTCTCCCCCCCTCCCTCCCTTGTCACTCTCTTCCCCCCCCTTGTCACTACCTCCCCCCTCCCTTGTCACTCTCTTCTACCCCCTCCCTCGTCACTCTCTTCTCCCCCCCTCGTCACTTTCTTCTCCCCCCTCCCTCGTCACTCTCTTCCCCCTCCCTTGTCACTCTCTTCTCTTCCCCCCTCCCTCCCTTGTCACTCTCTTCTCCCCCCCTCCCTCCCTTGTCACTCTCTTCCCCCCCCTTGTCACTACCTCCCCCCTCACTTGTCACTCTCTTCTCCCCCCCTCCCTTGTCACTCTCTTCTCCCCCCTCCCTCTCTTGTCACTCTCTTCTCCCCCCTCCCTCCCTTGTCACTCTCTTCTCCTCCCTCCCTTGTCACTCTCTTCTCCTCCTCCCTCCCTCGTCAGTCTATTCTCCCCCCTCCCTCCCTTGTCAGTCTATTCTCCCCCCTCCCTCCCTTGTCACTCTCTTCTCCCCCCTCCCTCCCATGTCACTCTCATTCCCCCCCTCCCTTGTCACTCTCATTCCCCCCTCCCTTGTCACTCTCATTCCCCCCTCCCTTGTCACTCTTCTCCCCCCTCCCTCCCTTGTCACTCTTCTCCCCCCCTCCCTTGTCACTCTTCTCCCCCCCTCCC
This sequence comes from Bufo bufo, assembly GCF_905171765.1. Classification (NCBI taxonomy): domain Eukaryota; kingdom Metazoa; phylum Chordata; class Amphibia; order Anura; family Bufonidae; genus Bufo; species Bufo bufo. Next base: position 302,438,713 of record NC_053391.1, read on the forward strand.
TTGTCACTCTCTTCTCCCCCCTCCCTCCCTTGTCACTCTCTTCTACCCCCTCCCTCGTCACTCTCTTCTCCCCCCCTCGTCACTCTCTTCTCCCCCCTCCCTCGTCACTCTCTTCTCCCCCCCTCCCTTGTCACTCTCTTCTCTTCCCCCCTCCCTCCCTTGTCACTCTCTTCTCCCCCCCTCCCTCCCTTGTCACTCTCTTCCCCCCCCTTGTCACTACCTCCCCCCTCACTTGTCACTCTCTTCTCCCCCCCCTCCCTTGTCACTCTCTTCTCCCCCCTCCCTCTCTTGTCACTCTCTTCTCCCCCCTCCCTCCCTTGTCACTCTCTTCTCCTCCCTCCCTTGTCACTCTCTTCTCCTCCTCCCTCCCTCGTCAGTCTATTCTCCCCCCTCCCTCCCTTGTCAGTCTATTCTCGCCCCTCCCTCCCTTGTCACTCTCTTCTCCCCCCTCCCTCCCTTGTCACTCTCATTCCCCCCTCCCTTGTCACTCTCATTCCCCCCTCCCTTGTCACTCTCATTCCCCCCTCCCTTGTCACTCTCATTCCCCCTCCCTCCCTTGTCACTCATTCCCTCCCTCCCTTGTCACTTTCATTCCCCCCTCCCTCCCTTGTCACTCATTCCCCCCCTCCCTCCCTTGTCACTCATTCCCCCCTCCCTTGTCACTCTCATTCCCCCCTCCCTTGTTACTCTCATTCACCCCTCCCTTGTCACTCTCATTCCCCCCTCCCTTGTCACTCTCATTCCCCCCTCCCTTGTCACTCTCATTCCCCCCTCCCTCCCTTGTCACTCATTCCCCCCTCCCTTGTCACTCTCATTCCCCCCTCCCTCCCTTGTCACTCATTCCACCCCTCCCTCCCTTGTCACTCATTCCCCCCTCCCTTGTCACTCATTCCCCCTCCCTCCCTTGTCACTCTTCCCCCCTCCCTCCCTTGTCACTCTTCCCCCCTCCCTCCCTTGTCACTCTTCCCCCCTCCCTCCCTTGTCACTCTTCCCCCCTCCCTCCCTTGTCACTCATTCCCCCCTCCCTTGTCACTCTCATTCCCCCCCTCCTTTGTCACTCTCATTTCCCCCCTCCCTTGTCACTATCATTCCCCCCCTCCCTTGTCACTCTCATTCCCCCCCTCCATTGTCACTCTCATTCCCCCGCTCCCTTGTCACTTTCATTCCCCCCCTCCCTTTTCACTCTCATTCCCGCCACCCTCCCTTGTCACTCTCATTCCTCCCCCCTACCTTCTCACTCTCATTCCTCCCCCCTCCCTTGTCACTCTCATTCCCCCCACCCTCCCTTGTCACTCTCATTCACCCCCACCTATAGTGTAGTGTGGCCGAGCTCTGTTCGGTCCGCGGAACAGGAGCATTTGTTTCCTGTACCCGGCCGGACTGAAATGAAGTGCACACTAAGTGAGCACATCCTGTCAGTCCGGCCGGGTACAGGAAACAAAAGCTCCTGTACCGCGGACCGAACAGAGATCGGCCACGCTACATTAGAGGCGCTTCCCTCCTGTCAGTCCCTCTCTTCAGGCTGCGCCCTGGCGGTGCACAATAATAGATGCGCCAGCCCGGGCAGTGCGGCAGTAGCCCGGTGCGCTGCCATACTTAAAAAAAAAACTTGCGGCAACGCTTTTTTTTTAAACCACACGGCCGGCGCCCCCTGCTAAATTGCGCCCTAGGCGTCTGCCTAGGTCGCCTTACAGGTGGCGACGGCCCTGCTCCAATACAACCTATATATCACATAAAGGAGGGCCTCATTCACATTGTGATGCAATTGTTCATATAGTGGGACTCCTACACTCAAAAAGCCTATGCACTAAGTGAAAGTGCTGCCAAAAATTAAAAGGAATCAGCACTACAATACACCTTTTGTTGCACATAAAGGAGGGCATCATACATAGCCTTTAAAAATAATGATTGATGGCCTGCTGGTGACCCTCAAAAACATTTGGAGCAAGGGCCTGCTGATCATCTAAAACATTATTGGAAGAAAAAATATCCAGCTCCACGTCTAAGCAGGAAACACTTTTTATTGATGCGGTTGAAAATCTTCATACAGGATAGTTTCGCCAACGCGTTACAGACCATATGACAATTTTGGTCCTTCCTCATGAAGATTTTCAACCGCATCAATAAAAAGTGTTTCCTGCTTAGACGTGGAGCTGGATGTTTTTTCTTCCAATATTGTTACCGCCAGCTCTCTGAGAAGGTCTGGCAGACGTTCTTCTGTACCTCTTGCATGATGTTCTTTGTTTTGGTTTCACTTTGTCATCTCCTTTCTCCCCGCTGTCACCTATTTGCACTAATTGCCTCCCTTTATATTCCCTCCCATACTGCCTCACTTTGCGGTTTATACTACATCCTGGATTGAAGTGTTCACTGCTGGAGACTTCTGTTACTGCTTGTTCAGATAAGTCCTTTCATGTATTGTGTTTCCTTGCTGTCTTGATTCTAGGTGACCCTGACTCCCTCCGTATTAAGTGCAGGGATCCGGTGGTCGTGTCCCCTCACTATTATAGGGTTTTCAGGTGTCACACAGTCTAGGTACGAGGGCATGCAATCGTCTACCTCTGAGACCCTTGTATGTGCTTAGCAGTCAGGGTGAGCTCTTAGGGTTTTACAGGGGTCACCTTTATGCTCCTTAGTTTGGGATCAAGCCAGTTGGATGTTTATCCATAACTTCCAGCTATCTACAACATCATCCGTGACAAATATTTGTTCAACTGCAACCAGGTGCAGTATCCTTGCTCGTCTAGCAGAGGAAGAGGTGAGAGCTGCCTTTACCATTTTTGTTCATCTAAAACATTATGGTTGATGGCCTGATGCCGCTTTGGTGGCTCTAGATAACCTGGGGCCGATTGCACGTCCTCGTGACGATGACAATCCATTCGGATGTCTGGCCTATCAACTTTCGATGTTATTGTCAGCACAAACCATGGTGACTATGGGTAACGGGGAATCAGGGTTCGATTCCGGAGAGGGAGCCTGAGAAACGTCTATCACATCCAAAGAAGGCAGCATGCGCGCAAATTAGGTATAATTAGGTGATCTGACCCTGTAAAACATTTTAGGTGCAGGCCTGCAGGCGAGCTGACCATGTAAAATATTTTAGGTACAGGCCTGCTGGTGAGCTAACCCTGTAAAAAATTATATGCGAGGGCCTGCTGGTGAGCTGACCCTGTAAAAGATTTTAGGTGAGGGCCTGCAGGTGAGCTGACCCTCTAAAACATTATATGCGAGGGCCTTCAGATGAGCTGAGCCTGTAAAAGATTTGAGGTGCGGGCCTGCTGGTGAGCTGACCTTGTAAAACATTTTAGGTGCGGGCCTGCTGGTGAGCTGACCCTGTAAAAGATTTTAGGTGCGGGCCTGCTGGTGAGCTGACCCTGTAAAAGATTTTAGTTGCGGGCCTGCTGGTGAGCTGACCCTGTAAAAGATTTTAGGTGCGGTCCTGCTGGTGAGCTGACCCTGTAAAAGATTTTAGGTGCGGGCCTGCTGGTGACCTGACCCTCTAAAAAGGTTGTAGGTGAGGGCCTGCAGGTGAGCTGACCCTGTAAAAGATTGTAGGTGAAGGCCTGCTAGTGAGCTGACCCTGTAAAACATTATATGCGGGGGCCTGCTGGTGAGCTGACCCTCTAAAAAATTATATGCGAGGGACTGCTGGTGAGCTAACCCTGTAAAACATTATATGCGAGGGCCTGCTGGTGAACTGACCCTCTAAAAAATTATATGCGAGGGCCTGCTGGTGAAATGACCCTTAAAAAAATTATATGTGAGTGCCTGCAGCTTAGCTGACCCTGTAAAACATTATATGCGAAGGGAATAAATGCGAGGGCATTATATGCAATGAATAAGCATGTGTTGATATGATGGAAGATGAGAAGGAGGATGAGAAAAGGAAGATTCAACCATATACCCTTGTTTGTGGTGGAAGGGATGCATGGGAATACAGTGTATTCAGTACATTACAAACAACACATTTAAAGTGCCTTTATGTTCATCAGCTTTCCTCTAGTGGAGTCGAAAAGTCATGGTCAATCCAGGCCTTGTTCATTTTTCTAAGAGTCAACCTATCAGCATTTTCAGTTGACAGGCGGATACACTTATCTGTTATAATGCCACCAGCAGCACTAAATACCAGCTCAGACAAAACGCTGGCGGCAGGGCAGGCCGACAACTCCAAGGCGTAGAGCGCCAGTTGTTATGCGTCACAGTCTGCTATGTACTCCTTCACCATCTTCAAAAAAATTCCCTCCTTGTGACACTAGGCCGCACATCAGGGTGAGGGTGTTGGCGAGGTGTCATGAAACTGTCCCAGGCTTTGGAGAGTGTTGCCCTGCCTCTGTTGGAACTGCTGTGTGTTCCCCTTTTCTCCCCTTCTCAGTTGGCCAAGGAACTACAGACTCTGCCGCCAGCGTTGTCAGATGGAAATCTTTGGAGCAATTTTTCAACAAGGATCTTCTGGTATTGCACCGTTTTGCTCATCCTCTCCACCAGAGGAATGAGAGATGAGAAGTTCTTTTTGTAGCGGGGGTCGAGAAGTGTGAACAACCAGTAATCTGTTTTGTCTAAAATGCGTATATTGTGCGGGTCGTGTGAAAGGCAACCTAACATGAAGTCAGCCATGTGTGCCAGAGTACCAACAGGCAAGACTTCGCTGTCGTCATCAGGAGAATCAATCTTCTCATCCTCTTCCTCCTCTTCTGCCCACCCATGCTGAACAGATGGAATTAAACTTCCATGGGTACTACCTCTGTAGCAGAGGCATCCGTCTCCTGCTCCTCCTCCTCTTCATCGTCCAATTCACGCTGAGAAGACAAACTGAGGGTGGTCTGGCTATCACCCTGTGTAATGTCTTCCCCCATTTCCACCTCTTCCACATGGGAAGCGTCGTCCTTAATTGGGAGCAGCAAGCGAGTAGACACAGAAGTGGGATGGTTATGCTGATAATAGCGTTATCGCCGCTCACCATCTGTGTTGATTCCTCAAAGTTTCTTAAAACCTCACAGAGGTCAGACATCCATGCCCACTCCTTGCTTGTGAATAGTGGAAGCTGACTGCAAAGGCGACGACCATGTTGCAGCTTGTATTCCACCACTGCCCTCTGCTGCTCACAAAGCCTGGCCAACATCTGGAACGTGGATTTAGAGCGCGTGCTCACGTTGCACAACAGCTGGTGAGCTGGCAATTTCAAGCACTGCTGAAGCGTTGACAGACTGGCTGAAGCTGTCGATGACTTGCGGACATGTGCTCACATGTGGCACACCTTCACCAGTAGCTGAGGCAAATTGGGGTAGGTTTTGAGAAACCGCTGAACCACGGTTGAACACGTGGGCTAGGCATGGGATGTGTCTGAGCTTGCCGAGCTCCAAAGACGCCACCAAGTTCCAGCCATTATCAGACATAACTATGCCTGGTTGTAGGTTGAGTGGCGAGAGCCACAGCTCAGCCTGGTCTCTTATCCCCAGCCACAGCTCTGCGGTGGTGTGCTGTTTGTACCCTAAGCATATCAGCTTCAGCACGGCCTGTTGCCGCTTCACAACTGCAGTGCTACACTGCTTCCAGCTACTGACTGATGACTGACTGGTGTTAAGTGGACCTTCCCTGTAACTGCGTTGGTCAGGGCACATGTGATGTTACCGGACACATGTTGGTGTAAGGCGGGCACGGCACACCTTGAAAAATAGTGGCGGCTGGGGACTGTGTAACGCGGCACGGCCGCCGACATCAGGCTGCGGAAGGCCTCAGTGTCTACAAGCCTAAATGGCAACATTTCTAGGGCCAGTAATTTGGAAAGCTGCACATTTAGTGCTATGGCCTGTGGGTGGGTGGCTGGGTATTTTTACTTGCGTTCAAAGGCCTGGGGTAAAGACATTTGGACGCTGCGCTGGGACGTGGATGTGGTCGCTTATGGTGCTTGCGAAGGTCCAGGTGCAGGGCGGAAGGCATACAGGCCTGCGCCTTCAACAGGGGATTGGCTGGCATGTAACATAGGGGACGAGGAGGCAGTGGAGTGACCCGCAGTAACAGATTGTGGACCCAGGCGTTCATCCCACTTATTACGGTGCTTGGATGCCATATGGCGGATCATGCTAGTGGTGGTGAGGTTGCTAGTGTTCACGCCCCGGCTCATTTTGGTGTGGCACTACTATTCTTTTGTCGTCCGCACTTTCCTAAAAAAAGCGCCATACTGCGGAACATCTACCCCTTGGCAAGGGAGATTTCCGCAAGGGGGTGCTCCGTGGAACAGTTGCGGGCCTGTTTGGTGTGGCCCGCCTTCTACTTTTTGCCACCCCACTGCCCCACTGTGCTGCAGATCCCTCCCCCTCTGTACTGCTGTCCTCGCTCAGCTTGCCACCTTCACAGGTTGGGTCAGTGACCTCATCATCCAGCACCTCCTCTTCCACTTCCTCACTTTGATCATCCTCCTGATTTGTTGACCTAACCACAACCTCAGTGATTGACAACTGTGTCTCATCCTCATCATGAACCTCTTGAGACAGTAATTGCGGTTGACTCAATGGCAACTGTGTCTCATCATCATCCACCTCATTAAACACTAATTGCCGTTCCCTACCGTCATGTTCTTGTGACTGTGGATGCTCAAGAGGTTGGGAATCAGGGCACAAGATCTCATGTCCCTCTTCAAGCATGCTTGGCTAGAGGGCCAAATCAAGTAATGGCCATTAAAATAGGTCCTCGGAATATCTGAGTGTGGGATCACTTGTTTGGCCAGACTGTACATGGTGGGAGGAAGGAGGATCAGGGTGAGGATTGTGTTGACCAGACTGGCTACTAACACTGGACTTTTTAGAAGACAGGGCGGTGCTTAACTGACTGGAATAATTATCTGCTGCAATCCAACCGACCACCTGGTTGCGCTGGTCTGATTTCAAGCGTGGTGTCCTGCGCCGCCCTGCAAACTGAGACATGAAGCTAGGTATCGTGGATGATTGTTTTTCTTGTGCTCTGGCTAAAGGCACAGTTTCTACGCGCCCAGGGCCACGGCTTCTGCCTGCACAATCAGCATCATGGCCACTTCCCCGTCCCTTACTGCTCGCCTTCTTCATTTTAAATGTGATATATGCTTGAAAGTATGTCACACATACAGTAGCGTAGGATTTGAAAATGTATCTGCAAAAAAATGTACAAAGGTATTTGTGATTAGGAAACCACAGGTAATGTCATTGTTCGCAGTGTTTATGGAAAAAGGTACACTGGATGTCACTGGTATTTTAGGGATGCGCACACTTTAAACAGGAGATGTGGCATGGATAATTTTACTCTCCGCAGCGGATACCATCTACGGAAAAAGTGCACTGGATGTCACTGATATTTTAGGAAGCGCACACTTTAAACAGGAGAAGTGGCATGGATAATTTAACTGTCTGCAGCGGACACCGTCTACGGAAAAAGTGCACTGGATATCACTGATATTTTAGGGATGCTCACACTTTAAACAGGAGATGTGGCGCGGATAATTTAACTGTCCGCAGCGGACACCGTCTACGGAAAAAGTGCACTGGATGTTACTGATATTTTAGGGATGCGCACACTTTAAACAGAAGATGTGGCGCGGATAATTTAACTGTCCGCAGCGGACACCGTCTACGGAAAAAGTGCACTGGATATCACTGATATTTTAGGGATGCTTACACTTTACTCAGAAGATTTGGCGCGAATAATTTAACTGTCCGCAGCGGCCTATTACACAGTATTTAGCGCAGGATGCGCTAAAAATATATATTGCTGCTGTCACACACAATAGTCCTTAAAAGGAAATTTGGGTCCCTGAAAAGTTTTTTGTATAAAAATCTTCCTATTACACTCCCTACACTGTCTGTCCCTTCCTATGCACAGCTCTCCCTAAAACTGAGCAATTTATCGCAGGTTGCGCTACAAACATATATTGCTGCTGTCACACACAATAGTCCTTAACAAGGACTATTGGGTCTCTGAAACGTTTTGGTACCCCAAAAATATTCAATTACACTCCCTACACTCTCTGTCCCTTCCTATGCTCAGCTCTCCCTCAAATGCATCATCGGGTGCTATATAGCACCCGATGATGCGTTCCGGCCAGCCATTCACTTTAATGCCAGTAGCCAACATGGCTACTGGCATTACAGTGATGGCAGTACTTACCTGCACGCTTATTGGCTGTGTAGCAGCCAAGAAACGTGCGGGGAGGAGACTCGAGCATGGTGCTTGAGCACATGCGATACTCAGCCGAGTACCGCCATGTGCCGAGCATCGAGATGCTCGAGCCGAACAGGTGCTCGGCCGAGCATGCTCGATTATCACTAGTATGTAAGTATGTATGTTCCACGATCACTCAAAAAAGCAACCATCGATTTCAATGAAACTTGGTATACACATCCCTTACTACCTGGAAATAAATCTTGTGGGGGTCACAGCTCTCTAGGACATACCGTTCCTGAGATATTCCCAAAAAATTACCTGCATTAGCCAATACAAGCCTGCGAGTCTTTTTCTTCATGTCCCAACTGCCATAAACACGGTCACGTGTCCCTTATCAGCCAATAGAAGCTTGCAGTCCCTTAGTCTCCACATACACACAGCTTTACTCCAGGTTTCCATAACAACCCAGCCATTTTTCGTCTCTGCTGTAGGTCAGCTTTAGGCTAGGGCTACATGAAGACAATAAGTCGCACGACATATAGGGCACAACTACTCTGCTGCATGTGTCACGCAACATTGATGTCGCACAAATGTCGCACGACAATTTTTATAATGATAGTCTATGGTGTTGAACTGCGACATCTTGGATGGATTTTTTGCAACTGTCGTGTTGCAGCTGCAGCATGTCACATGTTGCAGTGCGACACCATAGACTATCATTATAAAAATTGTTGAAACAAAATGTCGTGCGACACATGTTCTCGTGTAGCCCTAGCATTAAAGGGTCAGGGTGCTGTGGAGGTTACTATTAAAGGGGCGGGCACTGTGGGGGTCACTGTTAAAGAGGCGGGCACTGTGGAGGTCACTGTTAAGGGGGCAGGTCGCTGTGGTGTTAAGGGGGCAGGGGCCAGTATTAAAGGGGCAACTGCTGTGGAGGTCACTGTTAAGGCAGCAGGGTACTGTGAAGGTCACTGTTAAGGGGGCGGTCCCCTGAGGAGGTCACTATCAAGGGAGTGGAGTGCTGTGAAACTCACAGTTAAAGGGGCGGGCTGCTGTGAAGGTCAAAGTTAAGGGAATGGGCTGCTGTGGAGGTCCCATTTTAAAGTGGCGGGTCACTTTGGGGGGGTCAGTGTTAAGGGGTGGGGGACTTTGGAATTTTCTGTTAAAGGGACGGGGTGCTGTAGAGGTCACTGTTATGGGGGATACTGTTGATATCTTTTAACAACACACACAAACATTAAATTAAACAGATGAAATATACCCGTGCGAAGCCGGGTCCTTCTGCTAGTAGTAAATAAAAGAGCCCTTGCCCTGCGCGATCCTGTGCAGGGCAAGGGAGAGCATCGAAGCATGAACTACTCCGCTGCTCTAGTCAGAGGGGTCTGCCTAGGTGAAATTGAGGGTATGTCCGGGTTCAGCTCTGAACCTGGACAACCCCTTTAAGTCGACAGTGATAAATTAGACCTGGCGGTAACAGTGTCTTGTAATACTGACGCACAGTAAATCTACAGCTAACAGAAGGGATTAAAAAGCATGCATTTGGACTGCCACAACATGCATTAAAAGAAAAAAAAATCTCCACTTTTTATTGGCGTTGCCTCCATTTCTAAATTTTGTTCCACTAAGGAGCCATTTGGACACAGCTCCCTCAGGAGCTCGCATCGGTTTTTTGCTTTACTGCAGGGTACTGTATGCTTTACTTTTTGCTTAACATAAGGGATTAGCTATGAATCTTGTGCACTGTACAGTGATGTAGATAGTGACTAATTATACCTGCCTGTAATAATGACAGTGGGTGCACTAGAACGTAATGGCCTTCATTTATCACAATTCGTGATTAATTAATTCGGAACAAATTTAATTTCTTGTTGAAGTTTGTCGAATCGGCCAAATAAAATTTTTCAAAACTTCACTCATCTCTACTAGTTGGCCACACTTCCCATTTATGATTATGCACCCCTCTGTTCTGGAATAATAATCTGAAGTGACTAGCCACAGAAGTGTGGCTAATTACTTTGCTTCTTTGCTATGGCAGGTTTCTCCCCACTGTAATTATCTCCAGTGTCGGACTGGGGAACCTAGGGCCCACCAGTAAAATTTATTTTGGGGGCCCACCGTACGGATACATTCAAATATAATACATATTTTAACAAGTTTTTTATATGAACATAGACTGGTTGTGGTGCTGTACATTGTATATATATATGTAGTGCAGTAAGTCTACTGTATTATGAGCCACTTGTGCTGAACCACGGTTGAACACGTGGGCTAGGCATGGGATGTGTCTGAGCTTGCCGAGCTCCAAAGACGCCACCAAGTTCCTGCCATTATCAGACATAACTATGCCTGGTTGTAGGTTGAGTGGCGAGAGCCACAGCTCAGCCTGGTCTCTTATCCCCAGCCACAGCTCTGCGGTGGTGTGCTGTTTGTACCCTAAGCATATCAGCTTCAGCACGGCCTGTTGCCGCTTCACAACTGCAGTGCTACACTGCTTCCAGCTACTGACTGATGACTGACTGGTGTTAAGTGGACCTTCCCTGTAACTGCGTTGGTCAGGGCACATGTGATGTTACCGGACACATGTTGGTGTAAGGCGGGCACGGCACACCTTGAAAAATAGTGGCGGCTGGGGACTGTGTAACGCGGCACGGCCGCCGACATCAGGCTGCGGAAGGCCTCAGTGTCTACAAGCCTAAATGGCAACATTTCTAGGGCCAGTAATTTGGAAAGCTGCACATTTAGTGCTATGGCCTGTGGGTGGGTGGCTGGGTATTTTTACTTGCGTTCAAAGGCCTGGGGTAAAGACATTTGGACGCTGCGCTGGGACGTGGATGTGGTCGCTTATGGTGCTTGCGAAGGTCCAGGTGCAGGGCGGAAGGCATACAGGCCTGCGCCTTCAACAGGGGATTGGCTGGCATGTAACATAGGGGACGAGGAGGCAGTGGAGTGACCCGCAGTAACAGATTGTGGACCCAGGCGTTCATCCCACTTATTACGGTGCTTGGATGCCATATGGCGGATCATGCTAGTGGTGGTGAGGTTGCTAGTGTTCACGCCCCGGCTCATTTTGGTGTGGCACTACTATTCTTTTGTCGTCCGCACTTTCCTAAAAAAAGCGCCATACTGCGGAACATCTACCCCTTGGCAAGGGAGATTTCCGCAAGGGGGTGCTCCGTGGAACAGTTGCGGGCCTGTTTGGTGTGGCCCGCCTTCTACTTTTTGCCACCCCACTGCCCCACTGTGCTGCAGATCCCTCCCCCTCTGTACTGCTGTCCTCGCTCAGCTTGCCACCTTCACAGGTTGGGTCAGTGACCTCATCATCCAGCACCTCCTCTTCCACTTCCTCACTTTGATCATCCTCCTGATTTGTTGACCTAACCACAACCTCAGTGATTGACAACTGTGTCTCATCCTCATCATGAACCTCTTGAGACAGTAATTGCGGTTGACTCAATGGCAACTGTGTCTCATCATCATCCACCTCATTAAACACTAATTGCCGTTCCCTACCGTCATGTTCTTGTGACTGTGGATGCTCAAGAGGTTGGGAATCAGGGCACAAGATCTCATGTCCCTCTTCAAGCATGCTTGGCTAGAGGGCCAAATCAAGTAATGGCCATTAAAATAGGTCCTCGGAATATCTGAGTGTGGGATCACTTGTTTGGCCAGACTGTACATGGTGGGAGGAAGGAGGATCAGGGTGAGGATTGTGTTGACCAGACTGGCTACTAACACTGGACTTTTTAGAAGACAGGGCGGTGCTTAACTGACTGGAATAATTATCTGCTGCAATCCAACCGACCACCTGGTTGCGCTGGTCTGATTTCAAGCGTGGTGTCCTGCGCCGCCCTGCAAACTGAGACATGAAGCTAGGTATCGTGGATGATTGTTTTTCTTGTGCTCTGGCTAAAGGCACAGTTTCTACGCGCCCAGGGCCACGGCTTCTGCCTGCACAATCAGCATCATGGCCACTTCCCCGTCCCTTACTGCTCGCCTTCTTCATTTTAAATGTGATATATGCTTGAAAGTATGTCACACATACAGTAGCGTAGGATTTGAAAATGTATCTGCAAAAAAATGTACAAAGGTATTTGTGATTAGGAAACCACAGGTAATGTCATTGTTCGCAGTGTTTATGGAAAAAGGTACACTGGATGTCACTGGTATTTTAGGGATGCGCACACTTTAAACAGGAGATGTGGCATGGATAATTTTACTCTCCGCAGCGGATACCATCTACGGAAAAAGTGCACTGGATGTCACTGATATTTTAGGAAGCGCACACTTTAAACAGGAGAAGTGGCATGGATAATTTAACTGTCTGCAGCGGACACCGTCTACGGAAAAAGTGCACTGGATATCACTGATATTTTAGGGATGCTCACACTTTAAACAGGAGATGTGGCGCGGATAATTTAACTGTCCGCAGCTGACACCGTCTACGGAAAAAGTGCACTGGATGTTACTGATATTTTAGGGATGCGCACACTTTAAACAGAAGATGTGGCGCGGATAATTTAACTGTCCGCAGCGGACACCGTCTACGGAAAAAGTGCACTGGATATCACTGATATTTTAGGGATGCTTACACTTTACTCAGAAGATTTGGCGCGAATAATTTAACTGTCCGCAGCGGCCTATTACACAGTATTTAGCGCAGGATGCGCTAAAAATATATATTGCTGCTGTCACACACAATAGTCCTTAAAAGGAAATTTGGGTCCCTGAAAAGTTTTTTGTATAAAAATCTTCCTATTACACTCCCTACACTGTCTGTCCCTTCCTATGCACAGCTCTCCCTAAAACTGAGCAATTTATCGCAGGTTGCGCTACAAACATATATTGCTGCTGTCACACACAATAGTCCTTAACAAGGACTATTGGGTCTCTGAAACGTTTTGGTATCCCAAAAATATTCAATTACACTCCCTACACTCTCTGTCCCTTCCTATGCTCAGCTCTCCCTCAAATGCATCATCGGGTGCTATATAGCACCCGATGATGCGTTCCGGCCAGCCAATCACTTTAATGCCAGTAGCCAACATGGCTACTGGCATTACAGTGATGGCAGTACTTACCTGCACGCTTATTGGCTGTGTAGCAGCCAAGAAACGTGCGGGGAGGAGACTCGAGCATGGTGCTTGAGCACATGCGATACTCAGCCGAGTACCGCCATGTTCCGAGCATCGGGATGCTCGAGCCGAACAGGTGCTCGGCCGAGCATGCTCGATTATCACTAGTATGTAAGTATGTATGTTCCACGATCACTCAAAAAAGCAACCATCGATTTCAATGAAACTTGGTATACACATCCCTTACTACCTGGAAATAAATCTTGTGGGGGTCACAGCTCTCTAGGACATACCGTTCCTGAGATATTCCCAAAAAATTACCTGCATTAGCCAATACAAGCCTGCGAGTCTTTTTCTTCATGTCCCAACTGCCATAAACACGGTCACGTGTCCCTTATCAGCCAATAGAAGCTTGCAGTCCCTTAGTCTCCACATACACACAGCTTTACTCCAGGTTTCCATAACAACCCAGCCATTTTTCGTCTCTGCTGTAGGTCAGCTTTAGGCTAGGGCTACATGAAGACAATAAGTCGCACGACATATAGGGCACAACTACTCTGCTGCATATGTCACGCAACATTGATGTTGCACAAATGTCGCACGACAATTTTCATAATGATAGTCTATGGTGTTGAACTGCGACATCTTGGATGGATTTTTTGCAACTGTCGTGTTGCAGCTGCAGCATGTCACATGTTGCAGTGCGACACCATAGACTATCATTATAAAAATTGTTGAAACAAAATGTCGTGCGACACATGTTCTCGTGTAGCCCTAGCATTAAAGGGTCAGGGTGCTGTGGAGGTTACTATTAAAGGGGCGGGCACTGTGGGGGTCACTGTTAAAGAGGCGGGCACTGTGGAGGTCACTGTTAAGGGGGCAGGTCGCTGTGGTGTTAAGGGGGCAGGGGCCAGTATTAAAGGGGCAACTGCTGTGGAGGTCACTGTTAAGGCAGCAGGGTACTGTGAAGGTCACTGTTAAGGGGGCGGTCCCCTGAGGAGGTCACTATCAAGGGAGTGGAGTGCTGTGAAACTCACAGTTAAAGGGGCGGGCTGCTGTGAAGGTCAAAGTTAAGGGAATGGGCTGCTGTGGAGGTCCCATTTTAAAGTGGCGGGTCACTTTGGGGGGGTCAGTGTTAAGGGGTGGGGGACTTTGGAATTTTCTGTTAAAGGGACGGGGTGCTGTAGAGGTCACTGTTATGGGGGATACTGTTGATATCTTTTAACAACACACACAAACATTAAATTAAACAGATGAAATATACCCGTGCGAAGCCGGGTCCTTCTGCTAGTAGTAAATAAAAGAGCCCTTGCCCTGCGCGATCCTGTGCAGGGCAAGGGAGAGCATCGAAGCATGAACTACTCCGCTGCTCTAGTCAGAGGGGTCTGCCTAGGTGAAATTGAGGGTATGTCCGGGTTCAGCTCTGAACCTGGACAACCCCTTTAAGTCGACAGTGATAAATTAGACCTGGCGGTAACAGTGTCTTGTAATACTGACGCACAGTAAATCTACAGCTAACAGAAGGGATTAAAGGAGCCATTTGGACACAGCTCCCTCAGGAGCTCGCATCGGTTTTTTGCTTTACTGCAGGGTACTGTATGCTTTACTTTTTGCTTAACATAAGGGATTAGCTATGAATCTTGTGCACTGTACAGTGATGTAGATAGTGACTAATTATACCTGCCTGTAATAATGACAGTGGGTGCACTAGAACGTAATGGCCTTCATTTATCACAATTCGTGATTAATTAATTCGGAACAAATTTAATTTCTTGTTGAAGTTTGTCGAATCGGCCAAATAAAATTTTTCAAAACTTCACTCATCTCTACTAGTTGGCCACACTTCCCATTTATGATTATGCACCCCTCTGTTCTGGAATAATAATCTGAAGTGACTAGCCACAGAAGTGTGGCTAATTACTTTGCTTCTTTGCTATGGCAGGTTTCTCCCCACTGTAATTATCTCCAGTGTCGGACTGGGGAACCTAGGGCCCACCAGTAAAATTTATTTTGGGGGCCCACCGTACGGATACATTCAAATATAATACATATTTTAACAAGTTTTTTATATGAACATAGACTGGTTGTGGTGCTGTACATTGTATATATATATGTAGTGCAGTAAGTCTACTGTATTATGAGCCACTTGTGCAGGGGGTGGGAGACTAGGGGCCCACCTTGCTCAGGAGCCCACCGGGGGATTCCCTTGTACCCCTGTGGGCCAGTCCGAGCCTGATTATCTCCATCACACAGCCTCCTATTGCAGCATGATCTTGTGAGAATTCCCCACTGTGATCATCTCCATCACCCAGCCTCCTATTGCAGCATGATCTTGTGAGAATTCCCCACTGTGATTATCTCCATCACCCAGCCTCCTAATGTAGTGTGATCTTGTGAGAATCATGATTTCTGGAGAGACCACACTGTACCATAGCTTCCAACCAGACAGCCTCTTAGTCCAGAGTGAGACACTGCTGCAGAGAAAAGCCTTCTCTGCAGTGGCTGGGCTATTCTCTGTGGTGGCATCTCACTTTGATCCGAGTGTCCCGTTATAAGGTATGGTACAGCTCATGTTGCATCAGGAGGATGTGTGATGGAGATAATCACAGTGGGAAGAAACCTCCCATAGCAAAGAAGAGAAAAGTCTGTGCAAAGCCTTTGTGGCTAGCCACTTCAGATTGATGTATGTGGTGACAGAAATCTTGGGGACATTACTTGAGAATGGCAGTGCATTATCATTAGAGAAAGTGTGCCATGTGCAACGGGCCGCCCCAGGAATGGCCGAGTGGTATATGGTCGCCCAAAATGTCCCTTTATGTTTTGTGTCACGGTGCTCCTACCTGGATACGACTGGACCCCAGGCATTGACTCCGAAGCAAATTGGGGGGTATAGTTGAGAAGTTTAAAGAAATAATTGAGTCCAGACCTTGTCATCAAGTTGAATGGCAGCTTTATTTTTTAAACATTCATCAGAAACAATATTTTAACTTTGTCTTGGTCTCATAAGGCTTTAACATTAAAACTCTGGCAGGCACCTCTGCTACATCTGTTGCTCTGTGGCTCTACTGTACTGACAGGCTGACTGTATGATTTAGCTTTTGCT
This sequence comes from Bufo bufo, assembly GCF_905171765.1. Classification (NCBI taxonomy): domain Eukaryota; kingdom Metazoa; phylum Chordata; class Amphibia; order Anura; family Bufonidae; genus Bufo; species Bufo bufo. The sequence goes on from NC_053391.1 coordinate 302,455,018, forward strand.
GTATGCTGCAACTTCTCTCTGTAGTCTGTCTGTTAACCTCTTAAGGACACAGGGCGTACAGGTACGCCCTGATTTCCGAGTCCTTAAGGACACAGGACGTACAGGTACGCCCTGTGTATTTCCGATCACCGCCGAGCGGCGGGCGGTGATCAGAACAGAGTGCCTACTGAAATCATTCAGCAGGCACTCTGTGACAATGCCGAAGGGGTCCTGTGAACCCCCAGTTTTCGTGATCGCAATAAACCGCAGGTAAATTCAGACTTGCGGTTTGCTGCGTTTCCAGGTCATTCGGGTCTCCGGTGACCTGATAACCCGGAATAGGATGGTGATCAGTGGTGTGATAATACACCACCAATCAACATCCTTAGATCCTGAGAGGTGGCGGTGACATCACCTCTCAGGATTGTATCCTATTGGCTGGACGGGCGGGGGTTAACTTCCCCCAGCTCTGTTCTCCTCCTCCACACTGCTTCCGTGGAGCCAGGAGAGAGGAGCCCGTCCGTCCACCTCTGAGCCCAGAACCCACACATGAGCCACCATAGTCCCATCTGGCACTCAAAAGTTATTAGGGACAGGTTTAGGGAAAGGTTAGATTAGGCAGGGAGACTGAGGGATAGTTTTAGGGGGAAAAAAAGTTTTTTTTGGGCTTCACCCTGATCGGGTGTCTGGGGTCCACAGCACACTCAGCTGTGCGACCCTAGACACTCCAGGGGTGCTGCAGCTTGCCCCCTGCCCCCCCCCCCCCCCACGCACATTTTTTTGGGCGCAAGCGCATTTTTTTTTTTGTGTGTGCGTGCGCTGACTGTGGCCGGCACTCTTAGCGTCCAGCCACTGTTAGAGCATCACCCACCCCACCGCTGAGATCAGCGAGCAGTGGCATACCTACCATATAGGCAGACCACACAGCTGCTATGGGGCCCGTGAGGAAGGGGGGCCCGCAGTGGAGGAGAGTCCCTGTCTATCTTCCTAACTGTCTCCTGTCTGCTAGCCCCGCCTCCTAGCTCCGCCTCCCGCTTGCTAGTTTCACCACGCCTGATTCCTCTGGCTTGCCACAACCCCACCAGTAATGAAGTAAGTGACGACTTGTAGGTGAGGACAGTGCAGAGGTGTGTGTGTGTGGGGGGAGGGGGGTCACTCAGCTTTCCCAGGCTATTCCTCTGCACATATGCCATTCAGAACAGGAGGAAAGCTGGTTGTCACTACATTATGTAATGTGACAGCTTTCCTGATGTCCTGCCTGGCACAAGTGCAGAGGCTGGAGAAGATATGAGGGTAGGTGGGCGTTGTGTTACTCAGCTTTCTCAGACTATTCTCATGTCTCTCCACATGTGCCATGCAGGACAGCAGAAAAGCTGGGTGCCATTACATCATGTAATGTCACTCAGATTTCCTGCTATCCTGCAAGGCATAAATGCAAATAATAAGAACATGGAAAGGCAGGGGGGAGGGGTTCACTCAGCGTTCCCAGAGACTCCTGTCTCTGCACATGTGTCATGCAGAATAGCGAGTAATGTCACTGTCTCAAAGCTGTCCTGTATGACACAGAGGATGGGGGAAGGGGGGCACTCACTTCCTCACACTTTTCTCATGTCTCTGCGCATGTGCCATGCTGGACAGCAGGAAAGTTGGGTGGTATTACATCATGTAATGCCCCAGATTCTTGTCAATATATGCTGAACACTGCCGGAACCTACCAGATCCCATTCACTATAATGGGTCTGTTGGGTTCCAGCGTGAGTACTGCCATTTTGTAGAATAAAATACTGCTGCACGAGGTGGGGCAGGTCGAGAAGTTAGGGACGGTAGTGAGAGGAGCCAGGGCACAAAGTGGGAGGGACTAGGAACAGGCATGGGGGCTGAAGGGATATATGTGACTCCATTTTGTCTTATTCAGCCATGTGTATTACATTTGGTTAGTGTACTTACAAAATGTCTCTTCCCCCTTAAGGAATGTGTGAAACTTCTTGTGCTGTTTCAAGGATATCCATACATTCCTTAGTCTGTAAGTCTGACCACTCCTACCATATAAGGCCATCTGGCTCAACTGTATGCTAGCTCATGTGTATATACCCGATTGGTCAAATGCTGTTACTATGAGTCATCTATTATGTTAATGCAGAGCTTATGTGTGACCATACTATAAGTCAAATACTAATGCTAACATATGATTGGATGTCAAGGAAGCTCAACTCCCTCTTTTATAACTGTTTGCCAACTGTGAAATAAACCAGAATGGGTTAGAACTACACACGGTTCAGTGTTATCTTCTTCATTCTCCCGGTACCGGTTAAGACTTAATTCAAGCTGGCCACTGAAATCATGTGTCAGGGACACACGTTAGGCAAGAGAGTAAATTTTCCTAATAGCTGGGGGCTCGGTCCGAGATTGGGAGGTTCAACTCTTCAGGTCTACAGTGAAAGACATCAATTTTTGTCCTCCTTGGACCTGGGAGCAATGACCAAAATCCCATTCAAGTAAGTCGAACCATCTATTTATGATTTCAGTGGATTGCGATGTCTGGGACACGCAAAAGCTCTGGGAGCTTGTTGATTGTTGATTTTAAGAGGCTCATTGAGTCCATATCGTTAGATAGTGCACTAAGAATAATCTGTTCCGGGAACAGAAGGATACAAGCTTGAATTAACTCTTATGTATATATAGTATAAGTATTTTAGAAGTATTAAGATTATCTGTCTGTGTGAGATGTTGACCGGGTGGTAAGTTTACCGTCGCATCCCGCTTTGAAATCATTCTGTTTCCATCACTGCCAACATGTAAACTTTGTTGCACGGTCTAGTCCCACAAATTATTTCCTAGTTGACACATGGATAGACAATTGGGCAGGATGTGAGAATTGACAGTTAAAATGTGAAACAGAATGTTATGCCCGGCTGGCAACAGGGATGAAAAGCTGTAAAAATCTGTTAGAAGCTTACAGACAGTGTACATCAGAACTCCCGTGATTGTGAAGGGGGGGTTAGGGTGAGTGACAAGACACAGCAGAGTCAGGAAGTTAATTCATGGCAAGGGAAAAAGTGTTTCAGTGTTTGCAATTAGAAAGGGCTTGTGTTAAACGTTCAGAAATGAACTGGTTAAGTTTTGTTGCCCTAAATGATCTGTGTGTGTTTAAATAGTGACGATTTATAGCCCTGGAATTAGAGATTACAGCACTAAAAGATGGGCAGTTAATGCATAAGTGTATTGATAATTGAAGTTAGAGAAATGAAATGAGCAGCATTTCTTATTTCAAGATGGAGGATTTTGAATCCTATAGAGAGAACAAAGTTGCCATGAGGCATCCCCCCCTCCCCCACCACATCTGCTGTAAACTTCAAAATGTCACTTGTAGTCCCACAAAACAAACTTCTTCCTGTTCTGTCTGAGATGTGTTTTCAGAGAGAACTCCCTCCCATCTCATACCCCCCTCCTCTGCTCAGGAATTTCATATGGGGGTTGAGGGGGGGAGGGGGGCTGCTAATTGGTAATGCATTAGCAGAATGTGAAGATACTAACCTGTGTTATCTATAAGATATTCCAGACAGGGCTCCAGTATTGGATTAGATCTTTCCCAATTGTATGTTCCAATGGTTTAAAATGTGCCTGCAGTGATGATGCTAATTGGAGGTGTCCACTCCTATCAATCTAAGGTTGCACCCATTCTAAGTCCTTATTCAGATATGAGTAAAAGTTTGAGGAATATTTAGGACAGCTGAACGTCCTGATGTATTGCTTTACTTCCCCTGTTTGAACACTCCTGAAATAAGAGACGCAAGGCAAAAGGAAATGGAAGGGGTAGTTATATAGAATGGCATATAAGATGATTTGTTAATTTTAACAAAATGACTGTATGATTAACATGTATATTGTTTTACAGCGACAGACCATCAGCAATTCTGGGTGGGGTGTGAATATCTGTGTCCAGGGAAGCTGTGTTTGTCTGTGCTGCAAATTTTGGAATGTAACAAAGAGATTGTGTGATTGGGTGAAAGATACATGATTCAGTGGAATGTGAATGGGTGTGGCTCTGAGTTGTATGTACGTAGCAGAGCTGTGTGTGCAATTCATATTTTATGTGTAAGGGCGTGGTTATGAGCTGTTAATGAAAAAAGAGTACATGGAAAAATGCATATGAATGCGTATGGAGTATGGTATTTGTTTTTAAATATGCGCATTAAGAATTTTATTTTATTTCTTGGAAGTTTTTGGTTTTTTTTGGTACCAACAGCATTGATCAAGCTTTACATTTTTATTTCAATGAAAAGTTTTTATGGGCCCTTTGTGTGTTCATGTCTGTATTGTCAGATCTGTTTGTTTCAATGTTTGCAGTTACATGTTACATGTTCAGTGTTGTGCTTAACATCAGAGCTCTGCTCGTATGGACAGCTAAGATACTAATGGCAGAACAGAAGACAGACCAAAGCGTCCACTAAAAGGGGTGGACTTAGGTGACTCAGAGTGGGAGGAAGGAAATGTGAGCCCTCTATGGGAATAAATGGGGTACTGACAAGGACATACAGAACAGATTCCTTACCAGTAGAAACCATTGACAGGGAATACATCACAAATACATCACAGATCATGTCATGTATTTAGCATTATACTAGATTGCCCAGTCAGCCTATTAGGGAGAGATTTGTTCATTAAGCTTGACTTGCAGGTATCAGCAAAGACTCAGGGCATAATAGTACACTCAGATCTCATTCCAGTCTCTACACCAGTGCCACTGATTCTTGCAAACATACAGGACCACCCAGAATAACATTAACCCTGCATTATGGTCTTCAAATGAATATGACACAGGATTCATAGATTTGCACACATTACAAAGCTACTGTGAAACCAGGTGTCATCTCAGTGTTCCAGAAACAATACCCGCTGTCAAAAGAGAAACTTGATGTTCTTAGGCCAATGATAAAGGAATTCCTACAAAAGGGAATCCTGGAAGAGGTGATTTCACCCTACAGCACGCCCGTGAATCCAGTGACAAAGGCAGATGGTGATACCCACTTTGTACAGGATTTAAGGGCCATCAACAACATCATTGTGCCTATAGCCCCTGTTGTACCTGATGTCACTTAATTATTATCTGCCATTCCAGCAGACGCTGTTTGGTTCAGTGTGATAGATCTGAAAAATGCATTCTTTTCTATCCCAGTTGATAAGATAACCAGACTACTTTTTGCTTTTTCCTTTGACAGACGTCAACTGACCTGGTGCAGACCCCAGGGATATGCTGATTCACCTGTAGTGTACAGCATAGTCCTCCAAGCGATGTTAGAGTCATGGTACATCCCCCCAAGGTTCTGTGCTGCTGCAATATGTCGATGATTTATTACTGTGTAGCATGTCAGCGGAGGCCAGCATTTAGGATGGTTTACAATGGTTGTCAGGATGTGGTCACAAAGTGACACTTAAGAAAATGTAATGGTGTAAAATGCAGGTTGAATACTTGGGCTTTGTCCTCACAAAAGGTGAACGGAGAATCAGCGCAGAAAGAGTCCAGTCTATTGCGGGTTTGGTCGCCCCGCACACCAAGAAGGAAATGTTATCTTTCCTTGGTATGATAAACGGTAGACAATGGATTCCTGATTGCTCCCACTATTGACAATGTTTTGAGGCAAGCCACTCTGGATGGAAATCCAGATTTGATTAAATGGTTTTCTGAAATGTACAATGCATTTGATTATTTGAAATGTTTACTCATGTTGAGCCCAGGGCTGGGCCTCCCTGACTATAATATGCCCTTCCACATGTTTGCACGCCAAAATTGTAAAACCATGGCGGGTGTACTGACACAAGAAAACGGAGGCAAGTTGCGTCCTTGTGTGTTTTTCTCAAAGGTAATGCCCACCCCTGTTCAAGGGATGCCGGCATGTCTGTGTTCTCTTGCAGCCTGTGCTATGATGGTAGAGTTGACAAATTCTTTCACAATGTGACATTACACCATTTTGCACACCACTCATGATGTTGTAGGCCTACTCAAGGACATCCACACTCAACACAGCAGGCAGCTGAGCTTATTGCACTCACTAGGACATGTATTCTACATACTGATAGACCTGTTACCATTTATACTGAGAGTAGGTACACACATGGGGTAGTGTGGGACCATGGTATGATCTGGCAGAGGAGAGGATTTACGGCGGCAGATGGTAAGGATCATGTCTCACAGGGCAATGCGCTGGCAGTTAAGATGGCGAAATGAGTGGCCAAAAGCAACCTCACAGGTTTGTATAACCATTGGGAGATGCCATGTTTGGCACCTCCAACCCCTGAGTTGTTGCAAATGCTTACTGATCTTCAGTGGTATGTCACTGAACAGGAACAGCAAGACTGGTGTTATCCAGTATTGCAGAAAAATCCTGAGATAGGATTAGTCTGCGAAGAGGGGAAGCTATGCATTCCCCAACACATTGCTTCCATCTTAAGTAGCACATTTCCACAGAGTAGGATATAAACAGCATTGAGATACTCATGGGTAGGCCTTTCCCCACACCATGGGCAAGACGCCCCCTGGTAGTGCAGGAAGGGGACTTGGACCTGATCAGAGAGGAGTAATAATCTGATCAAGGTCCTCAGTAAAACTGAAGAATAAGTTGCTTGTAAGTCTTTTTCTCTTTCACAGGAATCAACCCGTCCATTCCGGATAGGCGACCAGGTGATGATCACGATCTTAAAGAAGGGAAAGGAACCAGGAAGTTTCACCTACGGACCACCCACCGAGGTAGTCGTGATCACCAGAACAGCAGTCCTCACTGAACAGTCGCCCACGTGGATCTACGCCACAAGGATTAAGTTGGTGAAGAAAAGAGAGGTACTAACGGGGGCAGATAGCCCTGACCTCCAACGAGGCCCAGAGGTACTAACGGAGGCAGACAGCCTTGACCTCGAAGAAGATACAGAAGGGGTACTAACGGAGGCAGACAGCCTTGACCCCCAACGAGATGACGCAGTCGGGAAATTCCTCGAGATGGCTGAGATGTAGTGCCTTAATAATTGTAATTTTGTGTCTCCTACTTACTGTCCCATGGCTGTGGAACAGACAGATATACCTGAAAACAGAATGCAGAGGGGAAGACAGTCTATGCAAGACAAAGGAGAACTTATGGCTGTACCTGGCCAAAACTCTGAACTTAACTGACTTTTGTCTCCAAACCACTTTATCGGCATCTAACATTTTGGAGACATGTCTGGTAGCAGTCCCCACCCCAGTAGATGTATGGACGGAGCTCCTACGTTCCCAATGGAATGACGCAGATATGGAGGATCATGATGTTAAATATGGATATGTAAATCCTTATCATGCTTGTTATGACTGTCCTACATATGAGACTCTGCAAAGTAATATGATAGAAGTAATTACAGGTCTTGTCACAGCAGCAGAAATATGTTATAACTTCATCTGTGATGAGACACTATTGCCTCCCTGCATACAAGCAAAAATGCAGAACAAGACTAAACCAAATATTTGTGATAGAGATTTAGGTAGTTGTAAAAAGATAGTATCAGGAAAAAATATGCAATGTAATATTATAAAAACAGTACCATCCCTAGACAAACATGTACCTCTACCAACAGGATGGGTATTGGCCTGTGGGAATACTAGTTACACATACATACCGGCCAATATTACAGAGGGACCCTGTACAATAGCCAGGCTGACATTAGCAATGATACCACTATTCCCAGCAATGCAGACACGACACACGAGAGACACTTCCCTACAGTTACCAGAAAATTGTTATTATAATGTGAATCTCCTCTCTAGATCAGAATATATGAGTTTAGGGGTATCTTTGATAGGAGTACCAGGTTTGGCCATATATAACCACAGGACAATATCAAAACTTGCCTGTTTTATAGTAAAACAGATAAATGTCACTAGTACAGTTCTGCAAGATATGCTGCTGGATATACAATCGTATGAAAAGGCTATCTTGCAGAATAGGGCAACTATTGACTATTTATTGCTCCAACATGGTGTAGGATGCTCAGCGTTCGCAGGGATGCGTTGTTTCAATCTATCAGATCACTCCCGTGGAATAAAAGATAAAATAGGCCAATTAGAGGAGATGAGAAAACATATAAAACAGGATGTTGACCAAGGTTGGGGGGACTGGCTTTTTGGCTGAATACCTGACTTTGGTCAAATAAGATATGTTTTAGGAGTGGCACTCGTTGTGGTCGCTGCAATAGAGTGTCTGCTGTTGTCTACAGTATGTGCCCTCCCTTCTGGCCGTATGTAAAAAATGTGTCCGAAAGAGGGGTACACTCAACATTTCTCTATACTCCGGTAGAGGTAGAAGAGGTAAACCCAACCTCAACAAAGCCTTAGGATTATACTCCTGAAGGGTATATGGAATACCTAAAGGCTTACAAGCAAACAAAGGAAGAGCAGAGAAAGAACCATATAGTATTAGGTATATATATAAGGTTCTTAGAGGGGATTGAAGGGATATATGTGACTCCATTTTGTCTTATTCAGCCATGTGTATTACATTTGGTTAGTGTACTTACAAAATGTCTCTTCCCCCTTAAGGAATGTGTGACACATCCTGGGCTGTTTCAAGGATATCCATACATTCCTTAGTCTGTAAGTCTGACCACTCCTACCATATAAGGCCATCTGGCTCAACTGTATGCTAGCTCATGTGTATATACCCGATTGGTCAAATGCTGTTACTATGAGTCATCTATTATGTTAATGCAGAGCTTATGTGTGACCATACTATAGGTCAAATACTAATGCTAACATATGATTGGATGTCAAGGAAGCTCAACCCCCTCTTTTATAACTGTTTGCCAACTGTGAAATAAACCAGAATGGGTTAGAACTACACACGGTTCAGTGTTATCTTCTTCATTCTCCCGGTACCGGTTAAGACTTAATTCAAGCTGGCCACTGAAATCATGTGTCAGGGACACACGTTAGGCAAGAGAGTAAATTTTCCTAACAGGGGCCCAATTTAAATTCTTGCTATGGGGCCCAATGATTTCTGTGTACGCCCCTGTCAGCGAGTTTGAATCTTTTTTATTTTTTTCTGTTAGGTTTAGGGTGGGTTAGGGTAGGGTCTAAGTGAACGTGAACACCCATCCCCCCACACACACGCACACTAAATAAAGTTTTACACACACGAACACACACACGTACACACATACTCCCCTATGGCCCGCCGGATGTTCTCGGCCGAGGAGGCATACGCCCTGCTACTCCGAGAGCCCCAGTGAGGACAAGGATGACCCCACTTTCCTCTTGTCATCCGTGTCCTCCTCATCATCTAGTGATGATGAGCCCCCAAGGCGGTGGAGAAGCCGCCAGGCGGAGCTAGGGGACACCCGTGCCAGGAACCCTGTGGCTCACACTAGTATGAGCAGCCGTGGGGCTCGTACTAGTTTTCCGGCCCACCAGATAAGTCCACCTAAGCCCCCTACTGGTGAACTTGTCTGGTGTACTCCAGAGGATTTTGAGCCCTTGATTCCTGATTTTGTTGGCCAAGCAGGAATCCAGATTCCCACAGTGGGCTTCACTGCGTATGACAGTTTTTTTTTTTTCAGTGACCACTTTGTGAATCTGATGGTGAAGCAAACGAACAGTTCATTGCTTAACACCGGGCTCCTTTTTGGCTAGGTCTGGTGGCTGGACTCCGGTCAGTGCAGCCGAGATGAGGACGTTTTGGGGCCTCGTGCTGCACATGGGCATAGTTAAAAATCCCAGTGTCAGGCAGTACTGGAGTGGGGACATCCTCTACCAGACCCCACTGTACTGTATGGCCATGACATGTTCCCGTTTTGAGGCCATTCGGAAATGCCCGCATTATGCAGATAATGCAGCATGTCCCCCCCCCCCCGAGGTGATCCTGCCTATGACCGCCTGTAGAAAATCAGGCCAGTCATCGATCACTTCAGGGCCAAATTTTTGGAGGCATATGTACCTGGAAGGGAGGTTGCTGTTGATGAGTCTCTCATTGCTTTCAAGGGGAGACTCATTTTCCACCAGCATGTTCCCTCTAAGCAGGCGAGGTATGGCATAAAGCTGTACAAACTTTGTGAGAGTACCTCAGGGTAAATTTACAAGTTTCGTGTGTATGAGGGGTGAGATTCCCATATTGAACCCTCAGAATGTCCCCCCACTCTGGGTGTTAGCGGGAAACTTGTGTGGAACCTTATGCACCCACTGCTAGATAAGGGTTACCACCTGTACGTGGATAACTTTTATACTAGTATCCCTTTGTTCCAGTTCCTCGCCGCCAGATACACGTCCGCTTGTGGGACTGTGCAGAATAATCAACGCGGCCTCCCTACCCACCCCCTCCAGGTACCTATCCCCAGGTGTGAGACCCGTGCCCTTACCAGTGGAAACCTGTTGCTGGTCAGATATAAGAACAAGAGGGATGTCCTTGACTCCTTGTACTGTCCACAATTCACGGTAACGGCGCATCACCCCTGTCTCTGTGCGAGGTACTGCGGCAACGGTCCTCAAACCTGATTGTATCGTGGACTACAATCAGTATATGGGAGGAGTTGATCTCTCTGATCAAGTCCTCAAGCCATATAACGCCATGCGCAAAACCCGGGCATGGTACAAAAAAGTTGAGGTCTACTTGGTACAGGTTGCCTTGTACAACTCTTTTCTGCTGTCCCGGAGCGCTGGCAACACAGGGAAATTCCTGCAGTTCTATGAGGCAGTCCTCAAGGCCTTGATCTTTTCTGACCAGGAAAGAGCAGGCCGGAGTACCTCAGGAACTGGAGGCGCCCTGGAAAGAAGGGACGGTCCCAAAAAAAGTGCAGAGTGTGTCACAGGAAGGGGATACGGAAGGACACCACCACTCAGTGTGACACGTGCCCGATCATCCGGGCTTCTGCATTGACGGTTGCTTCAGGAGACACTAGAACAAAAACATTTTTTTTTCAAAAATATTATTTTGTAAAACTAAAATAAATAAATAAAGTATACATATTAGGTATTGCCATGTCAGTGTGACACGTGCCCGATCATCCGGGCTTCTGCATTGACGGTTGCTTCTGGAGACACTAAAACAAAAACATTTTTTTTTTTAAATATTATTTTGTAAAACTAAAATAAATAAATAAAGTATACATATTAGGTATTGCCATGTCCGTAAGAACTTGAACTATAAAAATACCCCATGACCTAACCCCTCAGATGAACACAGTCAATTTTTTTTTATAAAAACGGTGTAAAAAAAAAAGCCTTTTTTTGTCACCTTACATCACAAAAAGTATAATAGCAAGCGATCAAAAAGTCATATGCACCCCAAAATAGTTCCAATAAAACCATGCTCTCATCCCACAAAAAATGAGCCCCTACTTAAGACAATCGGCTAAAAAATTTAAAAAACATGACTCTCAGTCTATGGAGATACTAAAATGTTATATTTTTTTTTAAAAAGGATATTATAGTGTAAAACCTAAATAAATGTAAAAAAGTAGACATGTTAGGTATTGCCGCGTCCGTAAGAATCTTCTCTATGAAAAAAACACATGACCTAACCCCTCAAATGAACACAGTCAAAAAATTTTAATTAAAACTGTGCCAAAACAGAAAGTTTTTGCCAAATTTTCAATTTTAATCCATTTTTTCTGTTAACAAAGCCAGGCTTAACAGTCAAGTATAACTCTATATTTATTGCCCTGAATCTGTAGTTTACAGAAACACCCCATATGTGGTCGTAAAATGCTGTATGGCCAAACGGCAGGGCGCACAAGGAAAGGAGCGCCGGTTTTTGGAAGGCAGATTTTGCTGGACTGTTTTTTTGACACCATGCCCCCCCTGATGCACCCCTAGAGTAGAAACTCCCTAAAAGTGACCCCATCTAAGAAACAAAACCCCTCAAGGTATTCAAAACTGATTTTACAAACTTTGTTAACCCTTTAGGTGTTACACAAGAGTTATTGGCAAATGGAGATTAAATTTTAGAATTTAAATTTTTTGTAACCTTGCCTCACAAAAATGTAATATAGAGCAACCAAAAATCATATGCACCCTAAAAATAGTCCCAATAAAACTGCCACCTTATCCCGTTGTTTCCAAAATGGGGTCACTTTTTTGGAGTTTCTACTCTAGGGGCGCATCAGAGGGGCTTCAAATGGGAAATGGTGTAAATAAACCAGTCCAGCAAAATCTGCCTTCCAGAAACCATATGGTGTTTCTTTCCTTCTGAGCCCTACCGTGTGCCTGTACAGTAGTTTACGACCACATATGGGGTGTTTCTATAAACTACAGAATCACGGCAATAAATATTGAGTTTTGTTTGGCTGTTAACTCTTGCTTTGTTACTTTGTTACTGGAAAAAATGGGTTAAAATGGAAATTTTGCCCAAAAACTTAAATTTGGAAATTTCATCTCCATTTCCCAATGACTCTTGTGGAACACCTAAAGGGTTAACAAGGTTTGTAAAATCAGTTTTGAATACCTTGAGGGGTGTAGTTTCACAAAGTGACTTCAGACCTGAACTGGTCCTTAAAAAGTGGGTTTTGAAAAATTTCGGAAAAATTTCAAGATTTTCTTCTAAACTTCTAAGCCTTGTAACATCCCCAAAAAATAAAATGGCATTCCCAAAATGATCCAAACATGAAGTAGACACCTGGGGAATGTAAATTAATAACTATTTTTGGAGGTATTACTATGTATTATAGAAGTAGAGAAATTGAAACTTGGAAATTAGCAATTTTTTTTATTTTTTTTGTAAATTTGGTATTTTTTTTTATAAATAAAAATGTTTTTTTTTTACTCCATTTTACCAGTTTCATGAAGTACAATATGTGACGAAAAAACTATCTCAGAATGGCCTGGATAAGTAAAAGCATTTAAAGTTATTCACACATAAAGTGACACTGGTCAGATTTTCAAAAAATGGCCTGGTCTTCAAGGTGAAAATGAGCCTCGTCCTTAAGGGGTTAATTATGTTATGCCAGGGAACTCTCCTCCTGGCTCCTGAGTCTCTATGCTGTGGCCTCCATGTCCAGCAGAGCTGGCTGGCTGGGCTTGGCTTAGCTTGGGCACGTCCAGCAGAGACGTGCTCAGCTGAACACCCTTCTTCTAGCTGGGGTTAAACTAGACTGCTACTAAACTGGTCCCCACCCTCCCTGCAGGAAGTGGGACTCGCCCACTCCTCCACAGAGAGGTGTTAGAATCAAATGTTCCATTCTCCCTAAATACAGCTCTGCCATATTTGCTGCCACCTGCTGGTGAACCAGGCACATTACACGTGAAAACATCAGTTGCAAAATACAAAATGCACAGTGTTTGGACCTGTAATAAATACACATGATGGCATATATTAGCTTATTAAAGACAGTAGCAGGGTGTAGAAGTGGTAATGCCACATCACACATGCTCAGGGAAGTGTGGCCATCTAGAATATACAAATATATTTTTTGTTCTGGATTGGTGGCTGGTTCTCTTTAACCCTTTCAGCCCCGGAGGTTTGGGTGAATGGGTCCACATCTGCAAACATCCGGCACATGGCCGATGCCTGTGCATTGCAAACCAGACGGGCACAGGCCGCACACGTTCATGTCCATGAGTCCTAAGAATAACCACAACATGTGAATTCAGTAATGCGGCACTTAATGCCTTTATCGGAATCAATATTTGAAAAGTTATTGGAATATTTCAGCCTGGAAAGCCAGAACCCATAAAATCAAAGAATCTTGAAGTAGAATGTACAGTCATCATGCATGATTTTAACTTCTTCCCTTCATGTTTTGTGGATGTCGGGTCTTTAAAAATGACGCCTGCTCATTAGCTGTGCCATAGCCGCTGGGTGCCTGCTGTTTTACACAGCAAACACCTGGAGGCAGTGTTCGTTATTGGACTCTGTCTCAGATGTCATAGTTCGGTATGAGCAAACTTGTGTTTTCAAGTTCGGCGCACAAGGTTCGGGTTCGGATTATCTAAGAATTCTTTTATGGATTCCGCTATGCTCCTGGCGCCTGAATGGCTCCCCTGTGCCAAGATGGAGGAGCTGTTTGGTTCCTATGGTATACTCAGGCCTTCTGAAAGCTATAAAGGCTTGCCATAGTGAAGTTCTTAGGAACACAGTGAATCCTCTATAGGCTGCAATGTTAAATCATTGGAGTATCTGGGAGAAACAATCAGACAATTGCATGTTAAATTAACTCTGCTCTATATTCAGCGTTTTTCACATAGCCCTGGCTCCATAGAAGTGAAAAACAGAAGACATCCGGATGCATCACATTTTTCACTGATGGTTGCTAGGAGATGTAGATTGTTGCTTTGAAAATTCGCAAATATGCCATCCAAAAATCGAATAATAAGCTAACAAAGGCGCAGACATCGCTGGTGCATGTCTTTTGTATAAAATTTCTGCCAAATGCTTAGGGACAGGCATAGGGAACATTTTTCAAATATGCTGTATTTATGTAAAAAAAAAAATTTTGTTAAGAGAAAATTATGGCAGGATTTTCCATTAGCAGGGTTTTTTCCTGAGCTGCTGCTAAGGGACATCTGTCTTTCTAACAGCACAATGCTGTATTAGGGAGACAGGCTGGGTGTTGGAGATTGTCTGCCCGCCCTGCTCCCTCATATAACGATGGATTAATACAGATTTTATTTAGGAAATGTATAATAATATACAGAGGAGGTAATAAGAGGAGGTAATAATATATAAATATATAGAGAGGAGGTAATAATATATAAATAAATGTCTACACTTTGTTCCTGCTCACTGACCAGTAGAGATGGCCTTGCGGTTCGCCCGACGGTCATTTCATGGCGAACTTTGCGCGTTCGCGATTCGCCGAACATGCAAATGTATGGCGATGTCCGCAGGCGCCATATTCTTTACATTGTGCCAAACTTTGAACCATGACACACACATCAGGTGGGACAAAACAGCCAATTGAGACGTTTCAGCAAACTCCCTTCATAGTGTTTCGTTAACACTGGGTTTATGTGTGTGTGGGTGTGGCTGCTTTGGCTATTTAGCCTCTGCTGGATGCCTGAAGCTGGGGGGTACTCCAGCCATGGTATATGCTGGAGCTATCCTCCTGGTCTTTATATTCCATCTGTCCAGTGAGGGCCACCCTTGTGGTCATAGATGTTAGATGTTCTTATGGTGTCTCACGTTTATTGCAGCTATGGCAGTCCTGGGTTCCTGTGTGGTTTGTGGTGTGTGCTGTGTCCTTTTAATGTTGGTGTGGACACCAGCACTTGTGCACGGGTTCCAGTCAGTGTGTCTGTGGCAGGTAAGTGTGTTACTGGTTTCACTTACCTGCCATCTCCTTATAGCTGTATGTGTTCCCCTCTCCTTGCACCTTGGCCAGTGGAGACTCCTGTTGGGGAGGAACAGGTAGTCTTTACCCTGCTCCTAGTCCAGGGATTGCCTGAGGGTTAGTAGGGCCCCGAGGTTCCGGAGTATGATCCCTCCTACCATCTGGGTTGGCTCATACGGTTAGGAGTCAGGGCCAGAATTAGGGACGCTGTAGGAGGTGTCCTGCTCCCTTTTTTCTCCTTTTGGCCAGGCTGATTCCCCTTTACCCTCTGACACCGCACGGTGGGGGGTTTCCCCCACTCCCCGCCGTGACAGTGGCTCACTCAGCCTTCCGCTTCTGCGCTCTCCTCATTCTCTGTATCTGCACTCTCCTCACTCTCTGCTGTGTGCACCCCAAGACACCACAACCATAGCCCCTCCACTCGAGTCAGAGGAATTATTTTCCTATCCATTCCCAGACCTTACCGATGCGCAGCCTTTCTTGGCATCGGATGAGAAAGAGGAGGTAGCAACGGCCGCCACCCAGCGGTCTGATGACAGTACCCAGATCAGTCCAAGGAGGGTGGTCTCCGCTGTTGCTGTCTACTCCGAGATCTCTAATGTCAGTGGTGGTGAAGGTGACGATGATGACGTGTCGATGGACATCATGTGGGTGCCAACAAGAGAGGAAGAGGAGGGAGTTCAGAGGGAGAGACGGAGTAGCATATAGGGAGGAGAAGCAGGCAGAACTCGCAGTGCACAGGATGAAAAAAGCAGACTGCAGCGAGCCATCCACCATGCACTCCCAGGACGCCGGCAAATGGCTCCGCAGTGTGGGCTTTTTTTAATGTGTCAGCTGCTGACAATAGTGTTGCCATCTGCAGCCTGTGCTGTCAACGCATAAGTCGCGGTAAGCCCAACACTCACCTAGGGACGACCACCTTAAGAAGCCACCTGGCCTCCCATCACCGAGCCCAGTTGGAGCAACACCGTCAGAACCCACAAAGCCACACACCTTGGGCTCCACGTCCTGCCTCTTCTCGTTCTCCTCTCTTCTCCCATTTGTCTTCCACTCCACCTTCCACCATGCCGTCGTCGCGTTCATCTGGCAGAAGGCAGGATTCTGAGCGTAAAAAGTTGATCACGCTGGATAACCCTCTTGCCCAGCGGCTGACCGCTGGTTTGTCGGAACTGATAGCCCGCCAACTACTGCCATATAAACTGGTGGACTCGGAGGCCTTTAGAAACTCCCTGGAAGGAAATATTTCTCCCAGAAGGGCATCCCAGAACTATATGGCCACGTTCAGCGGCAAGTGAATATATCTTTGGCACACAGTGTCGGTGCCAAGATGCATCTGAGCACAGACACGTGGTCTAGCAAACATGGGCAGGGAAGGTATATAACTTTTCTGCCCACTGGGTGAACCTTCTGACGGCCTTCAAGCATGTAACCCGTGGCACCCATATGGATTTGGTATTACCGCCATGGATTGCATGCACGCCTGCCTCTTCTTCTCCTCCTCCTACTCCATACTACTTCTTCTCCTCGGCTGACTCCTCCTTTTCCACTGCTATCGCCTCTTCCGCTGCACCCCCCAAGCTCCCCAGAACCTATTCGACGTGCCAGGTGAGACGTTGCCATACTGTGCTGCGGCTGTGGTGCCTGGAAGCCAAGAGCCACACCGGTCCTGCACTGCTTTCATCTCTGCAGTCACAGGCCGATCAGTGGGTAACGCCACTCAATTTGACAGTTGGTAAAGTGATGTGCGACAACGGTGCCAATCTGCTGAGCACACTGAAACAGGGCAAAATGACACACGTGCCGTGCATGGCACACGTCCTGAACTTAGTCATGCAGTGATTCGTTGCCAAATAGCCCAGGGTCCAGGACATCTTGCGGCAGGCCAGGAAAATCTCTGGCCATTTTAGAAGATTTTACACGGCCATGGCTCGCCTTGCTGACGTTCAGCGGCGACACAACCTGCCCGTCAGATGTCTGATTTGTGACAGTCCAACGCGCTGGAACTCCACCTTGTATATGCTTGATAGGCTGCTCCAGCAGCAATGTGCCGTTAACAACTACCTGTACGAACTTTGCAGTAGGACAGGTTCTGGGGAGCTTGGTTTCTTTTCACCGCGCCAGTGGTTGCTCATGCGCGACACATGCAGACTTCTGTGGCCATTTGATGAGATCACCAAACTGGTCAGTCGCAACCAGGGCACCATCAGTGACATTGTACCTTACAACTTCTTTTTGGAGCATGCATTGCGTTGTGTCATTGATCAAGCCGTTGAGGAGCAGGAGCTGGAAGATGATAAAGTCGCAATGCTGAATAAATTGCCAGGAGGGGCTACTCCATCTGAGACAACTCCGCAGGAGTCTGAAGAGGAGTCAGAGGAGGATGGTGGCTGGTGGGAGGAGGAGGATCAAGAAGAGCAGGCTTTGAGTGGGACTTTAAACTTTTCGGGGATCCATAGTGTTGTTCGTGGCTGGGGGGAGGAGTCCGAGGACGTCATTCTCCTGGGTGATGAGCAGGAGCAAGGGCACTCCACCGCTTCCAATTTAGTGCAAATGGGGGCCTTCATACTCCAGTGTTTGAAGAGGGACCCCCATATAAAAAGCATAAAGGTCAAGGACCAGTACAGGGTGGCAACGTACTTAGACCCCCGGTACAAACACAAAATAGCAGACATGTTACCAGCATCACAGAGGGCTGTCAGAATGCAGCATTTCCAGGCCTTGCTGCGAGAGATGCTGCATTCTGCTGTTGCGGGCACTGACAGAGGAATTTCCACCCACAGCGAAGCAGGTGCGGGTACCAATCCTATCGTGCCTGCAAGAAGAGGGCGGTTTGAAGATGTGTTGGTCACTTCGGATAGGAGATCATTCTTACAGCCAAGCCATCGACAGCTGCCTTCCAGATCCACCCTCAGGGAATACCTAGACCGACAGGTGTCCGACTACATCGGGTTAACGGCCGATGTGGACGCTCTGAGAAGCGAGGAACCCCTGAAATACTGTGTGTGCAGGCTTTACCTGTGGCCAGAGCTGGAACAATTTGCCATGGAACTCTTGGTTTTCCCCTCGTCGAGTGTCCTGTCCCAAAAGACGTTCAGCGCAGCAAGCGGGATCGTGCCCCATAAGCGCACTCGCCTAGCTCACGACAGTGTGAACTACCTCACATTTCTAAAAATGAATGAGGCATGGACCTTGGAGGAATTCAACAACTGTGACGACCACGTGTCTTTGAATTTCCTCATGCCAGCCCACACATATCCGCCACAACTCAGAACAAAGAATGGTCTTTTTCTTATGTATATACAGCGGCTTAAAAGGCCTTTTCTGTCAGGTGAATGCCTAATTTTGGGGGCCTCTATTCCAGTGGCCTACAGTAAAATTGTTATTCAGTGACCGCTTAATGTACCTTCAGCCTCATAATCACTTGTTCTTTTCTGTCAGGTGAATGCCTAATTTTTGTGGCCTGTGATGGCCTACAGTAAAATAGTCATCCAGTGAACGTCTAATATACCTCCAGCTACATAAACACTTGTTCTTTTCTGTCAGGTGAATGCCTAATTTTTGGGGCCTGTACTTCACTCGCCTACAGTAAAATTGTTATTCAGTGACCGCCTAATGTACCTCCAGCCACATAATCACTTGTTCTTTTCAGTCAGGTGAATACCTAATTTTTGGGGCCTGTACTGGCCTACAGTAAAATTGTTATCCAGTGACCGTCTAATATTCCTCCAGCCACATAATCACTTGTTCTTTTCTGTCAGGTGAATGCCTAATTTTTGGGGCCTGTACTCCCGTTGCCTAAAATAAAAATTTTCTAGGCTCCAGCAGGGCACATTTTTCCGAGTTTCCCTTTAAGACGCATAAAAATGGCCCCTGATTAAAATACATATTTTTTGTGGGAATTTTTGTCATTGATCCCCCTCTGGTATGTCACTGTCCATCTTGTGGGACTATTTGTGCACTTCTAGTAAGTATTTGGTGGCTGCAAATATGACCGGAAGGTTTTTCAGGTTCGCCTGCCATTAAAGTAAATGGGGCCCGCCGCGAACGCGCGGTTCGCGAACATTTGATTGCAAAATCGTCCATCACTACTGACCAATGTGGCCAGCACTGTCAGTGAGCTCTCCCCCTTTACTCCTGACACACTTAGTAATGAAGCTGCCGTTGGGACCGATGCCTGTGTGAGATGTAAGCGCTCACTACAGGCAATGCAGGGAGGCAGGGGGAAGCTCTTCTACTGTATAGGGACAATAATATACTAAAACTGTCAGCTTCCGCAATTTTTGCGACTTCAACAAGTAACAAGAGTCGCAAACAAAAGACTTCTCTCAGCTGCCATCAAGGAGCTGGTGGGGTTTTGCGAATCCCACTACTCCACTAATGAAACAGTTTTATCTAGTCCCGAAACAGACAGGAAACTAAGGCACACGCAAATACTATACAACATCAACCACAAGGCACAAAAAGCATGATTAGAAAGACATGTAAGCCCCAAATCCATAAAATACACACAAAAACAGGCGCAAAAACTATTGTTAAATGTGCCCCACTGTTTTAGACTGTTTTATCTTGTTCGACTATTTAGATTTTTTAGACTAATTCAGAAGTTTTCTAACGTTTGTGACTTTTTTCCGACCTGTTTATGTAGGTGGGCCTATTTTTGCACCTGAATTTGTCGCAAAAACAGTCTAATTTCCACTCCACCCCAGGGCTGGCGTACTTTTCTTCATCTGTTTTTAGTGGTGAATTGCAATTTTTTTTGCAATAAAAGTCTCAGGTTCCCGGAGACATGCGACTTTTCTCCACAAAGATGCAACTTTTTTTTCATGTGCAAGTAATTTAGACCGGTCGAAGTGAATAGGAACCTGTCTAACTGCAAAACAACCACCAGATGTCAAACTGACCAAAATACACCTAATCTAATTCATGAAGTGCTGTGCACTCGTAAGGCCCCTTTCACACGGGCGAGTATTCTGCGCGGATGCGATGCGTGAGTTGAACGCATTGCACCCGCACTGAATACCGACCCATTCATTTCTATGGGGCTGTTCACATGAGCGGTGATTTTCACGCATCACTTATGCGTTGCGTGAAAATCGCAGCATGCTCTATATTCTGCGTTTTTCACGCAACGCAGGCCCCATAGAAGTGAATGGGGTTGCGTGAAAATTGCAAGCATCCGCAAGCAAGTGCGGATGCGGTGCGATTTTCACGCACGGTTGCTAGGAGACGATCGGGATGGAGACCCGATCATTATTATTTTCCCTTATAACATGGTTATAAGGGAAAATAATAGCATTCTGAATACAGAATGCATAGTAAAACAGCGCTGGAGGGGTTAAGTTTTTTAAAACAATATTTAACTCACCTTAGTCCACTTGATCGCGTAGCCCGGCATCTCCTTCTGTCTCCTTTGTTGAATAGGACCTGTGGTGAGCATTAAATACAGGAACAGAACCTTTGATGACATCACTCCGGTCATCACATGATCCTTCACATGATCTTTTACCATGGTGATGGATCATGTGATGACCGGAGTGACATCATCAAAGGTCCTTGACCTGTAATGGACTCTCACCACAGGTCCTGTTCAGTAAAGGAGACAGAAGGAGATGCCGGCATCGCGATCAAGTGGACTAAGGTGAGTTAAATTATTATTATTTTTTTTTAACCCCTCCAGCGCTGTTTTACTAAGCATTCTGTACAATCTACAGAACACCGATCCCAAGCCCGAACTTCTGTGAAGAAGTTCGGGTTTGGGTACCAAACATGCGAGATTTTTCCCACGCGAGTGCAAAACGCATTACAATGTTTTGCACTCGCGCGGAAAAATCGCGGGTGTTACCGTAACGCACCCGCACATTTTCCCGCAGCGCCCGTCTGAAAGAGGCCTAATAAAAACTACGCCAGTGATGGCTAACCTCCAGCACTCCAGCTGTGGTGAAACCAAGGCTCCCAGCAACATCCATTCATTTCTATGGAGTTCTAAAAACAGCTAAACAAGTGTACATTTTGGGAGTTGTAGTTTTACCACAGCTGGAGTGCCGGAGGTTAGCCATCACAGTACTAGGCAAAAGAAAGACAGCCAAATAAAATACACCAGTCTAATTTTATGGCCAAAAACAGGCAAGCTTGATAAATGTGCTGTTTGCATCCGCACATCCATTCAGTGGCCCTGCAAAAAAAAAAAAAATTTGAACATGACCTATTCTTGTCCACTTGGTGGACAAAGATAGGACATTTCTATAGAATGGTGGCATACACTTGGCCGTGATCCGTTTTTTTGCGGATCTGTGATTTGCAGACCGCAAAACACTTACTGGCCTTATGAAGTAAGTTGAAGCAGAAGTAAAAATACGTAGCTGTAAAGTTGGCCTTTGGAGTGTTCAATCAAAACCTGACTCAAACCACATAGAGATTTTGGGGACATTTATTATAGTAGTTTGCATCTGTTTTTGTCTAATTTTTCCTTGTTTGGACAGACTAATTGGGGGAGATTTATCAAACTGCTTATAGCAACCAACTAGATTCCACCTTTCATTTTTCAGAGCCCCCTGGAATCTGATTGGTTGCTATAGGTAACTAAGCCAGTTCTACTTTACAGCAGTTTCCATGAGTAAGGATCGTATTTTGGTAACCGAAACGCGTAGACTATAACGCTATCCTGTCTGTATGATGTCACACTTGGATTTTATTATTCATGATTTTTGAAGAATAAAGATGCAACACTTTTTATTGGAAGCTGGACTTTTCACTTTCATTAGACTTCAGTTTCTGGCTCATGGCCGGGCAGAGATGTACCTAATTTATTACACCACTGCAGAGAGATCACGGGTACGCTAGTCTTGAGAAATGTCCCTCATCATGTACAGTACAATAACTTTCAGCAGAATATTTGGTTATTATAGCACTGATACATACATGGAGATTCTCAAATTATTAATTCAGATTGCCAGCTTCATCCATTAAACCCGTTCCCCACTGCTTCATGTAAATATATGGTAGCCAGCAGTGTGCCAGGCTGCAAGCAGTCACTGCTCTGCATGATGAACACATGAACTTATTTTGCATGACCATCAGGTGCTCAGGCATTCATGCATTACGGTCTTGTCACACAGAAGGTGTGTTACCCTACACATACAATTATTACCTCTAGGCCGCCCGTTCTACCCCAGCCATATCTGCTTTTGTATGTCCAATTAAAAAATGTCTGTACCTAGACAATATTTATCTGTGTACAGAGGCTGTGTGTAAAGTTAAGAGAAGAGATACACTTTACTATGGGGTATCATATGTTATGCAATGTACAAAATATTCGACATAAATATAGACAGGAGAATTACATGATTAATTTTAGGTCTAAAAATTATTGATTGAACAAACTACCTTAAAACAGAACACAAAAAATTAATGTCATTTTTCTCCTTTTCGTACCATATTTGATTTATCTAAATAAGCAGCAATGATAGATAATACAAAACTGGGGGTAAACTATGACATTTTTTATTTTTTTATAACATCTTTAGAATATAGCATCTCAAAAGGTGAAATGTTGCTATGGGTATCATGGCCTAAAAGATCATAGGTTGTGAAAGAGTTAATTTATTAAATACATAGCACTGTATTGAAAAGCTTGATGTTTCCTTTCATTCAACTGGAGTAGAATGAATTCAGTTTTGCACCCACTAATGACAAACAATAGGTGTTGTGCGTTATCTTTGCAAACAGTCCACGTTCTGACCAAGTGACTCTACACATATAGCACTTGTTGTTTGGTTTGTGATCTAGGCAAAGCCACTTTAGAGATTAGATAACAGTGGCATGTGGCTGGTCTGACTACAATGCAGATGACATTTCATAGCGTTAGAAAACGTGAACATGCTTCTATTAATTTGGGAAATTATACTATAACAGTAAAATATCAGATTATCTTTTGTTACAAAAAAAAAAAAACATTCTACTTATAGATTATGAAATTTGGAAATTCATGATTATTCTTCATGTTTTCATTTTGGAATAAACAGATTATTTACTTAATGGCATTAGGCATATTACAGAGGATGACCCATGATGAAGATCAAACTACAGGGGGAACCTCTTGCTGAATAAGGCCAATTTTACACACTAAGCATTTGGTCAGTATTTTTTTTACCAGAATTTTGTAAGATAATACTACAGAGAAAAAGTATAAGATTTGTTGTACATTTTCTCTGTTTTGGGCCCACTCCAGGTTTTGGTTTACAAATAACAGTTCAGGTACACATTTGTGGTCAAAATAACAGTTCAGGTACACATTTGTGGTCAACTCACCTGGCTTCTTAATGGTAGTCCTCTGGGTGCACAGAAAATAGCTGGAAAGCTTCAAACATGAAGAAAGGGCTAACATCTAAACCTAATAATGATCGAAACGCGTAAGATATTGAAGATATACCCATGTTGATGTTTTGAAATAAAGTATAGGAGATTTTATACCTCTCACAGGCGTGCTGGATATTCCTTTCTTCATGTTTGGTTTACAAATACTGATGAAAAATACTGAATGTGTGAAAGCACCATAAGGCTTATGGCACAATGGCCAGAATTTGAAATATGACGTTTAATTATGTACAACTATATATAATCTTAAAAATCGTAAATACTTTATACCCTAAAAATTGCAGTTCTCAAAAGACAATTATTACTGAAACAATCAGATATTTCAGCTTTTTTGATATTTTATTTTACTATACATATATCATTGTTATTAACAATATTATTATAACCACAAAATGAATATGTAGAAACTGGAAAATATATTAGCATTGCTAACACTACAAACAAACCCACCCAATACGTGATGCTAAACCTTTAAATTACATCAGCATGGCACTATTACACATTCCAATCATGATGCAATCCCATTAATCACCAGAAGGCACAGATATTATAGTTTTTTACTTAAAAATCTTACCTTGTTCATGTCAAAAGTACCAAATACTTGCTCAATGTATCTGTTTGCTTCTGGATTCATACCCTGCAGACCAAGTAATCCTTTAAACTCGTACAAGCTTAGCTGGCCAGATGGACATTCTTTCATAAATTTTCTGTACCAGTGATGTATTTCCAGAGCATTAATATCATCTGCGGTTGAGCTAGTTGTCCCCATATTGCTTAATTGAAGCAAAGTTCAGCTTGGCGTTCCATTGACAGGCTCCACAGATTCATCCACGTGTCCCAATGTTTCCCAAAACACTGCTCATATTGCAGTAAAGATCTGTTTTAAACCTCTTAAAGCTTGTTACGGAGAAAGGCTAGAAGTATAAAAATAGAAGCATGGTAAGATTAAGTGTATTGTCAGTTGGTCCACTATGAAGGAGGATCACACTTCTTAATGGTGCTTATTTTAGGACGAAAAATAGAAAACATGTATGTTTAATCTGCATTATGAAAGTAGAGTCTTCTAGACATGAAAATTTAGAAATACTACTCCCAATGGACTGGCTGGCAACTAAACAAAATAAAGAGACACAAATGCAGCCGTCTTGATAGACTGGAATATTTGAGTTATAATAGTAAGGTTAGGGTACAATCAGTCTATAAATTCCTTCATGATTTATGACTCTTAGGGTATGTTCTGATGGAAGATTTCGTCTGTGACAAAATCCTCTGCATATGCCACGACAGAAACTGCTATGCTGTGGTTTCTGCCGTGGGTTTTAATGCAGACTCAATCTAGGTTTAAAAAAATGATTATTCCAGCATGAATAAAACTTCTCCATTATTGTTATGTAATGAGATGAGCGAACCAGTCGAGATTCGCTTTGGGTCCAGTTTCAAACCGAACCGAAGTTGCTCAAATTGCCCTGAAAGTTGGTATATAACTCCCTCTAGCCTCCTAGGATTTTTGGAAAACTTATTATCTCTTTTCATTTATTTTTTATAATTTTTTTCCCCTCCAACACCCCCCTCCCCAAGCTCTAGAACACAATGACAGCAATAGTAAATGATGTCTGAGTGACACACATAGCTATGGGTAAACGCACATTTGATGGTGTTATCATACAGCGTGTTTAAAGAGACACTGGCACATGTCTCATGCTTTTTCATATTCCAAAGCTTTCAAAAATTGTCAGGGGAAGATAATGTTTAAACACACACAATGTAATGAGATGTGTCTTTGGGGAATGGGATGGTTGGCAAGTGGCATTAGTGGCATGATGCAGGCCACAGCAGTAGCCGCCATACAGAACGTGATGGTCGGAAAGTAGCATAGGCAGTAGTGTACCTACCATATAGGCACAGTATGCAGCTGCTATAGGGCCCATGAGGAAGGGGGCCGGCAGTGGAGGAGAGGCCCCGCCCCTTATTGCTCCTGTCTATCTTCCTAAAGCTAAATGACCTTTGATGATGTCATCACAGGTCCTGTAGGGGAACTGCACAGTGTAAATTGTAGTTCCCAGGTTGGAACAGTGCATCTGCCAGGACCTGTGATGACATCATCTTCAACATCACAGGTCCTGCAGGATCTAGCAAAGGAACTGCACCAAAAATGGTGTAGTTCCTAGGTTTGGAAGGTACATCTGAGAGGACCTATGATAACATCATCACAGGTCCTTCAACCAACAGCAAGTATTAGAAGTTCACAATCAGCTCTGCATTGATCCATACAGACTGGAATGGAGTGGTAATAGGAGGTCCTCAACTTTTGTCTTCATTTGCCCCCACCCATGCCCTGTTTTTATTCATTGCTCACTCATACATAATACTTTGGACAGTAACAGGGACGACTACCTCATGTACCTCACACACCATGATTATAATGTATAACTGACAACATATATCTGTACACAGCACCTATTATAGCTTCTATATCTCACATCAATACACTGCTCTGTGTATATATACACTCACCTAAAGAATTATTAGGAACACCATACTAATACGGTGTTGGACCCCCTTTTGCCTTCAGAACTGCCTTAATTCTACGTGGCATTGATTCAACAAGGTGCTGATAGCATTCTTTAGAAATGTTGGCCCATATTGATAGGATAGCATCTTGCAGTTGATGGAAATTTGAGGGATGCACATCCAGGGCACAAAGCTCCCGTTCCACCACATCCCAAAGATGCTCTATTGGGTTGAGATCTGGCGACTGTGGGGGCCATTTTAGTACAGTGAACTCATTGTCATGTTCAAGAAACCAATTTGAAATGATTCAAGCTTTGTGACATGGTGCATTATCCTGCTGGAAGTAGCCATCAGAGGATGGATACATGTTCTCATTCTGTTTACGCCAAATTTGGACTCTACCATTTGAATGTCTCAACAGAAATCGAGACTCATCAGACCAGGCAACATTTTTCCAGTCTTCAACAGTCCAATTTTGCTGAGCTCGTGCAAATTGTAGCCTCTTTTTCCTATTTGTAGTGGAGATGAGTGGTACCCGGTGGGGTCTTCTGCTGTTGTAGCCCATCCGCCTCAAGGTTGTGCGTGTTGTGGCTTCACAAATGCTTTGCTGCATACCTCGGTTGTAACGAGTGGTTATTTCAGTCAACGTTGCTCTTCTATCAGCTTGAATCAGTCGGCCCATTCTCCTCTGACCTCTAGCATCCACAAGGCATTTTTGCCCACAGGACTGCCGCATACTGGATGTTTTTCCCTTTTCACACCATTCTTTGTAAACCCTAGAAATGGTTGTGCGTGAAAATCCCAGTAACTGAGCAGATTGTGAAATACTCAGACCGGCCCGTCTGGCACCAACAACCATGCCACGCTCAAAATTGCTTAAATCACCTTTCTTTCCCATTCTGACATTCAGTTTGGAGTTCAGGAGATTGTCTTGACCAGGACCACACCCCTAAATGCATTGAAGCAACTGCCATGTGATTGGTTGACTAGATAATTGCATTAATGAGAAATAGAACAGGTGTTCCTAATAATTCTTTAGGTGAGTGTATATATATATATATATATTTTTATATATATATATATATATATATATATATATATATATGTTGTGAGACAGTGACAGATCTCACACAGGTTAGAGGGAAGGAAGGGGTGGATAGTGTGATCCACACCCCTATTCAACCACAGGTAAGACCAGCTGGAGGTACTCAGGCTGGCATAAAGCACCTCCCAGGGTGTCAGTAAGGGGGGAGTTCGTTACCCGTGGACAAAGGCCTGGAGGCTCTGTGAATGTGGTCTGAGCTGGGCAAGGCTGAGGGACCACAAGGCTGGGAGATAGCCTGGACTGACTTTGTTACAGCCTGGAAGTGAGCTGGACTACTGGCTAAGAAAGCCGCACCTGGAACAGTGTGTGAACTGTGAGGTATACTTTAGGTGAGTCAGGTTATTATATGCTTAGTTAGAGCCCAGCCGGGCAGGTGTTTGTTTTGTATTATGCTTTGTTTTTGCTGCGGTGCCAAATAAAATCAATGTTTGGACCTTAAAACTTGGTGTCCGTGAAGACATGTGTGAATGTCCCCTGGATAAGAGCTAACCCCCCACAATATATATATATATATATATATATATATATATACATACATATACAGTCTTGTGAAAAAATTAGGACACCCTTTGAAAGCATGTGGTTTTTTGTAACATTTTTAATAAATGGTTATTTCATCTCCGTTTCAACAATACAGAGAGATTAAAGTAATCCGACTAAGCAAAGAAAACTGAAGAAAAGTCTTTTCAAGATCTTCTGTAAATGTCATTCTACAAAAATGCCTATTCTAACTGAGGAAAAAGATAGGACACCCTTGCCCCTAATAGCGAGTGTTACCTCCTTTGGCTGAAATAACTGCAGTGAGACGGTTCTTGTAGCCATCTACCAGTCTTCGACATCGGTCTGAGGAAATTTTACCCCACTCCTCAATGCAGAACTTTTTCAGCTGTGAGATGTTTGAGGGGTTTCTTGCACGTACAGCCCTTTTCAAGTCACCCCACAGCATCTCAATGGGATTCAAATCTGGACTTTGACTTGGCCATTCCAGGACTCTCCATTTCTTCTTTTTCAGCCAATCTTTGGTTGATTTACTAGTATGTTTTGGGTCATTGTCATGTTGCATGGTCCAGTTCCGCTTCAGCTTTAATTTTCTAACTGATGGTCTCACATGTTCTTCAAGCACCTTCTGATACACAGTAGAATTCATCGTGGATTCTATGATGGTGAGCTGACCAGGTCCTGCTGCAGCAAAGCAGCCCCAAACCATGACACTTCCACCTCCATGCTTCACAGTTGGTATGAGGTTCTTTTCTTGGAATGCTGTGTTTGGTTTACGCTAAACATGTCCTCTGCTGTTGTGTCCAAATAATTCAATTTTGGACTCATCTGTCCAAAGAACATTATTCCAGAAGTCCTGGTCTTTGTCAACTTTATCGCTGGCAAATGTCAGTCTGGCCTCGATGTTTCTCTTGGAAAGCAAAGGTTTCCTCCTTGCACACCTCCCATGCAAGTTAAACTTGTACAGTCTCTTTCTGATTGTAGAGGCATGTACTTCTACATCAACAGTAGCCAGAGCCTGCTGTAGTTCTCGAGATGACACTTTAGGGTTTTTGGATACCTCTTTTAGCATCTTGCGGTCTGCTCTTGGGGTGAACTTGCTGGGGCGACCAGTCCTGGGCATGTTGGCAGTTGTTTTGAAAGCCCTCCACTTGTAGACTATCTTCCAGACAGTGGAATGGCTGATTTCAAAATCTTTTGAGATCTTTTTAAATCCCTTCCCAGACTCATAGGCTGCTACAATCTTTTTTCTGAAGTCCTCTGACAGCTCTTTTGCTCTCACCATGGTGCTCACTCTCACTTCAACAGTCAGGAGCACACCAAACTAAATGTCTGAGGTTTAAATAGGGCAAGCCTCATTCAACATGCAGAGTAACGATCTACTAATTATGTGCACCTGGTGTGATATACCTGTGTGAGATCTGAGCCAATTTAAGAGGGAATACATGTGAGGGTGTCCTATCTTTTTCCTCAGTTAGAATAGGCATTTTTGTAGAATGACATTTACAGAAGATCTTGAAAAGACTTTTCTTCAGTTTTCTTTGTTTAGTTGGATTACTTTAATCTCTCTGTATTGTTGAAACGGAGATGAAATAACCATTTATTAAAAATGTTACAAAAAACCACATGCTTTCAAAGGGTGTCCTAATTTTTTCACATGACTGTATATACACTGAACAAAAATATAAACGCAACACTTTCGGTTTTGCTCCCATTTTGCATGAGCTGGACTCAAAGATCTGAAATATATTCTACATACACAAAAGACCCATTACTCAAATATTGTTCACAAATCTGTCTAAATCTGTGTTAGTGAGCACTTCTCCTTAGGGTTGTTTCGGGTATCGAACTTTCGATACCCAATCGATACTTTTATGCCAGTATCGATTCGGTATCAGGATGTTCATTTTTTCGATACTAGACCCTCCTCTTATGGTGCTCGGCGCGCGCAGACAGTTGAGAAGGAGGGAGGGAGTCCCTCCCTCCTATGATGCGGCCGCGCTGAGCCCAATGAAGTGAGCGGGCTCTGAAGCTGCCCGCACCACTGCCACCAATGAATGTGTCGCTATTAATGAAAGCAGGAGGCGGGACAGGGTAGGGAATACACTGCTGCGCCGTCTGAGCTAGTGAGCTCCGCGAACGGCAGCGGCAGAAGCTTCCTCCTCCTCAGTGTCCTCCCCAGAGTCAAGCAACCAGCATAGCAGGTGCCTGGCCACTGTGCCACCAATGATAATTAACATTTAATACAAATACAGTAGGCGGGTGCCAGCGGTACCTGCCTCCTGTATCTGTATTAAAAGTTAATTATCATTGGTGGCGCAGTGCGCTCTCCACCCAGTATTAAAATCATTGATGATGCAGTGCGCCCACCCCCAAGTTTTAAAGTCATTGGTGGTGCAGTGCGCCCACCCCCCACCCCCCAGTATTAAAGTCATTGGTGATGCAGTGCACCTCCCCACCCCCCACTATTAAAGTAATTGGTGGTGCAGTGCGCCCCCCAGTATTAAAATCATTGGTGGCAGTGGCCACAGGGTCCCCTCTTCATTGGTGGCAGTGGCAGCTTGTGATCTGAGCCCCAGCAGTGTAATCCTGGGGCTCTGATCGGTTACCATGGCAGCCAGGATGCTACTAAAGCCATGGCTGCCATGGTAAGCTCCCTACTGCTGTGTGCATTATGCACAGGGCAGCAGGGAGAGTGTGAAGTCCTATTCACCCTAATAGAGATCTATTATTGTGAATAGGACAAGGGATTAAAAGATCTAGCCCCTAAGGCCAAAAGTTATTAAATTAAAAAAAAGTTAAAAAGAACCCACCAAATTATTAATTATAAATAGCCCCCTTTCCCAATTTTACATATAAAATATATAAACAATAAATAAACATATTACATATCGCCAAATCTAAAAAGTCCAAACTATTAAAATATAAAAAAAACTCCTATGCGGTGAACGCCATAACTGAAAAAATAAAGAAATAACAACCGTACGATTCGCAATTTTTTTTGTCACCATGCCCCCCCAAAAAAAAATTTCTTGTGAGGGGGGGGCATGGTGACAAAAAAAAAATGCTGTTCAATTATGGGCCGGACGTTCCATAAAATGCAGAATGCCCGCTGCTTTTTTGGTGTTTTATTTTTTCGCTTGGTATCGAGTACGAAAAATAAATATATTTCAACTGTGTTAACCCACCCCATGAGGCAGGCCCCAGAATTGCCTGGACTGTCAGAAAATGTCGATATTGAGGCAGTAATCACGTACATTTATGCTACACCTTAAAGAAATTTACCCTTCCCCCAAGTTTTTTTAAAAATATCAACCGTGTGTAAAGTAAGTACACAGAAACTGACTCTCAGTCATTAGTGGCATGATGCAGGCCCCTGCAATGCCTAGACTGTGATAAAATGACAGTATTGAGGCAGTAATCATGTAGATTTATGCTGCATCTTAAAGAAATTTAACCAACCCCTACCCCCAAAATATTTTAATAAAATTTTTTTTTTTTATCTGTAAGCAATGACATACGGAATTTTACAATTTCAACCGTGTGAAAACTGAACACACGTAAACTGACTATTGAGAGGCATTAGTGGCATTATGCAGGATGCAGCAGCCGTACAGACCTTGATAATAGGCAGACAGACAGCAACAGTGGCAAGATGTGGCGAGGGGGGCGAGCTCTATACATTGGGATCAGCAGGTGGAGCGTGAAAAGCCTCCTGTATCCAGGTTTGGTTCATTTTGACAAAAGTTATGTTTTGGACACTGGCAGAGGACAACTTGGTCTGTTTGGGTGTAATCACTACCCTGCGGCAAGATGACTCTGGAAGCAGGGCAAGATAGAGAGCGTGCTGTGCCAGTTCGGGCCACTGTTCAATTCTGCCTAACCAGAAATCCATAGGGTCAGGAAACTGGCTATGTGACAGAGACTGGCTAGAGTTTAGGTAGGCCTGAACCTGGGTGTTGAGGCAAGAGCTGTCGGCTTGCTGACTGGTCTCAGCTGGGTGCGGCATGTGGAAAAACAGGTGCCACTATTACCACCACCATCAATACAAGTATGCATGGGGTCACCAGACCCCCCCCCCTCCTTCTCAGACCTCAGATCTGATTCCCAATGTTATTAATGTTATTAAGACCCCCCAATCAGACCTGACATCAAGACCCCTATGTTAATAAGATCCCCATTCAGACACTCCGATCAGACCCCCAATATTAGGAGCCCTATTCAGACCCCCATGTTAATAAGACAACTATTCAGACATTAATATCAGACCCCCAATGTTAAGACCCCTATTCAGACCTCAGATCACACTGGCATGTTAATAGGATCCCTAATCAGACCTCAGATCAGACAAAAACAATAAACCAACTTACCTCTCCTGCTCTGGATGCCACTGCTCTGGGAATCCATTTCCTGCTCTTCCTGCTGACTTCCTCACGTTGTGCGCAGTCACCACATAGAGAGCGGCTGAAGGCCAGGAAGCAGTGAGTAGAGATTGGGGAGCGCTGGATTCACCGTTTCCCAGTCGTCCTGTACTAATGAACGCTTCCACAATGGAAGCGCTCATTAGTATTCGCCCCATAAGATGCACAGACCCCCTCCCGTGTGCGTCTTATAGGGTGTAAAATACAGTATTTGCCTGCAGGTAGCTGATTTTGAGGTGTTTAGAAGGCCATGAAATGGTTAATGAAAGGGACAGGAACTGCAGGGGAGAAGGAAAGAAAGGTGATTGGAGGATTTGCACCCCTCTTTTCCCGCCGGTTAGGTTATGGGGGGGGGGGGGGGGGGGAGTTTATAAAAGAGATGGGATGTGGTAACTGCCTACCTGTGGCGGGCAGTCAGCGTGAGGAACAAGAGTGCAGTCATCCAGTTTCTTTCTCCTTATGGCAGACGGATTGCATCAGATCATCCTGGCTAAGGTGTCCCAGGAGGGTACAGGCTGGCTGGAAGAAAGTCGTGGCAAAATGCAGGGAAGCTCCTCTTGCTGCGGCTCCTGAGCCTTGTTATTCAGATCATGGAGGTAGGCCGCGGAGGCACAGTCGCCCACCCACTCGCCTCAGCCCCAGTTCCCTTCATATGCCTTCCCAGAAAAAGCCTCCCTCATCCAGGGGCATAGGTTTGGGTCTCATGGTCGCAGGGCAGCTGCAGGGGGGATACAGCGTGGGGCCAGGGGAGGTAGGGCCGCATGTGCTTTCACAGAGCTGAGCAGCCTGGCCGAGGGGGCTGCTCAGGCTGTACAGCCACGAAAGGAGGTTGCAGACGCGCTCTGTAGGGAGAAAGTGAGCACTCCTGTCCTGCTTTCAGGGAGTGAAATACATGGTGCAGCTGAGTGCAGGCAGCACCATGGCTCAGCCGACACAGTAAGATTGAGGGGAACGTGGCCATCAAACAGTCTTACCCTCCCCCATGCTTCAGATGCTGGTACTTCGTTGTCCACCTCTCCCCCTGGCAGCTCACTGCTTGTCTCTGGGCGTGGGCAGCGATTGGCCACGCCCCCTTCTGAGAGAGCTGTTTATAGTTTCCTCCCCCTCCAGGCTTCTGCTAATGCTGTTGCTGTTACCCATTTTGGTCAGCAGGTGGCAGCAGAGCCCCCTGCCTGCATGAGGATGCCTGAGTTCCAGAATCAGTTGGTCCAGGACTCTCAGATAGGTTTGAGCCATACCTTGGTGGGTCAGGCTTTGGTGCCTTCACCACGGGCAAGGGATAATTTTTCTGCTGCTACAAATGCAGGTACTCCAGCTCAGCAACACAGAAGATCTCATTCCAAGCTCAGGAGACACAGAGGTCAGACTTCCAGATCCAGGTGATGCAGAAGGGATCAGCGGCGTTTGCCTTTGCGGAGCCGTTCCTCTGCTTCATCATCTTACTCATCCACCTCTACACCACCGCACTTGCGTAGCAGATGTCACTCTTCTACCCACCCTCGATCAGCGGCTCACGTGGAATCTGTCCCAGGATCAGCAGGCGAGCCTTCCTGAAGGGCTTCTCCACAGACCTCGGTAGTCCCCTCTGAACAGCCTTCAGTATCGGCAGCTGCTATGCTCCCGCCTTCCGTTCCCGTGCAGATGGCATCAGGTGGTGAGTACTCTTGTTTGCCAGCCTGGTCGGCTTTATCGGCACCTACATCTGCAGGCAATAAGGAATTAGTTTCAGCTTTACAAAGAGAGTGCACAGAAGGGTAAGGGTCTAGAGGTTTCTGGTCTGACATTTAGAGATTCAGTTTTTTGTGGGGTAGCGCCATTGGGTACTCATTTGTCCAAAGATGATAGAGATCAGATTTCCAGGGGAGATTATGTAGACATATGGTCATTGGTTTCTCCCGATCAGGTTACAGTAGACAAGGAATGTTCCTTTGAAAGGGGTTCAGACAGGAAACCAGAAAGTGGCCAAAACTTTTGGGACCTGGTTGCAGGCCTTTTTGGTTTTAGCACATGTAATATGTCAGACTAATCAGTCAAAAGGTCCCAAGCTTTTGATTTATTTAGATATGATTTTTAGCGCATACAAACTTCATGGCGTGGTGGCACCACGCCGAAGAGTTTCGTCGGCGTTTAGCGGTTAGCCCGTCGGTTGGTTGGGCGTCAAAAGCAACGGACGTTTGGATCCAATTGATATTGGCCCAGTGTCCATAGTGGCCCTTTCAGGGAAGTTCTGCTGCACCCGGTCACCAGACCGGTGCAACATCCTCCAAGCCCTTTGGAACTTGCTGGTTGTATAATGAGGGGCACTGCCGCTTCTATGCCACCTGCAAGTTCCGTCACGAGTGCTCCATATGCGGAGGTAGTCACTCGGCACCCCGCTGTTTCCGGCGGTCACGCCAGCCAGCCAGGCTGGGTACTCCCGGTGCGG
The DNA here is from genome assembly GCF_905171765.1 of Bufo bufo. Lineage (NCBI taxonomy): Eukaryota > Metazoa > Chordata > Amphibia > Anura > Bufonidae > Bufo > Bufo bufo. The sequence goes on from NC_053391.1 coordinate 302,489,609, forward strand.
CAGAGAACCCCGGTGAAAAATCTGGTTCTTCAGGTTTGGTTGATGGATTTACGCAGGGGTTTTTCATACCATATGCTCATTCGCCTTCTTTACTGTTATGTTCTAACTTGAAATCAGTCAAAAAAAACATTGAAATTGTCAGAGAGAAGCTCAGGAAAGAAGTTGCATTAGGGCGTATGGCGGGCCCCTTTTCGGAGCCTCCGCTTCCTAATCTAAGAGTGTCCCCTTTGGGTTTAGTCCCAAAAAAAGAGGTGGGAGGTGGTTAATACACCATCTTTCTTTCCCCCCTGGGACTTCGGTAAATGACGGAATCACCAAGGAGGATGCAACAGTTTCATATACATCCTTTGTTCAGCGGGACAGGGGCATTACTGGCTAAGTCCGACATAAAGTCGGCTTTTCGTTTGTTGCCAGTCCACCCTGACTGTGTTCATTTGCTAGGTTGCCTTTTGGAAGGGGAATATTTTGTGGATTTATGTTTGCCCATGGGATGTTTCATTTCCTATAATTTTTCAAAGTCTTTAGTTCCTTTTTAGAATGGACCGTAAGATATGAAACTGGTTGTGTAGCCTTGCTACCTTACTTGGACGATTTTGTGTTTGTGGGCCCAGCCTCTTCTACACAGTGCCAATATCTACTAGAGTAGTATTGATGTCTAATCTGGGGGTCCCCCTAGCTATGGATAAAACAGAAGGTCCATGTACATGTTTATCATTTCTGGGAGTGGAGATTGACATGGTTAGTATGGTATTTAGGCTACCCCAGGACAAATTATCTTGTTTAGTGGCGATGGTCAGTCATTTTGTGTTGGCCACGAAGGCGACTTTACGCCAAACCCAGGTTTTGTTGGGTTTGCTAAATTCTGCTTGCAAGGTTTTGCCAATGGGCAGGGCCTTTTTTGGGAGTTTATCACCCGCGGTGTGCGACACGCCCATCATTTTATACGTATTACAAGAACTTTGAAGGAGGATCTGTTGGTGTGGCAATCCTTTTTACATTTTTTTAATGGACAGGTGATTTGTCAAGAATTGGAAGTGTCTAATGTGGATTTGTGTCTGTATACGGATGCAGCTGGGGGTGATGGTTTTGGGGCAATTCTTGGATCTCATTGGTGTCGGGATAGTTGACCAGTACTTGGAGTTCCTTGGGTTTGACTCGTAATTTGACTTTGTTAGAATTGTTCCCGATAGTGGTGGCTGTGGACCTATGGGGTAGGGAGATGTCCAATAAGAGTAATATGTCAGTGGTTCAGGTGGTCAACAAACAATCTTCTTCATCTTTGCCTGTCTTAGCACTTCTCAGACATTTGATGCTTTGTTGCCTTCGTTTGAATATTTGGTTTAGGGCGAAACATGTCCCGGGTAGACAAAATGTTTTAGCTGATGCTTTATCCCGTTCACAGATGACTCAATTTTGGGAGCTTTACCCACGGGCGGACGAGGAAGGGGCTTCCTGCCCACAATTCACATTCACAATTCTTATGGAACCTGATGGAGAGGAACTTGTAACGCTGATCCGGTCTTCAGTATCAGAAGGCACTTGGCAGAGTCATCTAAAATTCTGGTTGCAATGGTTGTCAGGTATTGGGGGGATTGTCCCTATGCATCCTGACGAGTTGCTGCGGGCTACTCTTCAACTCCTAGTGCGATTACGTAATATTTCATCTTCAGCTAATGTGGTTCGTAAGTGATTATCGGGGGTTGTCTTTCTTTTTACAGCTACATGGAGTACAAGATATCACAAAGCACTTTCTGGTGAGACAGATTGTTAGGGGATGGAAAAAAGGCTCGTCTGGGGTAGATATGCGTAGACCAGTTTTCTTTTCCTTATTTTTGCGTTTAATTACAATTTTGGAAGCGGTGTGCCTTGATTTCTGGGAGCTTGCTTTATTTCGTGCGGCTTTAGCTTTAGCCTTTTTTGCTGCACTCCGCATCTGCGAGTTAATATCAGCTAGCCAGCGCAAGCCTGGCGGTTTGTTTTCCAAGGATGTGTGCTTCATAGGGGGTCGCATGAGGATATGTGTCCATAAGTCAAAGACAGATCAGATGGGTCGCAGTCATTGGATATCCATTGGCCCATTGTGGTCGGCAGGTTGTCCTGTTGTATTAGTTTCTGATTTTGCACGTCTGCGCTCGGGGAGGGCTCATTTTTAGTTCACCAATCTGGTCTTTCGCTATCAAGATTTCAGTTTTCTTCCATTTTTAAAACCTTTTTGCAGGAATTGGGTTTACCCCCTGCGGAATTTGGGACTCATTCCTTCCGGATAGGGGCCGCTACTATGGCTGATTTGTATTGGCTTAACGAACAGTATATAAAAAAGTTAGGGAGGTGGAGATCCACTTGTTTCCTATCATATGTTAGACCAGATTTGATAACTATGTGATGTGTGGGCAATGTGCCAATAATTTCCTATAATTTCTTTTTTTTTTTCTTTTGTTTATTCCAGGTTCAGAGTGTGTTCACGTTTTGGAGGTCGGTCACTCCGTCATCTATTGAGCTTTACAGTTGGGTTATCAGCTAGGGATTCCGGATGTGGAGGTACATTTGATAGAAATTAGAGGTTTGCGGTGGGTTGGTGTATTACCTGAGGTGGTTGACATTAGCCGTCAAGGGGTAGATAACTTAGTGTTGATAATGCACGCAGGAAGAAACGACTTAGGTAAGGTTAAGATAGGGGATCTGATTCAGTTGATTGCACAGGATTTGGGTCGTTTTACTAGATTTTTTAGTAAAGTGATTACGGTCTGGTTGGAGATTATTCAGCGGCGCAGCGAGAGGTGTCGTCGGGTGTTGAATGGCAAAGTTTCTAAGTTTGTTAGAAGTCAAGGAGGTGTTGTTCTGCGGCATACGGAGCTTAAAGGGGAAAACCAGGCTCTTCTTTTGCCAGATAGTGTGCATTTAAACCAGATCTAGGTCTACTCTGCCTACCTTGGTGGTAGTAGTCTGTGCCCGAAGAAAGAAAGGGAGGTCCTCATGCTTGCTGTACAACAGCTTGCATTCGGATGAGATAGAGAACATCGGTAGTTGGCTTAAAGGGCATAGACATAAGGATGTTTAATTTAATAAAGCTGTGGCCAATCCCACTTAACCCAAAACAATGGTGTATAGTCGTTATTTGTATGGAAGGTGGAGAGTCTAGTTAAAAGCGGAAAAAGAAAAGGAGGTTTGTGTCAGAGGGTTTGCAGTCCCTGAAAATCTCATAGCAGGCACAGTCTGATCAAACCTTATTGCGGATGCAATTAAGGGGTGACATGGTGTCACGACACCTGTTAATTGCATGTGCAATTATTAGCAGTATTGGTTCTTACCTGGTAACAGATGCCAATTGGTGCAGTCTGCGGATCGCGTGCGGCGATCTTCTTCAGCTGATTGGAGGGAATCTCATCCTGGCTCGAGGGTACCTATAAAAGAGAGAAAATGTCAGTTGGTGCTCATACAGGTAACGGCAGAGACGAGACCTGGACTGGTAATCGAAGACTCCGTCATGGAAGAACTCCTAAAACAGCTTATCAGCAGAGCAGAATCATCTGGAGGGGAAACCTGGCTGAAGAAATGTTTGGAACTACCTTCCGATTCTGTCACGGCTGTAAGTGAGCAACTCGAGCATACACAGAAAATAGAGCCACTGACCGGACCCAAACTATGGAGGATAAAGGGTGACCCCTGTCAGACCCTCAAAGCTTTCCCTATGCTGCTAAGCACATACCCGGATCCTAATGGTGGAACGAGGCATGCCCGCGTACCTAAGACTGATGACCACTGTAACCCCTACAATAGTGGAAGGGGCACGGCCACCGGTGCCCTGCTCAGTATATGGAGGGAACCGTGGTCGCCTCGGATCCGGTCAGAAAACAAACAGATACACTACAATGTCTGCACACTTAGCTGAAGGTGCTGCGGCAGCAGAGAAGACGGATCCAAAGACAGGTGGCAATATCCGGAGTACTTGCTGCAGCAGAACAAAGGTCCAGTGAAAAGATAGCATACAAGTGAAGATACTCAAGCAAGAGCTACAACTCAAATAAGAAATATAATCCACACTCTACAAAAGGAGGAGGGGTGATTTAAAGACAGAGAAATCAAACATAGGAGGAACAGCTGGAAGGAAGGAAACAGAAAGTAATGACCTCATCCCAGGGGCGGAGAAACAGAGCAGTGAGAACTCCTCCAAGCTCTGGTAGTGACATCATCACAGGGGTGGAGAAACAGAGCTGTGAGAACGTCTCAAAGCTCTGGTAGTGACAGATTCTTACCAGGATCTACAATCAATTAATCCGGTCTGCGCTGCATATCCTCTTAGGAGTGCAGAGACGGCGATAGTTAATGACATCACAGCAGAGCGACTAGATGGCCAGATCCCACCCCTGCTTCCTCCGGTCTCTGTGAACAGGAAGAGAAAAGAAAAAAGAGATTATTCTCCACCACAACAGGCTGTAAAACTCAGGGATAGAAAATTCGCTGCGACACACAGCTCGAGGACACTACAGAGAGGCAGTTACAGACGACATCGGTCTCCCGAACCAACTGCCAGAACCACCGCATCTGTAAACTGTCGTCCAGCAACTGAAGCGACAAGTAATGGTGAGATTGATGATACATTGTCTCACAGGAATGTCTCTTTACCTCAAGACACATTACCTTCTATTAATATTAACCCTTTCAATTCCGATAGTTTAGATCTCTCTAAAATCCAATTATTTAAGGATTTTATATCTTTTTTATCTAAGAATGATAATGCCCCTATTGCTGAGTCTGTCTGGTCCTCTCCAGATATTGACTCGGTATCTGCTGTATCATGTGAAAAATAAGTTAATTATAGCGAAGTCTTGCTTCCTAGTGTTAACAAAGATAAATGCTTTATACAATTTCTTGAATCTGGCACGGGCATTAAAGAAATTTCCTTGAAAGAAGCAATGCCGTGTCAGATTTCGCCATTGGGTTTTCATTTACCCCAACAAGTGAAGGATAAAATCTGGAAAAGAGAATTTTTAGATTTATTTTCCTTACTTCCTTTGTCTAAGGATACTGTAAGAACAGATAAAAAAAATGAGGAGGAAAGAAAAAAGATTCATCAAAAAAGTTTTCTTAATTGGGGACAAGCATTCTGCATTTATGCAGCGGTTTTAGGCAAAAAATATCCACTACAATGCAGTGGTTTATTACAACATTTAGATGGTATCTTGGAGGCCTATAAAGGTTTTGGGGTTACTGCTTGGATGACTTATGATGAATCATTCAGGCAAAAGTTGGCAGTTTATCCAAATCTGAAATGGGCATATAAAGATGTGGGGTTGTGGTTGAACTTAATGTTACCTCAGCGTAATAATCTTTTTCATCAACAACCAGTTAGGAAAGGAATATGTTTTGCATTCAACGAATCTTTTTGTTGTTGGCAAGCAAATTGCAGGTACAAACACGAATGCAGTTTTTGTGCCGGCAATCATCCAGCAACAAAGTGTTTTAAGAAGCACGGAAACAATTCCAATAAGGAATCAAATAGAGGAAGTGACGCCTTTGAACCTTCCAAGGCTCATCTTCCATTTAAATCAGTCTCCAGACAGAGTGAATGCCCAATTATTAATTGAAGGTTTTTCTTTAGGATTTTTTGTTCCTACTTATACTGGTTTAGGATGTTATTTAGTTCAAAATGCCAAATCTGTTAATATGAATAAACTTATTGTTAGGGAAAAAATTGATAAAGAGATTGCTGAAAATAAAGTGGCTGGCCCCTTTTTATTCCCGCCTTTTATGAATTTTAGAATTTCTCCGTGAGGTCTAGTACCTAAACAGGAAATAAACTCATATCGTCTTATTCATAATCTTTCATATCCTAAGGACTATTCTCTGAATGATATGATAGATAAAGGAGCGACAAGTGTGCGCTATGCGTCTTTTGATTTGACACTTTCTTTACTTCGTAAAGCTGGAAATAATGATTTAATGGTTAAACAGACATTTAATCTGCTTTTAAATTGCTTCCCATAAATCCTAAAGGTTATAATTCCTTGTGGTTCAAATTTGATGATAAATACTATTATGATAAGGCCCTGCCAATGGGATTTTCTCTTTCATGCTATTATTTCGAAACTTTTTCCACTTTCCTTCACTGGTTTGTTGAATGCTATTACAAATCAGGATATGTTATTCATTATCTTGATTATTTTTTATTTATTGGTAGTGATAAATCTGTAGACTGCATAAATTTAGTGAATACATTCAGAGATATAGCTGAATATTTTAACATCCCATTGGCAGAGGAGAAAACTGTCTTACCAACTACATATATAAAATTCCTTGGTATTTACATAGATTCGGTGAATATGGAATTTAGTATTCCGGTGGAAAAGATTATTTCTACTAAAATTCAATTACATAATCTTATGCTATCAGAAAAAACTACTTTAAAACGTATGCAATCTGTTTCAGGTTCTTTAAACTTTATTTCCAGGGTAATACCAATGGGCAGAATCTTCTCTAAAAGAATTTATTCAGCTACTGCGGTAAAAAACGTCCTTTGGATCATATTAGAATAGCACTTCAATTGAAAGAGGATATAGCTATTTGGGTTCAGTTTTTGGAGAAATTTAACGGTAGAACCATTTGGCAAGAGGAATTTGTGGATTCTGATTCCCTGCGTTTATTTACAGACTCTGCTGCATCTGTAGGTTATGGGGCTAGTTTCCAAAATCATTGGTCAGCTGAGAAATGGCCTATCACTTGGTTAGGAAAACCATTCATGAAAACATCAATTTTTTTGAACTTTTCCCAGTCCTAGTAGCGTTAACTATTTGGCGAGATTATTTTAAAAATAAGAGAATCCTGTTGTTTTTGGATAATAAAGGTGTCGTATTTGCCATAAATTGCCAAACAGCAAAAAGTGATATGGTTACATGTTTACTCAAATTGTGTTACTTTGTTTACACAACAACATATGGTTAAAGGCTAAATATATTGAAGGGAAATCTAATATAATAGCAGACTCTTTATCCGGACAGAATTTTCCTCTGTTCAGAAATCTCGTACCGGAGGCAGACAGATTTGGAATCCCTTGCCCGTCCAGTCTATGGTACTTGATGTGAAACTTATGAGTAGGGATGAGCGAACCCGAACTGTATAGTTCGGGTTTGTACCGAATTTTGGGGTGTCCGTGACACGGACCCGAACCCGAACATTTCGTAAAAGTCCGGGTTTGGGTTCGGTGTTCGGCGCTTTCTTGGCGCTTTTTGAAAGGCTGCAAAGCAGCCAATCAACAAGCGTCATACTACTTGCCCCAAGAGGCCATCACAGCCTTGCCTACTATTGGCATGGCTGTGATTGGCCAGTGCAGCATGTGACCCAGCCTCTATATAAGCTTGGGTCACGTAGCACTGCACGTCACTCTGCTGATTCAAGCATAGGGAGAGGTTGCTGCTGCGACGTTAGGGCGAGATTAGGCAGATTAACTCCTCCAAAAGACTTCATTCTGTGATCGATCTCCAGCTGTGGATCATTGAAGTGCTAATATCGAATTGCTCACTTTTTTTAGGCTGCCCAGAGCGTTTTTATATCACTTTTTTCTGGGGTGATCGGCGGCCATTTTGTGGCTTGTGGTGCGCCAGCACAAGCTACCACCAAGTGCTTTTAACCATCAATAGTGTGGTTATTTTTTGCTATATCCTACATCAGCTGCAGGCTGAGCCTGTGTCACCGAAGTGCATTTAAACATCAACAGTCTGGTTATTTTTTGGCCATATACTACATCAGGTGCAGGCTGAGCCTGTGTCACCCAAGTGCATTTAACCATCAACAGTGTGGTTAATTTTTGGCCATATACTACATCAGGTGCAGGCTGAGCCTGTGTCACCCAAGTGCATTTAACCATCAACAGTGTGGTTAATTTTTGGCCATATACTACATCAGGTGCAGGCTGAGCCTGTGTCACCCAAGTGCATTTAACCATCAACAGTGTGGTTATTTTTTGGCCATATACTACATCAGGTGCAGGCTGAGCCTGTGTCACCCAAGTGCATTTAACCATCAACAGTGTGGTTAATTTTTGGCCATATACTACATCAGGTGCAGGCTGAGCCTGTGTCACCCAAGTGCATTTAACCATCAACAGTGTGGTTAATTTTTGGCCATATACTACATCAGGTGCAGGCTGAGCCTGTGTCACCCAAGTGCATTTAACCATCAATAGTGTGGTTATTTTTTGGCCATATACTACATCAGGGGCAAGTTGAGCCTGTCACCCAGCGCCTAAAAAATAGACCTGACATTTATATTCCTCCAAATCAGTACTGTTTTAGCTGGTCAAGTTATTTGTAGTGACCGTAAAAGCACAGTTTTTGTTCTGGGTTGAAAAACTGTTCCCAAATTTGCCATTCTCAAAATAAGTAGTTTATGCTATATCAGGCCTACTTGAAATCTATCCCAAAAAGGATATCTTAGATTCAAGGTGCTGATAGTGTCATTCAGAAATACTTAACACACACGCTACCGTGCAGATACAAGTCTAATTCTGTGATTAAACGTATACCTGTCACACAGCGCAAAAAAAAATAGGCCTCACATTTCTATTCAACCAAATCTGTACTGTTTTAGCTGGTCAAATTATTTGTAGTGACCGTAAAAGCACAGTTTTTGTTCTGGGTTGAAAAACTATTCCCAAATTTGCCATTCTCAAAATAAGTAGTTTATGCTATATCAGGCCTACTTGAAATCTATCCCAAAAAGGATATCTTAGATTCAAGGTGCTGATAGTGTCATTCAGAAAAACTTAACACACACGCTACCGTGCAGATACAAGTCTAATTCTGTGATTAAACGTATACCTGTCACACAGCGCAAAAAAAAATAGGCCTCACATTTCTATTCAACCAAATCTGTACTGTTTTAGCTGGTCAAGTTATTTGTAGTGACCGTAAAAGCACAGTTTTTGTTCTGGGTTGAAAAACTATTCCCAAATTTGCCATTCTCAAAATTTTGGTGAACGGGAACAATGAGGAAAACATCTAATAAGGGAAGCGGACGTGGACATGGTCGTGGTGGTGTTAGTGGACCCTCTGGTGCTGGGAGAGGACGTGGCCGTTCTGCCACAGCCACACGTCCTAGTGAACCAACTACCTCAGGTCCCAGTAGCCAGCAGAATTTACAGCGATATTTGGTGGGGCCCAATGCCGTTCTAAGGATGGTAAGGCCTGAGCAGGTACAGGCATTAGTCAATTGGGTGGCCGACAGTGGATCCAGCACGTTCACATTATCTCCCACCCAGTCTTCTGCAGAAAGCGCACAGATGGCGCATGAAAACCAAGCCCATAGGTCTGTCACATCACCCCCATGCATATCAGGGAAACTGTCTGAGCCTCAAGTTATGCAGCAGTCTCTTATGCTGTTTGAAGACTCTGCTGCCAGGGTTTCCCAAGGGCATCCACCTAGCCCTTCCCCAGGGGTGGAAGAGATAGAATGCACTAACGCACAACCACTTATTTTTCCTGATGATGAGGACATGGGAATACCACCTCAGCACGTCTCTGATGATGATGAAACACAGGTGCCAACTGCTGCGTCTTTCTGCAGACTGAACAGGAGGTCAGGGATCAAGACTGGGTGGAAGACGATGCAGGGGACGATGAGGTCCTAGACCCCACATGGAATGAAGGTCGTGCCACTGACTTTCACAGTTCGGAGGAAGAGGCAGTGGTGAGACCGAGCCAACAGCGTAGCAAAAGAGGGAGCAGTGGGCAAAATCAGAACACCCGCCGCCAAGAGAATCCGCCTGCTACTGACCGCCACCATCTGGGACCGAGCACCCCAAAGGCAGCTTCAAGGAGTTCCCTGGCATGGCACTTCTTCAAACAATGTGCTGACGACAAGACTCGAGTGGTTTGCACGCTGTGCCATAAGAGCCTGAAGTGAGGCATTAACGTTCTGAACCTTAGCACAACCTGCATGACCAGGCACCTGCATGCAAAGCATGAACTGCAGTGGAGTAAACACCTTAAAAACAAGGAAGTCACTCAGGCTCCCCCTGCTACCTCTTCTGCTGCTGCCGCCTCGGCCTCTTCTGCTGCTGCCGCCGCCTCGGCCTCTTCTGCTGCTGCTGCCGCCGCCTCGGCCTCTTCCTCCGCCTCTGGAGGAACGTTGGCACCTGCCGCCCAGCAAACATGGGATGTACCACCAACACCACCACCTGCGTCACCAAGCATCTCAACCATGTCACACGGCAGCGTTCAGCTCTCCATCTCACAAACATTTGAGAGAAAGCGTAAATTCCCACCTAGCCACCCTCAATCCCTGGCCCTGAATGCCAGCATTTCTAAACTACTGGCCTATGAAATGCTGTCATTCAGGCTGGTGGACACAGACAGCTTCAAACAGCTCATGTCGCTTGCTGTCCCACAGTATGTTGTTCCCAGCCGGCACTACTTCTCCAAGAGAGCCGTGCCTTCCCTGCACAACCAAGTGTCCGATAAAATCAAGTGTGCACTGCGCAACGCCATCTGTGGCAAGGTCCACCTAACCACAGATACGTGGACCAGTAAGCACGGCCAGGGACGCTATATCTCCCTAACTGCACACTGGGTAAATGTAGTGGCGGCTGGGCGCCAGGCGGAGAGCTGTTTGGCGCACGTCCTTCCGCCGCCAAGGATCGCAGGGCAAAATTCTTTGCCTCCTGTCTCCTCCTCCTCCTACTCAGCTTCCTCCTCCTCTTCTACCACCTGCTCATCCAGTCAGCCACACACCTTCACCACCAACTTCACCACAGCCCGGGGTAAACGTCAGCAGGCCGTTCTGAAACTCATATGTTTGGGGGACAGGCCCCACACCGCACAGGAGTTGTGGCGGGGTATAGAACAACAGACCGACGAGTGGTTGCTGCCGGTGAGCCTCAAGCCCGGCCTGGTGGTGTGTGCGATAATGGGCGAAATCTCGTTGCAGCTCTGGGACTAGCCGGTTTGACGCACATCCCTTGCCTGGCGCATGTGCTGAATTTGGTGGTGCAGAAGTTCATTCGCAACTACCCCGACATGTCAGAGCTGCTGCATAAAGTGCGGGCCGTCTGTTCGCGCTTCCGGCGTTCACACCCTGCCGCTGCTCGCCTGTCTGCGCTACAGCGTAACTTCGGCCTTCCCGCTCACCGCCTCATATGCGACGTGCCCACCAGGTGGAACTCCACCTTGCATATGCTGGACAGACTGTGCGAGCAGCAGCAGGCCATAGTGGAGTTTCAGCTGCAGCATGCACGGGTCAGTCGCACTGCGGAACAGCACTACTTCACCACCAATGCCCTGTTGCGCTGTTTCGAGTACTTCACCAACATGGCCAGTGGCGATGACGCCATTATCAGCGTTACAATACCACTTCTATGTCTCCTTGAGAAAACACTTAGGGCGATGATGGAAGAGGAGGTGGCCCAGGAGGAAGAGGAGGAAGAGGGTTCATTTTTAGCACTTTCAGGCCAGTCTCTTCGAAGTGACTCAGAGGGAGGTTTTTTGCAACACCAGAGGCCAGGTACAAATGTGGCCAGACAGGTCCCACTACTGGAGGACGAGGAGGACGAGGATGAGGAGGAGGTGGAGGAGGATGAGGATGAAGCATGTTCACAGAGGGTGGCACCCAAAGCAGCTCGGGCCCATCACTGGTGCGTGGCTGGGGGGAAACACAGGACGATGACGATACGCCTCCCACAGAGGATAGCTTGTCCTTACCTCTGGGCAGCTTGGCACACATGAGCGACTACATGCTGCAGTGCCTGCGCAACGACAGCAGAGTTGCCCACATTTTAACGTGTGCGTACTACTGGGTTGCCACCCTGCTGGATCCCCGGTACAAAGACAATGTGCCCACCTTACTTCCTACACTGGAGCGTGATAGGAAGATGCGCGAGTACAAGCGCACGTTGGTAGACGCGCTACTGAGAGCATTCCCAAATGTCACAGGGGAACCAGTGGAAGCCCAAGGCGAAGGCAGAGGAGGAGCAAGAGGCCGCCAACGCAGCTGTTTCACGGCCAGCTCCTCTGAGGGCAGGGTTAGCATGGCAGAGATGTGGAAAGGTTTTGTCACCACGCCACAGCTAACTGCACCACCACCTGATACGGAACGTGTTAGCAGGAGGCAACATTTCACTAACATGGTGGAACAGTACCTGTGCACACCCCTCCACGTACTGACTGATGGTTCGGCCCCATTTAACTTCTGGGTCTCCAAATTGTCCACGTGGCCAGAGCTAGCCTTTTATGCCTTGGAGGTGCTGGCCTGCCCGGCGGCCAGCGTTTTGTCTGAACATGTATTCAGCACGGCAGGGGGCGTCATTACAGACAAACGCAGCCGCCTGTCTACAGCCAATGTGGACAAGCTGACGTTGATAAAAATGAACCAGGCATGGATCCCACAGGACCTGTCCATTCCTTGTGCAGATTAGATATTAACTACCTCCCCTTAACAATATATTATTGTACTCCAGGGCACTTCCTCATTCAATCCTATTTTTATTTTCATTTTACCATTATATTGCGGGGCAACCCAAAGTTGAATGAACCTCTCCTCTGTCTGGGTGCCGGGGCCTAAATGTGTGACAGTGGCCTGTTCCAGTGGTGGGTGACGTGAAGCCTGATTCTCTGCTATGACATGAAGACTGATTCTGTGCTGACATAAGGCCAGATTCTCTGTTATGGGACCTCTCTCCTCTGCCTGGGTGCCTGAGCCTAAATATGTGACAGTGGCCTGTTCCAGTGAAGGGTGACGTGAAGCCTGATTCTCTGCTATGACATGAAGACTGATTCTGTGCTGACATAAGGCCAGATTCTCTGTTACGAGACCTCTCTCCTCTGTCTGGGTGCCGGGGCCTAAATATGTGACAGTGGCCTGTTCCAGTGGTGGGTGACGTGAAGCCTGATTCTCTGCTATGACATGAAGACTGATTCTGTGCCAACATAAGGCCAGATTCTCTGTTACGGGACCTCTCTCCTCTGTCTGGGTGCCGGGGCCTAAATATGTGACAGTGGCCTGTTCCAGTGGTGGGTGACGTGAAGCCTGATTCTCTGCCATGACATGAAGACTGATTCTGTGCTGACATAAGGCCTGATTCTCTGTTACGGGACATCTCTCCTCTGTCTGGGTGCCGGGGCCTAAATGTGTAACAGTGGCCTGTTCCAGTGGTGGGTGACGTGAAGCCTGATTCTCTGCTATGACATGAAGACTGATTCTGCGCTGACATAAGGCCAGATTCTCTGTTACGGGACTTCTCTCCTCTGTCTGGGTGCCGGGGCCTAAATATGTGACAGTGGCCTGTTCCAGTGGTGGGTGACGTGAAGCCTGATTCTCTGCTATGACATGAAGACTGATTCTGCGCTGAGATAAGGCCAGATTCTCTGTTACGGGACCTCTCTCCTCTGCCTGGGTGAATGGGCCTAAATATGTGACAGTGGCCTGTTCCAGTGGTGGGTGACGTGAAGCCTGATTCTCTGCTATGACATGAAGACTGATTCTGCGCTGACATAAGGCCAGATTCTCTGTTACGGGACCTCTCTCCTCTGTCTGGGTGCCGGGGCCTAAATGTGTGACAGGGGCCTGTTCCAGTGGTGGGTGACGTGAAGCCTGATTCTCTGCTATGACATGAAGACTGATTCTGCGCTGACATAAGGCCAGATTCTCTGTTACGGGACCTCTCTCCTCTGCCTGGGTGCCTGAGCCTAAATATGTGACAGTGGCCTGTTCCAGTGGTGGGTGACGTGAAGCCTGATTCTCTGCTATGACATGAAGACTGATTCTGTGCTGACATAAGGCCAGATTCTCTGTTACGGGACCTCTCTCCTCTGCCTGGGTGCCTGAGCCTAAATATGTGACAGTGGCCTGTTCCAGTGAAGGGTGACGTGAAGCCTGATTCTCTGCTATGACATGAAGACTGATTCTGTGCTGACATAAGGCCAGATTCTCTGTTACGAGACCTCTCTTCTCTGTCTGGGTGCCGGGGCCTAAATATGTGACAGTGGCCTGTTGCAGTGGTGGGTGACGTGAAGCCTGATTCTCTGCTATGACATGAAGACTGATTCTGTGCCGACATAAGGCCAGATTCTCTGTTACGGGACCTCTCTCCTCTGTCTGGGTGCCGGGGCCTAAATATGTGACAGTGGCCTGTTCCAGTGGTGGGTGACGTGAAGCCTGATTCTCTGCTATGACATGAAGACTGATTCTGTGCTGACATAAGGCCTGAATCTCTGTTACGGGACATCTCTCCTCTGTCTGGGTGCCGGGGTCTAAATGTGTGACAGTGGCCTGTTACAGTGGTGGGTGACGTGAAGCCTGATTCTCTGCTATGACATGAAGACTGATTCTGCGCTGACATAAGGCCAGATTCTCTGTTACGGGACCTCTCTCCTCTGTCTGGGTGCCGGGGCCTAAATGTGTGACAGTGGCCTGTTCCAGTGGTGGGTGACGTGAAGCCTGATTCTCTGCTATGACATGAAGACTGATTCTGCGCTGACATAAGGCCAGATTCTCTGTTACGGGACCTCTCTCCTCTGCCTGGGTGAATGGGCCTAAATATGTGACAGTGGCCTGTTCCAGTGGTGGGTGACGTGAAGCCTGATTCTCTGCTATGACATGAAGACTGATTCTGCGCTGACATAAGGCCAGATTCTCTGTTACGGGACCTCTCTCCTCTGTCTGGGTGCCGGGGCCTAAATGTGTGACAGTGGCCTGTTCCAGTGGTGGGTGACGTGAAGCCTGATTCTCTGCTATGACATGAAGACTGATTCTGCGCTGACATAAGGCCAGATTCTCTGTTACGGGACCTCTCTCCTCTGTCTGGGTGCCTGGGCCTAAATATGTGACAGTGGCCTGTTCCAGTGGTGGGTGACGTGAAGCCTGATTCTCTGCTATGACATGAAGACTGATTCTGTGCTGACATAAGGCCAGATTCTCTGTTACGGGACCTTTCTCCTCTGCCTGGGTGCCTGGGCCTAAATATGTGACAGTGGCCTGTTCCAGTGGTGGGTGACGTGAAGCCTGATTCTCTGCTATGACATGAAGACTGATTCTGTGCTGACATAAGGCCTGATTCTCTGTTACGGGACCTCTCTCCTCTGTCTGGGTGCCGGGGCCTAAATGTGTGACAGTGGCCTGTTCCAGTGGTGGGTGACGTGAAGCCTGATTCTCTGCTATGACATGAAGACTGATTCTGTGCTGACATAAGGCCTGATTCTCTGTTACGGGACCTCTCTCCTCTGTCTGGGTGCCGGGGCCTAAACGTGTGACAGTGGCCTGTTCCAGTGGTGGGTGACGTGAAGCCTGATTCTCTGCTATGACATGAAGACTGATTCTGCGCTGACATAAGGCCAGATTCTCTGTTACGGGACCTCTCTCCTCTGTCTGGGTGCCGGGGCCTAAATGTGTGACAGTGGCCTGTTCCAGTGGTGGGTGACGTGAAGCCTGTTTCTCTGCTATGACATGAAGACTGATTCTGTGCTGACATAAGCCTAGATTCTCTGTTACGGGACCTCTCTCCTCTGCCTGGGTGCCTGGGCCTAAATATGTGACAGTGGCCTGTTCCAGTGGTGGGTGACGTGAAGCCTGATTCTCTGCTATGACATGAAGACTGATTCTGCGCTGACATAAGGCCTGATTCTCTGTTACGGGACCTCTCTCCTCTGTCTGGGTGCCGGGGCCTAAATGTGTGACAGTGGCCTGTTCCAGTGGTGGGTGACGTGAAGCCTGATTCTCTGCTATGACATGAAGACTGATTCTGTGCTGACATAAGGCCTGATTCTCTGTTACGGGACCTCTCACCTCTGTCTGGGTGCCGGGGCCTAAATGTGTGACAGTGGCCTGTTCCAGTGGTGGGTGACGTGAAGCCTGATTCTCTGCTATGACATGAAGACTGATTCTGCGCTGACATAAGGCCAGATTCTCTGTTACGGGACCTCTCTCCTCTGTCTGGGTGCCGGGGCCTAAATGTGTGACAGTGGCCTGTTCCAGTGGTGGGTGACGTGAAGCCTGATTCTCTGCTATGACATGAAGACTGATTCTGTGCTGACATAAGCCTAGATTCTCTGTTACGGGACCTCTCTCCTCTGCCTGGGTGCCTGGGCCTAAATGTGTGACAGTGGCCTGTTCCAGTGGTGGGTGACGTGAAGCCTGATTCTCTGCTATGACATGAAGATTGATTCTGCGCTGACATAAGGCCTGATTCTCTGTTACAGGGCACCTCTCTCCTCTGTCTGGGTGCCAGGGCCTAAATGTGTGACAGTGGCCTGTTCCAGTGGTGGGTGACGTGAAGCCTGATTCTCTATTATGACATGAAGACTGATTCTGCGCTGACATAAGGCCAGATTCTCTGTTACGGGACCTCTCTCCTCTGTCTGGGTGCCGGGGCCTAAATGTGTGACAGTGGCCTGTTCCAGTGGTGGGTGACGTGAAGCCTGATTCTCTGCTATGACATGAAGACTGATTCTGTGCTGACATAAGGCCAGATTCTCTGTTACGAGACCTCTCTCCTCTGTCTGGGTGCCGGGGCCTAAATATGTGACAGTGGCCTGTTCCAGTGGTGGGTGACGTGAAGCCTGATTCTCTGCTATGACATGAAGACTGATTCTGTGCCAACATAAGGACAGATTCTCTGTTACGGGACCTCTCTCCTCTGTCTGGGTTCCGGGGCCTAAATATGTGACAGTGGCCTGTTCCAGTGGTGGGTGACGTGAAGCCTGATTCTCTGCTATGACGTGAAGACTGATTCTGCGCTGACATAAGGCCAGATTCTCTGTTACGGGACCTCTCTCCTCTGCCTGGGTGCCTGGGCCTAAATATGTGACAGTGGCCTGTTCCAGTGGTGGGTGACGTGAAGCCTGATTCTCTGCTATGACATGAAGACTGATTCTGTGCTGACATAAGGCCAGATTCTCTGTTACGGGACCTTTCTCCTCTGCCTGGGTGCCTGGGCCTAAATATGTGACAGTGGCCTGTTCCAGTGGTGGGTGACGTGAAGCCTGATTCTCTGCTATGACATGAAGACTGATTCTGTGCTGACATAAGGCCTGATTCTCTGTTACGGGACCTCTCTCCTCTGTCTGGGTGCCGGGGCCTAAATGTGTGACAGTGGCCTGTTCCAGTGGTGGGTGACGTGAAGCCTGATTCTCTGCTATGACATGAAGACTGATTCTGTGCTGACATAAGGCCTGATTCTCTGTTACGGGACCTCTCTCCTCTGTCTGGGTGCCGGGGCCTAAATGTGTGACAGTGGCCTGTTCCAGTGGTGGGTGACGTGAAGCCTGATTCTCTGCTATGACATAAAGACTGATTCTGCGCTGACATAAGGCCAGATTCTCTGTTACGGGACCTCTCTCCTCTGTCTGGGTGCCGGGGCCTAAATGTGTGACAGTGGCCTGTTCCAGTGGTGGGTGACGTGAAGCCTGATTCTCTGCTATGACATGAAGACTGATTCTGTGCTGACATAAGCCTAGATTCTCTGTTACGGGACCTCTCTCCTCTGCCTGGGTGCCTGGGCCTAAATATGTGACAGTGGCCTGTTCCAGTGGTGGGTGACGTGAAGCCTGATTCTCTGCTATGACATGAAGACTGATTCTGCGCTGACATAAGGCCTGATTCTCTGTTACGGGACCTCTCTCCTCTGTCTGGGTGCCGGGGCCTAAATGTGTGACAGTGGCCTGTTCCAGTGGTGGGTGACGTGAAGCCTGATTCTCTGCTATGACATGAAGACTGATTCTGTGCTGACATAAGGCCTGATTCTCTGTTACGGGACCTCTCTCCTCTGTCTGGGTGCCGGGGCCTAAATGTGTGACAGTGGCCTGTTCCAATGGTGGGTGACGTGAAGCCTGATTCTCTGCTATGACATGAAGACTGATTCTGTGCTGACATAAGCCTAGATTCTCTGTTACGGGACCTCTCTCCTCTGCCTGGGTGCCTGGGCCTAAATGTGTGACAGTGGCCTGTTCCAGTGGTGGGTGACGTGAAGCCTGATTCTCTGCTATGACATGAAGATTGATTCTGCGCTGACATAAGGCCTGATTCTCTGTTACAGGGCACCTCTCTCCTCTGTCTGGGTGCCAGGGCCTAAATGTGTGACAGTGGCCTGTTCCAGTGGTGGGTGACGTGAAGCCTGATTCTCTGTTATGACATGAAGACTGATTCTGCGCTGACATAAGGCCAGATTCTCTGTTACGGGACCTCTCTCCTCTGTCTGGGTGCCGGGGCCTAAATGTGTGACAGTGGCCTGTTCCAGTGGTGGGTGACGTGAAGCCTGATTCTCTGCTATGACATGAAGACTGATTCTGTGCTGACATAAGGCCAGATTCTCTGTTACGAGACCTCTCTCCTCTGTCTGGGTGCCGGGGCCTAAATATGTGACAGTGGCCTGTTCCAGTGGTGGGTGACGTGAAGCCTGATTCTCTGCTATGACATGAAGACTGATTCTGTGCCAACATAAGGCCAGATTCTCTGTTACGGGACCTCTCTCCTCTGTCTGGGTTCCGGGGCCTAAATATGTGACAGTGGCCTGTTCCAGTGGTGGGTGACGTGAAGCCTGATTCTCTGCTATGACATGAAGACTGATTCTGTGCTGACATAAGGCCTGATTCTCTGTTACGGGACATCTCTCCTCTGTCTGGGTGCCGGGGCCTAAATGTGTGACAGTGGCCTGTTCCAGTGGTGGGTGACGTGAAGCCTGATTCTCTGCTATGACATGAAGACTGATTCTGCGCTGACATAAGGCCAGATTCTCTGTTACGGGACCTCTCTCCTCTGTCTGGGTGCCGGGGCCTAAATGTGTGACAGTGGCCTGTTCCAGTGGTGGGTGACGTGAAGCCTGATTCTCTGCTATGACATGAAGACTGATTCTGCGCTGACATAAGGCCAGATTCTCTGTTACGGGACCTCTCTCCTCTGCCTGGGTGAATGGGCCTAAATATGTGACAGTGGCCTGTTCCAGTGGTGGGTGACGTGAAGCCTGATTCTCTGCTATGACATGAAGACTGATTCTGCGCTGACATAAGGCCAGATTCTCTGTTACGGGACCTCTCTCCTCTGTCTGGGTGCCGGGGCCTAAATGTGTGACAGGGGCCTGTTCCAGTGGTGGGTGATGTGAAGCCTGATTCTCTGCTATGACATGAAGACTGATTCTGCGCTGACATAAGGCCAGATTCTCTGTTACGGGACCTCTCTCCTCTGCCTGGGTGCCTGAGCCTAAATATGTGACAGTGGCCTGTTCCAGTGGTGGGTGACGTGAAGCCTGATTCTCTGCTATGACATGAAGACTGATTCTGTGCTGACATAAGGCCAGATTCTCTGTTACGGGACTTCTCTCCTCTGCCTGGGTGCCTGAGCCTAAATATGTGACAGTGGCCTGTTCCAGTGAAGGGTGACGTGAAGCCTGATTCTCTGCTATGACATGAAGACTGATTCTGTGCTGACATAAGGCCAGATTCTCTGTTACGAGACCTCTCTCCTCTGTCTGGGTGCCGGGGCCTAAATATGTGACAGTGGCCTGTTCCAGTGGTGGGTGACGTGAAGCCTGATTCTCTGCTATGACATGAAGACTGATTCTGCGCTGACATAAGGCCAGATTCTCTGTTACGGGACCTCTCTCTTCTGTCTGGGTGCCGGGGCCTAAATGTGTGACAGTGGCCTGTTCCATTGGTGGGTGACGTGAAGCCTGATTCTCGGCTATGACATGAAGACTGATTCTGCGCTGACATAAGGCCAGATTCTCTGTTACGGGACCTCTCTCCTCTGCCTGGGTGCCTGGGCCTAAATATGTGACAGTGGCCTGTTCCAGTGGTGGGTGACGTGAAGCCTGATTCTCTGCTATGACATGAAGACTGATTCTGCGCTGACATAAGGCCAGATTCTCTGTTACGGGACCTCTCTCCTCTGTCTGGGTGCCTGGGCCTAAATATGTGACAGTGGCCTGTTCCAGTGGTGGGTGACGTGAAGCCTGATTCTCTGCTATGACATGAAGACTGATTCTGTGCTGACATAAGGCCAGATTCTCTGTTACGGGACCTTTCTCCTCTGCCTGGGTGCCTGGGCCTAAATATGTGACAGTGGCCTGTTCCAGTGGTGGGTGACGTGAAGCCTGATTCTCTGCTATGACATGAAGACTGATTCTGTGCTGACATAAGGCCTGATTCTCTGTTACGGGACCTCTCTCCTCTGTCTGGGTGCCGGGGCCTAAATGTGTGACAGTGGCCTGTTCCAGTGGTGGGTGACGTGAAGCCTGATTCTCTGCTATGACATGAAGACTGATTCTGTGCTGACATAAGGCCTGATTCTCTGTTACGGGACCTCTCTCCTCTGTCTGGGTGCCGGGGCCTAAATGTGTGACAGTGGCCTGTTCCAGTGGTGGGTGACGTGAAGCCTGATTCTCTGCTATGACATGAAGACTGATTCTGCGCTGACATAAGGCCAGATTCTCTGTTACGGGACCTCTCTCCTCTGTCTGGGTGCCGGGGCCTAAATGTGTGACAGTGGCCTGTTCCAGTGGTGGGTGAGGTGAAGCCTGATTCTCTGCTATGACATGAAGACTGATTCTGTGCTGACATAAGCCTAGATTCTCTGTTACGGGACATCTCTCCTCTGCCTGGGTACCTGGGCCTAAATATGTGACAGTGGCCTGTTCCAGTGGTGGGTGACGTGAAGCCTGATTCTCTGCTATGACATGAAGACTGATTCTGTGCTGGCATAAGGCCTGATTCTCTGTTATGGGACCTCTCTCCTCTGTCTGGGTGCCGGGGCCTAAATGTGTGATAGTGGCCTGTTCCAGTGGTGGGTGACGTGAAGCCTGATTCTCTGCTATGACATGAAGACTGATTCTGTGCTGGCATAAGGCCTGATTCTCTGTTACGGGACCTCTCTCCTCTGTCTGGGTGCCGGGGCCTAAATGTGTGACAGTGGCCTGTTCCAGTGGTGGGTGACGTGAAGCCTGATTCTCTGCTATGACATGAAGACTGATTCTGTGCTGACATAAGCCTAGATTCTCTGTTACGGGACCTCTCTCCTCTGCCTGGGTGCCTGGGCCTAAATGTGTGACAGTGGCCTGTTCCAGTGGTGGGTGACGTGAAGCCTGATTCTCTGCTATGACATGAAGACTGATTCTGCGCTGACATAAGGCCTGATTCTCTGTTACGGGACCTCTCTCCTCTGTCTGGGTGCCGGGGCCTAAATGTGTGACAGTGGCCTGTTCCAGTGGTGGGTGACGTGAAGCCTGATTCTCTGCTATGACATGAAGACTGATTCTGTGCTGACATAAGGCCTGATTCTCTGTTACGGGACCTCTCTCCTCTGTCTGGGTGCCGGGGCCTAAATGTGTGACAGTGGCCTGTTCCAGTGGTGGGTGACGTGAAGCCTGATTCTCTGCTATGACATGAAGACTGATTCTGCGCTGACATAAGGCCAGATTCTCTGTTACGGGACCTCTCTCCTCTGTCTGGGTGCCGGGGCCTAAATGTGTGACAGTGGCCTGTTCCAGTGGTGGGTGACGTGAAGCCTGATTCTCTGCTATGACATGAAGACTGATTCTGTGCTGACATAAGCCTAGATTCTCTGTTACGGGACCTCTCTCCTCTGCCTGGGTGCCTGGGCCTAAATGTGTGGCAGTGGCCTGTTCCAGTGGTGGGTGACGTGAAGCCTGATTCTCTGCTATGACATGAAGACTGATTCTGCGCTGACATAAGGCCTGATTCTCTGTTACAGGGCACCTCTCTCCTCTGTCTGGGTGCCGGGGCCTAAATGTGTGACAGTGGCCTGTTCCAGTGGTGGGTGACGTGAAGCCTGATTCTCTGCTATGACATGAAGACTGATTCTGCGCTGACATAAGGCCAGATTCTCTGTTACGGGACCTCTCTCTTCTGTCTGGGTGCCGGGGCCTAAATGTGTGACAGTGGCCTGTTCCAGTGGTGGGTGACGTGAAGCCTGATTCTCTGCTATGACATGAAGACTGATTCTGTGCTGACATAAGCCTAGATTCTCTGTTACGGGACCTCTCTCCTCTGCCTGGGTACCTGGGCCTAAATATGTGACAGTGGCCTGTTCCAGTGGTGGGTGACGTGAAGCCTGATTCTCTGCTATGACATGAAGACTGATTCTGTGCTGGCATAAGGCCTGATTCTCTGTTATGGGACCTCTCTCCTCTGTCTGGGTGCCGGGGCCTAAATGTGTGACAGTGGCCTGTTCCAGTGGTGGGTGACGTGAAGCCTGATTCTCTGCTATGACATGAAGACTGATTCTGTGCTGACATAAGCCTAGATTCTCTGTTACGGGACCTCTCTCCTCTGCCTGGGTGCCTGGGCCTAAATGTGTGACAGTGGCCTGTTCCAGTGGTGGGTGACGTGAAGCCTGATTCTCTGCTATGACATGAAGACTGATTCTGCGCTGACATAAGGCCTGATTCTCTGTTACGGGACCTCTCTCCTCTGTCTGGGTGCCGGGGCCTAAATGTGTGACAGTGGCCTGTTCCAGTGGTGGGTGACGTGAAGCCTGATTCTCTGCTATGACATGAAGACTGATTCTGTGCTGACATAAGGCCTGATTCTCTGTTACGGGACCTCTCTCCTCTGTCTGGGTGCCGGGGCCTAAATATGTGACAGTGGCCTGTTCCAGTGGTGGGTGACGTGAAGCCTGATTCTCTGCTATGACATGAAGACTGATTCTGCGCT
Source organism: Bufo bufo (assembly GCF_905171765.1). NCBI lineage: Eukaryota > Metazoa > Chordata > Amphibia > Anura > Bufonidae > Bufo > Bufo bufo. Next base: position 302,512,255 of record NC_053391.1, read on the forward strand.
GACATAAGGCCAGATTCTCTGTTACGGGACCTCTATCCTCTGTCTGGGTGCCCGGGCCTAAATGTGTGACAGTGGCCTGTTCCAGTGGTGGGTGACGTGAAGCCTGATTCTCTGCTATGACATGAAGACTGATTCTGTGCTGACATGAAGCCAGATTCTCTGCTATGGCATGAAGAGACTGATTCTCTGCTGACATGAAGCCAGATTCTTTGCTATGGCATGAAGAGACTGATTCTCTGCTCACGTGAAGCCAGATTCTCTGCTATGGGACCTCTGTCCAATTGATATCGGTTAATTTTTTATTTTTTATTTTTATTTTAATTCATTTCCCTATCCACATTTGTTTGCAGGGGATTTACCTACATTTTGCTGCCTTTTGCAGCTCTCTAGCTCTTTCCTGGGCTGTTTTACAGCCTTTTTAGTGCCCAAAAGTTCGGGTCCCCATTGACTTCAATGGGGTTCGGGTTCGGGACGAAGTTCGGGTCGGGTTCGGATCCCGAACCCGAACATTTCTGGGAAGTTCGGCCGAACTTCTCGAACCCGAACATCCAGGTGTTCGCTCAACTCTTCTTATGAACGATCTTCTATCCAATTCAGTAGCCACATCTACATGGGCTGCATATGCAGCGGCATGGTTAAAGTGGCAACGTTTTTACTCTAATATTAATTACAATGACAAAGAGAACAATCCAATTCACTTGCTTCTCTTTATTCAAAATCTAATAAAATCTGGGAAAAAAGGAGCTTACATGCAGAAAATTGTAAGTGGAATTTCCGTTTTCTTCAAATTTTTTTGTCAAACAAATAATTAAAGGGGCTAAAAGAATGGAACATAAATGAAGTAGGACGAAACCTTTGTCTTTTGAGAATCTAGTAAAGTTCATAGAATTCTTACCTGAGGTGTGTTCTTCGCAATATGAGACTTTCTTGTTTAGGGCAGCGTTTTTGATCTCCTTCTTCGGAGCTCTTCGTATTAGTGAGATGGCTGCTAAGAATAAGACATCAGAAGCTCTGTTAATGTTTGATGATTTAATTATCCATAGTAATAGTATCAGCATATTAATTAAAAGATCTAAAACTGATCAATTTGGTAAAGGTGCTTGGTTACATTTAAATAAATCTCGGTCTAATAAATTGTGTCCTGTTTTAGCATTACAAGAATGGGTATTAGTTAGATCTAATAATCCAGGACCTTTATTTAAACACTTGGACAATTCTCCTTTAACGGCTTTTCAATTTAATTTCATCTTGTTTAAATGCAAGAATAAATGTAATTTATCTGATGAGAAGCTTTCTGCTCACTCATTTAGGATAGGAGCAGCCACACATGCCTATAAGATAGGTTTGAATGAAAATAAAATAAAGAAAATAGGCAGGTGGAAATCTAAAAGATGTCGTTTATACATAAGACCTGAACTGTTACCTTAGTTCTTTTCAGAATTGAAGATCGTATGGATCTTAGGGAACGAACTCATCTCAGCGGCCTGCCAGCGGTCTACGATGAGGTTCGAATCTGACAATTTGGGGTTTGGGAACGACACTATTATATTTTGGAAAGGTAGACCAGGTATTCGTTTACAAGAAATATATTCTTTTTGTGTCTCTGTTTCGGGGTGTTGGCCAAAACCTAGTTTATTTATATTACATGTAGGTACAGACGATCCTACCTGATCAGTACTCACTTGTTTTTAAAAGAATTTAAAAACATTATAGTTAAAGTCCAAACTTTGTTTTGTAAATCTAAATTAGACCTGTCGGATATTATTTCTAAATGGGAATGGAAATCCGGTCACCTTTCCTTCTTGGATAAGATAAGGAAACGTGTGAATAAAAACATGGAGAGGTTCATGATAGATAATAATAACCTATCATGCAGACATATGGAATTGGAGGGTTTTGTCGAAGGACTATACAATGAAAATAAGCTTTCATTGTCAAATATAGGTTTTGACATACTTAACATAGGTTTTCAGAATTTGATTGAGAAGGGTCATGGTGTGTATTAGCCATTTAAGCTTTGCTTTATGGCGTAAGGGGAAATAGTCACTCTTTGAGTGGTCTATATGAGTATGTTTATCGGTCAGTTATATAAAAGTTTAGATATAAGTATTTATTTATGAAATTAAAGTAACATATACACACCGTGGCCAATATTATCCATCTAAATAAAGATTATTGAAATAATGAAAATGGAGTAATCTTTGAATGGTTATTTATATAAAGTGGATAAAGTTATGGTTGGAGTAAAGGAGTTAAGACACCAAGCCACAGCTCCTGTCTCATATTTCCCTGTCTGTCAGCTACCCTGCTTCTCTCTTTTGTACACAACACATCCAATTCTTCTTTTGTATCCTAGCCTTTCCCTTCACTGTCCCTGGCAATAAGCTTGATTGATTTCTGACTGACCTTGACAGATTTTTCACTGTTCCTAACTCCCTAAGATTGTTTTCCTGGCAGACACTAACACACTGCATGGGGTTGATGCTGCAAGGATTCAGCCTGGATTGTAGGCAGAGTTAGGGAAGGGTTAATACAGCCCAACAAGGGAGGTGCAGCGGGGGTTATTGCTGGGGCTGCACACAGGGAGCAGAGGACTGGGGGCAGGGCAGCAGGGGTAATAGGCAGCAGGAGTTAACCCAAGAAGGGGTTACCACATGACTGCAGGGCAAGGGTTAATAAAGGGTGAGCAGGGGACTGCTATGGAGGGATACAGGGGAGGTTACTCAGCCATCTCCAGGGGTTGCTCGTCGTCCTGGGGATGATCTGCAGGCTCAACTTCCTCCTGCTCGTCCTCCTGCTCCGTCCTCCTGCTCTCCTCCTCTGGGCTGCTCGGGGTTCAACTCCTCTGGTCTGGGGGAATCTTCCTGAGCCCTGGCTGCTCTTTCACTTCTGGCTCAGCGCAGCTTGCTGGAGACAGGTGGCGGTCAGGACCCTCTAGCACAGCGCATCGCTCCTGCTCTCTCTTCTGAGAGGCTTCTGGGAGGTGGGTGTAGGGGTTCTGTTTTCTGAGCATTCTGCCTTCTGCGGCGCTCGATCCGGTTTTCCTGTGCTGCAGGCGTGCGCATGCACACCTGCAGGCAAGGACACGTGGGCTGGCGCGGCGATATGATGTCACCACACCAGCCCGCCCGTCCCTGCACACGCATCTAAGGACCGCACATACCTCTGGTGCTGTATTTACAGCACCGGAGGTATGCCACAAATAGAGGGAGGGGAGATGGTTAACAAAAGACAGCGGATCTTTTCGATCCCCTGTCTTTTGATGTGGCCGCACCTGGACATGATTGTCCAGCCATACAGGCGGCATTTTCCTTCTGCAGGCACATTGGAATGTGCCTGCAGGAGGATTTGGCTGGGAAGGGGGCACCCATGATGGGGGGATATTTCGGCCAGCATTATAAATATATATATATATATACAGTACAGACCAAAAGTTTGGACACACCTTCTCATTCAAAGGGTTTTCTTTATTTTCTATGACTATGAAAATTGTAGATTCACACTGAAGGCATCAAAACTATGAACTATGAACATGTGGAATTATATACATAACAAACAAGTGTGAAACAACTGAAAATATGTCATATTCTAGGTTCTTCAAAGTAGCCACCTTTTGCTTTGATTACTGCTTTGCACACTCTTGGCATTCTCTCGATGAGCTTCAAGAGGTAGTCCCCTGAAATGGTTTTCACTTCACAGGTGTGCCCTGTCAGGATTAATAAGTGGGATTTATTGCCTTATAAATGGGGTTGGGACCATCAGTTGCGTTGAGGGGAAGTCAGGTGGATACACAGCTGATAGTCCTACTGAACAGACTGTTAGAATTTGTATTATGGCAAGAAAAAAGCAGCTAAGTAAAGAAAAACGAGTGGCCATCATTACTTTAAGAAATGAAGGTCAGTCAGTCAGCCGAAAAATTGGGAAAACTTTGAAAGTAAGGGCTATTTGACCATGAAGGAGAGTGATGGGGTGCTGCGCCAGATGACCTGGCCTCCACAGTCGCCGGACCTGAACCCAATCAAGATGGTTTGGGGTGAGCTGGACCGCAGAGTGAAGGCAAAAGGGCCAACAAGTGCTAAGCATCTCTGGGAACTCCTTCAAGACTGTTGGAAGACCATTTCAGGGGACTACCTCTTGAAGCTCATCAAGAGAATGCCAAGAGTGTGCAAAGCACTAATCAAAGCAAAAGGTGGCTACTTTGAAGAACCTAGAATATGACATATTTTCAGTTGTTTCACACTTGTTTGTCATGTATATAATTCCACATGTGTTAATTCATAGTTTTGATGCCTTCATAGTTATGAAAATAAAGAAAACTCTTTGAATGAGAAGGTGTGTCCAAACTTTTGGTCTGTACTGTATATATATATATATATATTTATATATAGATGCTTGGGGCACATCCACATACATATATATATATATATATATATACCCAATATAAACGTGGGGCACAATATATGAATATATATACAGATGTATGCAATAACTGGGGCATATATATATATATAAATCAAGGAATGTGGGCAGCACCACTGTCTGAAGAGTACAGACGGAGTGCCAGCGGCTGAGTCGGCGATCCACTTCCAAACAGTATAGAATAAATGAACTCCGCAGCACATCCGAGTAGTGAAGAAGTAAAAGAAGCTTTATTCACCAAGCATGCGACGTTTCAATCCTCTCAATGGGATTTTTCTCAAGCAGTGCTTGAGAAAAATCCCATTGAGAGGATTGAAACGTCGCATGCTTGGTGAATAAAGCTTCTTTTACTTCTTCACTACTCGGATGTGCTGCGGAGTTCATTTATTCTATATATATATATATATATATACACTGCTCAAAAAAAATAAAGGGAACACTTAAACAACACAATGTAACTCCAAGTCAATCACACTTCTGTGAAATCAAACTGTCCACTTAGGAAGCAACACTGAGTGACAATCAATTTCACATGCTGTTGTGCAAATGGGATAGACAACAGGTGGAAATTATAGGCAATTAGCAAGACACCCCCAATAAAGGAGTGGTTCTGCAGGTGGTGATCACAGACCACTTCTCAGTTCCTATGCTTCCTGGCTGATGTTTTGGTCACTTTTTTATTTTTTTTTATCGTATTTTATTGCTTTTTTTTTTATTATTATTATATTTTTATTGGTTTTCCAACAGTAAACAAAGGGTAACAGGGTACCAAGGTAGAGGCACGCAGGCCTTTCTAGAATCAAAGATGAGTACATTGCATTTTCACTTAGAAATACAGCGTTGGTTTAAATTGCATATTCTAGACACCAAAAAGCATTACATTGTCAGGTGAAGTAGCCTTATGGAGGAGAATGAAAAACATGTTATTAGACTAGTTCAGCATAGCTTTGGGTCAATACTTGCCTTTGTACTGGCACATGTAGGGGCCAAATCCAGACATGGCTCAATTTACATTCGGGGGGGGGGGGGGGGGGGGCGGACTAATTTTTATGTATGTTAGTCTGTCCCTCAGAATTAGTTCCCATCCCCCATAGCCACCAAGGTAGAAGGCTTCCTAGAGGAAAATCAGTTAGTGTAGAGGTTAGTCCCCTAAATCATGCAGTGAGATGTCGTTAGGTAGGATATCGGTTTACTTTTGGGTGTTTATGAAAACTGACCAAAGAAGCCACTTCTTTAGAAAGGTGCTATGAGATTGCATTTCCCATGAGGATAGTTCTTCAAACCTATGAATTTGATCCATTTTTTGGATCCAGTCTTCTACGGTTGGAATGTGGGGTTGAAGCCAGTGCTTGGGGAGCAGGAGGCGCGCTGCTATTAGCATTTGGGCAAATACATATGGTAGTTTCACCATTTGATCAGTTAAAGGAAGGGATAGGAGGGCCAGCTGTGGGGAAATTTGGATAGAGGTCCCACAAATCCTGTTTGAATAGGCGAATATCTCTGTCCACCATTTGTGGATGATAGGGCAGGTCCACCATATGTGGAAGAAGGTTCCTCTTTCCCCCTGACACCTCCAGCAGACGTCTGAAGCAGAGTTAGAGTATAGTGATGTTTTGTCTGGCGTATTATACCATCTGGTGAGAATCTTATAATTATTCTCTTGAATCCGAACGCAGCGGGAGGCCCCATGGGGAAAACTCAAGAGTTTGGGGAGACTGTTGAACGTAATCGCAATATTGAGATCTCTTTCCCAACCAATAATGAATGATGGTTTAGCAAGCATAGGTGGCGAGCGGAGTTTGCTATGGATCATCGAGATGAGTTTCTTGGGTGAGGAATGAGAAGAGATGATCGATTCAAACCACACTATGGGACGATACAAATCCCCTATATTTATGTGCTGTTTTAAATAAGCTCTGAGGTATGTAATGGTGAAGGTATCGCATGGGTGAGGATTTAGAAGAGCGTTCGTTGATTGGTAGTCCATTCAATCACCCGAAGGTAGTGCCAGGGCATTTACTTGTAATAATGAGGATTTAAGCCCTTGGGAGGTAGCAGATCTTAAAGTGGAGGGAGCTGTATCAATAATGTCCTTTACTGTCAGGAGAGGGGAGGGAAATGGAATAGAGCAGTGCGAGGACAAGAACCATTTCCAGGCCTCTAGAGCAGCTTTTATTAATGGTTAATGGGTAAATTGTCCTGGGATAATCATTTGGGAACCAAGGAGCAGGGCTCTGGGGATCTCTTTAAGATATCCACTTCCGCTTCCACTAAGAGCGATTGAGGGGAGGGCCGCAACCAGGCCACTACTCGGGAGAGGAGGATAGCCCTGCCATAAGTTTCTGGGTTTGGCAAGCCGATCCCTCCTTCATGTCTAGGTCTAGTAAGCAGAGAAAACGACAATCTTGCTTTTTTGCTGTTCCAAATAAAGGTTCTGAACTTTTTGGCTATTTGCTCGTAATATTGTCTGGGAACCGTGATGGGTAGTACCTGTTGTAGGTAGGTTAGTCGAGGAAGGGTTAGGGATGCGAGGAGGTTTTTGCGGCCGAACCAAGAGAGAGTTGGATTGGATTGTGCCAGTTTGTCTATGGCTTCAAAAATTGATTTTCTTAGGGGGGTATAGTTGAGAGAAAATAGATTTTGTATGTTGGGGCTGAGTTTGACCCCTAAGTATGTGATAGTAGGCGAGGACCAGTTAAAGGGTGAGTCTACCATCAACTGGTTCTTTGTAGATTGGGGTACCCCCATGCAAAGGACTAGGGATTTGCCCGCATTGATTTTAAAGTCTGAAGCTGAACTGAAGCTATTTAGGTGGGTTTGAATTTGTGGTAGGGAGACTTTAGGGTTAGTCGTCATCATGAGAACGTCATCAGCAAATGCTGCAACTTTCTGCTCCCTGCCTCCCAAACATAGACCTGAAATCTCCTCGTCTCTTCTTATGTTAGCAAGAAGAGGTTCTAGTGCCAATATAAATAGAAGGGGTGAGAGGGGGCAGCCTTGTCTTGTCCCATTGCTTATCAAGAAAGGGGCAGATAAGCTTCCATTAACTTGTACTCTTGCTGACGCCTGCTCATACATGGCAAAAGTTGCCTGTATAAAGGGACCAGGAAGGCCGAATCTCTGAAGAGTAAGCTTTAGATATTGCCAATTTACCCTATCAAACGCTTTCTCCAAGTCAGTACTAAGGAGAAGTAGAGGGGAAGAAAGTCTCTTGGCATGGCAGATGACATTAATCACTCTGGATGTGTTATCTTTGCCTTCTCTTGCGCGGATAAAGCCAACCTGGTCCCCATGTATGAGGATGGGGAGAAGAACGGCTAGTCTGTTTGCTAACATCTTGGCTAGGAGTTTGAGGTCTATGTTTAGGAGGGATATGGGCCTGTAGTTGGAGCATTGTTTGGGGTCTTTCCCTTCTTTTGGTATAAGGGTAATATGCGCCATGGTCATGTCTCTCGAAAGTGGGCATCCTAACAGGGACTGGTTACAGACCTTCAAAAGGTGGGGGAGGAGAATTTTCTGAAAGGCTTTATAATATGTAAGTGGGAGTCCGTCTGGACCTGGGCTCTTTCAAGTTGGCATTTGTAGCATTGCGTTCTTGAGTTCTATGATGGAAAAAGGGGCTTCCAGTTTTAATTTCTGATCTGGGGAAAGATACGGCACTTTGGATGAGTCTAGGAAGCTTCCTCTAACAGATGTTCTCTTGTCAGTGAGTTCAGTGGGGGAAAGGTTGTAGAGGTTACTATAGTAGTCCCGGAATTGCGCAGCAATCTGGGAAATAGAGAAGATCGATTTACCACCCGGTGAAGATAACTGATGGACATAGTTAGAAGACCTCCTTCCCTTGATCCTGCTCATCAAAAATTTTGTGGCCTTATCTCCATGAGCAAAGAACTTATGTTGCATGCTCATAAAATACTTAGCTGCTTTAGATGATAGGAGAGATTTGAGTTTCGCTCTATATTCAGAAAGTTCTTTTAGCTGGGAGTTTAAGAGGGAAGATTTGTGGCAAGACTCAAGACTCTGTATTTTTTTGAGGACCTCATCCATAGCTTTCTCTTGCGATTTCTTTTTAAAGGACCCCATATTAATAAAGTGACCCCTAATAACTGGTTTATGGGCGTCCCACAAGGTATTAATAGAAATATCTGCACTTTCATTCAGTAATAAATAATCCGTTAGATGTTTGGAAGCTTGATCTATCAATTCTTGGGAACCCAATAGGGTCTCATTTAAGCGCCAATTAAAACATGTAGGGTTTTTAGAGGGAGCTAGTATCTTAATAAATATAGGGGAGTGGTCTGATAGATGAATAGAACCTATTGATGCTGTGCTACAAAGGTGAAGGTGTTCTTTAGAGATGAACAGGTAGTCCAGCCGGTGGTATGTGCCGTGAGCTGAAGAATAAAAGGAGTAGTCAAGGGTATTGGGGTGAAGGGAGCGCCAAGAGTCAACCAGGTGGAGATCCCATAGGTTTTTCCTGATGAATTTGAGGGATTTGCCTGAATGGGATGATCTGTGTGAAGATATATCAAGTTGAGGGAATAGGGCCACATTTAAGTCTCCTCCCATTATCACAATCCCTTCTTTGAAAGGGTTGACAATTGGGACTAGATTAGCTATCCACTGGGGTTGATTGGAGTTAGGACCATATATGTTGATGAAGGTGTATATTTGTTGGCCAATGGAGCCCTTGATCAGCATATACCTTCCCTCTGGGTCCAGAACTTGATCTGTGAGTTTAAATGGGATCTTTCTGTGGAAGCCTATGCTAACCCCACATGAAGCAGAGGAATTGCCCCCACAATGATACCAGTCAGAGTAGTAGGAAAACTGCATGTTGGGGTAGCGATTGAACCGATAATGTGTCTCTTGGAGGAACACCACTGCAGCCTTGGCTTTCCTTAGAATGGCAAAAACTTGACTCCTTTTAGAAGGGGAGTGAAAGCCCTTGACATTGTAAGAAGCAATGTGTAAATCAGCCATACTGTGAAGTGTAGGTGTAATTACCTCTATGCTGGTGATGTCTCCTCCAAGAGAGTAAGAGGGTGTCAAGCGTTCTCGTCTCTAGATATACAGCCAGTATCAGAATGCAGCAATGATCACGTGTAGTGGATAGGAGTGTCTCGTACCTTGGGGAAGAAACAGGGTAAGAATATGGAACAGAACAAGAAATAACAAACAATAAGGAACTAAGCATATATGTATATGCTACATACATGAGGGGGAAATGTGGTCTTGTGACCAAGAAAGAGGTCATATAACACCTCAGCTAGGGCCAGTAAATTATCAGAGGGAGAGAGTCTACCTGAGCAATTAAACAGGAATATACATTTAAGCAGCATTGCCGATAATAACAAGTTAGTAAACAAACATTCCGGGACCTACTCAGGAGAGAAAAGGACAAAGGTAAAGCAATATAAAGTCCCAATCATACTGAGAGGAATTACTGTAACTTAGGCTAATGGTCTTGGGAGAGGCTTCTTGGTGTAAACTGTAATCCTCTTTTCCTGGATCTGGAGGTCTTCGGGGTACGTGGGACCTCAAAAGGAACTATTTTAGGAAGTTCTGGAAGATCTTTCAGGTCTTGATAGAGCTCCCAGTTCTCAATTGGTAAGGGTTCGATGTTTAGGATGTCGTAAGTAGCAAACAGGTCAGTGAAGGATGTGATGAATACTTTTTTCCCAGAGAAGGAGAATGAAAGTCCAAATGGATAGGACCAGCGATAAAGGACTTTATTAGACCGGAGCCAATCAGTCAAGGGCTTCAGTGCTCGGCGTTTCTTCAAGGTAGAGGGGGCCAAGTCTTGGTATATTTCAAGTTTAAAGTCCTCATAAGATAAATCTGCAGTGTTACGAGCTGCCTCCAAGATGGCGGACTTGACCGGAAAATTCAGAAACTTACAGATGATGTCTCTGGGTGGGTCAGAGGGCTTGGGTTTCGGGCGGAGGGCCCTATGCGCTCGTTCTATGACCACTTCTTGTGGGAAGTCAGGCCCCAGCAGAGAGCCGCAGATATTGAGGACAGTTGCCGGAATGTCTCCTGGTAATATCGCTTCTGGTATCCCGCGGATCCTTAAGTTATTGCGGCGCCCTCTGTTTTCTTGATCTTCGATCTTATTGTGAAGCCCGTTCGGGTAAGTTGAGCATCGGCTTAGGGCATCTGTCATTGCGGCTTGGTGGTTTAGGGACGCTGATTGGTGTGACTCCACGACTTCAACCCGATCGCCGATGTGCTTTACCTCTTGTCTGAACGCAGAAATTTCTGTGAGAATGGGTTCCATGACCCTACTCAGGGCTCGGTCCAGGTATTTTCTGGTGAGGGGAAGGTCAGTACTGGCCTGCGAGTCCTCCGTTTCACTTTCCCCCTCCGAGAGAACCGGAGCACGCTTCTGCGCTTTTGCTTGTGGTGTCGGCGCCATCTTGGCTTCTCTCTGCGCGACCGTTGTAGCTGCCTTTTTAAGGAATTTCTCCATATCTCCAGGGGGAATTTGGTTTTTAGAGGTGGTGGAGTGTTCACCTTGCTTTGGAGTACCAATTTTAACCATTCTCGCCCGAAAGTGCTGCTGGTAGCTGGTGTTATGAGCAAACCTCTTAGGAGAGCTGTGGACTCTGCAGCCATCTCCGTCCGGCGCTAGCTCCGCCCCTCCTTTTGGTCACTTTTGAATGCTGGCGGTGCTTTCACTCTAGTGGTAGCATGAGACGGAGTCTACAACCCACACAAGTGGCCCAGGTAGTGCAGCTTATCCAGGATGGCACATCAATGCGAGCTGTGGCAAGAAGGTTTGCTGTGTCTGTCAGCGTAGTGTCCAGAGCATGGAGGCGCTACCAGGAGACAGGCCAGTACATCGGGAGACGTGGAGGAGGCCGTAGGAGGGCAACAACCCAGCAGCAGGACCGCTACCTCCGCCTTTATGCAAGGAGGAACAGGAGGAGCACTGCCAGAGCCCTGCAAAATGACCTCCAGCAGGCCACAAATGTGCATGTGTCTGCTCAAACGGTCAGAAACAGACTCCATGAGGGTGATATGAGGGCCCGACGTCCACAGGTGGGGGTTGTGCTTACAGCCCAACACCGTGCAGGACTTTTGGCATTTGCCAGAGAACACCAAGATTGCCAAATTCGCCACTGGCGCCCTGTGCTCTTCACAGATGAAAGCAGGTTCACACTGAGCACATGTGACAGACGTGAAAGAGTCTGGAGACGCCGTGGAGAACGTTCTGCTGCCTGCAACATCCTCCAGCATGACCGGTTTGGCATTGGGTCAGTAATGGTGTGGGGTGGCATTTCTTTGGAGGGCCGCACAGCCCTCCATGTGCTCGCCAGAGGTAGCCTGACTGCCATTAGGTACCGAGATGAGATCCTCAGACCCCTTGTGAGACCATATGCTGGTGCTGTTGGCCCTGGGTTCCTCCTAATGCAAGACAATGCTAGACCTCATGTGGCTGGAGTGTGTCAGCAGTTCCTGCAAAACGAAGGCATTGATGCTATGGACTGGTCCGCCCATTGCCCAGACCTGAATCCAATTGAATACATCTGGGACATCATGTCTCGGTCTATCCACCAACGTCACGTTGCACCACAGACTGTCCAGGAGTTGGCAGATGCTTTAGTCCAGGTCTGGGAGGAGATCCCTCAGGAGACCGTCCGCCACCTCATTAGGAGCATGCACAGGCGTTGTAGGGAGGTCATACAGGCACGTGGAGGCCACACACACTACTGAGCCTCATTTTGACTTGTTTTAAGGACATTACATCAAAGTTGGATCAGCCTGTAGTGTGTTTTTCCACTTTAATTTTGAGGGTGACTCCAAATCCAGACCTCCATGGGTTGAAAAATTTTATTTCCATTTTTTTATTTTTGTGTGATTTTGTTGTCAGCACATTCAACTATGTAAAGAACAAAGTATTTCAGAAGAATATTTAATTAATTCAGATATAGGATGTGTTATTTTCGTGTTCCCTTTATTTTTTTGAGCAGTGTATATACACTCACCTAAATAATTATTAGGAACACCTGTTCTATTTCTCATTAATGCAATTATCTAGTCAACCAATCACATGGCAGTTGCTTCAATGCATTTAGGGTGGTGGTCCTGGTCAAGACAATCTCCTGAACTCCAAACTGAATGTCAGAATGGGAAAGAAAGGTGATTTAAGCAAATTTGAGCGTGGCATGGTTGTTGGTGCCAGACGGGCTGGTCTGAGTATTTCACAATCTGCTCAGTTACTGGGATTTTCAGTAGTGAAAAGGGAAAAACATCCAGTATGCAGCAGTCCTGTGGGCAAAAATGCCTTGTGGATGCTAAAGGTCAGAGGAGAATGGGCCGACTGATTCAAGCTGATAGAAGAGCAACGTTGACTGAAATAACCACTCGTTACAACCGAGGTATGCAGCAAAGCATTTGTGAAGCCACAACACGCACAACCTTGAGGCGGATGGGCTACAACAGCAGAAGACCCCACCGGGTACCACTCATCTCCACTACAAATAGGAAAAAGAGGCTACAATTTGCACGAGCTCACCAAAATTGGACTGTTGAAGACTGGAAAAATGTTGCCTGGTCTGATGAGTCTCGATTTCTGTTGAGACATTCAAATGGTAGAGTCCGAATTTGGCGTAAACAGAATGAGAACATGTATCCATCCTCTGATGGCTACTTCCAGCAGGATAATGCACCATTTCACAAAGCTCGAATCATTTCAAATTGGTTTCTTGAACATGACAATGCGTTCACTGTACTAAAATGGCCCCCACAGTCACCAGATCTCAACCCAATAGAGCATCTTTGGGATGTGGTGGAACGGGAGCTTCGTGCCCTGGATGTGCATCCCTCAAATCTCCATCAACTGCAAGATGCTATCCTATCAATATGGGCCAACATTTCTAAAGAATGCTATCAGCACCTTGTTGAATCAATGCTACGTAGAATTAAGGCAGTTCTGAAGGCAAAAGGGGGCCCAACACCGTATTAGTATGGTGTTCCTAATAATTCTTTAGGTGAGTGTATATATATATACATACATACACCCAGACATACCTGTGGCAATGCATGGCCACAACCTGGGGGAATGAATTGGCAGTAATACGCCCACATATATCTGGGGGAAAGCCAATATATACATACATATACATACAGATGTGTACAATATAAGGGGCATACACACATCTCTATATATATATATACCCATACCTGGGCCCATACTGGCCAATATATACATGCCATACAGGTAATATATGTCCCTATTGGCCATATAAAGGGGCCCATATATAGAAACATAGAATGTGTCGGCAGATAAGAACCATTTGGCCCATCTAGTCTGCCCAATATACTGAATACTATGAATAGCCCCTGGCCCTATCTTATATGAAGGATGGCCTTATGCCTATCCCATGCATGCTTAAACTCCTTCACAGTATTTGCAGCTACCACTTCTGCAGGAAGGCTATTCCATGCTTCCACTACTCTCTCAGTAAAGTAATACTTCCTGATATTACTTTTAAACCTTTGCCCCTCTAATTTAAAACTATGTCCTCTTGTAGCAGTTTTTCTTCTTTTAAATATTCTCTCCTCTTTTACCTTGTTGATTCCCTTTATGTATTTAAAAGTTTCTATCATATCTTCTCTGTCTCGTCTTTCTTCCAAGCTATACATGTTAAGGTCCTTTAATCTTTCCTGGTAAGTTTTATCCTGCAATCCATGTACTAGTTTAGTAGTTTTTGTCTGAACCCTCCCCAAAGTATCAATATCCTTCTGGAGATATGGTCTCCAGTACTGAGCACAATACTCCAAATGAGGTCTCACTAGTGCTCTGTAGAGCGGCATGAGCGCCTCCCTCTGTCTACTGGTAATGCCTCTCCCTATACACCCAAGCATTCTGCTAGCATTTCCTGCTGCTCTATGACATTGTCTTCCTATCTTTAAGTCTTCTGAAATAATGACCCCTAAATCCCTTTCCTCAGATACTGAGGTTAGGACATATATACACATATCAATGAAGGGGCAGATACATATATATATATCTATATATACGCCCACCTGACTTCCCTCTACACAGTACATTCTAGTGCACCCACATTCATAGTTAATCCGTTCTGTAGGTACTGTGCCATAAGTATTACAGGCAGGTGTAATTTATTGCCATCTACATCACTGTGCAGTGCACCAACATTCATAGCTGATCTCTTCTGTTAAACAAAAAGAAAAGCATATATCACCCTTCAGTTAAAAAAAAAAAAACATGCGCGCCCCTGCAGTGAAATAGCTCCTTAGTGGAATAAAAAAAAAATGGAGGCAACGCCAATAAAGAAGTCGATACAATTTTCTTTTAATGCATGTTGTGGCATTCCAAACACATGCTTTTTAATACCTTCTGTTAGCTATAGATTTACTGTGCATCAGTATTACAGGTCACTGTTACCATCAGGTCTAATTAACCATCCAGTGCCCCAAGATTCAAGTAGTGGCGAGGGTGGCAGCAGCAGCAGTGGCAGTAACAGTGACAATAGTGGCCCCATGACATAGTCGCGAGGATGGCAGCAGCAGTACCAGTGACAGTAGTGACCCCATGACAGAGTGGGAAGGGTAGCAGTACCAGTGACAGCTGTGTTAACTTCACTGTTTATTTTCTGTTTCTAAAAAATGAAGTGAAATGAAAAACAAAGCCTGTATTTTGAGCATCCAAAAAGCCTCTTTCAGATGCACAGTATTTGATCAGTAAATGTAAGCCAAAACCAGGAGTGGGTCCAAAACACTTCTGCATTTTGCTTAAAATACTGATCAAATACTGACCATGTGAAAGAGGCCTTATGCTCAATTTGCATCCGTTTTGGCCATTTATGTCTGAAAACTCTTTTTTTTTAATAAGGGAAAAATGTCCTGCATGCTAGACTTCTTGAGACAACTTCTTGACAAGATTCTTTCATTTATTCAGAGAGAAGAGCAGTGTTAAAATAAATATAAAAGTCAGGCAGAATATGGCATGAGGTAGATGGAGGTATGAAGGAGCAGTGGAAGAAAAGGCAGTGCTTGGTTTATGTCTCCAAACACGGATTTTTATACCCTAGAGAACAAAGGAATAAATAGTATTATAATTCAGATTTCCTCAGTATGCCGCAGTCACTAGACTTCAATGTTTACACATAGATTGCATCATTACCACATCATTATACATAACATACGATATCACAAATATTTTAATATTCATAACCATTGATATACTGTGACGAATACTGCACCTCACAGCTCCGCCTGACGTCACCCACGTCGAGCTCACGAGATATATACGGTATAGTCACTGGTTACCAAGACGTGACGTTATGCCCTCTCTGGGAGTACGTAAGGTCAGCTTGATACAGTTTACACAGACTCCTCCTGTCCACGCGGGCACAGAGAGGCAACAAGCGGAGAGAGCCTTTTTACTGCCCCAGTGAAACTGCACTTTCTTAGCCCGGAAAGACTGCCACCAGTTTCGCGTTTGATATAAGCCCGGTCCGCTAACAGGATTATTTAGGGTGAGAAACCAACCCGCAGTAGCATATGACTATGACGAAACACGGACATGGGGATTCGTGATCTAGATACAAGCACACGATTAAATTATATATTTAATTGCCTTAAGGTCACACTAGACAATACAAGCTATACACAGAGAATATATACAGTGGTCTGAGGGGTAAATACAGGTGGTATAGTACAATAGAGTTAAACAGGCAAGGGTCAGTTACCAATAGTCCTTTGAGTTATGCTGAGTTCTGGGTTGCTGTAAGGCTTGGCTGTAGTCACATGGGGGCAGAGATGTCAGCAGTTTCCAGGTCCCTCCAAAAATGTTACACAACGTGACTCACCTTTATAAAAAAAGACCCCGTCCGCTGGCTTGCATGGGCTTTTTGACCTGTAGTCGGCCACTCCCCTCCCTGCGTCTGGGAGGGGTCTACCCCTCCTCTTCTGGTGCTTGCAGCCAATGACCCAAAAAAATCATTAGGGCTCATAGCTCCAGACCACAAGGTCACAGGGAGATGGCTCTGGGACCAATGGATCAGCGTGGGTTCCGGCTACAAGTAGAGCCCAAACATGGTACCATTACTAGGTTTCTGTGGGGAGATCTGTGTATCTCCCCTTCCTGGCACCCTACTACTAACCTACGACCAGGGGCATGTCCGTTTTGATCCCGGGGTCACAGATATATAACTGACTTATTCCTGTGTTGGAGGGGCGATTCATAATTCCTTATGAATCGCCGGTTCCATGATGTCTGAGGGATCTGATTGATCTGGGCAATGGTTGAGACCCCCTACAGAGAGGTTTTTCCTGTTAAATTAGCTGGGTTCCTGGCTGGCTGTGTCAACTGTCAAGGTGTGAAATGTAACCAAGTGGCCTGCTTGAACCAGGACCCCCTGCATAGTTCTCGGCCATCTGACAGCAGATGGCTGGAATTGGATCATGGCTGACATTAATTCCTAATTCCACATTCCTCACATATACATAACAACTTCTAACTGGATAAAAGTTTCTTATGACAAACTCTTCATGCCTACATATTTGTTCCTTTGGGTCATCTATTAATATTTTCCAGTCTAAGTCCTTGTCTTTATTCTCCTCTTCAAGGAGACATATGGACCATTAACATTTAAGTTGGTCATTTTTATTTATTACCTTTTTTTTTTTTTTTTTTTTTGATTCCAGAGGGGAAACAAACCAGGCTGGTGCAGTGAGCTGCATTTATATTTATATAAGGAGATATATAACGCGAGTTTGACCGCGACGCGTGGTTGATTAAGTGTGGTTGCGTAAGTGTGTGACTTAAGATTAAGTGAGGGACATTGATGAGTGGCTGTGTTTGACTGTATTTTGTGCTGTTATAACACTTTTTTTTTTTTTTCCTTCTCCAGGAGTTGCACAGGTGAACAATTAGGGTGTGGCTTTTTAATTAGGGTGTGGCTGTCTAATTAGGAGACTATGAAAACTCAGCAGTTTGAGCAGCACAGCCTTTTTGATTCCAGAGGGGAACAAACCAGGCTGGTGCAGTGAGCTGCATTTATATTTATATAAGGAGATATATAACGCGAGTTTGACCGCGATGCGTGGTTGATTAAGTGTGTGACTTAAGATTAAGTGACTTTAGATTCAGAGACTTCAGTGGGGGACTGCAATTAGCCTGTATCTTATTACTACATTGTATTGTATTTTTTGCTTTTGTGGTGTAATCCCCGTTTAGTATGTGTTGCACAATTGACAACGCAGTCCAGTGCACATCTTGCATGATGTATGCAGTCCTGGAACAGCCGTTCGAGGGGGTATATCTTTGTTCAAGATGTGAGCAAATTACCCGTTTGGAATCGCTAATCGAGTCTCTAAATGGGCAAGTTGCAACACTGAGAATTGACAATTTGCAAAAAAGTTTGCTTCTCACCGATCAAGCACTCTTTGGGGTAGATGAGGGGGAGGGTGACAGAGAGGAGGCTGAGGAAAGTGAGGTAGCTAGCTGGGTAACAGTTAGAAAGCGGTGTAGAGGGAAGAGTGCCAGGGAGGCTAGCCCTGATCTGACACACCCCAACAAGTTTGCACGTTTGGCAGATGAGGGGGATATCAGTCCAGGGACGGCACTGCCGCAGCCGGACACTTCTTCTGCCAGTCAGGGGAATGTCAGCTCCGGTAAGCAGGGGACCAGGAGAGCAGGGCAGGCCAGACAGGTGCTGGTAGTGGGAGACTCAATTATTAGGGGAACAGATAGGGAAATCTGTCACAAAGACCGTGATCGCCGAACAGTGTGCTGTCTTCCTGGCGCTAGAGTTCGACATATCGTGGATCGGGTTGACAGATTACTGGGAGGGGCTGGAGAAGATCCAGCGGTCATGGTCCATATCGGAACCAATGACAAAGTTAGGGGTAGGTGGAGAGTCCTTAAAAATGATTTCAGGGATTTAGGTCAAAAGCTTAGGGCAAGGACCTCAAAGGTAGTATTTTCCGAAATACTACCTGTACCACGGGCCACACAAGAAAGGCAGCGGGAGATTAAGTGGCTCAAGAACTGGTGTAGGATGGAGGGGTTTGGGTTCCTGGAGAACTGGGCTGACTTCTCTGTCGGCTACAGGCTCTATCGTAGGGACGGGCTGCACCTCAATGGGGAAGGGGCAGCTGTGTTGGGGAAGAAGATGGCTAGAAGGTTGGAGGAGTGTTTAAACTAGGGACTGGGGGGGAGGGTAATTACATTATAGAAGGGGAAGATAGTGCAGATAGAGACCGGGGGCAAGGTAGTGGGACTGGGAGAGGAATGGAAGGAGGGACTAGAACAGTTCAGAAGGAAAGGTGTAGGGTAAAAAATATACATAAACCTCTCAAATGTATGTATACTAATGCCAGAAGCCTGACTAATGAAACTGGTGAACTGGAATTAGTGATGTGTGAGGAGGACTATGACATAGTGGGAATAACTGAGACATGGTTGGATGATAGCTATGACTGTTAATGTACAAGGTTACAGTCTGTTTAGAAAGGATCGTCAAAACCGGAGAGGTGGAGGGGTCTTCCTTTATGTAAAGTCTTGTCTAAAGCCCACACTCCGTGAAGATATAAGTGAGGGACATGAACATGTGGAGTCACTGTGGGTAGAGATACATGGAGCTAAAAACAACAATAAATTACTAATAGGAGTCTACTATAAACCACCTAATATACCAGAGTCCACAGAAAATCTACTACTAAACGATATAGACAAGGCGGCAAATCATAATGAGGTGGTTATTATGGGGGACTTCAACTACCCAGATATAGACTGGGAAACTGAAACTTCTTTATCTCATAAAGGAAACAGGTTCTTGGCAATAACCAAAGACAATTATCTCTCCCAACTGGTTCAGGACCCGACTAGAGGGACGGCCATACTGGACTTAATATTAACCAATAGACCTGACAGAACAACAGACGTGCAGGTTGGGGGACACCTGGGAAATAGTGACCATAAAGTAATAACCTTCCAATTATCATTCAAAAGAGCGTTTCTACAGGGAGGAACAAAAATATCAAACTTCAAAAAAGCTAAATTTAGCCAACTAAGAGAGG
The DNA here is from genome assembly GCF_905171765.1 of Bufo bufo. NCBI lineage: Eukaryota > Metazoa > Chordata > Amphibia > Anura > Bufonidae > Bufo > Bufo bufo. The sequence goes on from NC_053391.1 coordinate 302,531,731, forward strand.
CCATAGGCCTAACTAACTGGGACAAAGTCCTCAAAAATAAAAATACAGCCACAAAATGGGATATCTTTAAAAACATCCTAAAATCTCATTGTGAGAGGTACATACCGTATGGGAATAAAAGGTTAAGGAATAAAAAGAAACCAATGTGGATAAACAGAACTGTAAAGAAAGCAATAAATGACAAAAAGAAAGCATATAAAACACTAAAACAGGAGGGTAGCACGGAAGCACTGAAAAACTATAAGGAAAAAAAACAGAACATGTAAAAAACAAATAAAAGCGGCCAAACTAGAGACCGAGAGATTAATTGCCAAAGAGAGTAAAACTAACCCTAAAATGTTCTTCAATTATATAAATGTTAAAAAGTATAAATCTGAAGGTGTCGGCCCTTTAAAGAGTAATGAGGGGGGAGTCGCAGAGAGCGACGAGGAGAAAGCAAAGCTGTTAAATATTTTTTTCTCCAATGTATTCACTGAAGAAAATAAACTGTCAGATGAAATGCTGAATGTTGAAATAAATTCCCCATTAAAAGTGTCCTGTCTGACCCAGGAAGAAGTACAACAGCGACTTAAAAAGATCAAAATAGACAAATCGCCAGGACCGGATGGCATACACCCCCGTATCCTAAGGGAATTAAGTAATGTCATAGCCAGACCCTTATTTCTGATATTTGCGGACTCTTTACTGACAGGGAATGTCCCACAGGATTGGCGCATGGCAAATGTGGTGCCAATATTCAAAAAGGGTCCAAAAACAGAGCCTGGAAACTATAGGCCGGTAAGTTTAACATCTGTTGTGGGTAAACAGTTCGAAGGTTTTCTGAGAGATGCTATGTTAGAGCATCTTAACGGAAATAAGCAAATAACGCCATATCAGCATGGCTTCGTGAGGGATCGGTCATGTCAAACTAATTTAATCAGTTTCTATGAGGAGGTAAGTTCTAGACTTGACAGCGGCGAATCAATGGATGTCGTGTATCTGAACTTCTCCAAAGCATTTGACACTGTACCACATAAAAGGTTAGTATATAAAATGAGAATGCTCGGACTCGGAGAAAACGTCTGTAAGTGGGTAAGTAACTGGCTCAATGATAGAAAACAGAGGGTGGTTATTAACGGTACATACTCAGATTGGGTCACTGTCACTAGTGGAGTACCTCAGGGGTCAGTATTGGGCCCTATTCTCTTCAATATATTTATTAATGATCTTGTAGAAGGCTTGCATAGTAAAATATCAATTTTCGCAGATGACACTAAACTGTGTAAAGTAATTAACACTGAAGAGGACAGTATACTACTACAGAGGGATCTGGATAGATTGGAGGCTTGGGCAGATAAGTGGCAGATGAGGTTTAACACTGACAAATGTAAAGTTATGCACATGGGAAGGAATAATGCAAGTCACCCATACATACTAAATGGTAAAACACTCGGTAACACTGACATGGAAAAGGATCTAGGAATTTTAATAAACAGCAAACTAAGCTGCAAAAAACAGTGTCAGGCAGCTGCTGCCAAGGCCAATAAGATAATGGGTTGCATCAAAAGGGGCATAGATGCCCGTGATGAGAACATATTCCTACTACTTTACAAATCACTGGTCAGACCACACTGTGTACTGTACTGTGTACAGTTCTGGGCTCCTGTGAACAAGGCAGACAGCAGAGCTGGAGAGGGTCCAGAGGAGGGCAACTAAAGTAATAACTGGAATGGGGCAACTACAGTACCCTGAAAGATTATCAAAATTAGGGTTATTCACGTTAGAAAAAAGACGACTGAGGGGAGATCTAATTACTATGTATAAATATATCAGGGGGCAGTACAGAGATCTATCCCATCATCTATTTATCCCCAGGACTGTGACTATGACGAGGGGACATCCTCTGCGTTTGGAGGAAAGAAGGTTTGTACACAAACATAGAAAAGGGTTCTTTACGGTAAGAGCAGTGAGACTATGGAACTCTCTGCCTGAGGAGGTGGTGATGGTGAGTACAATAAAGGAATTCAAGAGGGGCCTGGATGTATTTCTGGAGTTTAATAATATTACAGGCTATAGCTACTAGAGAGGGGTCGTTGATCCAGGGAGTTAATGTGATTGCCTGATTGGAGTCGGGAAGGAATTTTTTATTCCCCTAAAGTGAGGAAAATTGGCTTCTACCTCACAGGTTTTTTTTGCCTTCCTCTGGATTAACTAGCAGGATGACAGGCCGAACTGGATGGACAAATGTCTTTTTTCGGCCTTATGTACTATGTTACTATGTTACCTATCCAAGACCAAGGGTCAAAAGTCATTAACATGTCAAAAGCCTTCTACAACATCAGCAAACAAGTACATTAATCTTGTATAAGATCCCCATCACTAATGCAACTATTATCTACTTGCTGAATCAATTAAGGACCTCTATTTTATCAGTACATCATTTCATTTTGATGATTAACTCCTTAGCTAAGCTTTAAGGTATAAATACAAGATGTCTGACTAAGAGAACATGGCAGATCCACAGATAATATCTTAAAAAGTGCAAAGAGGAGGAATTGTGTTTTTCCAAAAGTACATTTAAACCATGGATTCATCCACAGGTTTTCCTCTACAATGATCATTATGAAACTAACCAGTATACTCTCTAAGTAATCTCATGTTTTCACAAACTATCTTTTCTAACTTTCTTAAAAGGAACTGTTTAAATATAACCTATTCTGTAATTAGAGAAATGTTCTTATGTGTGCTAAATATTGTATAAATTTCCTAATCCTACAAAGAATTAATGAAGAAATATTAACATTTACCAGAATACACACAACCCATGTAATCAACTAAGAAGTAGCATCAGAAAGGGACTTGGCTATGCATATAATATCAAATTACTCCTTACCACATAAAACTGCAAATTTTAACATTTTCCTGTCATCTGATAACTTTGGCATTTTTATCACTAGGAGTCCTTATCTATAAATTATCCCAATGACTATACCTTAAGGACCAGGCCGTTTTGGGGAATTTTGACATGTGTCACTTTATGTGGTAATAACTTTGAAGCGCTTTTACTTATCCAATTGTCACGGTGGGGAGTGGGGGTTTCCCCCAACGTACAATGCTAGGTATAAGCGGAAGCAGCTAGGCCAGGACGCCGAGATCAGGAAGCAGGTCACCTCCTAAAGTGTCATTAATCCTCGCCCTAACTCCAACACACTTACCTGCCGCAGCCACCATAACTGGAACCTGTGCGTACGTACAGGAGCCCACACACCAAACAGGACACTGTACCAACAACACCAATACACAGGTATCCAGCCCACCAGATACTGCCTGGTCCCCATGCCTCAAGGTGCACGGCAGCCCCAGGCAGTGCTGCATACAGGCTTATGGTTCACCTCCGGGAAACTAGCCCCCTTCCGGAGGTACACAACACAGAAACAAGTCTAGCAAACATGCTGGACTACAAACAACAAGGGACCAGACATGTAACAACCACTAGATAAGACAATAACCACCCATACATAAACATCACCAAACATATACAAGAGTAGTGAAGGGAGGACAGAGTGATGACAACAGAGAGACATCACAGGAGACATCGATTTCCCACTAGGTGGCCCTCAAGGACTGGGCAGACAGAACACCCTGGACTGGAGCAGAGGTCCAGCCCGAACGACAGCTGTAGTACAACTGACTCCAGCCAGGGAGCCACAGGTAATAAAACCCAAGTGACCACACCCAGCCAGGGAGTTAACCCTTCCACAATCAGACAGAAGAGGAACCAGGAGAAGGGGAGGAAAGAACACACATGCATACAACCACGCGTTGCCTCTGGCAACCGGCATGTACGGGACAAGTGTCACAGCGTACAACACCGAGGCCGTGACACTCCCACTTCTCAAAGTCCCGCCAACTGGAAAAGGGGAAACTAAAGGAATACCAAAACAACAGTGGGAAAAAAAAAAAAAAAAGATAAATCAGTGTCAGCACCAACAAGTCTCCCTAAGACTGCCGCCAGCACGCCCGAACCACTAACAAGGAAACAGGCAGCCAGCCAATAAGACAGCCCAGAGAGACTGCACTGAACACTGCGTCCACACTCAGGCACAGTTCAGACACCAGGTAGTAGCCAGCAAACATCCCCGAACCAGCATGCACCAAAGCTAGTACAACTGGAATGCAGCCAGCCACCACAGCACTAGCAACATGAATCACAGAGAAGTGGACGAGGGTTCACTCAAACACAAGTAACGGTCCAAACAACTGCAACACCGTCACAGAGAACCGCACTGTTAACAGAAGACCCCTTTCAAATGACAGGCGACACATGTATGGCAAAGGTGTCACAGTGTACAACACCGAGGCCGTGACACCAATCCATTCTGAGATTGTTTTCTCGTGACACATTGTACTTCATGATAGTGGAAAATTTCTGTCAATATTTTTCAATTTTATAAAAAAATAATAATAATTTACCAAAAAATTGAAAAATTCCCAACTTTCCAAATTTCAATTTCTCTGCTTATAAAACAGATAGTTATTACTTTACATTTCCCATATGTCTACTTTATGTTTGGATCATTTTGTGAATGCACAAATCACTGCAAAAAATGCACCAAAATGACTGACACAACTGACATTACTAGCTAATTCGTCAAGCCCATGTTAAAAGCTGAGAACTTTACCAATATCTTCCAGTCAGGAACATATCGGAGCCCCTCATGCACTACGTCATGGTGTCTCAGCAAGAATGGGGTCCTACCACTCAACTGACCGTGGTGTGGTAACAGGGTCTGAACAGTGCTAGAAACCAACTCACAGCCAGGCTCTCACATGCCTCCATAGTGGTATCAACAATGCATTGTGAGGTAGGATAAAGCTGTGAGCCGCACCCACAACAGACCATGTGACACAGAAGCTACCAGGTGCCAAAGAACGTTACCACCACAATGAAGTGGCACATTCCATACACATGAAGACAAAAATTCACTGAAAAAAGTGGCCTAAATGGGTGGAAATGCTCCAAACCCAGACACTGTAGCGTGTCTATAACCGGGGGAGCAACTCCTCCGCATGCGGTCCACAGATAACGGCAATCCCCAGCAAAAAATGCGTACAGGGGCCTGGCTGTCAGTGACTGCCTGCCCCGTGCTGCTGATCGGACGGGCTCTGGTCCTTAAGTCACGTCCACCAGCTGTCACGACCATGGTTGTGGTCGTGACTCCGTGGTTCGCATGCTGTTGTCAGCGGTTTGTCTTATGTTGTCTTCCACAGGTGTGGGCTCTGTATCTTGCCTCACGTGTGGTTGCCGCTGGCAACATAAGGTTGTTGGCAGTGGAGCGACCTGAGTGGTTGCTAGGCGCTCGCTGTCACGGCATGTGCCTCTGGCAACGTCTGGTTTTAGTTCACTTTTTATATGTTTGGTGAAAGGGAGTTTGATGTCTGTACACTTCCCCTTTAAGTGACACTTACCTGGTTTGGTGATGGAGTTTGATGTCTGTACACTTCCCCTTTAAGTGACACTTACCTGGTTTGGTGATGGAAGGGTTAAGCTCCTTTCCTAGTCTGTGTGTGGGTGTGGCCGCTTGAGTTATTTAGCTTCCTGCTGATGGCAGAAGCTTGAGGGGTACTCCAGGCATGTTGCTGGAGTCGTCCTCCTGGTATCCTGTTACCATCCTTCCAGTAAGGGCCACCCTTCCGGTCATAAATCCAAATCCCTGATGTTTAGTTGATGTCCTATGCTTTTGGTTTTTATTGCAGCTATGGATGTCCTGGTTCCTCTGTGTTCTTATGTGTGTGCTGTTTGTCTAATGTTTGTGTGAACAGCATTTCTGAGCACGGGTTCCAGTCAGCAAGGCTGTGGCAGGTTAGTGTGGAACTGTTTGGTTCACCTGTCATATTCATAGGTCTGTTCTTGTTCCCCTTCTCCCTGCTGCTTGGCCAGTGAGACTCCTGTTCCTCCGTGCCTAGGAGGAATAGGTAGTCTTACCCTCCTCCTAGTTCAGGGCCAGCCTGAGGGCTTCTAGGGACTATTAGGTTCCAGTGTATGAGCCCTCCTACCATCGGGGTCGGCTCATACGGCTAGGAGACAGGGTCAGTTGTTAGGGACGCAATAGGAGATAACCTGCTCCCTAATTCTGTCGTCCTGGCCGAGTAGCGACCGGACATCTTTAGAATATCGCACGGCTGAGGGTTTCCCCCATCCTCAGTCGTGACACCAGCGCCGTACATGTATGGTGATGGTCCTCTACGGGTTAAACAACAAAGATACAATAACAATGAATAGCAGTAAATAATAACATGTAAACACAATTAATGACAGTCCTTCACAAAAATCACAGAAAATAATGTACTAACACAATCAATTCAAACATTATATATGGACTAAGCCCTCACTTTGATATGATAAAATATGAGACTCTCAGCCAATATATTTTGATTAAAACACATCTGTGCCCGCCTACCAGTGCCAAGGTGGTTTCAGTCAAACCTATCTATGCCGTTGGGCATCTACATTCAGGAGAACAGACCCTGTACATATAGTATTCTTGTTACCTCTGTGTGCAGTCAAGCATCCAATGAGAAGAAGAGCACGCACAGCTACTGTATATGTACCACCTAATCCAGGTCACCTGTGGGCTTCATAAAACAGTTCTTAGATTGAACATATTTTCTGAATTTCCTGAATAGGTCTTGCTTTATTCATCAACAATGAAAAATATTCTCCCTTGCTAAGTCCAGGACTATATATGCAGATGGACGGCTCTTCAACCATGATGCTGCATAAGAAAAATAGTGTGGTATCAGTCTTTATAATAAAAAGAATACTTTTGCAATTTACTTTAATCAATTGAGAACAATTTAACACTTTTGTCCATTTTCTGTAACCCTTTGTACTCCCAAAACTATAAAACTATGAGTTTTAATAACAGAGTCTTCCCAATTTGCATCCCAAACCCTTTTAACAAATTTTGATTCATGTAACGTTTCAATGGGGTCTATGAAATCCTTTGTCATATACAGTACAGCATAATATTATTGAGGATCCTAAATCTCCATTTAAACATGGGGAAACTCATTAAAGGGAACCTGTCATAAACTTTATGCTGACCTCAATGAGGGCAGCATAAAATAGTGACAGAAATGCTGATTTCAGGAGGTGTCACTCATGAACTAAAGGTAAGTGGTTGCTGAGAACCAGGATCATAATCATTGCAGCACAGGCCTTGAAAAGAGTCAAATCTACCTGAGAAGAGTCATGGCTATTCATAATCTCCTGCTCTCCTCGCCCATCGTCTGATGATTGGCAGTTCTCTCCTAGAGAGAAAGGGAGAAAACTAAGTAGAAGTCATCAGCAGGTGGGCAGGGAGAGCAGGAATTTATGAATAGCCATGACTCTTCTCAGGTGGCCATGACTCTTTTCCAGGCCCAGTCTGCAATGATTGTAATGTTGGTTCTCGGCAACCACTTACTTTTAACTTATAAAACGAAAGACTGCTGAAATCAATTCACTTGTCTTCACTTTATGCTGCCTTTAGTATGGCATAAAGGTGATGACAGGTTCCCTTTAATATTGCTAACCTATCTAGGGTAAGTAAAACTTTGTCATTCTGAAAATTTTCATGCCTTTATCTCGCTTAATCAAAAAAGAGAACATCCTAGATGTTTAAGTAATATTGAAAAAAAAAGGTTAACAATATGTTAGTAAATATTCAATCATTACTTTTTCCTAAATCAATTTTGACAATTTGACTTCAGTATACAATTCATGTGCTTAACTCTTCCAGCAAACCTGCAGACGACAAAACACATGAATGAAGATTCAAAAGGTGGGGGCTGATTCTTTCTCACTCTACAGGACGATCAATAAATCTATTGGCATGGGGTGGCTCTACTAATCAATGGGGATGGGATGGTGCTTATATCTCAGTGCGAACTCCACAACATTGGTACAAAGGATAATTAAGGAAGATATGGCACTCAATATCCGGAAGACTGCTCAAATATTTAATTTTATTATATTCAGATATTCGGCAGGTCACAAATTCTAAAAATCATACATCTAAAATCAATATACAAGATACGTAAATTGTACTAGAAATACACAGTAAAAGCATTAAAAACGTCACTAAAATGACGATTATTGATGTTAAAATAGCTGAGGAATACAGTAATTCGTTAAACCTATGTGCCTAACAGCAAATATAGTCAGGTCATCGAATAAAGGTGATCGTTCAGGCTGGATGTCGATCAGACCATCACCCTATACTCGATAACCACAAAAATTCGATAACTGTGATTCACAATATGTTCTGGTTAACAGATGTAATAGTCTTTCAAACCAGAATCTCGATTAGATGGTCTCCAAATATTCGGCATTAATAATCGCTATTAAACATGTTGAAATACATTTGTATAATTTTTGAAATACATTTGTATAATTTTCCCAGATAGCAGGACGTGGTTTCAATTCGATTATTGGCTGTGAGTTACAGGTGTTGTATCGATCCAACACCATATACAAACCGGATTCCAAAAAAGTTTGGATACTATACAAATCGGATAAAAACTGAATGCAATGATGTGGATGGTGCCAACTTCTAATATTTTATTCAGAACAGAACATAAATCACGGAACAAAAGTTTAAACTGAGAAAATGTACCATTTTAAGGGAAAAAATATATTGAATCAGAATTTCATGGTGTCAACAAATCCCCAAAAAGTTGGGACAAGGCCATTTTCACCACTGTGTGGCATCTCCCCTTCTTCTTACAACACTCAACAGACGTCTGGGGACCGAGGAGACCAGTTTCTCAAGTTTAGAAATAGGAATGCTCTCCCATTCTTGTCTAATACAGGCCTCTAACTGTTCAATCGTCTTGGGCCTTCTTTGTTGCACCTTCCTCTTTATGATGCGCCAAATGTTCTCTATAGGTGAAAGATCTGGACTGCAGACTGGCCATTTCAGTACCCGGATCCTTCTCCTACGCAGCCATGATGTTGTGATTGATGCAGAATGTGGTCTGGCATTATCTTGTTGAAAAATGCAGGGTCTTCCCTGAAAGAGATGACGTCTTGATGGGAGCATATGTTGTTCTAGAATCTGAAATATTTTTGCAGGCTTCTGAACTGAGCGTTGATAACAACTTGGGTTGTCCCTTGTCCTCTTTGGTCCGGATGACATGGCGTCCAGACTTTCCAAAAAGAACTTCAATCGTGACTCGTCTGACCACAGAACAGTTCTCCATTTTGCCCACACTCCATTTTAAATGATCTAGCCCAGTGAAACGCCCTGAGCTTGTGGATCTTGCTTAGAAATGGCTTCTTCTTTGCACTGTAGAGTTTCAGCTGCAACGGCAGATGGCACGGTGTATGTGTTCACTGACATGGTTTCTGGAAGTATTCCTGAGCCATTCTGTGATTTCCCTTTACAGTAGCATCTGTTTGTGGTTGCAGTGTCGTTTAAGGGCCCGGAGATCACGGGCATCCAGTATGGTTTTTACGGCCTTGACCCTTAGCACAGAGATTGTTCCAGATTCTCTGAATCTTCGGATGATGTTATGCCACAGTTGATGATGATAGATGCAAGTCTTTGCAATTTTTTCGCTGGGTAACACCTTTCTGATATTGCTCCACTATCTTTCTGCGCAACATTGTGGGAATTGGTGATCCTCTACCCATCTTGGCTTCTGAGAGACACTGCCACTCTGATAAGCTCTTTTTATACCCAATCATGTTGCCAATTGACCTAATTAGTGTTAATTGGTCTTCTAGCTCTTCGTTATGCTCAAATTTACTTTTTCCAGCCTCTTATTGATACTTGTCCCAACTTTTTGGGGATTTGTTAACACCGTGAAAATTGGAATCAACGTATTTTTCCTTTAAAATGATACATTTACTCGGATTAAATGTTTGATCTGTCATCTACGTTCTATTACAAATAAAATATTTACATTTGCCATCTCCACATCATTGCATTCAGTTTTTATTCACAATTTGTTTAGTGTCCCAACTTTTTTGGAATCCGGTTTGTATTCGGTCGGCTCACAAAGTCAATATTTCGTTATAGAAACACTGTATCAGATTTCACAGATTAGCTTGAATAATTCGGGATTCCAGCTCTCTAGTGGCGTCCCATCTCTTTATGAGCTGTACTACTCCCTTACCTCCAAAGCGAAATGGAGCCTTTCCTCTGGTCTCCGCTGTTTCAGCGTCCCTCGTGCTCAAATCCTGGGTTGCTCCAATTAAGGTGGAGTGGAACAATATGGCTCCATGGAAATTCTTTAGTAGGCACGGGAAATCTGTTCTCAGCCAGCAGATAAGAGAGAGGTGCAGATCCTGGTGGTCTGTAGCGTACGCAGAAATGGTGGTATTGAGGGTCCAAATTTCTCCCAGACGCATTTCGAAGTCTTGTGGATTCTGACTTCTTCCTCAGTGGTAATCTGGAACCCACCTTACCACCTTTTTATATCCCATTTCCTGATTGAAATCCAGTAGGAACAAAATCCTGTCTTGGGACCATGATAGCAGTTAGGTAGAAAGTCTGGGCGGATTGATGTACAGAGTCACTTTGATGTTATTCATGTTATTAATCCAAATTATTGCATCTATCTATAGTTTTTGACCATCAGATCGATGTAATATGTAAAAATCTTGCTTTTGAACAAAAAAAACACATGGTGCGGTAACGGTGCGGTTTTCATGCGTTTTTTTCCTCCAATGCGTTTTTTTGTCCAATGCTGCTGAAAAGACATTCCTAACAACCTGGATAAAGGATTTGAAGTCATCTTAATTCCTTCTCAAGATATACCCTCATTTCCTCTTTTTTAATTACTAAAATAATCCTCATCATACAAATACCGTATTTTTCGCCCCCATAAGACGCACTTTTTCCTCCCCAAAAATGGGAGGAAAATGCCCCTGCGTCTTATGGGGCGAATGCTGACAGTTTAACATCGCTGGACGCGATGTACGAGCGGGGGCGGTGAGAGGGACTGGGAGGAGGAGCTGAGGGCCTTCAATAGCGGCGGGGCGGTGCGGTCACTGTACAATAGCCCCACCCCCACCGCTCCGGTATACTAATATAAAATGTATTATTGAATTAAAAGTTATTAAACATGCCCCCCTCACTCCTAATAGTACCGTATATCCTAATTTCTTCTGTATAATGCTGGCAGGCAGGACGGGCAGGCGGCAGCGTAACTCCCTGATGTCACGTGCCTGCGCCGCCTGCTTTATGAATGAAGCAGGCGGCGCAGACAAGTGACGTCACTGAGGGACGCGCCGGCCGCCCGGCCCGCCTGCCGGCATTATACAGAAGAAATTCAGATATACGGTACTATTAGGAGTGAGGGGGGCATGTTTAATAACTTTTAATTCAATAATACATTTTGTATGCGGCGGCAGGGGGGCACACGGAATCTGTGGATGGCACAGTTAAGGGGTGGGGGGTCTGTGGATGGCACATATATAACAGTGCCATCCACAGATCCCCCCCCTGTAACAGTGCCATCCACAGATCCCCCCGTAACAGTGTCCGTCATCCACAGATCCCCCCATAAGTGTCCGTCATCCACAGATCCCACCATAAGTGTCCGTCATCCACAGATCCCACCATAAGTGTCCGTCATCCACAGATCCCACCATAAGTGTCCGTCATCCACAGATCCCACCATAAGTGTCCGTCATCCACAGATCCCCCCATAAGTGTCCGTCATCCACAGATCCCCCCATAAGTGTCCGTCATCCACAGATCCCCCCATAAGTGTCCGTCATCCACAGATCCCCCCATAAGTGTCCTTCATCCACAGATCCCCCATAAGTGTCCGTCATCCACAGATCCCCCCATAAGTGTCCGTCATCCACAGATCCCCCCATAAGTGTCCGTCATCCACAGATCCCGCCCATAAGTGTCCGTCATCCACAGATCCCCCCATAAGTGTCCTTCATCCACAGATCCCCCATAAGTGTCCGTCATCCACAGATCCCCCCATAAGTGTCCGTCATCCACAGATCCCCCCATAAGTGTCCGTCATCCACAGATCCCGCCCATAAGTGTCCGTCATCCACAGATCCCCCATAACAGTGTCCGTCATCCAGAGATCCCCCCATAACAGTGTCCGTCATCCACAGATCCCCCCATAACAGTGTCCGTCATCCACAGACCACCATTAGTTCCAAAACCCACCAAAAGCACACCTTTTGGTTAAAAAAAAATGTCTTCTTATTTTCCTCCCCAAAACCTAGGTGCGTCTTATGGGCCGGTGCGTCTTATAGGGCGAAAAATACGGTAATCATCATATAACTGATTTTAAAAGAATAATAAATGTATTTATGTGATGGCTCCCTGCGGGGGCAGGCTCCCTTACTCGCTTCAGGCCCCCAGGATCCTTATAGTGGGAATTTCTGGAAACAGAAGTTAAGGTAGATATTAAAATGCAGATGGACCCCGCAGCAGGGAAGCAAAAGGGATGGGGTGAGTTAAAAGGAACAAGTGTATTAACTTGTATAAAGTATATTTGTAAATTTTAACTGGTTGATATGAGAATTTGTATATTTGTTCAGAAAATAATAAAGGATTTAAAAAAAAAAAAATGGCATAAATAAGTAAATAGATAATAAATGTGAACAAAAAATTTAATATATGGATTAGTTGTTGGATGAAAAATTATTAATTATGAAAAAAAAAAAAAAAGAATACATAAATACATTTGTAAAACTTTAATAGTTAAAACTAGCAATTAAAACTTTCGGACATATGTGTGATGCGAAGCCTTGTTTTGATGAATATAAGAATGTGGTTGATTACAAGGTGGGTGCTTTCCACCAAGGAGTAGTCGGATGTACGTAATAAAAATACCATCCGACTGTGCATCAGTGGACAAGCACCCACCCAAGAGCCTCTTATATTATAAAAAAACAAAAATTTTGAGTTCGGCATTTAATCCGTGTGGGATAAGGGTATCCAACTCAAAGATCCATCTCGATTCTATTCTAGACATTTTATCCACATGGTTTCCACCCCTCCAATCCAATTCGACCTTTTCTATTGCTATAAAGCTTAGATTTTTTGTTTGTGGTCATGATATTCTTTAAAGTATTTTGAGAGTGGGTGATCCATGTGGCCTTTTGGATATTGTTTAGATGTTCCGCAATCCTTGTCTTTAACAATCCGTTTGGTCCTTCCTACATAAATTTTATTACAAGGGCATTTTATTACGTAGATGACACTTGTAGTTTTACACGTGAGATATTCCTTTATTTATGTTTAAGTTGGTTTGTCGGGGATATTATCTCAAGAGTTTTTTCGTGGAAAACATGTCGTTCGGCAGTTTATACACACACCACATCCTATAGAAACCATGGATTTCTAACATTTTCTGTATTGTGTTTTTGTTGATCTTCTTCTCTTTGTCGTGGGGGCTACCTTAAGACCTAAATTAGGAGCTTTACTGTACACGATCTGCGGTATACTCGGGATCAGTGAACCTATCACTCTATCTCCCTTTAAAAAGTGCCAGTGTTTTTAATTATTTGTTGTATTTTTCTATACTGGGCATTAAAGGGCAAGACCATTCTTATAATTTCCTCATCCTATATTTTTTTCTCCTCCCTCGCGCCTGGTCAAAAATGAGTTCCTATCTAATTGTCGCACTTTCATCAGGGATGAATCAACTATTGCTTCAGGGTATTCTCTAACTGTAAAATGATCCCTCATTTTTCGGGCCTCCTCTTCAAATTGTTCATCCTAGTGCAATTGCGTTTTATACGCCTAAATTGCCCATAAGTATATTTAGTAGCCACCTGGGGAGGTGGCCACTTGTATAGGGGATAAAGCTGTTTTTTGACACATCCTTCAGAAAAGTATTACATATTACCTTTTCACCCTCAATCCTGATATTTAAGTCCAGGAACTCGATATTTTCACCATAAATCTTTGATGAGAGGTATACACTCACCTAAAGAATATATTAGGAAACACCTGTTCTATTTCTCATTAATGCAATTATCTAGTCAGCAATCACATGGCAGTTGCTTCAATGCAATTTAGGTGTTGGTCCTGGTCAAGACAATCTCCTGAACTCCAAACTGGAATGTCAGAATAGGAAAGAAAGGTGATTTAAGCAAATTTTGAGCGTGGCATGGTTGTTGGTGCCAGACGGGCCGGTCTGAGTATTCACAATCTGCTCAGTTACTAGGATTTTCACGCACAACCATTTCTAGGGTTTACAAAGAATGGTGTGAGAAAGGGAAAAACATCCAGTATGCGGCAGTCCTGTGGGCAAAAATGCCTTGTGGATGCTAGAGGTCAGAGGAGAATAAGGCGACTGATTCAAGCTGATAGAAGAGCAACGTTGACTGAAATAACCACTCGTTACAACCAAGTATGCAGCAAAGCATTTGTGAAGCCACAACACGCACAACCTTGAGGCGGATGGGCTACAACAGCAGAAGACCCCACCGGGTACCACTCATCTCCACTACAAATAGGAAAAAAGAGGCTACAATTTGCACGAGCTCACCAAAATTGGACTGTGAAGACTGGAAAAATGTTGCCTGTCTAATGAGTCTCGATTTCTGTTGAGACATTCAAATGGTAGAGTCCGAATTTGGGCGTAAACAGAATGAGAACATGTATCCATCCTCTGATGGCTACTTCCAGCAGGATAATGCACCATGTCACAAAGCTCGAATCATTTCAAATTGGTTTTCTTGGAACATGACAATGAGTTAACTGTACTAAAATGGCCCCCACAGTCACCAGATCTCAACCCAATAGAGAATCTTTGGGATGTGGTGGAAAGGAGGCTTCGCTTCACTGGATGTGCATCTCCAAATCTCCATCAACTGCAAGATGCTATCCTATCAATATGGCCAACATTTCTAAAGAATGCTATCAGCACCTTGTTGAATCAATGCCACGTAAAATGAAGGCAGTTCTGAAGGCAAAAGGGGGTCCAACACCGTATTAGTATGGTGTTCCTAATAATTCTTTAGGTGAGTTATATTCCTATCGTTTTTGTTCAATGTTCTGAGGAAGTTAGAGATCCCCATCCCCATTCCATATTAGGATAATATCATCAATGTACCTATACCTTAGCACCAGGTCCGTCCCCAGCTGAGGTCAAACAAACCTCTCCTCCCAATCTGCCATAAAGAGGTTGGCGTAGCTGGGGGCGAACCTGGTGCCCATGGCGGTACCGCACTTTTGGACAAAATAGCTTGACCCAAAGCGAAAGTAATTGTGGGATAGGATGAAGTTCACACTGTCCTCCAAGAAAACTATTTGTTCTTTCTTTAGTCTGCCCTCCATTGTCAATTGATCCCTCATGGCTTCTACTCCTTGTTGGTGATTGATAATAGTATATAAAGACCGCACATCTAATGTGCATAATGTCCATTCGGGGTTAAAGGTCAACCTCTCTAAAATCTCTATCATTTGTGTTGTGTCTCGGATGTATGTCTTCATATTTTTTACTGTCGGCTGAAGATGACTGTCTATATATTTTGACAGATTGCTTGTAATAGAGCCTATCCCAGACACGATCGGTCGGCCAGGTGGCTGTGTAGGATTCTTGTGAATTTTTCGGCAGACAGTAAAACATAGGCCTTACGATCAATAAATCCTCTGTTCAATGATAATGATTACAATGGATACTAACTGAATAGCTTTAACCCTTGCTACAACCCTGCCACACCCAAATAAGCTGATCTCTGTGCTACTCAAATTGCATTTAAACAAGTGAATAGTGATGAGTGAGCACCAATAGAGGGCGCTGTTCATAACTCATAGTGCCATCTATGGGTTTTCATTGTCTTATGACAGCTGAAAACAAGGCAGATTCTGCTCATTTGCATGTCTTTCCCACATCTCCATGTTTATGCAAATTAGTTTTTACATGACAGAATTTTATGGAAAGGTTATTGAATATTATGTTAGGATAATCAGAAAACTTTTTGTCGCCCTAATAATATTGATCTAGGTGTGCAGGCCATCCAAAAGATGCAAAATAACTTTGAGGTTTACTGGTTCTCAGTCAGATGAGAGCTGGTTTGGAATCTCTCATAGTGCACAAGGCTGTCATTGTAAGGTATGCTGGCTGTTATCTGCTCATGGATAGATTGATGGCTTGTACCTACCTGGCTTTTGGCATATAGCCTTTGTGTTGTTGTCTATTGTATGTCGTACATAATAGGAGTCTAAGACACATCCAGCTATCCTCTTACATTGACTTCCATTGTATTAAATTGTATTCGAGCCCCCAAATTTGTCCGAGCACTCAGATCTGCCAAGCATATCGCCACTTTGAGAATTCGCGAATATTTAGAATATAGTGCTATATATTCATATTCGCAAATAGTGTTGATATTCTAATCGCAAATTTATCGTGAATTTATTGCAAATTTTTCACGAATATACATTGCGGATTTTCGCAATCAAGGTAAACAATGACTAGAGATCACGATTTTCAAATTTGCTAATTTATGGTGAATATTCGGCCAAAAATTCGCGAACTATCGTAATTACAAGGAGTATTACCTATTATGACCACACTCTGATTTTCCCAATTCACTGATAACGTCCCCCTATTTCAGGAATTAAACCTTTAACATGAATAGTAGCTTTTCCCCATTAATTTAGTTGCAATAACTCACAATCAATTTTCTTAGACCTCCACAAACCTGGGACCAATTTTTTCTTAACTCATTTTCAGAGCAACATCTTCAACATGATCATTAAACAGAACACATGAATTTATATTTAGTGCCTTATGAGAAGATACTCTTATTTTTCTATAGGCACTAAATAAATCAGCCTGTCTATCACGCCACAAGGCTTTCTTACATATACACTACTCACAAAAAGTTAGGGATATTTGACTTTCGGGTGAAATTGATGGAAAATTTAGAAAGTTCATATATATTACATATAGTGATATATCATGAAAGTCGGGCATTTAATTACAAGCATGCAATGGTGATTTCCTAATTTCAAACAATTTATTGAAACAAAAGCCAACAGTGGGTATACACCACAAAAAATTTCAGTGTCTCAGTAACTTGTCATGTGACTTTGAGCATCAATTACAGCTTGACAAAGACATCTCATGCTGGATGAGCGGATGCCGTGCGTGTCATCCGCAGCGTGAATGACAGCCAAGCCCCGCACTGGAGAACAGAGACACGGAGCATTAACATGATTGATAATTCTCTGTGCCTCTCTGTGATCTTTTTACTACAAAATCACGGTGACAACTTTATCTCACTGTGATTTTGTAGTAAAAAGATCTCAGAGGGGCACGGAGCATTATCAATCATGTTAATGCTTCGTGTCTCTACTGTCCAGTGCGGGGCTTGGCTATCATTCACGCTGCGGATGACACGCACGGCATCCGCTCGTGTGAAACAGCCATTATTGTCTGCCAAGGCATGGCATCCCACTCTTCTTGAAGGGCAGCCCTCAAGTTATTGAGGTTCTGGGGCACAGAGTTATGAGCCTCTACACAGCAACTCCTCTGATCCTATAGGTTTCAATGGAATTCAGGCCTGGAAAAAGTGCAGGCCACTCTATTTGAGGTGCCACAGTATCCAGCAGCCGTTTCCTAATGATGCGACCTCGAAGAGCTGGATATTGTCGTCCATGAAGATGAAATTAGGCTTGTGTAGTTCATGCAGAGGCACAATGACTGGATTAATGATGTTATTCAAGTAGTTTAGGCTTGTCACTAGTGTTGATCACGAATATTCGAATTGCGAATTTTTTATTGCGTATATAGGCACTTCGAGAATTTGCAAATATTTAGAATATAGTGATATATATTTGTAATTTCAAATATTCGATTTTTTTAAATCAGTACACATGATCCCTCCCTGCTTCTAGCTTGTGGGCCAATGAGAAGGCTGTAGTATCTTTGACTTTAGGAGTAGTGTTGATTGCGAATTTTCATTATGCGAATTTTCAATTGCTGATTAAAAACATGATTTTAAAAACATGATGATGAGGGAGGAATCATGACTTTAGATGAGAAAAATGACGAATATTCTAAAATATTCAAATTTTTTTCTCATCTGAAGTTCAGATTGAACTATTAAAAAAAAAAAAGATTATAGCACTATATTAGCTAAATTGCCTCTACATATTTTTTTTCGAATATTCGCTATATTGCTATATATTCTTGTTTTAGAATATTACGAATATTCGACAAAAAACGAATATATGCGATATAGTGCTTATATTTGTTTTTTAGAATATTCTTAATTTTTCCCATCCAAAGTCATGATTCCTCCCTGCTTAAGTTGCTTGTGGGCCAATGACTCATTGGCCCACAAGCAAGAAGCAGGAAGGAATTATGTTTTTAATCGGCAATTGAAAAATTTGCGGCAAAAATTTGCATTATGAAATTTGCATTTTTGCATATTACGCGATCATTACCTTGCCGATTTTTCAAGTAAAACAATTGTAGAATATAACGAATATTCGAATTTGCGAATATTCGACGAATATTCTACAAAATATTTGCGAAATATACGAATTCGAATATGATCCTGCCGCTCATCACTACTTGTCACAATACCATTCACAAAATATATTGCAGGTCTGTATTGACTAGACAAACCTGCCCACACTGTAACACCACCACCATCAAAGGTTCATCTGGTTATAATAGCGCTCTCCTTGAAGTCTCCAACATTATTGGCGGCCATCCTTTCGGTTCAGTGTAAACCGACTTTCATCAATGAAGAGCACTGAGGCCCACTGGTCCCTCGTCCAGCGTACTGTAGATGCACCTGGCCCATGTAAGATGATGACGCCTGTGGTGTGTTCAAGTACCCTTGCAGGACATCTAGCAAGTAGACACGCTGATGTAAATGGTTTCTAATGGTCTGACATGACACTTGGGTACCTCTCACCTCCCTTAAATGTGCCTGAGTTGTGTTCATCATCCGGTTCCACATTGTTCACAATGAAGCGGTTATTATTGTGCGGCCAAAGGACATCCATTTCTATGCCTTTCTGTGACTCTTCCAGTCTATCTGTATCTCTGTTGCAGCCAGCTAATGACACTCTATGATACTCTAAGCTCAGTGGCCACTTTCGTCTGAAAACATCTTGCTTGAAGCCTCGCAAGAGCAAAGTACTGTTGATCAATTGTTAGGTCGTCTTGGTCTCATAATGCAAAATGTGAACAGCATGATGAGGAGGACTGTTTAAATGCCAATTCTAAGGGTACTTTCACACTAGCATTTTTCTTTTCCGGCATAGAGTTCTGTCACAGGGGCTCTATGCCGGAAAATAACTGATCAGGCATATCCCCATGCATTCTGAATAGAGAGTAATCCGTTCAGGATGCATCAGGATGTCTTCAGTTCAGTCATGTTACGGTTTTATCTCCGGCGAAAAAAACTGAAGACTTGCCTGAATGCCGGATCCGGCATTTTTCCCCCATAGGAATGTATTAATGCATTCAAAATACCGGAATGCCGGATCCGTTCTTTATGCGCAGACCGGTAAAAATGTGAAAAAAGATACAAGACTGATCCGTCTGTCCACATGACAAGCGGAGAGACGGATCCGTTCTTGCAATGCATTTGTGAGACGGATTCGCATCCGGATGCGTCTCACAAATGCTTTCAGTCACATCCAGATCGGCGGATCGGTGGGCAGTTCCGATGACGGAACTGCCTGCGGATCACACTGCCGCAAGTGTGAAAATAGCCTAATTCAAGCAGGAAATATATTAGGCAATTCATGGATCAAACACCTGTTATGAATTTTGCTGTTAAGCTCCTTGTAAGAGAACAGCAAGTTGTGGAAAAAGTACTTAAACACTGAACAGTTGGACCTGTTCATTCAAAAGTTTAGAGATCACATTTAGATCCCCTGTAAAGGTTACAGAGCATTTTAGGTTCATTCTCTGTTGACTCCCTTTTGAAGTCGGCATCAGCAAAACTTGGGACCCACACAGGTCGACTTCAAAGCGAGGAAGCCTCCTCTGCTCCGTTCACTCCAGTGGACAGCCACGGACCTCCGTCCCTTCAGGAGCCCTGTCAACGGAGCTGCCAAAGTGGCCAAAATGGGAACGAACCTCATATAATAGCCCACCATTCCCAGGAATTACTTTATTTGCCTAGTGGTGACCGGTCGGGGCTAATTCCAAATTGCCTCAATTTTGTTCACCTGAGGTTTAATAATTCTGTGCCAATTACATACCCCAGGTACTTGGTCTCTTCTAACCCTATTGCACACTTTTTTGGGTTAGCGGTCAGTCCAGCCTTCCTAAGGGAGTTCACTACAGCCTGCACTTTTGGTAGATGACCTTTCCCAGTCGGTACTATGAATGACAATATCGTCCAGGTATGCCGAAGCATACCGACGATGTGGACGAAGTACAATGTCCATGAGCCATTGAAAAGTGTCAGGGACGCCATGCAGACCAAAGGGTAACACCTTATATTGGTATAGCCCTTCTGGTATGATGAAAGAAGTTTTCTCTTTGGCAGCCTTCGTCAAGGTTTCCTGGCAGTACCCTTTGGTGAGGTCCAAAACAGAAAAATACTGAGCTTGGCCTAACCTCTCAATAAGCTCATCCACCCGAGGCATGGGATATGCATCAAAATTAGAGATTTCGTTTAGTTTGCAAAATCGTTACAGAACAGTAATGTCCTGTCCGGCTTGGGTATTAAGACTGTGGAACTGGCCCATTCACTTTTGGACTCCTCAATGACATCTAGCTGCAGCATTTGCTGCACTTACTCCGCGATGGCTTGTCGCCGAGCCTCGGGTACCCGGTCTATGGTTTTAACCAGACTTTTGCCTGAGGCTCAGTGATAATGTCATGCCGGATAATAGAAGTACGTCCAGGGAGGTCCGAGAACACATACGTATTCGACTAATGAACTCCTGGCTTCCTGAGTCTGTTTAGAGGAGAGGCTGTCAGCAATTTTCACTGTGGCAGCCGCTTCCCTTGCTTCAAACAGAGGGGCCGAAACAACCACTTCCTCTAGAAACCCTGGTCATGGGCTGTCTTCAGTATGGATTTCCCTATCTTTCCATGGTTTGAACAGATTCACATGGTACACCTGCTCCAGCTTTCGCCCACCTGGCTGGCGTACCTTGTAATCTACCTCTCCAATTTTTTCAAGTATCTCGTAGGGCCTCCTGCCACTACCTAGGAACTTACTGTCTACGGTTGGTACCAGAAACCAACACCCTATCACCAGGTTAAAGTTCCGGACCCGCGCCTGCCGATTATATACCCTACTCTGGGCTCGTTGCGCTTGCCTCCATATGCTCCATAACCAGAGGTAAAACAGTTTCTATCCATCCTTGCATCTGGGGTGACGTACTCAACCACACTGTTTTGTGGTGTTGGTTGTTGCACACCTCTTTGGCCACGTCCAACAGACCGCGAGGGTGTCTGCCGTGTAGCAGTTCGAAGGGGGAGAACCGAGTAGAGGCCTGGGGCACCTCTCGCACTGCGAACATGAGATAGGGAGAAGAAGGTCCCTCCCATCCTTAGACACCCCTCTTTTTAACATATTTTTTAATGTTTGATTAAACCTCTCTACCAGGCCATCCGTTTGCAGATGATACACGGATGTCCGTAGCTGTTTTATGTGGAGCAACTTACAGAGTTCCCTCATGACCTTGGACATAAACGGGGTCCCTTGGTCAGTCAGAACCTCCTTCGACAGACCTCCTTAGCTATGAGTTTGGCTTATGTATGACACAGTGGCACCACCTTCGGGTACTGAGTGGTGTAGTCAAGGACGACCAAGATGTGTTGGTGTCCTCTAGCGGACTTCGGTACCAGGCCTACGAGATCCATAGCGATTCGCTCGAACGGGACCTCGATAATCTGGAGGGGTACCAGGGGACTACAGAAAATGTAGCTGGGGGCTCGTTATCTGGCAGGTTGGGCAAGACTTACAATATTCTTCCTCTCTGAACACACCCAGGCCAGTAAAACTGTTGTAGTATTGGTCCTGTGTTTTCTGAATTTCCAGATGACCCCTGAAAACATGCTGGTGGGCTAACTCTAACACGAGTTTTGCTATAAAGTCTGGGGCACCACCAACTGTTCAATGGATTAACCTTGCAGCTGTTTTACCCGATACCAACATATCTTGATGAACCACAAAATGGGGAAACACCGACTCTGCCCCGGTTGTTGTGGTTCCCCATCTATTATTAATACATTTCCCAGGATAGGGTTGGGTCCCGGTGTTGTGCAGTACCAAAATTATCCCCGGAGACATTGAGGTCTGCCAGCTCAGGACCCAGCAGCAAGTCCTCCATGTCTCCCCACCATCACTCTTCCACCGAGGTGGCGGTCACCCCTGTGGTTCCCAGGGTAATGGTCTCCCCCCTGAGCCGGGCCACTCTGCTAAGGTTACATCTGTCTCACGGGTATTGGTAACTTTCGTATCCGGCCATAGTGTCGGGAAAACCGGGGAAGTCTCTCCCAATTATTAGTTTATACTGTAATTTTGTGGCGACGGCCACCTCATGAGTCCACCTGTCAGCCACCATTAATAGAGAGACAAGGGCGGTGAGATAGTCCTTTAAGTCACCATGAATGCACACAATGCTGACCTTTCAGCCAATATACTCGGCGGGCCGCACCAGGGCAGCTCTTACCAGGGACACCAGACTCCCTGAATCCAGTAGTGCCACCGACAGAGTGTCCCCCACTTCCACCTGGCACAGGTGGCTATTGTCTATAGTCTCGGAGGTTCCTGTGGCACATAGCTTCCTGGCATACGATGAGTGGCAGTAGCCATTGTTGGTATCATGGATTCACCCCGATTGGGACAGTCGGCCCTTATATGCCCCAGCTCGTGACACCACCAGCAGACCACCGGGGCTGGGTCTGTAGGGGGTATGTCCCGGGCGGGTTTGGCTGGCACCAGCTGCCGGGTCTGAGGTGGAGATTTCTGGGGTTTGACTGGCCCCCTTCCAAAAGAACCCCCTGCAGATTTCTGGTTGCCTTGTTAGCGCTCCACCAGGTCGACCATCTCTAAAGCATTACCAGGAGACACCTAGCGATCCAGTGCTGGAGAGGGTACGGCAAAGCCCTCCAGAACACATCCGCCAACAGACGGTCCAGCATAGCAGTGGAAGTCAGTATGTCAGGCTGCAGCCATTTGTGCAAACGGTGTAGTAGCAGGTCATAATAATGTGGTCTGGTGAGTTCAGCCGGGTTAAATTCACACTGATGCCCCCCGCTGGGCCCGGACCAATACATTCACCCCCAGTCTCGCCAGGATCTCACCTTTTACGGTCGGGTAGACAGCCGCTTGATCATCGGGGAGATCGAAAAACACTTGCTGGGGTCTAGATGCCAGGAACGGAGCGACGACCTCAGCCCCACTGCTCTCGGGGTAACTTCTCCCTCACAACCACCTTTTTGAACACCGCCAGATAAGGTCTCGATGTCATCCGAGGGGGTCATCGAACCAGCCGCATGGACAGCTTTCTGGGCATCGTGGACGTTCTGGGACACTCCTGTCGCTTGCAACGCCAATCACATGTTGTAATAGCAGCTGGTTATTTTCCTGCTGCTGCTTGTTAGCCTCCCACTGCTGCAAGTTAGCCTCCAGGAGGGCTTTCACGACAGCCTCTATTTTGTCAGGGGACACGGGTCATAACCTTGCCGGCTTAATATAGGACATGCACTTGTACCCAGGAAAACAAAAAACTTTTCGGCCTTCAGGCCTGCCTCACTGTGTTTGCCTGCATCTGACACCAATTGTGGGGATTTGCTCTGGTAGAGAGGCTAGCGGACGCAGTACAGAGGCAACCACAAAGTCTTTAACTAAAACAGTTCAGTATTTTTTTCACACTTAAGGAAAACAAATCACGGAAAAAAAAAATATAAAACATCCTGCACGATATGATAATTAATGTTGAGGATGTACATGGCTACACTTATACAGTCACAGAAAATAATGCACTGTAATAATTGATGCAAGCATAACATATGGACTAAGCCCTCACTCTATTGATAAAATCTGAGACACTTGGTCAATACATTTTGATCAAAACACATCTAAGCCCACCTTCCAAGCAACAAGGTGGTCTCAGTTCAGGCAGGTCCTATGCTAAACCTGCGTATGCCGTTATGCATTTATGTTCAGGAGAGCAGACCCCACACATAGTGTGTTGTTCATAGTTACCTCCATGTGCAGCAGCAATCGGTGGGAGGAGGAGTACACACACGATATGATAATGAATGTTAACATAACATAACATAACATATGTCATGCTTGCATCTATTATTATAGTGCATTATTTTCTGTAACTGTATAAATATAGCCATGTACATTCGCAACATTCATTATCACATCGTGCAGGATGTTTTATTTTTATTTTTTTTCGTGATTGTTTAACCACTTCCCGCAACTGTAACGCCGAAAGGCGTCATTGCGGCGGCTCCCCAGGCTACGCTAACGCCAATAGGCGTCATCTCGCGTGAGCCGAGATTTCCTGTGAACGCGCGCACACAGGCGCGCGCGCTCACAGGAACGGAAGGTAAGAAAGTTGATCTCCAGCCTGCCAGCGGCGATCGTTCGCTGGCAGGCTGGAGATGTTTTTTTTTTAACCCCTAACAGTATATTAGACGCTGTTTTGATAACAGCGTCTAATATACCTTCTACCTGGTCCTCTGGTGGTCCCCTTTGTTTGGATCGACCACCAGAGGACACAGGTAGCTCAGTAAAGTAGCACCAAGCACCACTACACTACACTACACCCCCCCCCCCGTCACTTATTAACCCCTTATTAGCCCCTGATCACCCCTGATCACCCCATATAGACTCCTGATCACCCCCCTGTCATTGATTACCCCCCTGTCATTGATCACCCCCCTGTAAAGCTCCATTCAGACGTCTGCATGATTTTACGGATCCACTGATAGATGGATCGGATCCGCAAAACGCATCCAGACGTCTGAATGAAGCCTTACAGGGGCATGATCAATGACTGTGGTGATCACCCCATATAGACTCCCTGATCACCCCCCTGTCATTGATTACCCCCCTGTCATTGATTACCCCCCTGTAAAGCTCCATTCAGACGTCCGCATGATTTTTACGGATCCACTGATAGATGGATCGGATCCGCAAAACGCATCCGGACGTCTGAATGAAGCCTTACAGGGGCGTGATCAATGACTGTGGTGATCACCCCATATAGACTCCCTGATCACCCCCCTGTCATTGATTACCCCCCTGTCATTGATTACCCCCCTGTAAAGCTCCATTCAGACGTCCGCATGATTTTTACGGATGCACTGATAGATGGATCGGATCCGCAAAACGCATCCGGACGTCTGAATGAAGCCTTACAGGGGCATGATCAATGACTGTGGTGATCACCCCATATAGACTCCCTGATCACCCCCCTGTAAAGCTCCATTCAGATGTCCGCATGATTTTTACGGATGCACTGATAGATGGATCGGATCCGCAAAACGCATCCGGACGTCTGAATGAAGACTTACAGGGGCGTGATCAATGACTGTGGTGATCACCCCCATATAGACTCCCTTATACCCCCCTGTCATTGATTACCCCCCTGTAAAGCTCCATTCAGACGTCCGCATGATTTTTACGGATGCACTGATAGATGGATCGGATCCGCAAAACGCATCCGGATGTCTGAATGAAGCCTTACAGGGGCATGATCAATGACTGTGGTGATCACCCCATATAGACTCCCTGATCACCCCCCTGTAAAGCTCCATTCAGATGTCCGCATGATTTTACGGATGCACTGATAGATGGATCGGATCCGCAAAACGCATCCAGACGTCTGAATGAAGCCTTACAGGGGCGTGATCAATGACTGTGGTGATCACCCCATATAGACTCCCTGATCACCCCCCTGTCATTGATTACCCCCCTGTCATTGATTACCCCCCTGTAAAGCTCCATTCAGACGTCCGCATGATTTTAACGGATCCACTGATAGATGGATCGATCCGCAAAACGCATCCGGACGTCTGAATGAAGCCTTACAGGGGCATGATCAATGAACTGTGGTGATCACCCCATATAGACTCCCTGATCACCCCCCTGTCATTGATCACCCCCCTGTCATTGATCACCCCCCTGTCATTGATCACCCCCCTGTAAGGCTCCATTCAGACATTTTTTTGGCCCAAGTTAGCGGAATTATTATTATTTTTTTCTTACAAAGTCTCATATTCCACTAACTTGTGTCAAAAAATAAAATCTCACATGAACTCACCATACCCCTCACGGAATCCAAATGCGTAAAATTTTTTAGACATTTATATTCCAGACTTCTTCTCACGCTTTAGGGCCCCTAGAATGCCAGGGCAGTATAAATATCCCACATGTGGACCCCATTTCGGAAAGAAGACACCCCCAGGTATTCCGTGAGAGGCATATTGAGTCCATGAAAGATTGAAATTTTTGTCCCAAGTTAGCGGAACGGAGACTTTTGTGAGAAAAAAATTAAAAATATCAATTTCCCCTAACTTGTGCCAAAAAAAAAAAAATTTCTATGAACTCGCCATGCCCCTCATTGAATACCTTGGGGTGTCTTCTTTCCAAAATGGGGTCACATGTGGGGTATTTATACTGCCCTGGCATTCTAGGGGGCCCCCAAAGCGTGAGAAGAAGTCTGGTATCCAAATGTCTAAAAATGCCCTCCTAAAAGGAATTTGGGCACCTTTGTGCATCTAGGCTGCAAAAAAGTGTCACACATCTGGTATCGCCGTACTCAGGAGAAGTAGGGGAATGTGTTTTGGGGTGTCATTTTACATATACCCATGCTGGGTGAGAGAAATATCTTGGTCAAATGCCAACTTTGTATAAAAAAATGGGAAAAGTTGTCTTTTGCCAAGATATTTCTCTCACCCAGCAAGGGTATATGTAAAATGACACCCCAAAACACATTCCCCAACTTCTCCAGAATACGGCGATACCACATGTGTGACACTTTTTTGCAGCCTAGGTGGGCAAAGGGGCCCATATTCCAAAGAGCACCTTTAGGATTTCACAGGTCATTTACCTACTTACCACACATTAGGGGCCCCTGGAAAATGCCAGGGCAGTATAAACTACCCACAAGTGACCCCATTTTGGAAAGAAGACACCCCAAGGTATTCCGTGAGGGGCATGGCGAGTTCCTAGAATTTTTTATTTTTTGTCACAAGTTAGTGGAAAATGCAGATTTTTTTTTTTTTTTTTTTCATACAAAGTCTCATATTCCACTAACTTGTGACAAAAAATAAAAACTTCCATGAACTCACTATGCCCATCAGCAAATACCTTTGGGTCTCTTCTTTCCAAAATGGGGTCACTTGTGGGGTAGTTATACTGCCCTGGCATTCTAGGGGCCCAAATGTGTGGTAAGGAGTTTGAAATCAAATTCTGTAAAAAATGACCTGTGAAATCCGAAAGGTGCTCTTTGGAATATGGGCCCCTTTGCCCACCTAGGCTGCAAAAAAGTGTCACACATCTGGTATCCCCGTACTCAGGAGAAGGTGGGGGAATGTGTTTTGCGGTGTCATTTACATATACCCCTGCTGGGTGAGAGAAATATCTTGGCAAAAGACAACTTTTCCCCATTTTTTTTATACAAAGTTGGCATTTGACCAAGATATTTATCTCACCCAGCATGGGTATATGTAAAATGACACCCCAAAACACATTCCTCAACTTCTCCTGAATACAGAGATACCAGATGTGTGACACTTTTTTGCAGCCTAGGTGGGCAAAGGGGCCCATATTCCAAAGAGCACCTTTCGGATTTAACAGGTCATTTTTTACAGAATTTGATTTCAAACTCCTTACCACACATTCGGG
This sequence comes from Bufo bufo, assembly GCF_905171765.1. Classification (NCBI taxonomy): domain Eukaryota; kingdom Metazoa; phylum Chordata; class Amphibia; order Anura; family Bufonidae; genus Bufo; species Bufo bufo. The sequence goes on from NC_053391.1 coordinate 302,559,548, forward strand.
CCCCTAGAATGCCAGGGCAGTATAACTACCCCACAAGTGACCCCATTTTGGAAAGAAGAGACCCCAAGGTATTCGCTGATGGGCATAGTGAGTTCATGGAAGTTTTTATTTTTGGTCACAAGTTAGTGGAATATAGACTTTGTATGAAAAAAAAAAATTAAAAATCATCATTTTCCACTAACTTGTGACAAAAATTAAAAAATTCTAGGAACTTGCAATGCCCCTCACGGAATACCTTGGGGTGTCTTCTTTCCAAAATGGGGTCACTTGTGGGGTAGTTATACTGCCCTGGCATTCTAGGGGCCCGAATGTGTGGTAAGGAGTTTGAAATCAAATTCTGTAAAAAATGACCTGTGAAATCCGAAAGGTGCTTCTTTGGAATATGGGCCCCTTTGCCCACCTAGGCTGCAAAAAAGTGTCACACATCTGGTATTGCCGTACTCAGGAGAAGGTGGGGAATGTGTTTTGGGGTGTCATTTTACATATACCCATGCTGGGTGAGAGAAATATCTTGGGCAAAAGACAACTTTTCCATTTTTTTATACAAAGTTGGCATTTGACCAAGATATTTATCTCACCCAGCATGGGTATATGTAAAATGACACCCCAAAACACATTCCTCAACTTCTCCTGAATACAGAGATACCAGATGTGTGACACTTTTTTGCAGCCTAGGTGGGCAAAGGGGCCCATATTCCAAAGAGCACCTTTCGGATTTCACAGGTCATTTTTACAGAATTTGATTTCAAAACTCCTTACCACACATTTGGGCCCCTAGAATGCCAGGGCAGTATAACTACCCCACAAGTGACCCCATTTTGGAAAGAAGAGACCCCAAGGTATTTCGTGATGGGCATAGTGAGTTCATAGAAGTTTTTATTTTTTGTCACAAGTTAGTGGAATATGAGACTTTGTAAGAAAAAAAAAAAAAAAATCATCATTTTCCGCTAACTTGTGACAAAAAATAAAAGTTCTATGAACTCACTATGCCCATCAGCGAATACCTTAGGGTGTGTACTTTCCGAAATTGGGTCATTTGTGGGGTGTTTGTACTGTCTGGCCATTGTAGAACCTCAGGAAACATGACAGGTGCTCAGAAAGTCAGAGCTGCTTCAAAAAGCGGAAATTCACATTTTTGTACCATAGTTTGTAAACGCTATAACTTTTACCCAAAACCATTTTTTTTTTACCCAAACATTTTTTTTTATCAAAGACATGTAGAACTATAAATTTAGAGCAAAATTTCTATATGGATCTCGTTTTTTTTGCAAAATTTACAACTGAAAGTGAAAAATGTCATTTTTTGCAAAAAAATCGTTAAATTTCGATTAATAACAAAAAAAGTAAAAATGTCAGCAGCAATGAAATACCACCAAATGAAGCTCTATTAGTGAGAAGAAAAGGAGGTAAAATTCATTTGGTGGTAAGTTGCATGACCGAGCAATAAACGGTGAAAGTAGTGTAGTGCCGATTTGTAAAAAAGGGCCTGGTCTTTAGGGGGTATAAACCTGTGGTCCTTAAGTGGTTAACTTGTCTTAAAGGAGTGGCACCTTTATTTGTTAATGCCGCTCCTATCTTGGGAGTAGTATTCATGTGAACTTTTGCCCCACCTATCTAATAGGCGACCTTGATTAAGGTGGTACATATAGTTTGTGTGTGCCTCCTCCTCCCACCGTTGCTGCTGCACAAGAGCATTCTTTACAATAACTAGGGGCAAATTTAACATGCTTAAAATGTAACTGTGAGGGGCTGGAGAAGATCCAGCAGTCATGGCAATATTGGAGCCTATTACAAAGTTAGAGGTAGGTGGAGTGTTCTTAAAAATGATTTTATGGATTTAGGTCGCAAGCTTAGGGCAAGGACCTCAAAACGTAGTGTTTTCCGAAATACTACCTGTACCACGAGCCACGCAAGAAAGGCAGCTGGAGATTAGGCAGGTAACAAGTGGCTCAAGAACTGGTGTAGGAAGGAGGGGGTTTGGGTTCCTGGAGAACCTTGACTGACTTCTCTGTCGGCTACAGGCTGTATTGTAGGGATGGGTTGTACTTCAATGGGGAAGGGCGGCTGTTTTTGGGCGAGGAGATGGCTAGAAGGTTGGAGGAGTGTTTAAACTAGGACTGGGGTGGAAGGAAATTACATTATAGGAGGGGGAAGATAGTGTAGATAGAGATGAGGTAATAAGAGTGGGGAAGAAATGGAAGGAGGGACTTGTTCAGAAGGAAAGGTGTAGGGTTAAAATATACATAAACCTCTTAATTGTATGTATACTTATGCCAGAAGCCTGACTAATAAAACTGGTGAACTGGAATTAGTGATGTGTGAGGAGGACTATGACATGGTAGGAATAACTGAGACATGGCTGGATGATAGCTATGACTGGGCAGCTAATGTACAGGGTTACAGTCTGTTTAGAAAGGATCGCCAAAACCGAAGAGGGGGAGGGATCTGCCTTTATGTAAAGTCCTGTCTAAAGCCCACACTCAGGGAAGATAAGTGAGGGACATGAACATGTGGAGTCACTGTCGGTAGAAATACATAGAAGCAAAAACAATAATAAAATACTAATAGGAGTTTATTATAAACCACCTAATATACCAGAGTCCCCAGATATAGACTGGGAACTGAAACCTGTAAATCTCATAAAGGAAACAGTTTTCTTGCAATAACAATTACCTTTCCCAACTGGTTCAGGACCCGACTAGCAGGACAGGCAATACTTACTTAGTATTAACCAATAGACCTGACAGAACAACAGATGCACAGGTTGGGGGACACCTGGGAAATAGTGACCATAAAGTAATAACCTTCCAATTGCCAAAAGAGTGTTTCTTCAATGAGGAACTAAAATACCAAACTTCAAAAAGCTAAAATTTAGCCAACTAAGAGAGGCCATAGGCCTACTAACTGGGACAAAGTCCTCAAAAATAAAAATACCATGCACTATTATTACCTTGCATTCCTTATGTTTTATATGCACTATCTCCACCTGGCACATGCGCATCGTACTGGTGCGCTTGTTCGGGCGGCATCATGTGGGCGCTCCTATACCTGGCTTTCTGTGGGCCGGCTGACGCGCGCCCGCGTGTCATGTGTTCGGATTGGTGGGGGGTGTGGCTGCACGATGTTTGGTGTGGCTCCCTCCTCTCGGCCTGATCATGTGACGCGGTGGGCGTGCCTCGCCCGGGTTTGGAGGCTCGGTGGCGCGCCTCTATGATGTCACGCCCTTCAACACTGGGCGTATGCGCTAATTATGTGCCGGCTGTGGACCACACCATTTAAGGACGAACTCAGTCTGTTACTTTACCTCCTGACGAAGCCTCTGCAGGCGAAACGTGCGTCGAGGTGCAGCTCCTTTTGCAGGCTCTAGGTCCAGCATATCATGGGTAATTTATGCTTTCTTGCCATGTACGGCTAGCTTGTTACTTTGTTGTTACTGCTTGCACTTAGCACACTTGCCCTGCCTGAACTATAGCTATCTGGTTATTACATTTCTATGCGGCCATTCCAGTTACCCTGGGCAGGAAAATCTGCTATGTGCGATCACACTTACCTTTTTATGCATGCAGCATACATATCACTATATGTTATTTTGGGGAACCTACAGTTCTCACCTATCCATGCTGCTTTATACCCAGGGCTGCGTCCCTTTTTCCCTGTTTGTTGGGTTTTTGTGAGGGAGGTTGTACATGACCCCATTACCTGAGGTCTCCCTCCCTCCTCTATCCATGTGCCTTATGTCATATATTTTTGTTATTTGAATATGTCTTAATAAATTACATATATTTTATATGTGTGCGCCTTTATTCCTTTTTTTGGGGTTATTGGTTTGGTTCCTTTTTCTTGGTTTAGTACAGTACAGTATACAAACCCCAGTGTTATTCACTTTTCATATATGAGTTTTTTCTTATAGGTTGGTCTACCTCTACACTGTCCACACAATATACAGTATACCTGTACAACTGTGCCACACAATATACAGTATAACCGCTACACTGTGGAGTCTGTTCTATAAGCCCCCTTGTTCTGTGGCGCAGATAGAAAATAATCTGGAAGTGCCCCTCCCGAGACCAGGCTCTGATCCGCCACTGGACCGCTCACATGAGTGTACATTTTCTTCTACAGGGATGCAGAATTATTAGGCAAGTTGTATTTTTGGAGGATTAATTTTATTATTGAACAACAACCATGTTCTCAATGAACCCAAAAAACTCATTAATATCAAAGCTGAATATTTTTGGAAGTAGTTTTTTAGTTGTTTTTAGTTTTAGCTATTTTAGGGGGATATCTGTGTGTGCAGGTGACTATTAATGTGCATAATTATTAGCAACTTAACAAAAAACAAATTATATACCCATTTCAATTATTTATTTTACCAGTGAAACCAATATAGCATCTCAACATTCCCAAATATACATTTCTGACATTCAAAAACAAAACAATAACAAATCAGTGACCAATATATGCCACCTTTCTTGCAAGGACACTCAAAAGCCTGCCATCCATGGATTCTGTCAGTGTTTTGATCTGTTCACCATCAACATTGCGTGCAGCAGCAACCACAGCCTCCCAGACACTGTTCAGAGAGTGTACTGTTTTCCCCTCCTTGTAAATCTCACATTTGGATGATGGACCACAGGTTCTCAATGGGTTTCAGATCAGTGAACAAGGAGGCCATGTCATTAGATTTTCTTCTTTTATACCCTTTCTTGCCAGCCACGCTGTGGAGTACTTGGACGCGTGTGATGGAGCATTGTCCTGCATGAAAATCATGTTTTTCTTGAAGGATGCAGACTTCTTCCTGTACCACTGCTTGAAGAAGGTGTCTTCCAGAAACTGGCAGTAGGACTGGGAGTTGAGCTTGACTCCATCCTCAACCCGAAAAGGCCCCACAAGCTCATCTTTGATGATACCAGCCCAAACCAGTACTCCACCTCCACCTTGCTGGCGTCTGAGTCGGACTGGAGATCTCTGCCCTTTACCAATCCAGCCACGGGCCCATCCATCTGGCCCATCAAGACTCACTCTCATTTGATCAGTCCATAAAACCTTAGAAAAATTAGTCTTGAGATATTTCTTGGCCCAGTCTTGACGTTTCAGCTTGTGTGTCTTGTTCAGTGGTGGTCGTCTTTCAGCCTTTCTTACCTTGGCCATGTCTCTGAGTATTGCACACCTTGTGCTTTTGGGCACTCCAGTGATGTTGCAGCTCTGAAATATGGCCAAACTGGTGGCAAGTGGCATCTTGGCAGCTGCACGCTTGACTTTTCTCAGTTCATGGGCAGTTATTTTGCGCCTTGGTTTTTCCACACGCTTCTTGCGACCCTGTTGACTATTTTGAATGAAACGCTTGATTGTTCGATGATCGCGCTTCAGAAGCTTTGCAATTTTAAGAGTGCTGCATCCCTCTGCAAGATATCTCACTATTTTTGACTTTTCTGAGCCTGTCAAGTCCTTCTTTTGACCCATTTTGCCAAAGGAAAGGAAGTTGCCTAATAATTATGCACACCTAATATAGGGTGTTGATGTCATTAGACCACACCCCTTCTCATTACAGAGATGCACATCACCTAATATGCTTAATTGGTAGTAGGCTTTCGAGCCTATACAGCTTGGAGTAAGACAACATGCATAAAGAGGATGATGTGGTCAAAATACTCATTTGCCTAATAATTCTGCACGCAGTGTAAACTGTAATCTGTATCCTCTGACCTGCAGAAATCAGCGCTCGCTCTGTAACAACTAACAGGCAGTGCCTGTAGGCTGCAGCCTGGCCCTGTTACCGAAGCTAGCCAAGTGGTGTAAGGTTAAGGTACTAGTAGAGATGAGCGGCCACTTAATCCTGATTTAAAGTTAAAGTTACTGCAGGATATGGATTAAAGTTTAGAAATGTCAAATATACACTTCTGTGAGTGGCGGGGAGGGGGATCTGTGGATGACACTGTTATAGGGAGGGGGATCTGTGGATGACACTGTTATAGGGAGGGGGATCTGTGGATGACACTGTTATAGGGAGGGGGATCTGTGGATGACACTGTTATGGAGGGGGAAATGGGGATGACACTGTCATGGGGTGGATCTGTGGATGACACATATAGCATAAGATGCTATATACGCTATGTGAGATCCACAGATCCCCCCCCCATAGCAGTGTCATCCACAGATCCCCCTCCCTATAAAAGTGTCATCCTCAGGCAACTAGGACATGTTGAAATTGGAGTGATTGCTTGTTGTTTTTTTAAACCACAGACAGCAGGACTTTTCTTCCCTGTTGCGGTTTTAGGTATTGGGTAAAGTATCGCAGCATTTCTAAGCATACTTGTGTAAATGTATCGTTGTTATAGATGCCCCCCCTACTTTTGTCCTGGCCCCCATTGTGCCCCCCCGAAATAAATGGAAAAATGGAAGCTCTTAGTATATATTGAGGGTAGCACCTCTTTTAGACTGAGCAACGCCCATCTGCCTGGGTCTTCTGAGCAGAGTACAACTGTAGCTGGTTCCTACACTGACCTGAAAATCTAGGCTTAGGTAAGTCCAAGAGAGGCGGTATATTAGTGTTAGGTACCCGTCTGCGTAAGCCACCTTGACACCTGGTATATGGGCCCGACACGCATTTGATCAAAAATGTGCAATAAGAGCTTCCATTTTTCCATTTATAGTAGGTATAATACCACTTTAATTTAGAATGATCCCGCAAAAAACAAATCATGACATCTGTGTGCATTCCGTTTTTTGTGGAACGGAACATCTTGCCCCTAATAGTAGTACTATCCTGTTCCGTTATGCAGACAATAATAGGACATGTTCTATTTTTGAACGGAACGGAAAAATGGAAATACGGAAACAGAATGCATACGGAGTACATTCAGTTTTTTTGCGGACCCATTGAAATGAATGGTTCCATATACGGCCCATATACGGAACGCAAAAAACGGAACATAAACGGAAAGATAAAACGTTTATGTGCATGAGGCCTTATTCTATTTTTTTCCTGAATCTGGAAAGGAAGCTTTTGCCAGAACCTCTCCTGGTGATCTGAACCTAGCCTAAGATGCATATGCATAGTTTGGTGCAGGACAGTAAAGGTATATTAATACATCCACTCAAGTGAGTATTTTTAGTTGGCTGCTTTAATTTTTATTATTGTGGAAATAGTTGAAGTGTTTCAAACTATTCTGATTCCTAAGAGAGGCGGTAAGTGCCTACATCAAAGACATGCTGATTACATGGAATGCATTTTAAACAGTTTTTATTTCTGAAATGCAGAATGTGCGGTATTCTCTCATGGCAATACTGTGGGAACAGCATTAATAAAAGTGTTAGTACTTTACATTCAATTTCTTAACTACAAAATGCTGACATTGGTAATACCTTGTATCTTTATTATGTTTGCAGCACATGTATTATGGGTGGAGGTTTTTTTTCTCGTACAATGTCTATTACATTTGTTCTGGAAGTGCGAAATCTCAATGCTCTCACATAAACTGGTATAAGCATAATTAATTCAATTGATCTGTGGGTGTCCCTTCCCATGGAAAGCACTAGTGAAATTTCTCATATGTTTGTTTCTGTTGGAAGCAAATAATAAAGGGAGTAATGTATTAAGACTGGTGTTTCTTACCGCAGACTTAATGACAAACCCCACTGGTGTACGATGCTCCAGATTTATGAGGTAATAATTCTGGCACATCTTTGGATACCCATGCACTAGAAAACAAAATCTATACCAGCAAGGAGCTAGTGTATGCAACGTGCTGCCACCCCTGGGCCGATCGTGTCCCAGGTTATAGGAACTGCCGAGTGGTGAGGTGCGGCCTTATTCGTTTTGTGTGTCACGGTGCTCCTGCTTGCATACTGTCGCTCCCCAGGGTTAGCCTCCACAGCAACAAACAGGGGGGGGGGGGGTAATAGTTGGTGGAGAATAAACAGAGTCCAGACTTTAGAAAATTCAACAGTTTTAATTGAATAAACTTACATCTAGACAAAATATGATATTTCTCTGCCTCCAGCAGATTTTGAGGTGCACTGGCAGGTCAGCTCAGACACTTTGCTTTGCTTTTCTCTGCTGTGCTAATCTCTGGCTTCAGTCTAGTTATTGGACTTTATGACAGTTCTAGTACAGTTCTGGTACAGTTCTTGAGTGGGGTTCCTTTGGCTGTTGACCACCTCATAATACTTAGCCCATGAACTGCAAGGAGTTGGGGTGCTTTGCAATCTGCTTCCCCTGGAAGACTCACTGCACCATGTCTGGGCCCTTTGGACTCTAAAACTTACCTCCCCAGATTCTTGCAACCCCTCCCACTAGCCCACTTCTGCCCAAAAGGGGAGATAATTGAATGCTAAGTTCTATTCTATCTAAAGGTACTCTGCCAGATACACTGCAACCTGCTGGACAATCAGGCAAATTACATGTAATAAATAAGTTACATAGCAATGTTATTAACCCCTTCAGCACCGGGCTCATTTTCACCTTAAGGACCAGGCCATTTTTTGGAAATCTGACCAGTGTCACTTTAAGTGCTAATAACTTTTAAACGCTTTGACTTATCCAGGCCATTCTGAGATTGTTTTTTTCGTCACATATTGTACTTCATGACACTGGTAAAATGAAGTCAAAAAAATAATTTTTTTTGCCCAAAAAAATACCTAATTTACCAAAAATTTTTAAAAATTTGCAAATTTCAAAGTTTCAGTTTCTCTACTTTTGTAATACATAGTAATACCCCAAAAAATTGTGATGACTTTGCATTCCCCATATGTCTACTTCATGCTTGAATTATTTTGGGAATGATATTTTATTTTTTGGGGATGTTATAAGGCTTAGAAGTTTAGAAGCAAATCTGGAAATTTTTCCGAAATTTACAAAAACTCAATTTTTAGGGACCAGTTCAGGTCTGAAGTCACTTTGCGAGGCTTACATAATAGAAACCACCCAAAAATGACCCTATCTAAGAAACTACACCCCTCAAGGTATTCAAAACTGATTTTGCATACATTGTTAACCCTTTAGGTGTTGCACAAGAGTTATTGGCAAATGGGGAGGAAATTTGAGAATTTCATTTTTTTGTCTAATTTTTCATTTTAACCCATTTTTTCCACTAACAAAGCAAGGGTTAACAGCCAAACAAGACTGTATCTTTATTGCCCTGACTCTGCCGTTTACAGAAACACCCAATATGTGGCCGTAAACTACTGTACGGCCACACAGCGGGGAGTAAAGTGAAAGGTGCGCCGTTTGGTTTTTGGAAGGCTGATTTTTATGGACTGGTTTATTTACACCATGTCCCATTTGAAGCCCCCTGATGCACCCCTAGAGTAGAAACTCCTTAAAAGTGACCCCATCTAAGAAACTACACCCCTCAAGGTATTCAAAACTGATTTTACATACGTCATTAATCCTTTAGGTGTTGCACAAGAGTTATTGGCAAATGGAGATGAAATTTGAGAATTTCATTTTTTTGCCTAATTTTCAATTTTAACCCATTTTTTCCACTAACAAAGCAAGGGTTAACAGCCAAACAAGAATGTATCTTTATTGCCCTGACTCTGCCGTTTACAGAAACACCCCATATGTGGCCGTAAACTACTGTATGGCCACACAGCGGGGCGTAGAGTGAAAGGTGCGCCGTTTGGTTTCTGGAGGGCTAATTTTGCTGGACTGTTTTTTTTACACCATGTCCCATTTGAAGCCCCCCTGATGCACCCCTAGAGTAGAAACTCCATAAAAGTGACCCCATCTAAGAAACTACACCCCTCAAGGTATTCAAAACTGATTTTACAAACTTTGTTAACCCTTTAGGTGTTGCACAAGATTTAATGGAAAATAGAGACACAATTTCAAAATTTCACATTTTTGGCAGATTTTCCATTTTAATATTTTTTTTCCAGTTATAAAGCAAGGGTTAACAGCCAAACAAAACTCATTATTTATGGCCCTGATTCTGTAGTTTACAGAAACACCCCATATGTGGTCGTAAACCGCTGTACGGGCACACGGCAGGGCGCAGAAGAAAAGGAATGCCATACGGTTTTTGGAAGGCAGGTTTTGCTGGACTGTTTTTTTTGACACCATGTCCCATTTGAAGCCCCCCTGATGCACCCCTAGAGTAGAAACTCCATAAAAGTGACGCCATCTAAGAAACTACACCCCTCAAGGTATTCAAAACTGATTTTACAAACGTTGTTAACCCTTTAGGTGTTCCACAAGAATAAATGGAAAATAGAGATTAAATTTCAAAATTTCACTTTTTCGGCAGATTTTCCATTTTAATATTTTTTTTCCAGTAACAAAGCAAGGGTTAACAGCCAAACAAAACTCTTTATTTATGGCCCTGATTCTGTAGTTTACAGAAACACCCCATATGTGGTCGTAAACTGCTGTACGGGCACACGGCAGGGCGCAGAAGTAAAGGAACACCATATAGTTTCTGGAAGGCAGATTTTGCTGGATTGTTTTTAGACACCATGTCCCATTTAAAGCCCCCTGATGCACCCCTAGGTTAGAAACTCCAAAAAAGTGGCCCCATTTTGGAAACTACGGGATAAGGTGGCAGTTTTGTTGGTACTATTTTAGGGTACATATGATTTTTGGTTGCTCTATATTACACTTTTTTGTGAGGCAAAGTAACAAAAAATAGAAATTCAGAAATTTCATCTCCATTTGCCATTAACTCTTGTGGAACACTTAAAGGGTTAACAAAGTTTGTAAAATCAGTTTTGAATACCTTGAGGGGTGTAGTTTCCAAAATGGGGTCATTTTTTGGAGTTTATACTCTAGGGGTGCATCGGGGGGGGGGCTTCAAATGGGACATGGTGTCAAAAAACCAGTCCAGCAAAAACTGCCTTCCAAAAACCATATGGCGCTCCTTTCCTTCTGCGCCCTGCCGTGTGGCCATACAGCAGTTTACGACCACATATGGGGCATTTCTATAAACTAAAGAATCAGGACAATAAATATTGAGTTTTGTTTGGCTGTTAACCCTTGCTTTGTTATGGGAAAAAATGAATTAAAATGGAATATTTGCCAAAAAATAGCTGTTTTTGCACTGTTTTTATTTTTTATTATTTACAACGTTCATCTGACAGGTTAGATCATGTGCTATTTTTATAGAGCAGGTTCTTACGGACGTGACGATATCTAATATGTATACTTTTTTATTTATTTAGGTTTTACACAATAATATCATTTTTGACACAAAAAAAAAAACATGTTTTAGTGTCTCCATAGTCTGAGAGCCATAGTTTTTTCAGTTTTTTGGCGATTGTCTCAGGTTGGGTATCATTTTTGCGGGATGAGATGACGGTTAGATTGGTACTATTTTGGGTTGCACATGACTTTTTGATCGCTTGCTATTACACTTTTTGTGATGTAAGGTAACAAAAAAATAGCTTTTTTGACACCGTTTTTATTTAATTTTTTTTACAGTGTTCACCTGAGGGGTTAGGTCATGTGGTATTTTTATAGATCAGGTTCTTACGGACATGGAAATACCTAATATGTCTACCTTTTTATAATTTATCAGGGTTTTACACAATAATATTTTTGAAACAAAAAAAAATCATGTTTTAGTGTCTCCATAGTCTGAGACCCATAGTTTTTTTATTTTTTGGGCCATTGTCTCATGTAAGGGCTCATTTTTTGCGGGATGAGGTGACGGTTTGATTGGTACTTTTTTGGCGTACATGCGACTTTTTCTGATCACTTTTATTACCTTTTTTGGGAAGTAAGGTGGGCAAAATTTCAATTTCCTCATAGTTTTTATTTTTTTATTTTTATGGCGTTCACCGTGCGGGGAAAGTAACATGACCGTTTTATAGATCAGGTCGTTACGGACGCGGCGATACCTAATATGTGTAGTGTATTTTTTTTATTTATTTTTTATTCAGTGATAAATGTGTTTTTTTGAAACTTTACTTTTTTCACCTTTTTTAACTTTTTTTTTGACAGACATCAGACATCAGTGGGTCTGATGTCTGTATAATACAGTACAGAACAATATATATGGTTCTGTACTGTATTTTACACTTGTCTGAACAGATCTATGCCTTTTAGCATAGATCTGTTCAGCACCATGGACAGCAGGACGCCTGAGAGGCGTCCTGTTGCCATGGGAACCTTCCCCGTCTGCTCAGTACTGGTCAGAACTGCGCAGACGGGGAAGGGTAAGTACAGGGCTGAGGGGGGCTCTCTGGGGGCTCTCTCCCTCTCCCATCGGGGGGCTGCAAAGGCACAGCAGCCCCCCGATGGGAGAGGGAGGGAGCTCCCTGCGCTGTTAACCTTTTCCATACAGCGGTCCGTACGGACTGTTGTATGGAAAGGGTTAAACGGCTGACATCGCATCGCAGATGTCAGCCGTTTATACCAGGGTGCCAGCAATGTGCTGGCACCCTGGTATACCCACTGTACACAAACGATCATTGAAGGGGAGGCGGGCGGGGGATCGCGATCCCGCCTGCCGCACCGCCCGCCTCTCGCACCTTACCGCACCTCCCCACCGCCTGTGACACCCCCCCTGCACCACCCGCCCACATAACATCATTCAGGGGTGCAGGGGGGGTGAAACATCTTTATTTTGGGCATACTAAAGTTTCTGATCTCCGCGGTCAGGGACCGCGGGGATCAGAAACTGCAGAAAGCGCTACAAACTGCAGGTCTGAATTGACCTGCGGTTTGCAGCGATCGCCGACATGGGGGGGTCATAGGACCCCCCTCGGCATTGACCCAAGGTGCCCGGCTGTGTGTGACAGCCGGGATCTCAGCACTGTCACCATGTCTGCAGACATGGTGACAGTTTATGCCATGACGTGTATACTCATCATGGCGCGCTAAGTAGCAGTGCGCCATGACGAGTATACTCGTCATAGGTCGGGAATATTTTTACACTTTCTCCTTCTCTGATCGGTTCCCTGACAGGAATGGGGGCGATCAGAGAAGGAGAAGCACATAGTCCCTCCCTAACCCCCCCTTACCTGCCCCGATGCGCTGTGATTGGTCCCTCTGCAGTAATGGACCAATCACAGAGATCGCGGGCGGGTCAGAGCTCCAATACAGCTCCTGCCGGCTTCTCTGGTTGCCTAGCAACCCCAGCACGCCGGCTTCACTGAAGCTTCAGCGCTTCGCTCCCTGCGCTGACAGTGAAAGCCGATCACGTACATGCACGTGGGGATGCGGTGAGGCACCACATTCCCCCACGTACATGTACGTGATGTTGCGTGAAGGGGTTAAGGCACAATATCAAACGACCTGGAATCAAATACACAGATTACATTATTTGTTAGCCATTAGAGACAGTAGCAGGGTGTAGGAATGGTGCCCGCTCTGGGGTACTACATGTAGATTTCAGGAGCAATGTGACCTGCCCATGGCCCATTCCACATCCATCTGCACTTTTTTTTGTAAAAGTAGTGAGGTTGGTGAAGGGGAAAACAAGTCTAATATTTTGCTGCAAAATAGCAGTTGCAACAAAATCTGTAAATTTGTATGTCACAAATATGAAATACAACAATGATACATTCCTCCCAGAGACCTTATATCAGGGCTTCTCAATTTTTTCTACTGGCATCTCACTAAGCATACACATGAGACATCTGTGAGCCGAACCTTTCATTCAACTAATGTGCTTGATAAACACATAGGACATTATTTTATCCCTATTTCTAATGATTTTCATACACTAGTGCTGAACACCAGATAATCTGATAAAAGATAAGGCAATACATTCCCAAGTAAAAGCTATGACTGTAAAGTTTGGGTACGTACCGAACGTTAGGATTTTTGACCCTGGACCCGAACCCGAACTTTTCCGTAAAAGTTCGGGTTCGGTGTTCGGCGCTTTCTTGGCGCTTTTTGAAAGGCTGCACAGCAGCCAATCAATAAGCGGTTAACTGTCTGACCTTAGAAGCCATCCCAGCCATGCCTACTAATGGCATGGTTGTGATTGGCCAGAGCAGCATGTGACCCAGGCTCTATATAAGCTTGAGTCACATAGCGCTGCACGTCACTCTGCTATTACAAGTGTAGGGAGAGGATGCTGCTGGACGTGTTATTTCAGGGAGAGAATAGGAGAGAATCTAACTCAGCGATCTACCTAGAAATAGTTGTGTGGGTGCAGGGCACAATCGTTTTACCCTGCCCTGAGGCCATTGACCAAAAAAAAATAACTTTTATAATTCTGTTAGTTAGGTGGGTGGCGGCAGCCATTTTATGCAAGCTCAGTGCACCTGCACTGCATCTGAGCTTTTGGGACATTGCAAATGACAATTTTTTTGGGCAAACTACAACATCTGGATTAGTCATTGTGCAATTTAAGGTAGAAGTACACCCATCATTTTCTTGGGTTTTAAAAGCACACTTTTTTTAAAAAAAAAAACAGTATTTTCCATATCTGCAAGTGTTAAATTCAAGTTTAATATATACAGCTTTCATATTCTGTTACCAAAAAAAAGACTTTTTTGGCAACCTACAACATCTGTATTAGTCAGTGTGCAATTTAAGCTAGAAATACACCCATTATTTTCTGGGATTTGAAAAACACACATTTTTTTTCAAAAAACAGTATTTTCCAGATCTGCAAGTGTTAAATTCAAATTTAATATATACAGCTTTCATATTCTGTTACCAAAAAAAGACATTTTTGGCAATCTACAAAATCTGTATTAGTCAGTGTGCAATTTAAGCTAGAAATACACCCATCATTTTCTGGGGTTTGAAAAACACAATTTTTTACAAAAAACAGTATTTTCCAGATCTGCAAGTGTTAAATTCAAGTTTAATATATACAGCTTTTATATTCTGTTACCAAAAAAATACTTTTTTGCCAATCTAAAACATCTGTATTAGTCAGTGTGCAATTTAAGCTAGAAATACACACATCATTTTCTGGGGTTTTAAAAACACACAATTTTTTTTTATCAAAAAACAGTATTTTTCAGATCTGCAAGTGTTAAATTCAAGTTTAATATATACAGCTTTCATATTTTGTTACCAAAAAAAGACATTTTTGGCAATCTACAAAATCTGTATTAGTCAGTGTGCAATTTAAGCTACAAATACACCCATCATTTTCTGGGGTTTGAAAAACACACATTTTTTTTTTTTAAACAGTATTTTCCAGATCTGCAAGTGTTAAATTAAAGTTTAATATATACAGCTTTCATATTCTGTTACAAAAAAAATACATTTTTGGCAATCTACAAAATCTGGATTAGTCAGTGTGCAATTTAAGCTAGAAATACGCACATCATTTTCTGGGGTTTTAAAAACACACAATTTTTTTTTATCAAAAAACTGTATTTTTCAGATCTGCAAGTGTTAAATTCAAGTTTAATATATACAGCTTTCATATTCTGTTACCAAAAAAAGAATTTTTTGGCAATCTACATCTGTATTAGTCAGTGTGCAATTTAAGCTTGAAATACCCCCATCATTTTCTGTGGTTTGAAAAACACACTTTTAAAAAAAACTAAAAACGGTATTTTCCAGATCTGCAAGTGTTAAATTGAAGTTTAATATATACAGCTTTCATATTCTGTTACCAAAAAAATACATTTTTGGCAATCTACAAAATCTGGATTAGTCAGTGTGCAATTTAAGCTAGAAATACAACCATCATTTTCTGGGGTTTTAAAAACACACAATTTTTCTCAAAAAATTGTATTTTCCAGATCTGCAAGTTTAATATATACAGCTTTCATATTCTGTTACCAAAAAAAGACTTTTTTGGCAATCTACAACATCTGTATTAGTCAGTTTTCAAATTTAAGCTTGAAATACACCCAGCATTTTCTGTGGTTTGAAAAACACACTTTTTTTTTTTTAAACAGTATTTTCCAGATCTGCAAGTGTTAAATTCAAGTTTAATATATACAGCTTTCATATTCTGTTACAAAAAAAGACATTTTTGGCAATCTACAAAATCTGTATTAGTCAGTGTGCAATTTAAGCTAGAAATACACCCATCATTTTCTGGGGTTTGAAAAACACACTTTTTTGATAAAAAACACTATTTTTAGGCCTTGCAGCATCAGCACGTGTGAAATGACAGGCTTATATACTGCTGTCAAATTCAGTTGCTAAACAAACTCGTTTGGGCTCAAAAAATTTATTTGGCAGCCTTTGATGCAGATGTCATTGTGAGATACACCCTTAATACATTTGGGTTACATTCAGAGATTTTAAATACCGCCATTTGGTGCACCAATATTGAATTCAGGCCTACACTGGTTCAGGCCCTGTGAGATACACCCTCTACATACAGGGGTTTGATTCGGGGATTTGAAATACAGCCATTTGAAATACAGCCATTTTGGGCAAAGAAATATTTACTTCAAGCCTACACTGGTTCAGGCCCTGTGAGATACTCCCTCTACATACAGGGGTTTGAATCAGCCATTTGTAAAACAGCCATTTTGTGCAAAGAAATATTTACTTCAGGCCTACACTGGTTCAGGCCTTGTGAGATACTCCCTCTACATACAGGGATTTAAATCAGACATTTGAAATACAGCCAATTGAAATACAGCCATTTTGTGCATATAAATATTTACTTAAGGCCTACAGTGGTTCAGACCGTGTGAGATACCCCCTCTACATAGAGGGGTTTGAATCGAGCATTTGAATTACAGCCATTTGAAATACAGCCATTTTGTGCAAAGAAATATTTAGTTCAGGCCTACACTGGTTCCGGCCCTGTGAGATACACCCTCTACATACAGGGGTTTGAATCAGGCATTTGAATTACAGCCATTTGAAATACAGCCATTTAGGGCAAAGAAATATTTACTTCAGGCCTACGCTAGTTCAGGCCCTGTGAGATATTCCCTCTACATACAGGGATTTGATTCAGGGATTTGAAATACAGCCATTTGAAATACAGCCATTTTGTGAAAAGAAATATTTACTTCAGGCCTACACTGGTTCAGACCATATGAGATACTCCCTCTACATACAGGGGTTTGAATCAGGCATTAGAAATACAGCCATTTGAAATACAGCCATTTTGGGCAAAGAAATATTTAGTTCAGGCTTACACTGGTTCAGGCCCTGTGAGATACTCCCTCTACATACAGGGGTTTGAATCACGCATTTGAAATACAGCCATTTGAAATACAGCCATTTTGTGCAAAGAAATATTTACTTCAGGCCTACACTGGTTCACACCGTGTGAGATACCCCCTCTACATACAGGGGTTAGAATCAGGCATTTGAAATACAGCCATTTTGAGCAAAGAAATATTTACTTCAGGCCTACACTGGTTCAGGCCCTGTGAGTTACGCCCTCTACATACAGGGGTTTGAATCAAACATTTGAAATACAGCCATTTGAAATACAGCCATTTTGTGCAAAGAAATATTTACTTCAGGCCTACACTGGTTCACACCGTGTGAGATACCCCCTCTACATACAGGGGTTAGAATCAGGCATTTGAAATACAGCCATTTTGAGCAAAGAAATATTTACTTCAGGCCTACACTGGTTCAGGCCCTGTGAGTTACGCCCTCTACATACAGGGGTTTGAATCAGGCATTTGAAATACAGCCATTTGAAATACAGCCATTTGAAATACAGCCATTTTGTGCAAATAAATATTTAATTTAGGCCTACACTGGTTCAGGCCCTGTGAGATACCCCTCTACATACAGGGGCTTGAATCAGGCATTTGAAATACAGCCATTTGAAATACAGCCATTTTGGGCAAAGAAATATTTACTTCAGGCCTACACTGGTTCAGGCCCTGTGAGATACTCCCTCTACATACAGGGGTTTGATTCAGGGATTTGAAATACAGCCATTTGAAATACAACCATTTTGTGCAAAGAAATATTTACTTCAGGTTTACACTGGTTCAGACCGTGTGAGATACACCCTTTACATACTGTCGTTCTATTCTACTATTAATTAAACACCCATTTAGGGCCAGATCCTAAATTTGAAAAATATGAGGAGAGCGTCAAATAAGGGACGTGGTGCTGCTGGTGGAGCTCCTGTTGCAGGGTGAGGACGTGGTCGATCTGTGCCAGCTACACACACAAGTCAAACCCCTTCCTCAGGTGCGAGTAGGCGACAAAACCTGCAGCGGTATTTGGTCGGGCCTAATGCTGCTCTATGAATGGTGAGGCCTGAACAAGTACACACGATAGTGGATTGGGTTGCTGACAGTGGATCCAGTTCCTTCACATTGTCTCCCACCCAGTCTCCTGTTGAAAGACCACACTTGGCACCTGCAGCCGATGTCCGTCAGTCTTTCACCTCACCCCCTTGCAAATAAGCCAAGCAGTCTGAGCCCCAAGTCATGCAGCAGTCTCTTCTGCTTTTTGATGACTCTGTTAACAGGGCCTCTGTTTCCAGATGCCCAACCACTTATCTTTCAAGATGAGTACATGGGAGGACCATCGCAGCACGTCTCGGATGATGACTAAACACAGGTGCCAACTGCTGTGGCTTTTGAAAGTGTGCAGACCGACAAGGAAGGCAGGGGTGAAGACTGGGTGGAAGATGCCGTTATATCTCCATAACAGTACACTGGGTAAATGCAGTGGCGGCTGTGCCTGAGGCTGATAGCAGTTTGGCGCATGTCCTTCCACCACCGAGGATTGCAGGGCGCTTCAGTTTGCTTCCTCCTTCTACTCCGCTTTCTCATCCTCTACCAGCTCCTCATCCGGTCAGCGTAACACCTTCACCACCAACTTCAGCACAGCCAGGGGTAAACGACAGGGGTATCTGTTTGGGGGACAAACCCCACACCGCGCAGGAGCTGTGGACGGGCCTTGAACAACAGACCGATGAGTGGTTTGTGCCAGTCAGCCTCAAGCCTGGTGGTGTGCGATAATGGACGAAATCTCGTAGCAGCTCTGGGACTAGCCGGTTTGATGCACATCCCTTGCCTGGCGCATGTGCTGAATTTGGTGGTGCAGAGAATCCTTAAAAATTACCCCGATATGTCAGAGCTGCTGCATAAAGTGCGGGCCGTCTGTGCGCGCTTTCGGCGTTCTCACCCTGCTGCTGCTCGCCTGTCAGCGCTGCAGCGTAACTTCGGCCTTCCCACTTACCGCCTCATATGTGACATGCCCACAAGGTGGAAATCCACCTTGCACATGCTGGCCAGACTGTGCGAGCATCAGCAGGCGATAGTGGAGTTTCAGCTGCAGCACGCAGGGGTGAGTCGCTCGGCGGAACAGCACCACTTCACTAATGACTGGGCCGTTCTCAGCGCTACTATCCCACTTCTATGCCTCCTTGAAAAAATGCTCCTGGCGATGATGGAAGAGGATGTGGCACAGGAGGAGGAGGAGGAGGAAGAGGGATCATTTCGTAGGGTTTCCGGCCAGTCATTCCCAAGTGGCTCCAAGGGTGGGTTCCTGCACCCACAAACCCAAGGTACACAATTGTCCAGCCAGGGCACAGTTCTGGAGGATTAGCAGGTGGAGGATGAGGAGGAGGAGATGCAGGAGGAGGAACCATGTTCACAGCAGGGTGGCCCCCACACCAGCTCATGGCCAAACACTGGTACGTGGATGGGGGGATACAGAGGACACAGACGATACACCTCCCACAGAGGACAGCTTTTCATTGCCTCTGGGCAGCCTGGCACACATGAACGATTACATGCTGCAGTGTCTCCGCAACGACCGCCGAGTTGCCCACATTCTAACTTGTGCTGATTACTGGGTGGCCACGCTGCTGGATCCCCGTTACAAGGACAACGTACCGTCCTTAATTCCGTCACTGGAGCGTGATCGTAAGATGCGCGAGTACAAGCGCACGCTGGTAGAGGCGCTGCTGGTGGCATTCCCACCTGACAGCGGGGGCACAGTGGAAGCACAAGGCGAAGGCAGAGGACGAGGAAGAGGTCACCAACGCAGCTGGGGCACCGCCAGCACCTCAGAAGGCAGGGTTAGCATGGCCGAAATGTGGAAAAGCTTTATCAGCACGCCAAAACAACCAGCACCACCAGCTGATATGGAACGTCTTAGCAGGAGGCAACATTTCACCAACATGGTGGAGCAGTATGTGTGCACACGCCTACACGTACTGAATGAGGGGTCTGCCCCCTTCAACTTCTGGGTCTCCAAATTGGGCACATGGCCTGAGCTTGCCCTTTACGCCTTGGAGGTGCTTGCCTGCCCTGCAGCCAGTGTATTATCTGAACGTGTGTTTAGCACGGCAGGGGGCGTCAAAGACAAGCGCAGCCGCCTGTCCACAGCCAATGTGGACAAGCTCACAGTCATTAAAATGAACCAGGCATGGATCCCTCAGGACTTGTCCTTACCTTGTGCAGAATAGACATGTATACCGGCACTAAGCAGCCATTGCTATACTGCAGAGCAATTGCTCATGTTTGTATTTTGGATATTTCACACTCTTTTGGAGTGTACCTTAATTTTATAAAATTAAATTAAAACCAAAAACCTGTGTTGGCTATCTCGTCCTCCTCCTCCACCGCCGCTTCCACCTAGACCGCCTGGTGAAATTAACCAATTTTTGGGTGTATAGTACCACTGCTATACCTAGTAGGCCGGTTAAAAAAAATAATTGTCATTTACATTTTCGGGTGAAATTCACCAATTTTTGGGTGTATAGTACCACTGCTATACCTAGTAGACCGGTAAAAAAATAAAAATAATTGTCAGTTACATTTTATGGTGAAATTCCCCAATTTTCGGGTGTAATATCCCCTCCTCAATAATTTTTCTGTTACATTCTTGGGTTGACATTATACAATTTTAGACGTGAATAAACACCTGCTATGCATAGGTGACAGGGAATAAAATAATATATTAATATATTATTCAGTAATTAATACGCGCCACATCCTTTCATTCAATGCTTAAACTTTGAAAAGTTGTCACACTTTTACGCTTTAATAATTTCTCCCATATTTCAACTCTATAATTTTAAATTTGAAAAAATGAATCCTACCTTGGATGTGGTCTCTCTTTCTCACACTCCCTCTCTGGCCTGGAACCCTGATTCCCCGCCACCCGTGATCACCATGGTAGGCGCATAAAAGAACATCGAAAGTTGATAGAGCAGATATCAAATTGGATCGTGAACATCACGGGGACGTGCGACATGGTGGGGCAGTAAGTGTGCACACGCCTACATGAACTGACTGACAGGGGTCAGCCCCTGCAACTTCTGGGTCTCCAAATTGGGCACATGGCCTGAGCTTGCCCTTTACCCCTTGGAGGTGCTGGCCTGCCCTGCAGCCAGTGTATTGTCTGAACATGTGTTTAGCATGACTAAAGGGGTTTATCACAGGTTATATTTCCCAATGTTTTGGGGTGTACCCTAATTTTAAATTTAAAACCAAAAAGCAGTGTAGGCTACCTCCTCCACCGCCGCTTCCACCTACACCGTCACATCCACCGCCTCCTCAACCTCCTACTCCATATGAACCTGGTCCTCCTAGATCAAGATTATTATTTTTTATTTTTACGTATTTTATGTTATTTTAAGTCATTTCCCCATCCACATTTGTTTGCAGAGCACTTGCCATGCTCTTAACCACATGTTGACGCCCTTTGCAGCCCTCTAGCCCTTTCCATGACATTTTTAAAGCCATTTTAGTGCTCAAAAGTTCGGGTCCCCATTGACTTCAATGGGGTTCGGGTTTGGGGTCAAGTTCGGGTCCGAACCCATCGAACCCGAACATCCAGGTGTCCGCTCAACTCTAGCTATTACCAATCTTACAGTTGTTAAAATGGTGGCAGTGCTTTGATGTTTGGAGTTTCTTCTTATACTTCTTTCTGAAGGGCTGAAAATTTTTTGAAATGCAGTCATCTGGCTGTTGCCAAGTCTTGATCTGCTAGAAATGAGCAAACTTTTTTTTAAAAAGAGCGTTTTTATGTACAAATATTCAATATGTTTAATACACATCTCTTTTAGCCCCCATTGAATTAAAGAGGACCTTTCACCGATTCTTACCCTATGAACTAAGTATACAGACATGTGGAGCGGCGCCCGGGGATCTCTCTGCACTTACTATTATCCCCGGGCGCCGCTCCGTTCTCCTGCTATGCCCTCCGGTATCTCCGTTCCCTAAGTTATGGTAGGCGGAGTCTGCCCTAGCGCTGGCCAATCGCATTGCAGAGCTCACAGCCTGGGAGAAAATAACCTCCCAGGCTGTGAGCTCTGCGCTGCGATTGGCCAGCGCTAGGGCAGACTCCGCCTACCATAACTTAGGGACTGGTATCTCCGCCTACTATAACTTAGTGAGCGGAGATACCGGAGGGCATAGCGGGAGAACGGAGCGGCGCCCGGGGATAATAGTAAGTGCAGTGAGATCCCCGGGCGCCGCTGTACATATCTGTATAGTTAGTTCTTCGGGTAAGAATCGGTGAAAGGTCCTCTTTAAGCTTATTAGTGGATCAGCTAAAATTGAAAATTAACAGATCAGCCCCCAATTTCTGCCACAGATTTTACAACAGATTAACCACATGGTTATAAATATGGAACATAAAGTGTGAGCATAGCCAAACATTGTTTGTTGCACTGCAATGGCAATAGCCAAGTGGTTTGATATATTAGGCATCAAGTGAATATAGAATTGCCAGGAAACATGGGCACACATAAGTCTGGAGGTCAGAATCTCCAATATTGCAGGATTTGTGGGATGTTCTTAGTGTGCATTTGTTAGTACCTACCATAAGTGGTGCTACATACCTGTCCAGGATCATATGTTGTTCTCATCCAGGTGCATGACTTGGACCCTTATTTATGCTCATTCTATGCTGTTGCTGTCCAACAGAATGCTTACTCCAGAGTGGTTTCTTATGAGCTCATGAAGACCTGTTATTCCCAAAGTTGGGTCTTTAACCCTTAGGATACCAGAGTTTTTTTTTTCATTTTTGTGTTTTCATTTTTCTTCCCTATCTTCCTTGAGCCATAACTTTTTTATATTTCCGTTCACATAGCTATATGAGGGCTTATTTTTTGCAGGACAAGTTCTACTTTCTAATGCCACCATTTATTATGGCATAATATGTAGTGGGAAGCTGGAAAAATATTCCAAATGGAGTGGAATCAAAAAAAAAAAATGCAATTCCTCCACCGTTTTATGGGTTTTGTTCCCACAGCATTTCATTTGTGGCAAAACTGATCCATGCCCTTCATTCTCTGGGTCAGTATGATTACAACTATACCCCATATATATAGGTTTTTCATGTCTAAATAGTATCGCTTCCATTGGAAAAGAGTAAAAAAAAGTTCCCATTACAATCAATCAATATTTAATAATGTACCATGTGTGAGGGGTTATGTTAGGGATCGCCTTTGCTGGGGTCAAAGGACACTTGTCTGTTCCATCCAATTCAGATCAAACACCGAGGTATAAGATTTAAACTGACTTGTAGCAAGGCTTATTAATATAAAAAGGTTGCGAATAAAAATAACAAAACAGCAAAAGAACACCTCGCCTGTCGGGCACTTACTATAAATCAGACGTCCCTGTCTACTTGCTGGAAAGCTTCTCTCTGTCAGCTCACAAAACAAGGCTTTCAGCAACCTTTTACTCATGTTTAGCTCATTCACAATGGCTTTTTGTGTCCCCAGGCAGAGAGAGACTGACTGACCTCCTGGCTCTGTTATATCCCCACCCTCAGTGCTGCTTCATTAATTATCTCACAGGTGAGAGTCTTCCACCTGCTACTTCACATAGGAGAGGAATCTTGGGGAAATATACCTCCCACCACTAATCCTGCATTTGTGTCACACATGATTAACCTCTTGGGGACACATAATGTATCGGTACGTCATGATGCCCTGGTACTTAAGGACACATGACTTACCGGTACGTCATGTGTATTTCCGATCACCGCCGCGCGGCAGGTGGTGATCGGTACTGGGTGGCTGCTGAAATCAATCAGCAGGCACCCTGGGTCAATGCCGAGGTGGGTCCTGTGACCCCCCCCCGTATCGGCGATCGCTGCGGATTAACCCCTTCTATGCTGCTGACCGCGACATAGAAGGGGTTTGTGTCGGGTGAGCATATTGAGTCCCCTCGCTGCTGTGGCAGGGACTCGATGTCTCAGAAGGCAGCCCAATGCCGTGCAGAGGCTGTCCAATGCCTTGCACGGCATCGGGAAGGCATTGGGAACTGCCTTCTACGGGAGCCGAGGAGATCCAGCCTCAGGCTGGGTCTCCTAGGCAACCTGTTTGTGTACTACTCACTGTAGTACACTAACAGGCAATGCATTACAATACAGATTGTAACGGACCGTTTCAGCAGACAAGGGGTTAAAATCCGTTTAGGCGATAGGCCCCGTTCTGAGAGACAGGCACAGCTGCTGCAGAACACCAAACTCCCGAACTGGATACAAAATAGCACTCCAAACTGGAACCTCACGAATAGCTGCTAGCAGACGAACAGGAATCAGCTTACACTCCTGGCAATCAGTCTCTAACAGCATACAGTGGATCCCCCCAATAACGAGACAAGGCTCCGTGTTGAGGGTCAAGCAGTGGTCTGAGGTGCTGGCACACCCAGCCTGGTTTTTATTACAGTTGTTGCAAATACAGGTCCGCCCACAGGGTTTTGAAATACAACCAATCAATATGTTACAACACATACAATGTAAGTACAGCAACCAATCGTTCACGCCCCTATGGGACCAGAAGGGAGACTGCGACACAGGACAGATATGTAGCAATTCAGGATACACAGAGACAATACATCCCCACAATGCATCATGGTTTCCTCCTCTCTGCCCTGGAGACACCCGAGGAGCAATCCAATTATCTCTCAAGGGGGGAAATCACCAATACACAGGGAAATCACCAATACACATGTGGGGACAACAGAACAGAAATTTAAACAGACAATGTCACAACCCTTTTAAATACACAGACATTTAACATCCCAAAATGGCACAAATTAGACCAGGAGTTCAAGTTAGTTCAAGTCCTTTGTGAACAAATGAGGCCTGGCTGATGAGGGGGCCCATAATCCTGGGGCAAGAGGCCAGCAGCCAGGCCCCTCCAAAACCCAGTGGCGAGGTTGGTTTCGCCACACAGATGTATTGTAATGCATTGCAGAGGGGATCAGACCCCCAAATATGAACATCAGAAATAAAGTACAGTAAAAAAAGAAAAAAAAACGCCCCTTTCCCCTTATTTTATAATAAAAAACAGGAAAAAAAACCACACATATTAGGTATCACCATGTCTGTAATGACCGGCTCTATAAATATATCACATGATGGACCCGGTCCGATAAATACCATAAAAAAATGAAATACAAAACGGTGTGAAAAAAAGCCATTTTTGCCACCTTACATCACAAAAAGTGCAACACCAAGTGATCAAAAAGGCATATGCCCCCAAAATAGTATCAATCTAACCGTCACCTCATCCCGCAAAAAATAAGCTAAAAAATAAAAATAAATATGGTTTAGAATATGGAGACACTAAAACATCTTTTTTTTTTTTTTAAAATGCTGTTATTGTGTAAAACTTAAGAATGTTGTAAATAACAAAAATTTAAAACGGTGCCAAAACAGCTATTTCTTGTTACCTTGCCTCACAAAAAGTGTAATATAGAGCAACCAAAAATCATATGTACCCTGAAATAGTACCAACAAAACTACCACCCTATCCCGTAGTTTCCAAAATGGGGAAACTTTTTTGGAGTTTATATTGTAGGGTTGCATCAGGAGGGCTTCAAATGGGACATGGTGTCAAAAAACCATTCCAGCTAAATTTGCCTTCCAAAATCCATATGGCCTTCCTTTCCTTCTGTGCCCTGCTGTGTGCCCGTACAGCAGTTTACAACCACATATGTTTCTGTAAACTGCAGAATCCGGGCCATAAATATTGAGTTTTGTTTGGCTGTTAACCCTTGCTTTGTAACTGGAAAATAATTATTAAAATGGAAAATCTTCCAAAAAAGTGAAATTCTGAAATGTCATCTCTATTTTCCATTAATTCTTGTGGAACACCTAAAGGATTAACAAAGTTTGCAAAATCAGTTTTAAATACCTTGAGGGGTGTAGTTTTTAAAATGGGATCACTTTTTTGGAGTTTCTACTCTAGGGGTGCATCAAGAGGGCTTCAAATGGGACATGGCAGCCCTAAATTATCCCAGTGAAATCTGCTTTCCAAAAAAACATATGGCGGTCCTTTCCTTCTGCGCAATGCCATGTGCCCGTACAGCAGTTTACGACCATATATGGGATGTTTCTGTAAACTACAGAATCAGGTCCACAAATATTGAGTTTTGTTTGGCTGTTAACTTTTGCTTTGTAACTGGAAAAAAATTATTAAAATGGACAATCTGCCAAAAAAGTGAAATTCTGAAATTTCATCTCTATTTTCCATTAATTCTTGTGGAACACCTAAAGGGTTAACAAAGTTAGCAAAATCAGTTTTGAATACCTTGAGGGGTGTAGTTTCTAAAATGGAGTAACTTTTTTGGATTTTCTACTCTAGGGGTGCATCAGGGGGGCTTTGAATGGGACATGGTGTCAAAAAACCAGTCCAGCAAAATCTGCCTTCCAAAAACCGTATTTCATTCCTTTCCTTCTGCGCCCCGCCGTGTGCCCGCACAGCAGTTTACGACCCCATATGGGGTGTTTCTGTAAACTACAGAATCAGGGCCATAAATATAAAGTTTTGTTTGGCTGTTAACCCTTGCTTTGTAACTGGAAAAAATGGATTCAAATGGACAATCTGCCAAAAAAGTGAAATTTAGAAATTTTATCTCTATTTTCCATTAATTCTTGTGGAACACCTAAAGGGTTAACAAAGTTTGAAAAATCAGTTTTGAATACCTTGAGGGGTGTAGTTTGTAAAATGAGGTCATTTTTGGGTGGTTTCTTTTATGCAAGCCTCACAAAGTGATTTCAGACCTGAACTGGTCCTGAAAAAGTGGGCTTCTAAACTTTTAAGCCTTGTAACGTCCCCAAAAAATAAAATGGCATTCCCAAAATGATCCAAACATGAAGTAGATATATAAGGTATGTAAAATAACAACTATTTTTGGAGGTATTACTATCTATTATAAAAGTAGAGAAATTGAAATTCTGAAATTTGCTAATTTTTCAAAATTTTTGGTACATTTTGTGATGAAAAAAACAATCTCAGAATGGCCTGGATAAGTAAAAGCGTTTTAAAGTTATTGACACATAAAGTGACAATGGTCAGATTTGCAAAAAATTGCCTGGTCCTTAAGGTGAAATATGTCCGTGTCCTTAAGGGGTTAAAACATACAGATAAATACTACAAATTCATGCCACTGTGCAATGTCTCATAATTATACACAAAGTAGTCACCAGTGATAAATCTCATGTCTAAATAGTGTAAAAATAAATGTAAACTTTGAAAATACATTTTATTATTCTGACCCCATAACTTTTTTGTAGTTATCTCTACTGAGCTGTGGCAGGGCTCATTTTTTGCGGGACAATCTGTAGTTTTTAGTGATACCATTTTGGAGAGTGTGTGACTTTTTGATCACATGTTATTACATTTTTGTGGGTAAGAGAAACAATAAAAAAAAATTGACCCTTTTTTCCATTACGCCATTCGCCGTATTGGAAAAATATTTTAATATTTTAATAGTATGGGTGTTTCTGGTCATGGTGACACCCATGATGTTTATATGTTCTGTTATTTAGATATTTATTTTTTATTATACGGAAAGGGGTGATTTTTTATATATTTTTAAACTTTTTAAAAAAAATTGTAATGATTTTGAAGCTCATATATGGGCCTATAAAATCAGTTTTTTTATTTTTTCAATTTGAACAATCAGGGATTTTTAAAATGAATTTATTACTGTATATTGCTAATTTCTTATGTTGGCCTGCCATATGGTGTCCAAAATAAGAATTGCAGCATGAATTCTGTGAGCATCGTTAGCGACAGCCCCATTGACCGCAGGGAGTGTCGGTAGGAAGCCCGGAAGTTTCTCACTTGACCACGGCATCTAAAGCCTTTAATTACCGCGATAAGCATCATTGCTGGTCACGGTAATTAGCTGCAGGTCTCTGCTGTTTGAAACAGCACTTGCAGCAGGCGCCATGTTTACACATCGCTCCAGCACCGTACATGTACAGTACTGGTAGTGATGTGTAAGCAGCTCATGTGTAAGCATTCTGTTGTACAGCAACAGCACAGAATGAGGAAGAGACACTATTGAGCTGCATGAATAGAGTGTAGATATGCACCAGAGAGAACAACACATAATCCTGGACAGGTACGTATGTAACACCATTTTTATTAGGTACTGCCAAATGCATGACAAGACTTGACAGTGTCCGTTCAAATAATTGGGACCGGTACGGAAAGGCTGTTCCACTTCACCTAATATCAGAAGGCGCACCAGCAGTACTGTTGTCTTGACCCTATTCTACCCAGCAATGTCTTCTTGTCCTCACGTAGGTGCAGATCTGTTCTTCTGTGTAAGTGAACAGACAAGGTTCCAGTTTTTATTTCAGGGTCTTTTAAAGTATGCTGGATGATTACTGTATTATGAATCTTGGGTGATGTCTGGAGGATGAATGCCTGTGCACACAATTTTCCTTCCTCAGTACCTTAGATGTCTATATATATTCCTTAGTACCTTAGATGTCTATTTATATATACTGTATATGTATACCATATGATCAAAAATAAAGGGAAACAAAGTGGAACATAGAAACATCTAATCACAAAGTGTATGCTACCACTACACAATAACCACTATAACTAATTATACCTTTGTACAGATAAAATATAATCAGGGACCAGGGAATTTCGCCAACAGGGTGAACATTAAAAAAGCACCCCCCCCCCCCCCCCAAACATCAAATAACACTGACTAACAATGTTGCATACACAGCTCAGTAGCCACCATTATGAAAAGTGTTACAACATTTCAAGTGATTGTCAAGGATTAGAGATGAGCATATGCTTTTTCCCCAGAAAAGGTTTTATCTGTCAATGGGCTGTGCCTGGTATTGCAGCTTAGCTCACTTCTGTTGAATGGAACTGAGCTACAATCACATCCATATCTCATCATACATACAGTTGCAAGAAAAAGTATGTGAACCCTTTGGAATGATATGGATTTCTGCACAAATTGGTCATAAAATGTGATCTGATCTTCATCTAAGTCACAACAATAGACAATCACAGTCTGCTTAAACTAATAACACACAAATAAATAAATGTTACAATGTTTTTATTGAACACACCATGTAAACATTCACAGTGCAGGTAGAAAAAGTATGTGAACCCTTGAATTTAATAACTGGTTGAACCTCCTTTGGCAGCAATAACTTCAACCAAACGTTTCCTGTAGTTGCAGATCAGATGTGCACAACGGTGAGGAGTAGTGTTGAGCGAACTTCTGTTTTAAGTTCGGCGTCTAAAGTTCGGCTTCCAGTTAGCGGAGAATCCCAATATGGATTCCGAATTCCGTTGTGGTCCGTGGTAGCGGAATCAATAATGGCCGATTATTGATTCCGCTACCACGGACCACAACGGAATTCGGAATCCATATCAGGATTCTCCGCTAACCGGAAGCCGAACTTTAGACGCCGAACTTAAAACAGAAGTTCGCTCAACACTAGTGAGGAGTAATTCTTGACCATTCCTCTTTACTAGAGTTGAGCGAACCCGAACTGTAAAGTTTGGGTTCGTACTGAACTTTAGAGTTTTCGGCACCCGGACCCGAACCCGAACATTTACGTAAAAGTTCGGGTTCAGGTTCGGTGTTCGGCGCATTCTTGGCGCTTTTTGGAAGGCTGCAAAGCAGCCAATCAACAAGCGTCATAATAAGTGATTGTCACATTTAGGCCACAAATACAGCTTTTTGTTTAGGGGGGGGGGGAATACATCTGTTTCATATAGTGCACATCTAGGATTAGACGTGCATAAGTGAGTGTCACATTTAGGCCAGAAATAACGCTTTTTGCTTACTGGGATGAAAAAAAATACATCTGTTTCATATACTGCACATCTGGGATTAGACGTGCATAAGTGATTGTCACATTTAGGCCAGAATTACAGCTTTTTGTTTAGTGGGGTGAAAAAAATACATCTGTTTCATATAGTGCACATCTGGGATTAGACGTGCATAAGTGATTGTCACATTTAGGCCAGAAATACAGCTTTTTGCTTACTGGGGTGAAAAAAATACATCTGTTTCATATACTGCACATCTGGGATTAGACGTGCATAAGTGATTGTCACATTTAGGCCAAAAATACGGCTTTGTGCTTACTGGGGTGAAAAAAACACATCTGTTTCATATAGTGCACATCTAGGATTAGACGTGCATAAGTGAGTGTCACACTTTGGCCAGAAATACAGCTTTTTGCTTACTGGGGTGAAAAAAATACATCTGTTTCATATAGTGCACATCTGGGATTAGACGTGCATAAGTGATTGTCACATTTAGCCCAGAAATACAGCTTTTTGTTTAGTGGAGTGAAAAAAATACATCTGTTTCATATAGTGCACATCTGGGATTAGATGTGCATAAATTAATGTCATATTCAGGCCAGAAATACGGCTTTGTGCTTACTGGGGTGAAAAAAATACATCTGTTTCATATAGTGCACATCTGGGATTAGACGTGCATAAGTGATTGTCAAATTTAGGCCAGAAATACAGCGTTTTGTTTAGTGGGGTGAAAAAAACACATCTGTTTCATATAGTGCACATCTGGGATTAGACGTGCATAAGTGATTGTCACATTTAGCCCAGAAATACAGCTTTTTGTTTAGTGGAGTGAAAAAAATACATCTGTTTCATATAGTGCACATCTGGGATTAGATGTGCATAAATTAATGTCATATTCAGGCCAGAAATACGGCTTTGTGCTTACTGGGGTGAAAAAAATACATCTGTTTCATATAGTGCACATCTGGGATTAGACGTGCATAAGTGATTGTCAAATTTAGGCCAGAAATACAGCGTTTTGTTTAGTGGGGTGAAAAAAACACATCTGTTTCATATACTGCACATCTGGGATTAGACGTGCATAAGTGAGTGTCACATTTCGGCCAGAAATACAGCTTTTGTTTAGTGGGGTGAAAAAAATACATTTGTTTCATATAGTGCACATCTGGCATTAGACGTGCATAAGTGACTGTCACATTTAGGTCAGAAATACAGCTTTTTGGTTACTGGGGTGATAAAACCATCTAATATACTGCACATCTGGGATTAGACATGCATAAGTGAGTGTCACATTTAGGCCACAAATACGGCTTTTTGGTTACAGGTGTGAAAAAACCCTCTATTATACTGCACATCTGGGATTAGACTTGCATAAGTGACTGTCACATTTTGGCCAGAAATACAGCTTTTTGCTTACTGGGGTGAAAAAAATACATCTGTTTCATATAGTGCACATCTGGGATTAGACGTGCATAAGTGAGTGTCACATTTAGGCCAGAAATACGGCTTTTTGGTTACTGGGGTGAAAAAACCCTCTAATATACTGCACATCTGGGATTAGATGTGCATAAGTAACTGTCACATTTTGGCCAGAAATACGGCTTTGTGCTTACTGGGGTGAAAAATCCCTGTGATATACTGCACATCTGGGATTAGACGTGCATAAGTGACTGTCACATTTATGCGAGATAAACGGCTTTGTGCTTAGTGGGGTGAAAAAACCCTCTAATATACTGCACATCTTGGATTAGACGTGCATAAGTGACTGTCAGATTTTGGCCAGAAATACGGCTTTGTGCTTACTGGGGTGAAAAAACCCTCTAATACACTGCACATCTGGGATTAGACAAGCATAAGTAACTGTCACATTTAGGCCAGAAATACGGCTTTGTGCTTACTGGGGTGAAAAAATCCTCTGATATACTGCACATCTGGGATTAGACGTGCATAAGTTACTGTGAAATTTAGGCCACAAATATCGCTGTCATATAGAGTTTAAAAAAAAAAAATATTTGAGTGCAATATTCTACATCAGGGTTTTTATTGGCAGTTAATTTTTTTTAACAGACTTAACCACTATTTACTTTGCTTTGTGAACGCTAACTATGAGGCAAACATCTAATAAGGGACGTGATCATGATCGTGGTGTTGGTGTTGGTGGAGCCTCTGGTGCAGTGAGAGGACGTGGCCGTTCTGCCACAGCTACACGTCCTACTGAACGTACTACCTCAGGTCCCGGTAGCCGCCAGAATCTACAGAGATATTTGGTCGGGCCTAATGCCGTTCTAAGGATGGTAAGGCCTGAGCAAGTACAGGCGCTAGTCAATTGGGTGGCCGACAGTGGATCCAGCACGTTCACATTATCTCCCACCCAGTCTTCTGCAGAAAGCGCACAGGTGGCGGCTGAAACCCATTCCCATCATTCTGTCACATCACCCCCGTGCATATCGGGGGTACCTGTCTGAGCCTCAGGTCATGCAGCAGTCTCTTATGCTGTTTGAAGACTCTGCTGGCAGAGTTACTCAAGGGCATCCACCTAGCCCTTCCCCAGGGGTGGAAGACATAGAATGCACTGATGCACAACCACGTATGTTTCCTGATGAGGACATGGGAATACCACCTCAGCACGTCTCTGATGACGACGAAACACAGGTGCCAACTGCTGCGTCTTTCTGCAGTGTGCAGACCGAAAAGGAGGTCAGGGAGTAAGACTGGGTGGAAGACGATGCAGGGGACGATGAGGTCCTAGACCCCACATGGAATGAAGGTCGTGCCACTGACTTTCAGAGTTCGGAGGAAGAGGCAGTGGTGAGACCGAGCCAACAGCGTAGCAAAAGAGGGAGCAGGGTGCAAAAGCAGAGCAGCCGTCGCCAAAACAGTTTGCCTGCTACTGGCCACCGTCACCAGGGACCGAGCACACCAAAGGCAGCTTCAAGGAGTTCCCTGGAATGGCACTTCTTCACACAATGTGCTGACGACAAGACCCGAGTGGTTTGCACGCTGTGCCATCAGAGCCTGGAGCAAGGCATTAACGTTCTGAACCTTAGCACAACCTGCATGACTAGGCATCTTCAGTCGTGGCCAAAAGTTTTGAGAATGACACAAATATTAGTTTTCACAAAGTTTGCTGCTAAACTGCTTTTAGATCTTTGTTTCAGTTGTTTCTGTGATGTAGTGAAATATAATTACACGCACTTCATACGTTTCAAAGGCTTTTATCGACAATTACATGACATTTATGCAAAGAGTCAGTATTTGCAGTGTTGGCCCTTCTTTTTCAGGACCTCTGCAATTCGACTGGGCATGCTCTCAATCAACTTCTGGGCCAATTCCTGACTGATAGCAACCCATTCTTTCATAAACACTTCTTGGAGTTTGTCAGAATTAGTGGGTTTTTGTTTGTCCACCCGCCTCTTGATGATTGACCAAAAGTTCTCAATGGGATTAAGATCTGGGGAGTTTCCAGGCCATGGACCCAAAATGTCAACGTTTTGGTCCCCGAGCCACTTAGTTATCACTTTTGCCTTATGGCACGGTGCTCCATCGTGCTGGAAAATGCATTGTTCTTCACCAAACTGTTGTTGGATTGTTGGAAGAAGTTGCTGTTGGAGGGTGTTTTGGTACCATTCTTTATTCATGGCTGTGTTTTTGGGCAAAATTGTGAGTGAGCCCACTCCCTTGGATGAGAAGCAACCCCACACATGAATGGTCTCAGGATGCTTTACTGTTAGCATGAGACAGGACTGACGGTAACGCTCACCTTTTCTTCTCCTGACAAGCCTTTTTCCAGATGCCCCAAACAATCGGAAAGAGGCTTGATCGGAGAATATGACTTTGCCCCAGTCCTCAGCAGTCCATTCACCATACTTTCTGCAGAAGATCAATCTGTCCCTGATGTTTTTTTTGGAGAGAAGTGGCTTCTTTGTTGCCCTTCTTGACACCAGGCCACCTTCCAAAAGTCTTCGCCTCACTGTGCGTGCAGATGCGCTCACACCTGCCTGCTGCCATTCCTGAGCAAGCTCTGCACTGGTTGCACTCCGATCCCGCAGCTGAATCCTCTTTAGGAGACGATCCTGGCGCTTGCTGGACTTTCTTGGACGCCCTAAAGCCTTCTTAACAAGAATTGAACCTCTTTCCTTGAAGTTCTTGATGATCCTATAAATTGTTGATTGAGGTGCAATCTTAGTAGCCACAATATCCTTGCCTGTGAAGCCATTTTTATGCAACGCAATGATGGCTGCACGCGTTTCTTTGCAGGTCACCATGGTTAACAATGGAAGAACAATGATTTCAATAGTGATGAGCGGGAGGTGCCATATTCGATTTCGCGATATTTCGCGAATATTCGCATGAATATTCGTGTTATATTCGTCGAAATCGAATATTCGCAATTATTCCAATTATCGCGAAATTATTTTTCGCATATTGCGAAAATTTATCTTGATAGTATAAGGCAACGTTCCTATGCTAATGACTATGGCTAGGCTAATATGTGTATATTACGAAATTTCGTAATATTGCTCTAACTTCGTCTCTTAGAATATTACGAATATTCTAAAAGACGAAGTTAGAGCAATATTAAGAACATTTGCAAAAGTCGAAATTGCGATGCGAGTAATATAACACGAAATAGTCGCATGAAGATTTAAACTTAGCACTGCTATATTCCATATTCTAGCTTAATATGGAATATAGCTGTGTTAAGTTAGCACTGCTATATTCCATATTAGGCTAGAATATGGAATATAGCTGTGCTAAATTGAAATCTTCATGCGACTATTTCGTGTTATATTACTCGCATCGCAATTTCGACTTTTGCAAATGTTCTTAATATTGCTCTAACTTCGTCTTTTAGAATATTCGTAATATTCTAAAAGATGAAGTTAGAGCAATATTACGAAATTTCGTAAAATACACATAGATTGTATTTAAGCTAATATACTGCTATAGTAATAATTTTTAATAGTGTACATATTTTACAAAACTTAAGTTCAGAAGAGGCAAAAAAAATTACAGGAAAAAAAAAGGGATTATAGCACTATATTAGCTAAATTACAATCTATATGTGTATTTTACGAAATTTCGTAATATTGCTCTAACTTCGTCTTTTAGAATATTCGTAATATTCTAAGAGATGAAGTTAGAGCAATATTACGAAATTTCTAAAAGACGAAGTTAGAGCAATATTAAGAACATTTGAAAAAGTCGAAATTGCGATGCGACTAATATAACACGAAATATTCGCATGAAGATTTCAACTTAGCACAGCTATACTCCATATTCTAGCCTAATATGGAATATAGCAGTGCTAACTTAGCACAGCTATATTCCATATTAGGCTAGAATATGGAGTATAGCAGTGCTAAGTTGAAATCTTCATGCGAATATTTCGTGTTATATTACTCGCATCGCAATTGCGACTATTGCGAAATTTCGTAAAATACACATATAGATTAGATTGTAATTTAGCTAATATGGAATATAGCAGTAAGTTGAAAACGCCACTGACTGGAGCAGCCAGGAAGCCAGGAATCCAAAGGACAGGTAAGAACAACTTTAGGGAAGTGGGAAAGAAAAAAATATAATAAAAAAAAAAAAGAAAAAAAACGAATATTCTATTTCGCGAATATATAGAACGATATTCTAAATATTCGCGAAATCTCGAAATTGCGATATTCGAGAAAAAAATTCGCAATTCGAATATTCGCGCTCAACACTAGATTTCAAGCATCACCCTCCTTTTAACATGTCAAGTCTGCCATTTTAACCCAATCAGCCTGACATAATGATCTCCAGCCTTGTGTTCGTCAACATTCTCACCTGAGTTAACAAGACGATTACTGAAATGATCTCAGCAGGTCCTTTAATGACAGCAATGAAATGCAGTGGAAAGTTTTTTTTGGGATTAAGTTAATTTTCATGGCAAAGAAGGACTGTGCAATTCATTGATCATTCTTCATAACATTCTGGAGTATATGCAAATTGCTATTATAAAAACTTAAGCAGCAACTTTTCCAATTTCCAATATTTATGTAATTCTCAAAACTTTTGGCCATGACTGTACATGCGAGACACGGGTTGCAGCGGAGTAAGCACCTTCAAAACCAAGAAAGGGCTCAGGCCCCTCCTGCTCCCTCTTCTGCTGCTGCCTCGGCCTCTTCCTCCGCCTCTGGAGGAACGTTGGCACCTGCTGCCCAGCAAACAGAGGATGTGCCACCAACAACACCACCTCCGTTACCAAGCATCTCCACCATGTCACACGGAAGCGTTCAGCTCTCCATCTCACAAACATTTGATAGAAAGCGCAAATTCCCATCTAGCCACCCTCAATCCCTGGCCCTGAATGCAAGCATTTCGAAACTACTGGCCTTTGAAATGCTGTCATTCAGGCTGGTGGAGACGGACAGCTTCAAACAGCTCATGTCGCTTGCTGTCCCACAGTACGTCATTCCCAGCCGCCACTACTTCTCCAGGAGAGCCGTGCCCTCCCTGCACAACCAAGTAGCGGATAAAATCAAGTGTGCTCTGCGTAACGCCATCTGTGGCAAGGTCCACCTAACCACAGATACGTGGACCAGTAAGCACGGCCAGGGACGTTATATCTCCCTAACTGCACACTGGGTAAATGTAGTGGCGGCTGTGCCCCAGGTGGAGAGCTGTTTGGCGCACGTCCTTCCGCCACCAAGGATCGCAGGGCATCATTCTTTGCCTCCTGTTGCCTCCTCTTCCTACTCGACTTCCTCCTCCTCTTCTACCACCTCCTCATCCGGTAAGCGACAGACCTTCACCACCAACTTCAGCACAGCCAGGGGTAAACGTCAGCAGGCCATTCTGAAACTGATGTGTTTGGGGGACAG
Organism: Bufo bufo; assembly: GCF_905171765.1. NCBI lineage: Eukaryota > Metazoa > Chordata > Amphibia > Anura > Bufonidae > Bufo > Bufo bufo. The sequence continues at coordinate 302,596,284 of NC_053391.1, forward strand.
TCCCCACACCGCGCAGGAGTTGTGGCGGGGTATAGAACAACAGACCGACGAGTGGTTGCTGCCAATGAGCCTCAAGCCCGGCCTGGTGGTGTGCGATAATGGGTGAAATCTCGTTGCAGCTCTGGGACTAGCCGGTTTGACGCACATCCCTTGCCTGGCGCATGTGCTGAATTTGGTGGTGCAGAAATTCATTCACAACTACCCCGACATGTCAGAGCTGCTGCGTAAAGTGCGGGCCGCCTGCCGCCGCTCGGCTGTCTGCTCTACAGCGTAACTTCGGCCTTCCCGCTCACTGCCTCATATGCAACGTGCCCACCAGGTGGAACTCCACCTTGCACATGCTGGAGAGACTGTGCGAGCAGCAGCAGCAGGCCATAGTGGAGTTTCAGCTGCAGCACGCACGGGTGAGTCGCACTGCGGAACAGCACCACTTCACCACCAATAACTGGGCCTCCATGCGAGACCTGTGTGCCCTGTTGCACTGTTTCGAGTACTCCACCAACATGGCCAGTGGCGATGACGCCGTTATCAGCGTTACAATACCACTACTATGTCTCTTTGAGAAAACACTTAGGGCGATGATGGAAGAGGATGTGGCCCAGGACGAGGAGGAGGAAGAGGGGTCATCTCTAACACTTTCAGGCCAGTCTTTTAGAAGTGGCTCAGAAAGAGGATTTTTGCAACAGCAGAGGCCAGGTACAAATTTGGCCAGCCAGGGCCCACTACTGGAGGACGAGGAGGATGAGGAGGAGGATGGGGATGAAGCATGTTCACAGCGGGGTGGCATCCAACGCAGCTCGGGCCCATCACTGGTGCGTGGCTGGGGGGATATGGAGGACGCAGACGATACGCCTCCCACAGAGGACAGCTTGTCCTTACCTCTGGGCAGCCTGGCACACATGAGCGACTACATGCTGCAGTGCCTGCGCAACGACAGCAGAGTTGCCCACATTTTAACGTGTGCTGACTACTGGGTGGCCACCTTGTTGGATCCCCGTTACAAAGACAATGTGCCGTCCTTAATTCCCTCACTGGAGCGTAATCGGAAGATGCACGACTACAGGCGCATGCTGGTAGACGTGCTTCTGAGAGCATTCCCGACTGATGCCGGGGGACAAGTGGAAGCACAAGGTGAAGGCAGGGGAGGAGGAAGAGGTCGCCAACACAGCTGTGTCAGCGCCAGCACCTCAGAAGGCAGGGTTAGCATGGCCAACATGTGGAAAAGCTTTATCACCTCGCCGCAACAACCGGCCCCAACTGCTGATATGGAGCGTGTTAGCAGGAGGCAGCATTTGAACAACACGGTGGAACAGTACCTGTGCGCATGCCTACACGTACTGACTGATGGTTCTGCCCCATTCATCTTCTGGGTCTCCAAATTGTCCACATGGCCAGAGCTTGCCCTGTATGCCTTGGAGGTGCTGGCCGGCCCGGCAGCCAGTGTACTCTCTGAACTTGTATTTAGCAGGAGGCGTCATTACAGACAGACGCAGCCGCCTGTCCACAGCCAACGTGGACAAGCTCACGTTCATTAATATGAACCAGGCTTGGATCCCTCAGGACTTGTCTGTACCTTGTGCAGAATAGACAGTACTAACAGCCTCAACCATCCATCCTTGTACTTAAGTGCACTTATCCCTTTTTTTTTTTATAAGTCCCAATATTTTGTGGGATACCCCTATGTAAAAATACAAAATAACACACATCTGTTTTTTTAAGATCTTTTATGCTTTTTTTTTTATTAATTTCCCATCCACATTTGTTTGCAGAGCATTTGCCATGCTCTTAAGCACATTTTGCTGCCTTTTGCAGCCCTCTAGCTCTTTCCATGACATTTTTACAGCCATTTTAGTGCTCAAAAGTTCGGGTCCCCTTGACTTCAATGGGGTTTGGGGTCAAGTTTGGGTTTCGAACCCAAATTTTTTTTTCAAGTTCGGCCAAACCTGCCGAACCCGAACATCCAGGTGTCCGCTCAACTCTACTCTTTACAGAACTGTTTCAGTTCAGCAATATTCTTGGGATGTCTGGTGTGAATCACTTTCTTGAGGTCATGCCACAGCATCTTAATCGGGTTGAGGTCAGGACTCTGATTGGGCCACTCCAGAAGGCGTATTTTCTTCTGTTTAAGCCATTCTGTTGTTGATTTACTTGTTTGCTTTGGGTCGTTGTCCTGTTGCAACACCCATCTTCTGTTGAGCTTCAGCTGGTGGACAGATGGCCTTCAGTTCTCCTGCAAAATGTCTTGATAAACTTGGGAATTCATTTTTCCTTCGATTATACCAATCCGTACAGGCCCTGATGCATCAAAGCAGCACCAAACCATGATGCCCCCACCCCCATACTTCACAGTTGGGATGAGGTTTTGATGTTGGTGTGCTGTGCCTCTTTTTCTCCACACATAGTGTTGTGTGTTTCTTCCAAACAACTCAACTTTGTTTTCATCTGTCCACAGAATATTTTGCCAGTACTGCTGTACTGGTGCTATTGTGCAAACTGTAAACGTGCAGCAATGTTTTTTTTTAAACAGCAGTGACTTCCTCTGTGGTATCTTCCCATGAAATCCATTCTTGTCTAGTGTTTTATGTATCGTAGATTCGCTAACAGGGATGTTAGCATATGCCAGAGACTTTTGTAAGTCTTTAGCTGACACTCTAGGATTCTTCTTCACCTCATTGAGCAGTCTGCGCTGTGCTCTTGCAGTCATCTTTACAGGACGGCCAATCATAGGAAGAGTAGCAGAAGTGCTGAACTCTCTCCATTTATAGACAATTTGTCTTACCCTGGACTGATGAACAGCAAGGCATTTGGAGATACTTTTATGACCCTTTCCAGCTTTATGCAAGTCAACAATTCTTAATCGGAGGTCTTCTGAGAGCCCTTTTGTGCGAGGCATCATTCACATCAGGCAATGCTTCTTGTGAGAAGCAAACCCACAACTGGTGTGTGTTTTTTATAGGGCAGGGCAACTGTAACCAACACTTCCAATATCATCTCATTGATTTGACTCCAGTTGGCTGACACCTCACTCCAATTAGCTCTTGGAGATGTCATTAATCTAGGTGTTCACATACTTTTTCCACCTGCACCTGGAATGTTTACATGGTGTGTTCAATAAAAACATGGTAACATTTAATTCTTTGTGTGTTATTAGTTTAAGCAGACTGTGATTGTCTATTGTTGTGACTTAGATGAAGATCAGATCACATTTTATGACCAATTTGTGCAGAAATCCATATCATTCCAAAGGGTTCACATAATTTTTCTTGCAACTGTAGGTAAGGGTGGTGGAATTTCTAATCATGGACAAACATTTTATATATTTCTTTAAAAAGTGTCTCTAGCTACACTTCTGCAATATATTTTATTCTTACTGTGCAGTAGGTGTCATTCAGATGGTGCAGCCAATTGGTGTAGTTCAGTTGCTGCAGTCCAGTTTAATAGTCTGGGACATCTACTCCTAAAACAGAACAAGCAAGAACCTGTAAATATAGGAAGGAAGACACCATGTAAAAATGCTTCCCATAGACTGAGTTTCAGATTAACACCAACTCTTCTCCCCACTGCTCAACTATACGGCCCAGTAGCCTCCACTATGAACAGTGTTATAAGAAAACATGAAAAGTGATTGTCTAAGATTAGAAGAAGCATATGCTTTTTTCCAGAAAAGATTTAGTCTGCCCATAGGCTGTGCCTAGTATCGCAGCTTGGCTCGCTTCAGTTGAATGGAACTGAGCTATGTGAGGGCTTGATTTTTGTGTGACGACTTATGGTTTTCATTAGTATCATTTAGGGGTACAGTTTAATTTTTTTTATAGCCTTTTATTCATTTTTTTGGGGTGGCAAATAGCAAAAAGCAGCAATTCTGGCTAAGTTTTTATGTTGTTTTTTTTTTAAGAAGCCTTTTTCGTTGCTCGTAGCTCGTACTCTGGCAGCAACCCAGTCCGGCTGTCTCCAGCATGAATGCTGGTTGTCGTCCCGGACAAGAAATGCTGTACCATGCATTTTTTTTCTGGCTGAACACTGGCATTTATACCGGAAAGCGGCCACATCACTGCCAGATCCGGTGAACTCAGAATTCTGTTCATCCGCTGGAGTTCACGGCAATGCTAATGTGAACCCAGCCTTAGACTGCTACGGTTCATAAGCCCCTAGCTTTGAATCTGTTGTATGGGCTACAATCACATCCATATCTCCTTATAGGTAAGGGTGGTGGGTGGTGTTTCTAATCGTGGACAATAATTTTTATTTATTTTTGTCTTTATTTAAAAAGTGTTGTAGCTAACATTTTTTTCTTACTGTGCAGGTTTTAGTCAAGATGGTGTAGTCCAGCTGGTGTACTTGAAGATGGTGGCAGGTCCAGTTGGTGTAGTTGGGTTGGTGCAGTCCAGTTGGTGTACTTCAGATGATGCAGACAGTTGGTGTTGTTCAGATGGTGCAGTCCAGTTTAATGGTCTGCCAGTATCTACTCTGATGGACGAACAAGCAAGAACCTATGAATAATAATGAATAAAATTCTCATTACATCCCTATATTTGGGAATAGTTCATGGCACTGAATATCTTGCATGTGTTTCAAAACTTCAAGTGGTCTGACAAAATCTTTGCTTATAGTTGGTTTGATATGTGCAGCTCTTCACACAACCTGGTTGCCATTTATATCATGTTGTATTTGGGAGGTACTATCTCTCCTTGTGGAGAGTGCCGTTAATTTGTGTGAGGAGGCTATTAGGTCATACATGCTCCTCCAGAATTCTGTGAAGAAAGAAAGGAAATTAGCTCTTAACAAGCTCTGCCTCTAATGCCACCGAGATATAAGGCAGCTCTCCTATTGGTCAATGTTCGACCCTTTAACTAGAGACAGGAACTGGGATAACAATTAAGCCAGCATCTCATCTACAGACAGCTGTTTCAGGGTTGTTGTCCCCTCATCAGTGCAGAGCAAAGAGTACTGGCTTAACTGGGTAAGAGGTCTAAGTCAGGATGTTGGGGGGGTACTATCGTCTCCTTGGGGAGAGCATCTTAATTGGCGTGAGGAGGTTTATAGGTCATACATGCTCCTCTGGAATTTCTGGGAAGAAAGGGATCGCAAATGAGCTCTTAACAAGCTCTGCCTTTAATGCCACCAGATGTAAGGTAGAGAAAAAATCTGGCAGCTCTATAAAGTAAAGAAAGAAAAAGGAGAGGCAGGTGCAAGCTCAAAGGGACTAGACTATTGTCGCAATGTACATAAATGGCAAACAGGCAGCACTCGAAAAAAAAATTAAAAAATTCTTTATTCACCATGTAAGATAGATGACGTTTTTCGGCTCAGCCTTAGAGCCGTTTCTCAAAAAGACTTTACACTTCTATGATGACGATAGGGGCAATGCAGTTATTCAAAACATGCTACAAAACAATCTGCATTTTTCAGATGAGGCACAAACACTTCAATTTGTTCACTTCTTTAGATTGTGTTATGTTTACAATTATTTTCTATTTCAAAAAGGATTTTTATATCCAACAACAAGTGCGGGGCCAATCCGTTCTGTAATGCGGATCCGTTTTGTCACGTTCGGTTCGTTTTTGCATCCGTTTAGCAGTTGAGGTAGCGTCTCAAAGTGTCCCCCCACCTTTATGTATTCAGATCCCCAGGGTTGTCCATTAACTTTGAAGCATTGAAATCCTCCATTTGGTTGAAATTCTAAGTCGGTCCGGTTTCAGCTCTGATCACGGACCACACCTTTCGGACTCTTGTACACGACTACATGCACTAAAAGATGTATAGTGTTCGTTAGCGGGCCATAGGTCCCGGAGCGCCATTGATCGTGCGTACGGGAGTACATAGCATTTATGATGCTGTCCATGTTGTGCAGCACAGTGGCTATTGTCCCGCACTCATATGATCTAATGAGTGCTAGACAATAGCCCCGCGGCAGCCTGTAAACTATGATGCTGTGTACACCGTGCATAATTCCCATGACCCTTTCTCTAGCATGATTTTAAACTCATGCAAACTGCTTGGGCGTCATTGAGTACATCGAAATTGTATTATGCTTGTCCCTCTGACTGTAGGGGACTGGCCAAAACAGGGGAGCCAAACGCTCCTCTGTCTCAGAGAGTCCCTTACACTCAGACGGAGAGAACAGTTGTCCCTCTGACTGTAGGGGGCTGGCCAAAACAAGGGAGCCAAATGCTCCACTGTCTCAGACAGCCCCTTAAAATAAATGCTTTTTACAGTCCTTAAAAAAAATTACCTACTTGGTGCAATGGTACATCGCAGGAACTTTAGGGCCACCGTATACATGTATGTAGGCCCTGAGGCTGCTCCGCAGCCACTCGGGGCCTGAACCTCCTTGTTATAGTCCCTCCTAAAGTGGTCCTGGATAGATCGCCACCGCATGGTAACCTGTTTGCCTGATGAAAAAAAAACATAAAAATAATAATTTGCATGATGTAAGGTTAACAACAATATGAATGTAGTAAAATACATATTGCTGTACTTACCACATTTCTTCTGAGCCGCCGCATTTAGATCCCCCCAGGTCTCAAAAAGATCTGAACATATGTCCCTCCAGAGCCGCTGGGTGCGATGATGATCAGCGTGGTGCAGTCGAGTGGTCCCCATAAAGATGGCCCCACCAGTTGGATGAGGAGCTCGTAATCAACGTGAGGGACAACAAACTCCTCATTTTCCCTGGTGGAGCCTCTGAAACCCTGAAAGAAAAAGAAAGAAAAAATTAACTGAAAATCTGAAAACAAAATGCAAATTACAACTATTTAATCAAGACTTACACATCTACGACTGCCACGCACACTCCCACGAACTCGGAGCGACTGGGGGATCCTAGCTGGCGGCTCTAAAACAAAAACAAAAAATGGTTTAACCATAATGTATTTTAAAAAAATATATATAAATGTTGTAAGGCTGATTTGTCACCTGCATTTGTGGTAGGGGCGGAGGCACTTCATATACGAGCTACAGCCTCACTTATAGGCATGCGCTCTCAGTTGCAGAGGGGGCTCACACCAACAGCAGCTACGCTGAAGTGTGCTCAACTCGTAAGTATGCATGGGCCACGGTGCCCTGAGCCAGCCAAGAGTTTCTTACGGTAAGCGCAACTCGTGGCTCAAGGACAACCGCCCGCTCTGGGTTTGTTTCTCGCTGGGCTTGCAGGGTCGGGTAGGGCCTCAAGCACACGATCATTCTGATCTCCCTCCCTGCGTTTTCCTTACCTGCACTCGCGACCACGCCATCGGCTTCCTGCACGTGCGGCACACTCACGTCTCGCACTGGTGTGGCTGTTTCGTCTGTCTGTTAGTTCGCCACCCTGGTCTCTCGTTCTCACCGCTTCTATTGTTCGCAGTCACGGGGTTCTGCCTCCAGCGTTCTCTACCCCACCGGCTATGCTCCTTGGATCCGTCTGTCTGGCACTCAGCTGCCATGTTTGTACCAGCATTGCCAGGAGGAAAAATCGAGGGATAGCAACAGTTCTGTTTAAAGCATAGCTATTTTACTGGAGAGCGGTTCTGTTACAAAAAAAAAAAAAAAGCGGTCGTGGTGCTTGGGTGAGCTGTTTTTTGTGTTACTGTTGCATTCATGCCTCGGTTCGTATTCACTCAGCTTGGTCTCCTTGCCTTTGCTAGCCAAAACAATCTGCTTTGATTTACTTCAGCTGAAGCCAATAATTCAATAGGAGTGAGTTCCTAATAGGTATAGGAAGTTTTACTATTCACTTTGTATGTTTTGGTGAAGGGTCATGATTAGCAAATGAAATTTGTCTTCTTCTTTCTGCATCTGGATTTTAGTTTTCACAAAAAAAAAAAAAAGGGGAAATACAGGTAAGATGGCGTTGGGTGTGATGACGTCACGTCGTAGGGCCTGTGACGCGCGGCGCTGCTACGAATTGCTTGATTTGTTGCCCCGAGTTGTTCATGCACCGGAAACCGATGCGTCACGGCTTTTCCCCGGACTTCCCGATCTCTTACAGGAGCAGTTCGCACTCCACGCCCCCGTACCGCTTTGCCGGCAGACGCCGCCGTTCTCCAGGCAGCCGCTCTCTCCTCTCCACCACCCCCCCGCCGCCATGGCCACTCCTCCGAGAGTCGAGGCCAATCCCGCTCCTGCTCCAGTCCCAGCTGCTCCTGCTCCAGACCCGGCACTCTCGCTCTAGAACCCGCCGTTCCAGATCCCCCGTTCCCGCATTAACGGTACTCAGGCCGGCACCGCCCCCTTGGTGGCACTCGCCGGTACGAGGGCTGCAGGAGCAACCAGCTTCAGGGCTCCCCCAGTTACCGCTCCAGTCCAGCCAGTGACCATCATCCTCTGGCCAGAAGAAATGACAGGTACTTTAGTCTGCAGTCGGTCTCAAGTTGGAGCAGGCGCTAGGGCTCAATAACCACCTCAGCCCCCCTAGCTTAAACACCCTTAATGGCCAGACCACTTTTTACAATTCTGCACTACACTACTTTCACGGCTTATTGCTCGGTCATACAACTTACCACCCAAATTAATTTTACCTCCTTTTCTTCTCACTAATAGAGCTTTCATTTGGTGGTATTTCATTGCTGCTGACATTTTAACTTTTTTTGTTATTAATCGAAATGTAACGAAATTTTTGCAAAAAAAATGAAATTTTTCACTTTCAGTTGTAATTTTTTTTTAAAAAAAAATACATTTCTATATAAATTTTTCTCTAAATTTATTGTTCTACATGTCTTTGATAAAATAAAATGTTTGGGTAAAAAAAAAATGGTTTGGGTAAAAGTTATAGCGTTTACAAACTCTGACTTTCTGAGCACCTGTCATGTTTCCTGAGGTTCTACAATGCCCAGACAGTAGAAAAAACCCACAAATGACCCCATTTCGGAAAGTAGACACCCTAAGGTATTCGCTGATGGGCATAGTGAGTTCATAGAACTTTTTATTTTTTTTCACAAGTTAGCGGAAAATGATGAGTTTTTTTTGTTTGTTTCTTTTTTCCTTACAAAGTCTCATATTCCACTAACTTGTGACAAAAAATAAAAACTTCCATGAACTCACTATGCCCATCTTGAAATACCTTGGGGTGTCCTTCTTTCCAAAATGGGGGTCACTTGTGGGGTAGTTATACTGCCCTGGCATTTTAGGGGCCCTAATGCGTGAGAAGAAGTCTGGAATCCAATTGTGTAAAAAATGCCCTGTAAAATCCTAAAAGTACTCATTGGAATTTGGGCCCCTTTGCCCACCTAGGCTGCAAAAAAGTGTCACACATGTGGTATCGCCGTACTCAGGAGAAGTAGGGCAATGTGTTTTGGGGTGTATTTTTACATATACCCATGCTGGGTGAGAGAAATATGTCTCTAAAAGTCAACTTTTCCCATTTTTTTATACAAAGTTGCCATAGAGAGATATTTCTCTCACCCAGCATGGGTATATGTAAAAATACACCCCAAAACACATTGCCCAACTTCTCCTGAGTACAGCGATACCACATGTGTGACACTTTTTTGCAGCCTAGGTGCGCAAAGGGGCCCAAATTCCAATGAGTATCTTTTAGGAGGGCATTTGGATTCCAGACTTCTTCTCACGCTTTAGGGCCCCTAAAATGCCAGGGCAGTATAAATACCCCACATGTGACCCCATTTTGGAAAGAAGACACCCCAAGGTATTCAATGAGGGGCATGGCGAGTTCATAGAAGTTTTTGTTTTTTTTTTGGCACAAGTTAGCGGAAATTTATATTTTTTTGTTTTTTCTCACAAAGTCTCCCTTTCCGCTAACTTGTGACAAAAAATAAAATCTTCTATGAACTCGCCATGCCCCTCACAAAATACCTTGAGGTGTCTTCTTTCCAAAATGGGGTCACATGTGGGGTATTTATACTACCCTGGCATTTTAGGGGCCCTAAAGCGTGAGAAGAAGTCTGGAATATAATGTCTAAAAATTTTATGCATTTGGATTCCGTGAGGGGTATGGTGAGTTCATGTTAGATTTTATTTTTTGTCCACAAGTTAGTGGAATATGAGACTTTGTAAGAAAGAAACAAAAAAAATATAAATAAAAAAATATCAATTTCGCTAACTTGTGCCCAAAAAATGTCTGAATGGAGCCTTACAGGGGGGTGATCAATGACAGGGGGTGATCAGGGAGTCTATATGGGGTGATCACCTCCCTGTCATTGATCACCCCCCTGTCATTGATCACCCCCTGTAAGGCTGCATTCAGATGTCCGTATGTGTTTTGCGGATCCACGGATCCAGGATCGGATCCGCAAAACACATACGGACGTCTGAATGGAGCCTCACATGGGGGTGATCAATGACAGGGGGGGTGATCAGGGAGTCTATATAGGGTGATCACCCCCCTGTCATTGATCACCCCCTGTAAGGCTCCATTCAGACGTCCGTATGTGTTTTGCGGATCCGATCCATGGATCCGTGGATCCGCAAAACACATATGGACCTCTGAATGGAGCCAGCCTTACAAGGGGGTGATCAATGACAGGGGGGTGATCAGGGAGTCTATATGGGGTGATCACCCCCCTGTAAGGCTCCATTCAGACATCAGTATGTGTTTTTGCGGATCCTATCCAAGGAACGGGACATGGCTAGCTTGGTATCCAACCTTGTGCAAAATGGGGAGTTTGCGGTTGTGCAAATAGACTGTTGCGGTTGTTTGTGGTGCGTTAAAACGGGGAGTTTGGTCTGTCACTGTGAAGCGGGCGTAACCCTTACACTACCTGATCGATACAACATCATACCTGATGTCTTAAAGCACATTATTCCAAACAATTTAGGAATTTTAGGTGATTTATGCCCTTTATGGATTAAAACCAGACTCTGCGTCAACTATGTAATTTTCCATGGGAGTTTTGCCATGGATACCCCTCCGGCATGCCACAGTCCAGGTGTTAGTCCCACTTTTCCATCACTATTGTGGCCAGAAAGAGTCCCTGTGGGTTTAAAAATTTGCCTGCCTATTGAAGTCTATGGCGGTTCGCCCGGTCTCCCTCCCGTTCGCGAACATTTGCGAAAATTCGCGTTCGCCGCTCACGAACGGAAAATTTTATGTTCGCGACATCTCTATTGATAAGTTCTCATCACTTGGTAGATTCATCCGGCTCATGTTTTCAAATTATCAATGTTGCCTGCCTGTCTTGTTGTTAGGCTCGACGCTCATCACAACACAGACCAAACCGTCCAATGTTTCTTGCCTGGTTTGTTTATTCAGGTTACGTTATCGATCATTAATGTCTGTCACCTGTTTACGTCTTTCAGGCTGCGTTCATTGGTCATTGATATCTGCTGCCTGTTTACTCTATTCAGGCATACGTTTATTATTTAATGTCCGTTGCCTGTTTACGTTATTCAGGCTTACATTTATTTAATTACTAATGTCTGTTGCCTGTTTGCATTATTTAGGCTTACGTTCACTAACTTCTAATGTCTGTTGTCTATTTACATTATTCAAGCTTACGTTTATTGATTACCGTTGCTTGTTTATGTTATTCAGGCTTACGTTTACTAACAACCAATGTCTGTTGCTTGTTTACGTTTTTCAGGCTTACGTTTGCTAACTACTAATGTCTGTTGCCTGTTTACATTATGTCACCTGCTTAGGTTATTCAGGCTTACGTTTACCAACTACCAATGTCTGTTGCCTGTTTACATTATTCAGGCTTACATTTACTAACTTCCAATGTCTGTCGCCTGTTTACGTTATTCAGGTCCACGTTTATTATTCAATGTCTGTCGCCGGTTTACGTTATTCTGGCCTCCGGTATCAATCATCATGTCTGTTGCCTGTCACGTTTCAGGCTCACGTTCATTAATCAGTATTGTCATGTCGCCGGTCTATTTTATTCAGGCCCACGTTGATTGATATCTGTCACCTGTTTACGTTATTCAGGCTTACGTTTACTAACCACCAATGTTTGTTGCCTGTTTTACGTCATTCAGGCTTACGTTTGCTAACTACTAATGTCTGTTGCCTGTTTACGTTATTTAGGTTTACGTTACCAACTACCAATATCTGTTGCCTGCTTACGTTATTCAGGCTTACGTTCATCGATCATTGATATCTGTCGCCTGCTTACGTTATTCAGGCTTACGTTTACTAACTACCAATGTCTGTTGCCTGTTTACGTTATTCAGGTCCACGTTTATTATTCAATGTCTGTCGCCGGTTTACGTTATTCTGGCCTATGGTATCAATCATCATGTCTGTTGCCTGTTACGTTTCAGGCTCACGTTTATTAATTAGTATTGTTCTGTCGCCTGTCTTTTATTCAGGCCCACGTTGATTGATATCTGTCGCCTGTTTACGTTATTCAGGCTTAGGTTTGCTAACTACTAATGTCTGTGCCTGTTTGCGTTATTCAGGCTTACGTTCACTAACTTCTAATGTCTGTTGGCCTGTTTACGTTATCAGGGCTTACGTTCACTAACTTCTAATGTCTGTTGCCTGTTTACGTTATCAGGCTTACGTTCACTAACTTCTAATGTCCGTTGCCTGTTTACGTTATTCAGGCTTATGTTTGCTAACTACCAATATCCGTTGCCTGTTTACGTTATTCAGGCTTACGTTCACTAACTTCTGATGTCTGTTGCCTGTTTACGTTATTCAGGCTTACGTTTTCTATCAACCAAGGTCTGTTGCCTGTTTACGTTATTCAGGCTCACGTTCATTAATTACTAATGTTTGATGCCTGTTTGCGTTATTCAGGCTTACGTTACTAACTTCTAATGTCTGCTACCTGTTCACGTTATTCAGGCTTACGTTAATTGGTTACTGTTGCCTGTTTATGTTATTCAGGCTTACGTTTACTAACAACTAATGTCGGTTGCCTGTTTACGTTATTCAGGTTTACGTTTACTAACTACTAAGGTCTGTTGCCTGTTTACGTTACTTAGGCTTGAGTTTTTAAATTTCTAATGTCTGTGGCCTGTTTACATTATTCAAACTTACTTTTATTAATCCCGAATGTCCATTGACTGTTACGTTTATTCAAGCTTTCGTTTATCAAATGTCTGTTGCTTGTCACGTTCTTCAGGTTCACTTTCTATCGCTAATGTCTGTCGCTCCCCCGCTACAAGTGTTTCAGAACTCAATGTCTCGGTCGACCCTTCCATCCAGGGTCCAAGCAGTAAAAAAGAATTTTTTTTTTTTTGTCGCAGCTGCTTTGTCTTGATTTAATTTCTCCATGCTTTCTTTCAGGTCATGCGGGGGGAGGAACAAGTAGGGCTATCCTCTCCAGCATTTCAGTCTCTGATCACTGTCAAAAGGCATACATCTCTTCAGCCAAGTCCCTCGTGCAAAAGTCGTGGTCTATTAATACGGTTATAAGTTACAAAACCGCCTGGAGCATTAATAGCAAATTTGCACTCCTTCACCCACAGGAGGGCATCGACAGGACCTCGTACATTATGACCTTCTTAGCTTATTGCCATATTGGCCTTAGACTCTCTCACAACACAGTTAAATTGTATTTGGCCTAACCTCAGACTACCCTACAACCACGTTGAATCGGGTTTTGGACAAGGTCCAGCATTTCCTCACGGTAGAAGATTCAGATAGTAGGTCGGTCTTCACGTCTTAAGCGTTAAAACAATTCTCAGGGGCACACAGTAGAACAACGCGCGGACCATGGCTAGCAGATAGCTGTTGTCTGGGGAACTATTCAAGGATTCTCTTCCTATCTACATGGTTCTTTGGCCCTCATTCCTGCATAGTCTAGGCAGTTAGGTTTAGGTCCCATGATCTCCTGAGGGTAGGGCATTGCCAGTACTCGCACTAGAGCCAAAACTTTACAGGTTCAGTTGGTTTTCATGATCCATTTCTCAATGTATTCCCGGTACTCCATTCCGCTTCGGGGCAGTATCTGCAATATTGAGCATTATGTCTCTGGCCTTGTCATCCACAAGACGGGTTGTAGGTCTCCTTCTGGCCTTGCCTCACACACCCCGAATTTTTGTTCTAGATCCCTGACGCCTTGCAGTTGGCTTGGGGTTCAGTTTGCACATGCCATTCGAGTTCTTTTCCTACCCTACTTGGCTTGGTTTTCGTCCACTTATAGGCCTACCCTCGATCATGGCTTAGGGCACACAACAGCCATTTAGTCAGGTTAGTTAAGACACGCCTAGCTGGGTTAGGTTGTTCCCGTTGTTTCTCTCCCCAGGGTTCTTCGGACATCTCTTGGCCGTAGCCATGACCACAAATATATATATATATATATATATATATATAGATAGATATATATACACTGCTCAAAAAAATAAAGGGAACACTTAAACAACACAATGTAACTCCAAGTCAATCACAATTCTGTGAAATCAAACTGTCCACTTAGGAAGCAACACTGAGTGACAATCAATTTCACATGCTGTTGTGCAAAATGGGATAGACAACAGGTGGAAATTATAGGCAATTAGCAAGACACCCCCAATAAAGGAATGGTTCTGCAGGTGGTGACCACAGTCCACTTCTCAGTTCCTATGCTTCCTGGCTGATGTTTTGGTCACTTTTGAATGCTGGCGGTGCTTTCACTCTAGTGGTAGCATGAGGCGGTGTATAAAACCCACACAAGTGGCTCAGGTAGTGCAGCTTATCCAGGATGGCACATCAATGTGAGCTGTGGCAAGAAGGTTTGCTGTGTCTGTCAGTGTAGTGTCCAGAGCATGGAGGCGCTACCAGGAGACAGGCCAGTACATCAGGAGACGTGGAGGAGGCCGTAGGAGGGCAACAACCCCAGCAGCAGGACCGCTACCTCCGCCTTTGTGCAAGCGGAGCACTGCCAGAGCCCTGCAAAATGACCTCCAGCAGGCCACAAATGTGCATGTGTCTGCTCAAACGGTCAGAAACAGACTCCATGAGGGTGATATGAGGGCCCGATGTCCACAGGTGGGGGTTGTGCTTACAGCCCAACACCGTGCAGGACGTTTGGCATTTGCCAGAGAACACCAAGATTGGCAAATTCGCCACTGGCGCCCTGTGCTCTTCACAGATGAAAGCAGGTTCACACTGAGCACATGTGACAGACGTGACAGAGTCTGGAGACGCCGTGGAGGACGTTCTGCTGCCCTGCAACATCCTCCAGCATGACCGGTTTGGCATTGGGTCAGTAATGGTGTGGGGTGGCATTTCTTTGGAGGGCCGCACAGCCCTCCATGTGCTCGCCAGAGGTAGCCTGACTGCCATTAGGTACCCGAGATGAGATCTCAGACCCCTTGTGAGACCATATGCTGGTGCGGTTGGCCCTGGGTTCCTCCTAATGCTAGACCTCATGTGGCTGGAGTGTGTCAGCAGTTCCTGCAAGACGAAGGCATTGATGCTATGGACTGGCCCGCCCATTCCACAGACCTGAATCCAATTGAGCACATCTGGGACATCATGTCTCGCTCTATCCACCAACGTCACGTTGCACCACAGACTGTCCAGGAGTTGGCAGATGCTTTAGTCCAGGTCTGGGAGGAGATCCCTCAGGAGACCGTCCGCCACCTCATCAGGAGCATGCACAGGCGTTGTAGGGAGTTCATACACGCACGTGGAGGCCACACACACTACTGAGCCTCATTTTGACTTGTTTTAAGGACATTACATCAAAGTTGGATCAGCCTGTAGTGTGTTTTTCCACTTTAATTTTGAGTGTGACTCCAAATCCAGACGTCCATGGGTTGAAAAATTTGATTTCCATTTTTTTATTTTTGTATGATTTTGTTGTCAGCACATTCAACTATGTAAAGAACAAAGTATTTCAGAAGAATATTTAATTAACTCAGATCTAGGATGTGTTATTTTTGTGTTCCCTTTATTTTTTTGAGCAGTGTATATACAGGTGAAACTCGAAAAATTAGAATATCGTGAAAAAGTCCATTTATTTCAGTAATGCAAATTAAAAGGAATTGCATTAATGCAGCTTAAAATTAAAATTTTGTGAAAAGGTTCAATATTCTAGGCTCAAAGTGTCACACTCTAGTCAGCTAATTAATCCATACCCCCTGAGCAAAGGGTATCTCAAAATTGTGACTTTGGGGTTTCATAACATAAGCTGTAAGCCATAATCATCCAAATTATAACAAATAAAGGCTTGAAATATCTCGCTTTGCATGTAATGAGTCTATCTCATATTAATTTCACCTTTTAAGTTGCATTACTGAAATAAATGAACTTTGCACAATATTCTAATTTTTCTAGTTTCAACTGTATACTTACTACTTGATGGCCCTGGTCCAGGCTTGGTCCCCAAGTGCCATCAGGCCCCCCAAAGTGCCATCAGGCCCCCCAAGTGCCATCAGCCCCCCCAGTGCCTGCAACCCCTAAGTGCCAGCATCCCCCTCCAGTGCCAGCCACCCCCCCATTGCCAGCAGCCACCCCCATAGACAGCAGCCCTCCCAGTGCCAGCCACCCCCCTCCAGTGCTAGCAGCCACCTCCTGTGCCAGCAGCCCCCCAGTGCCAGCCACCCCCCTTCCAGTGCCTGCAGCCACCCCCAGTGCCAGCAGCCCCCCCAGTGCCAGCAGCCAGCCCCAGAGCCAGCAGCCACCCCCAGAGCCAGCCCCCCATGCCTGCAGCACCCCTCAGAGCCAACAGCCACCCCCAGAGCTACCCCACCCAGTTCCAGCTACCCCACCCAATGCCAGCCACCCCCCCAGTCCCAGCAGCCACCCCCAGAGCCAGCAGCCTCCCCCAGAGCCAGCAGCCACCCCCCCTCCAGTGCCAGCCACCCCCTCCAGTGACAGCCACCCCCTTCCAGTGCCAGCCAGCCCCTCCCAGTGCCAGCAGCCACTCCCAGTGCCAGGATCCCCCCGAGTGCCAGCAGCCACCCCTAGTGCCAGCAGCCACCCCCAGAGCCAGCTGCCACCCCCAGTGCCAGCAGCCACCCCCAGAGCCAGCTGCCACCCCCAGAGCCAGCAGCCACCCCCAGAGCCAGCAGCCACCCCCAGTGCCAGCAGACCCCCCGGTGCCAGCCACCCCCCTCCCAGAGGCAGCAGCCACCCCCAGAGGCAGCAGCCACCCCCAGTGCCAGCAGCCCCACCAAGTGCTAGCTGCTTCCTGATAGGTAGATAGATTGATAGATAGATAGATAGATAGATAGATAGATAGATAGATAGATAGAACGAACAGATAGATAGATAGAGAAATAGATAGAAAAAGATAAAGACAGAAAACAGACAAACTTCCAATACTTACTGTAGCGGAGAGGCCGTATAATCCACAATAACTCTGCTGGTAGACAGGAACAGCATACAATAATCCGGGTAGCCTTACAATAATCCCTTTTTCCCAAGAACTAGACGACACAAAGCTTGGGAGTCAACTAACTTTATTTAGGCATAGCACACCTACTTTAAACCCCCCAACAGCCTCATTTACATACAATAGGGCACATAGATTACTATGGTACAAGGAAGGGTGGGGCCAGACAATAGCAAGGGCTGATGGGAGATTGAGGAGGGACAGAGCAGCTAGTTTAAACTGGTCTCCCAGTGTCCCTGAGACAACACCCTGCTAGGGAAACAATGGGACAGGAAAAAGGGGGAGGGGAAGAGGCACAGAAAAGCAATGCATTTAACATAGTAAAGCAAGATATATACAAAGACATTCTATAAGTGGCTAGGTTTGCCACACTTACCAGTGTACACCAAGTCGCTCCTCCAAGATCGCCGACGATGCTGGGGAGGAAGGAATAATACTGGGCATGCGCAGAGACCTGAACGTTTTGAAACTGATCCGTCTCAAAGCGGAGCCAGTACAAACGGATCCGTCCCCATTGACTTCAATTGTGTTTCAGGACGGATCCGTTTGGCTCCGCATCGTCAGGCGGACACCAAAACGCTGCAAGCAGCGTTTTGGTGTCCGCCTCCAAAGCGGCACGGAGACCGAACGCAGGCAAACTGATGCATTCTGAGCGGATCCTTATCTATTCAGAATGCATTAGGGCAAAATTGATCCATTTTTGACCGCTTGTGAGAGCCCTGAAATGGATCTCACAAACTGAAACCAAAACGCCAGTGTGAAAGTAGCCTTAAAGAGTCGAACATTGATAGCTGCTCCAAAATAATTGAAAAGTATTTTGCTTTCTTTACCTTGTCTAATATGTTGTTTTTAACTTGAGGCCATTAAAATAATGATCTATTTTTGAAAAGGATTACTACAGTAATGGGTGAAGGTTTTCTGAGACATTAGAAATTAATTAAAGGATCTTTAATTACTGGTTCAAATTTTGCAAGAAGTTGAATCAGACCAAGAAAGTTGCCATTATTTGGTGTATTCAGTTTATTGGATGACCCACAAAATGGCAAATTTTTGCTTGCCATAACTGCCATAATTTTTCCAGGACATCTCCCCAACGTTTAGTTTCCTGATTTCTCTGGGTTTGCAAATGTTTGTCAATGCCTTATACCTTTTTCAAGTTGTTTTCTGCATAAATCAATTTCTGATGGGTAGAAGAAGATTCATGCATTGTTAGATATTCACCAATATGCTGACATTTATCAATGCCTTCAGTTCAAAATTTTGATTTTGGACTGGGGTTGAATAACTTAATAGCAACAGCGGTAAATTCTGTTAGTAGACAAAGAATACTGAACCCATCACCTAGGCACCTGCTCTGTGTTTGGCAAAACTAAAAAAAACATGGAAAGCGGAAAAATGCCCCTTATTATGATCTTTTGGGTAAACAAAATTGGCAGGAGATACTACACCTATAAGATATAGTTTATAAAGCTAAAGTGCCATGCACAATGCTGTACTATAAGCCTCACCAATTAATTGTGCACGACAAACATGGTAGTATGAAAATAAGTAACTCCTTTATTAATACATATAATAACATAGACATAGGCGATAAAATACAGAGCCGGTGATCTTTAATTAGGACACGGCTCTCTAGGCAGGGTGCAGATTCAGTGTCAAGCAGCGCAACAGCTGACTTGCCAGTTTGTATACCGAGACCCAGTGTGTGACCACATGAATGGGTAGGCTGATGTAGGCAGCTGGGTGAGCGTCCACATATATAATAGCACTCAGTTGATGCTGTATGCTGGAGTGCTCTAACAACCAGCTTAACATTCACTCGAAGCTGCTTCACATTTTATGCTAGGTAGGACTGCTTTTGATTATGCACCTGGGCCTGGTTCAAATTTAAGAACCGTGTCCTGATTCCCTCCCCAGTATATATTGGCACCAATGTGCTAACTGGATAGGGACTTTTGTCCAGACTCTAGGCTGTGTTGTGGATCCAATCAAACTCCTACACTACATTACCTGGAAGTCTGGAAGCCTGATAGTCACGAAAAGTGATATACAATCTTTCCCGTTTTAATCTAGAGTTTAATAAATACTTTATTATTTTCTTTTAATACGTCCTTCAGGCAGTGATATTTATTTATATATTTAGTGGACGTACCAATTAGCATCTTGTTCGTGTGAGACAGATAAAATACACAGGACAAAATAGGGACCCAATATTCAATGGAAATATTGATAAGACTGCTATCCTCTTACAAGCATGTTCAAGCAAGTATTTATACCACCCCATAAGCGACAGCTTCACAGTGATAGGGTATAACAAACATCAGCAGCATGCTATATGAAGTGCCAAGTGTATATCCAACATGTGGAGGCAAGATGATAAAAGCAGGTTGTAGTATACTAACCAGAGAATATCCCAGACACCCCGACGCACGTTTCGCGTTAGCTTCCTCAAGGGGATATTCCCTATCCCCTTGAGGAAGCTAACGCGAAATGTGCGTCGGGATGTCTGGGTGTCCCATGATCACGAGGTTACCGCCTTTGTCAGCGGGTTTGACCACTATTGAGGTATCCTTCTCTAGGCTAAGAAGGGCCTCGGTTTCCGGGCCGGAGAGATTATGAAAATAGGGTAAAGTGGAAGATAATTTCCCTATATCTTCAGTGACCATTTGGAGGAAGATGTCTATGTGGTCATAGTTCATGGGGGGGGGGGGGGTAATTTCTTACTTTTGGGGCGTAGGTCCGTGAAGGGACCCTGGCCTGGTACACGGGAGCCCTCTTCAAGTAAGTCACAAAATACTCTAAAATCAGCAAACTCACTTTCTTGCAAGCCCAGTTGCTCACAGGTAATTCTATTATTGTTCTTCATGAACTTGTGCCATTTTAGCTTCCTTGAAAAAAGGAGAAGCTCCTTGGTCCACACAGACGGGTTGAACCTAGTCGTGGGGACAAAGGACAATCCCCTCCTGAGAAGAGTCTCCTCCGCTTTACTGAGGATACGTGAAGATAAGTTAATGATCTGCAACTGGTCATTCTCCTCTACAGTCCCCCCGGTTATGTACGGCCTCGGAGTTGGTACAGACCACCCCTGGCTAAAAAATCCCCCTGAGTGGATTGTATGAGGTTGGGAACAGAGGAGGAGGAGGAAGACGGAGATGGAGAAGGGTAGTCGCCACCTCTCCCTCTTTGGCCATTTGATCTCGGCCATCTTCTGTTTTTATAACGTCCTCTGCCCCCTCCTCTCTGACCTCGTCTATAGTTGTTTCTTCCCCTAGTGTATGGGGGCTCGGAATCCGAAAATTCCTGCTCAGAGGAGGAGATGTCCGTTTCTGAGGGAGGCTGGGGCTTGCTGTCAAATTGGTATGCCCTGTTTTCCTTGAATTCTTTTAGGTCCTTGTTGAATTGTCTGTGCTTCGTCTCTTTTAATTGTCCCTGGAATCTCTCTACTGCCGTTTGCAGAGAGGATTCCCTCCTGTTAAATTCAGGGTCAGTTTTGAAAGACACAGCCAACTCAACAAGGCCTCTAAGTTTTTCTGAGGATTTTTCAAAATATAACCGTTCTTCGGCCAGGAGTATATTCATCAACTTCAGGGAGCTATTGGTCAGTTCCTGTTCCCACTGTATCAGTAGCCAATGTGACCGTATGCGTTCAGCGAAGGTGATCCCTATACACAACTCTCTTGGGATAATTTTATGTTCCAAGTAGCTTTCTATAGACTTTATCTCCCACCAGGATTTAATATTATTCTTATATTCATCATATAAGTCCGTAAACGTGAGCTTGCAAGTCAGTGAGTTTGAAAGGCCGGGCAACTCCTTGTCCGAAAAAAAGTATCTCGTGCTTCTTTTATAAGATCCTCTGTAAACAATGTACCTGATAGAAAACCAGCCATGGAAACAATTTATTCTCGTCAAGGGAAAAATACTCAATGGGTAGTTGTAAAGTCAAAATCACTATCACTGAGACCAACTACCTAAAACATAACTTTTATTAAAAATAATTAAATCAAGGTCCCTGCCAGGGAGACCAAAATAGACATGGACAAACACAGAAAAAGAGCTTACTAAGGACCAGGCTGAGGATTGGTGCTGACGGAGAGAGGTGGGGGCAAACCGTATGGGTCCCTGAAGTCTGTCCCTAGGTTGTCCCTCAAAATATCCTCAGCCCAGAGATGCACCTGGATGGTAGGAGCACTCTGTCCACGTGCCTCGTTTGCCTGTCCTTATCACGCCCTTGCTAAAGGTATATTAACCCATATGGATGCCTGGGTCCTTGTATACACTAATTGCTAAATAAGATACACATACACAACTTGATAACACATTACTTGTCCTGACGCGTTTTCCCTTATAATTCTAAGGTTCGTCAGGGGACACAAGTATAGACATGTGTGTCACAGATACACAACAAATACAAAACAAAAAACAAAAAACTAAAAACTGGAGAGCCCTCAAGCCAGCACCAGTCAATGAGGGAACACAAAATATACGTGTGTAACCAATAGGCGTAAATGAAAGAAAACAAATCCCAGTGTGATACTTATCTGGCGATGAACGTCCACTCACAGACCAATGGTGCCTGGCTTGAGAGGCTCCAGGGGGCAAAAAAGATGAGACTCCAACTAGTTCATCCAAACACACTTACTTTATACCCCATCTGGGGCGGTCCTTAATGCGTTTAGCCAATCCTAGGCTGTGCAGCCGATCATATGACCTGGCCAAAACATATGTTGATTGGCCCACATCATCCCCAGATATGGATTATGCCATATATTTATCTCCTGCAGCTCCCAAGTATAAGGGTAGCTGTTGAGGTCACGATATATAAATATAATATAATATGATACGCTCTCCCGTCCTACACAAGGGATACCATGAACTTCTTACGGAAAATCGAGACTATTAACATCGAACCATAGTGCTCGCTTGCGAGCATAGATGTTGATTCCCTCTATAGCTCTATTCCTCATGTCAAGGGTCTGATGGCGGCAACTGACTTTCTTAAAACTAGGGCAGTCTGTCACAGTTCACACAACACTTTCGTGATGATCCTCCTCGAGTTAGTTTTAACACACAATTTCTTCCTCTTTGATGCGCAGTTCTTCCACCAGCTCAGGGGGACCGCAATGGGGAGCCCCTGTGCCCCTACATATGCGAACCTCCTCCTGGGCTGGTGGGAGGATAGAGTGGTCTTCCCTGACGTACAAACCTGGTGGGGTAACAAGATTGTCTTCTGGAAACTATATATTGACAATATTTTTTTATTATCTGGAATGGAGGTGCGGATGAGTTTGAACTATTTGACATTTCTTGACATCAGGGTCACCAAAGTCGGAGACAAGCTTGTCACCTCCACCTTCAGGAAGACCACCGCTATGAACAGTCTACTCCACTGGGACAGCCATCACCCCACCAATTTGAAAAGGGGTATCCCCCGTGGTCAGTATCTGCGTATGAGGAGAAATTGTTCGGACCCGGAGAGCTTCCAGCTTGAATCGAGGAAATTACAAAATCGTTTCAGAACGAGGGGCTATCCACAACACGTCCTGAGAGACGCATTTCAGAATGCGGCCTCTTGTGAGCGCAACACTCTTTTGGTACCAAGGGAACCTAGAGGGAAAGATGGTGATATCTTCTGGATAATCTCCACCTTTGACACTAGGAACCAGGAGATTAGGGACATCATCAGCAAGTATTGGCCCATCCTCCTGATGGACCCGGTTGTTGCAGACATACTCCCCTCCCGCCCCAGTATCACCTTCAGACTGGGTAGATGTCTTTGTGACCGCTTAGTTCATAGTCACTACTCGCGACCGGCCCTAGAAGGTACGTGGCTAGACCGAAAACCACTGGGCATGTTTCGGTGCGGGGCCTGTATGGCATGTAACTATCTGAATACCACTAAAACTAACATCTGCTCGGTCACTGGTAAAAACTATGTTATCAGAGACTTTATGAATTACAGAAGCAAGGGGGTGGTCTATCTCGCCCAGTGTACATGTCCAAAGGACTACGTGGGAAAAACAGGTAGGGAATTCCGGAGACGTATTCTAGAACATATTAACCACTTAAGGACCACAGGTTTATACCCCCCTAGTGACCAGGCCCATTTTTACAAATCGGCACTTCACAACTTTAGCGGTTTATTGCTCGGTCATGCAACTTACCACCCAAATGAATTTTACCTCCTTTTCTTCTCACTAATAGAGCTTTCATTTGGTGGTATTTCATTGCTGCTGACATTTTTACTTTTTTTGTTATTAATCGAAATTTAACGATTTTTTTGCAAAAAATGACATTTTTCACTTTCAGTTGCAAAATTTTGCAAAAAAAACGACATCCATATATAAATTTTTCTCTAAATTTATTGTTCTACATGTCTTTGATAAAAAAAAAATGTTTGGGTAAAAAAAAAAATGGTTTGGGTAAAAGTTATAGCGTTTACAAACTATGGTACAAAAATGTGAATTTCCGCTTTTTGAAGCAGCTCTGACTTTCTGAGCACCTGTCATGTTTCCTGAGGTTCTACAATGGCCAGACAGTACAAACACCCCACAAATGACCCCATTTCGGAAAGTAGACACCCTAAGGTATTCGCTGATGGGCATAGTGAGTTCATAGAACTTTTTATTTTTTGTCACAAGTTAGTGGAAAATGATGATTTTTTTTTTAATTTTTTTTTTTCTTACAAAGTCTCATATTCCACTAACTTGTGACAAAAAATAAAAACTTCTATGAACTCACTATGCCCATCATCGAATACCTTGGGGTGTCTTCTTTCCAAAATGGGGTCACTTGTGGGGTAGTTATACTGCCCTGGCATTCTAGGGGCCCAAATGTGTGGTGAGTAGTTTGAAATCAAAATGTGTAAAAAATGACCGGTGAAATCCGAAAGGTGCTCTTTGGAATGTGGGCCCCTTTACCCACCTAGGCTGAAAAAAAGTACCACACATGTGGTATCGCCGTACTCAGGAGAAGTTGGGGAATGTGTTTTGGGGTGTCATTTTACATATACCCATGCTGGGTGAGATAAATATCTTGGTCAAATGCCAACTTTGTATAAAAAAATGGGAAAAGTTGTCTTTTGCCAAGATATTTCTCTCACCCAGCATGGGTAAATGTAAAATGACACCCCAAAACACATTCCCCAACTTCTCCTGAGTACGGAGATACCACATGTGTGACACTTTTTTGCAGCCTAGGTGGGCAAAGGGGCCCATATTCCAAAGAGCACCTTTTGGATTTCACCGGTCATTTTTTACACATTTTGATTTCAAACTTCTTACCACACATTTGGGCCCCTAGAATGCCAGGGCAGTATAACTACCCCACAAGTGACCCCATTTTGGAAAGAAGACACCCCCAGGTATTTTGTGATGGGCATAGTGAGTTCATGGAAGTTTTTATTTTTTGTCACAAGTTAGTGGAATATGAGACTTTGTAAGGGGAAAAAAAAAAAAAAAATCATCATTTTCTGCTAACTTGTGACAAAAAATATAAAATTCTAGGAACTCGCCATGCCCCTCACGGAATACCTTGGGGTGTCTTCTTTCCAAAATGGGGTCACTTGTGGGGTAGTTATACTGCCCTGGCATTTTCCAGGGGCCCTAATGTGTGGTAAGTAGGTAAATGACCTGTGAAATCTGAAAGGTGCTCTTTGGAATGTGGGCCCCTTTGCCCACCTAGGCTGCAAAAAAGTGTCAAACATGTGGTATCGCTGTACTCAAGAGAAGTTGGGCAATGTGTTTTGGGGTGTCATTTTACATATACCCATGCTGGGTGAGATAAATATCTTGGTCAAATGCCAACTTTGTATAAAAAAATGGGAAAAGTTGTCTTTTGCCAAGATATTTCTCTCACCCAGCATGGGTATATGTAAAATAACACCCCAAAACACATTGCCAAACTTCTCCTGAGTACAGCGATACCACATGTGTGACACTTTTTTGCAGCCTAGGTGCGCAAAGGGGCCCACATTCCAAAGAGCACCTTTCAGATTTCACCGGCCATTATTACAGATTTTGATTTCAAACCACTTCTCACGCATTCGGCCCCTAAAATGCCAGGGCAGTATAACTACCCCACAAGTGACCCCATTTTGGAAAGAAGACACCCCAAGGTATTTCGTGATGGGCATAGTGAGTTCATGGAAGTTTTTATTTTTTGTCACAAGTTAGTGGAATATGAGACTTTGTAAGGAAAAAAAAAATAAAAAAATCGTAATTTTCCGCTAACTTGTGACAAAAAATATAAAATTCTAGGAACTCGCCATGCCCCTCACGGAATACCTTGGGGTGTCTTCTTTCCAAAATGGGGTCACTTGTGGGGTAGTTATACTGCCCTGGCATTTTCCAGGGGCCCTAATGTGTGGTAAGTAGGTAAATGACCTGTGAAATCCTAAAGGTGCTCTTTGGAATGTGGGCCCCTTTGCCCACCTAGGCTGCAGAAAAGTGTCACACATGTGGTATCGCCGTATTCAGGAGAAGTTGGGCAATGTGTTTTCGGGTGTCTTTTTACATATACTCATGCTGGGTGAGAGAAATATCTCGGCAAAAGACAACTTTTCCCATTTTTTTATACAAAGTTGGCATTTGACCAAGATATTTATCTCACCCAGCATGGGTATATGTAAAATGACACCCCAAAACACATTGCCCAACTTCTCCTGAGTACGGCGATACCAGATGTGTGACACTTTTTTGCAGCCTAGATGCGCAAAGGGGCCCACATTCCTTTTATGAGTGCATTTTTAGACATTTGGATCCCAGACTTCTTCTCACGCTTTAGGGCCCCTAAAATGCCAGGGCAGTAAAAAATACCCCACATGTGACCCCATTTTGGAAAGAAGACACCCCAAGGTATTCAATGAGGGGCATGGCGAGTTCATAGAATTTTTTTTTTTTGGGCACAAGTTAGCGGAAATTGATTTTATTTATTTTTTTCTCACAAAGTCTCCCTTTCCGCTAACTTGGGACAAAAATTTCAATCTTTCATGGACTCAATATGCCCCTCACGGAATACCTGGGGGTGTCTTCTTTCCAAAATGGGGTCACATGTGGGGTATTTATACTGCCCTGGCATTCTAGGGGCCCTAAAGCGTGAGAAGAAGTCTGGAATATAAAATTTTTTACGCATTTGGATTCCGTGAGGGGTATGGTGAGTTCATGTGAGATTTAATTTTTTGACACAAGTTAGTGGAATATGAGACTTTGTAAGAAAAAAAAAAAATTTCCGCTAACTTGGGCCAAAAAAATGTCTGAATGGAGCCTTACAGAGGGGTGATCAATGACAGGGGGGTGATCAATGACAGGGGGGTGATCAGGGAGTCTATATGGGGTGATCACCCCCCTGTCATTGATCACCCCCCTGTCATTGATCACCCCCCTGTAAGGCTCCATTCAGATGTCCGTATGTGTTTTGCGGATCCGATCCATGTATCCGTGGATCCGTAAAAATCATACGGACATCTGAATGCAGCCTGACAGGGGGGATGATCAATGACAGGGGGGTGATCAGGGAGTCTATATGGGGTGATAACCCCCCTGGAAGGCTCCAGGGAGACGCCTGTATGTGTTTTGCGGATCCGATCCATCTATCAGTGGATCCGTAAAAAGCATGCGGACGTCTGATTACCCCCCTGTCATTGATCACCCCCCTGTAAGGCTCCATTCAGATGTCCGTATGTGTTTTGCGGATCCGATTCATGTATCCGTGGATCCGTAAAAATCATACGGACATCTGAATGCAGCCTGACAGGGGGGGTGATCAATGACAGGGGGGTGATCAGGGAGTCTATATAGGGTGATCACCCCCCCTGGAAGGCTCTAGGGAGACGCCTGTATGTGTTTTGCGGATCCGATCCATCTATCAGTGGATCCGTAAAAATCATGCGGACGTCTGAATGGAGCTTTACAGGGGGGTGATCAATGACAGGGGGGTAATCAATGACAGGGGGGTGATCAGGGAGTCTATATGGGGTGATCACCACAGTCATTGATCACGCCCCTGTAAGGCTCCATTCAGACGTCCGTATGCGTTTTGCGGATCCGATCCATCTATCAGTGGATCCGTAAAAATCATGCGGACATCTGAATGGAGCCTTACAGGGGGGTGATCAATGACAGGGGGGTAATCAATGACAGGGGGTGATCAGGGAGTCTATATGGGGTGATCAGGGGCTAATAAGGGGTTAATAAGTGACAGGGGGGGTGTAGTGTAGTGTAGTGGTGTTTGGTGCTACTTTACTGAGCTACCTGTGTCCTCTGGTGGTCGATCCAAACAAAGGGGACCACCAGCGGACCAGGTAGCAGGTATATTAGACGCTGTTATCAAAACAGCGTCTAATATACCTGTTAGGGGTTAAAAAAATCACATCTCCAGCCTGCCAGCGAACGATCGCAGCTGGCAGGCTGGAGATCCACTCGCTTACCTTCCGATCCTGTGAGCGCGCAAGCCTGTGTGCGCGCGTTCACAGGAAATCTCGGCTCACGCGAGATGACGCCAATCGGCGTTAGCGTAGCCTGGGGGAGTCGCCGCGATGACGCCTTTCGGCGTTACAGTTGCGGCAAGTGGTTAATGACATTAAAAAGAAAAAGGACACCCCTATAGCAAACCATATGTGGGAATTCCACAATGGTGATCTGAGATCACTCAAATTCTCAGCCCTGGAAGTGATAAGACCATCCCCCAAGAAGGGTGATTGGGACCGTAGGATCCTTCAGAAAGAAACTGAGTGGATCTATCGGTTCCGTTCACAATCACCAGGGGGTCTGAATGAAAAACTAACTTTCTCCTGCTTCTTGAAATTCACTATACTCTCTGATCCAAGGGGGTAACCCCTAGTATTCGAATGTTGATGCTCCTCTATTGATAGAATTCGATATCGACACATGAAGTGTCATTTCATTATTATTGTTGGGTTAGTCGTGTATCTTAGTACCCAGTTTCCCATCTATTATGGTATCCATTGCATGGTAAAAACAGTGTGGTGGTTCTAGCACACTCAAAAACACGACACCCCTATGGAGCCACTGTAACAGAACCTTACTGTTGCAGATGTCCTTGATTTGAGACATCTAGGTGGTACCATAGGGCGAATACGCGGTCCTTTGCAGCCCTTGACCCGGAGTTTGATTTGGGATATTTGTCTACAAGGTGACATGGATGCACTGTATCATACTTGTCTGACTTTGCACTTTATAAAACATGACTTGGCCAGTACATCTTCATCTATGCACTTTATGATTTATTATAAAATATGTCTGTGCACTTATATACATGTACTGTATAAAACATGTCCAGCTCTGTGGAATATGTCTGGCTCTGTCAGTGCATTACTGCACTGGGAGGCAGGCGACTTAATATAGTGGTGAACCGCACGGCCATCTTAAATACGCCCCCTGATGTTGATGGGCAGTTGTAGGGTTTAATCAATTATTTGCATTACCTCTCCATATCCACGATCTGGAACGCACGGCCATCTTGTTGATGGACGTGCGTTCCATCGGCAACACTATACAGGCCGTCCGTTGTCACTGCATCTCAGGACCTAAGGAGGCTTGCGCCTGTGAACTACCACAAGCCATCTGCACTCCGTGACAGCAGCGAGGGGCATTATGGCACTGAGCGGTGGTGGAGCGCACGCACACGCCCCCTGTGACCAGGCGCTCCCCTATGACGTGTACAGCTGTTCCCTAGATTCACTATTGGATCCTGGTGGAACGCACGGCCATCTTGCTAGTTGGCATGCGTTCCACCTATATAACGATATCCCTCTCCACTGATAGGCAGCATCTTACTGCCTGATCATATTATATTTAGATATCGTGACCTCAACAGCTACCCTTATACTTGGGAGCTGCAGGAGATAAATATATGGCATAATCCGTATCTGGGGATGATGTGGGCCAATCAACATATGTTTTGGCCAGGTCACATGATCGGCTGCACAGCCTAGGAATGGCTAAACGCATTAAGGACCGCCCCAGATGGAGTATAAAGTAAGTGTGTTTGGATCAACTAGTGGGAGTCTCATCTTTTTTGCCCCCTGGAGCCCCTCAAGCCAGGCACCATTGGTCTGTGAGTGGATGTTCATCGCCAGATAAGTATCACACTGGTTTTGTTTTCTTTCATTTACGCCTATTGGTTACACACGTATATTTTGTGTTCCCTCATTGAATGGTGCTGGCTTGAGGGCTCTCCAGTTTTTTGTTTTTGGTTTTGTATTTGTTGTGTATCTGTGACACACATGTCTATATTTGTGTTCCCTGATGAACCTTAGAATTATAAGGGGAAACGCGTCGGGACAAGTAATGTGTTATCAAGTTGTGTATGTGTATCTTATTTAGCAATTAGTGTATACAAGGACCCAGGCATCCATTTGGGTTAAAATACCTTTAGCAAGGGTGTGATAAGGACAGGCAGACGAGGCACGTGGACAGAGTGCTTCTACCATCCAGGTGCATCTCTGGGCTGAGGATATTTTGAGGGACAACCTAGGGACAGACTTCAGGGACCCATACGGTTTGCCCCCACCTCTCTCCGTCAGCACCAATCCTCAGCCTGGTCCTTAGTAAGCACTTTTTCTGTGTTTGTCCATGTCTATTTTGGTCTCCTTGGCAGGGACCTTGATTTCATTATTTTTAATAAAAGTTATGTTTTAGGTAGTTGGTCTCAGTGATAGTTATATTATGATAGTGTCTGAGGTTTCCACTTCCGATTGTATAATATCTAAACAACCTTCTTTGTGTTGAGCAAGAATGTTTACAGTAAATTCATCTTTAACCCCTTCAACCCCGAGTTTTCACCTTCCTGCCCAGGCCATTTTTTGCAAATCTGACATGTGTCACTTTATGTGGTGATAACTTTAAAACGCTTTTAATTATACAGGCCATTCTGAAATTGTTTTCTCGTCACATATCGTACTTCATGATACTAGAAAAATGAGTAAAAAAAACAAACATTTTTATTCATAAAAAAAATACCAAATTTACCAACATTTTTTAAAAATTTCCAAATTTCAATTTCTTTAACCCCTTAAGGACTCAGCCCTATTTCACCTTAAGGACTTGGCCATTTTTTGCAAATCTGACCAGTGTCACTTTAAGTGCTGATAACTTTAAAACACTTTGACTTATCCAGGCCATTCTGAGATTATTTTGGGAATGATATTTAATTTTTTGGGGATGTTACAAGGCTTTGAAATTTAGAAGCAAATCTTGAAATTTTTCAGAAATTTACAAAAACCCAATTTTTAGGGACCACTACAGGTCTGAAGTCACTTTGCGAGGCTTACATAATATAAACCGCCCAAAAATGACCCAATTATATAAACTACACCCCTCAAGGTATTCAAAACTGATTTTACAAACTTCGTTAACCCTTTAGGTGTTGCACAAGAGTTTTTGGCAAATGGGGATGAAATTTGAGTATTTCATTTTTTTGCCCAATTTTCCATTTTAACCCATTTTTTCCACTAACAAAGCAAGGGTTAACAGACAAACAAGACTGCATCTTTATTGCCCTGACTCTGCCGTTTACAGAAACACCCCATATGTGGCCGTAAACTACTGTACGGGCACACAGTAGGGCGTAGAGGGAAAGGTGCGCCATATGGTTTTTGGAAGCCAGATTTTGCTGGACTGTTCTTTTTACACCATGTCCCATTTGAAGCCCCCCTGATGCACCCCTAGAGTAGAAACTCCATAAAAGTGACCCCATCTAAGAAACTACACCCCTCAAGGTATTCAAAACTGATTTTTACAAACTTTGTTAACCCTTTAGGTGTTCCACAAGAATTAATGGAAAATAGAGATACAATTTCAAAATTTCACTTTTTTGGCAGATTTTACATTTGAATCAATTTTTCCAGTAGCAAAGCAGGGGTTAACAGCCAAATAAAACTCAATATTTATTACCCTGATTCTGCGGTTTACAGAAACACCCCATATGTGATCGTAAACTGCTGTACGGACACATGGCAGGGCGCAGTAGGAAAGGAACGCCATATGGTTTTTGGAAGGCAAATTTTGCTGAACTTGGTTTTAGATACCATGTCCCATTTGAAGCCCCCCTGATGCAACCCTGCAGTAGAAACTCAAAAAAGTGACCACATTTTAGAAACTACAGGATAAGGTGCCAGTTTTATTGGTACTATTTTGGGGTAAATATGATTTTTTATTGCTCTATATTACGTTTTTTGGTGAGGCAAGGTAACCAAAAAATAGATGTTTTGGCACAGTTTTTTTTTTTTTTTTTGCAGAGTTTACCTAAGGGATTAGGTCATGTGACTTTTTTATAGAGCAGATCATTACAGACTTGGCAATACCTAATATGTCTACTTTTTCTTATTTATTTAAGTTTTACACAATAATAGCATTTTTTAAACCAAAATAATATTTTAGTGTCTCCATAGTCTGAGAGCCATAGCTTTTTTATTTTTTGACCAATTTTCTTAGGTAGGGTCTCATTTTTTGAGGGATGAGGTGACGGTCTGATTGGTACTATTTTGGCGGGCATATACCTTTTTGATCACTTGCTGTCGCAATTTTTGTGATATAATGTGCCAAAAATTGCTTTTTTTTACATAGTGTTTTTTTTTTTTTTTACGGTGTTCATCTGAGGGGTTAGGTCATGTTATATTTTTATATAGCTGGTTGTTACGGACGTGGCGATACCTAATATGTATATTTTTTTATGTATTTCACTTTAGCAAAATAATAGCAGTTTTGAATTTAAAAAAATTACGTTTTAGTGTCTCCATGTTCTGAGAGCTATAGTTTTTCTTTTTTTTTGGGCGATTGTCTTAGGTAGGGGCTCATTTTTTGCAGGATGAGGTGACGATTTTATTGATACCATTTTGTGGGACATACACCTTTTTGATCACTTGTGAGTAGTACACAGACAGGTTGCCTAGGAGACCCAGCCTGAGGCTGGATCTCCTCGGCACTCGTAGAAGGCAGTTCCCGGTGCCCGCGCGATCACTATTACATACTATTACGTCAAATTGCGGGAACACAGTGGTTCCCATGACGTAGTAGTACGTCATAAGTCGGGAAGAGGGAAAAAAACAAAAAAACATATACATTGCTTTTGCTGATTTCTTTATCCTCAAATTTTTGCTGTTTTCTTTTCTTTCTGTTTTGTGCTCCTGAAAGTTTTGATGAGGCCATTTTTGCTGCTTTTGAAGAAAAAAAACTGTTGGTAACTAAAAATGTAGATGCCCTTTATAAACAATAAAAAGGCCAATTTCTGAAAATCACTATTTGATCAGTAATTTCCATCAGTGATTGTGAGCAAAAACCTGGTGTGGGTTAAAAACACAGAACAGGAGCAAGTCTTTCCATTATACCTAGTGTTGATCGAGCACCAAAGTGCTCGGGTGCTCTGGTGCTCGAGTAGAACACTTTGGGATGCTTGGGTGCTCTACAGAGCACCAGAGCACAATGGAAGTCAATGGGAGAACCAGAGCATTAAACCATGCATCCCCTGCTCTGAAGAGGGGAGGGTGTCTGGTTCACAGGAAAAGGTCAGAAATTGATGGAAACACCACTGAAATGGTTCAGGAACAGCATGGGGAGGATGTCTGGATGCATCTTGGACTCCCAGGTCGCTGCTGGGAACCATGTTGTCCGAGTTGTACCCCACTTTTACAGACTGACAATAATACGCACAAAACCGAAGATAAAATCGATTTTAGAGGAAAAAAAATTTGGAAACATTCTTTCCTGTCTATTTACTTTTATATAAAGTTCAAGTGCTGCCAAAAAGTACAAGGAAGAGGCCATCCGATACAACCTGTATATCACATAAAGGAGGGCCTCATTCACATTGTAGTACAATTGTTCAGATAGTCTGACTCCTACACTCATAAAGGCTATGCACTAAGTGAAAGGGCTGCCAAAGATTGTAAGGAACCGGCACTACAATACACCCTTTATTACACATAAA
This sequence comes from Bufo bufo, assembly GCF_905171765.1. Classification (NCBI taxonomy): domain Eukaryota; kingdom Metazoa; phylum Chordata; class Amphibia; order Anura; family Bufonidae; genus Bufo; species Bufo bufo. Next base: position 302,629,436 of record NC_053391.1, read on the forward strand.
AGAGAGCATCATACACACCCTTGAAAAATTATGATTGATGGCCTGCTGGTGACCCTCAAAAATATTAGGGGCGGGGGCCTGATGCTGATATGACCATCTAAAACATTATGGGCGAAGGCCTGCTGGTGAACCTCTAAAACATTAGGGGTAAGGGTCTGCTGCTGAGCTGACCCTCTAAAACATTAGGAGCGAGGGCAGCCTAATAAGCATGTTGATATGATGGAGGAGGTGGAGGACGAGATAAGGAAGATTGAACCATATACCCTTTTTTGTGGTGGAAGGGGTGCATGGGAATACAGTGTATTCAATACACCATAAAAGCCACATTTAAAGTGCCTTTATGTTCAGCTGCTTTCATCTGGTGGAGTAGAGAAGTCAGGGGCAATCCAGGCCTTGTTCATTTTGATAAGAGTCAACCTGTCAGCGTTTTCAGTTGACAGGGGGATGCGCTTATCAGTTATTATGCCCCCAGCAGCACTAAATACCCGCTCTGACAAAACGCTGGCGGCAGGGCAGGCCAGCTCCTCCAAGGCGTAGAGCACCAGTTCGTGCCACGTGTCCAGCTTTGACATCCAATAGTTGTAAGGCACAGAGGGATCACTGAGGACGCTGACATGGTCTGCTACGTACTCCTTCACCATCTTCCAAAACTTTTCCCTCTTTGTGACACTAGGCTGTGCATCAGGGTGAGGGTGCTGGCGGGGTGTCATGAAACTGTCCCAGGCCTTGGAGAGTGTTTCCCTGCTTCTGTTGGAACTGCTATGTGTTCCCCTCGTCTCCCCTACTCGGTTGCCCAAGGTACTACGTACTCTGCCGCCAGCGTTGTCAGCTGGAAATTTTTGGAGCAATATTTCCACAAGGACCTTCTGGTATTGCACCATTTTGCTAGTCCTCTCCACCACAGGAATGAGAGATGAGAAGTTCTCTTTTGTAGCAGGGGTCGAGAAGGGTGAACAACCAGTAATCGGTGTTGTCCAAAATGCGTATAACGCGAGTGTCACGCGATTCCCGCGAAAGGCAGCATAATATAATGTCAGCAATGTGTGCCAGAGTCTCAACAGACAAGACTTTGCTGTCCTCATCAGGAGGATCACTCTCAATCTCCTCATCCTCTTCCTGCTCTTCAGCCCATCCACGCTGAACCATCTCCTGCTCCTTCTCCTCATCATCATCCAATTCGCACTGAAAAGACGAACGGAGGGTGGTCTGGCTATCACCCTGTGTACTGTCTTCCCCATTTCCACCTCTTTAACATGCAAAGCATCCGCCTTCATTGTGAGCAGCGAGCGTTTCAGTAGACACAGAAGTGAGATGGTTACACTGATAATAGCGGCCTCTGAAGCTCACTAAGCCTGGCCAACATGTGGAAAGTGGAGTTCCAGCGCGTGCTCACGTCGCACAACAGTCGGTGAGCTGGCAATTGCAAGCGCTGCTGCAGTGTTTCCAGACCAGTGGCAGCTGTAGATGACTTTTGGAAATGGGCACACACGCAGCGTACCTTCACCAGTAGCTCGGGCAAATTGGGGTAGGTTTTGAGAAACCGCTGAACCACTAAGTTGAACATGTGAGCTAGGCATGGTATGTGTGTGAGCTTGCCGAGCTCCAAAGCCGCCACCAAGTTACGGCCATTATCAGATACAACCATGCCTGGTTGTAGGTTGAGTGGCGAGAGCAACAGCTCAGTCTGGTCCCTCATCCCCTGCCACAGCTCTGCGGCGGTGTGCTGTTTGTCACCTAAGCAGATCAGTTTAAGCACGGCCTGTTGCTGCTTCCCCACTGCAGTGCTACACTGTTTCCAGCTTCTGAATGGTGCTGCAAGATGATAATTCAGGTGGAAGTAGAGAAGGAGGCAGAGGAGGAGAAGGGGGGCTTGCAGCCACTAATGTAGGTGGTGGCGGAATACCTGATGGAAGTAGGGCCCTCAATCCTTGGCGTCGGTAGCACCTGTGCATCCCAGGGTACGATTCGCTCCCGGCCTCCACAACATTCACCCAGTGTGCTATCAGGGAAATGTAGCGTCCCTGGCCAAAAGCACTTGTCCATGTGTCAGTCGTTAAGTGGACCTTCCCAATAACTGCGTTGGTCAGGGCACGGGTGATGTTAAGGGACATATGCTGGTGGAAGGCGGGGACGGCACACTGGGAAAAATAGTGGCGGCTGGGGACTGAATAACGAGGGACAGCCGCCACCATCAGGCTGCGGAAAGCCTCAGTGTCCACAAGCCTAAATGGCAACATTGCCAGGGCCAGCAATTTGGAAAGGTGTGCATTTAGTGCTATGGCCTGTGGGGTGGGTGGCTTGGTATTTGTGCTTTCGTTCAAACGCCTGGGGTATGGACATCTGTATTCTGCGCTGGGACACAGAAGTGGATGTGCTAGCTGATGGTGCTTGCGAAGGTCCAGGTGCAGGATGGGAGGCATCCGCACCTGTGTCTTGGACAGGGGATTGGCCAGCATGTAAAACAGGAGAAGAGGAGGCAGTGGTGTTTCCCGCAGACACTGATTGTGGACCCAGGCGTTCGGCCCACCCATTTGGGTGCTTTGATGCCATGTTGCAGATCATGCTGGTGGTGGTGAGGTTGCTAGTGCTCACGCCCCTGCTCATTTGGATATGGCAACAGGTTGCAAATGACAATTCTTTCACCGTCTGCACTTTCCTCAAAAAAGCGTCAGACTGAGGAACACCTACCCCTTGGCAAGGGAGATTGCCGCAAGGGGGTGCTCTGGGGAACAGTTGCAGGCTTGTTTGATGTGGCCCACCTTCTCCCTTTTGCCACCTCACTGCCTCTTTCAGCCTGTTGCGGTGCTGCGGATTCCTCCCCCTCTGTACTGCTATCCTCTCTTGGCTTGCCACCTTCCCAGGTTGGGTCAGTGATTTCATCGTCCACCACCTCCTCTTCCACTTCCTCACTCTGGTCATCCTCCTGACTTGTTGTCCTAACAATAACCTCACTTATTGACAACTGTGCCTCATCCTCATCATCAACCTCTTGAAACACTAATTGCCGTTCATCACCGTCATCTTCTTCTGACTGTGGATGCTCAAGAGTTTAGGAATCAGGGCACAAGATCTCCTCATGTCCCTCTTCAAATGGGCTTGAGAGTCCCAAATTAAGGAATGGTGATGAAAACAGCTCCTCGGAAGATCCAAGTGTCGTATCACTTGTTTGCCAAGACTCTCCATTGTGGGAGGAAGGGTGAGGATTCTGTTGACCAGACTCTTGGCTACTGAGACTGGACTTTGTGGAAGACAGGGTGGTGCTTAACCGACTGGAAGCATTATCTGCTGCAATCCAACCGACCACTTGGTCGCACTGGTGTGACTTCGAGAGTTTTGTCCTGCGCCGCCCTGCAAACTGGGACATGAAGCTAGGTATCGTTGATGCGTGTGTTTCTTGTGCTCTAGCAGGAGGCACAGTTTCACCGCGCCCAGGGCCATGGCCCTTGCGTGCACCATCAGCAGAACGGCCACTTGCCCGTACCTTACTGCTCGTCTTGAGCATATTAAATGGTATATATGCTTGCAAGTATGTCACATGTACAGTAGTGCAGGTTTTGTAAGTGTATGCACAAATAAATTACACTGAATGTCACAGATATTTAGGATGCGCAAACGTTATACAGGAGATGTAGTGCAAGTAAAGTTGCTGTCACCAGTGGCTAAGAATAAATTTCACTGAATGTCACAGATATTTAGGATGCGCAAACGTTACACAGGAGATGTAGCGCAGGGTCGCTGTCACCAGCGGCAAAAAAATGACACTGAATGTCACAGATATTTAGGATGCGCAAACGTTATACAGGATATGTAGCACAGTCAATGTTGCTGTCACCAGCGGCTAAGAAAAAATTACACTGAATGTCACTGATATTTAGGATGCGCAAAAGTTATACAGGATATGTAGCGCAGTCAATGTTGCTGTCACCAGCGGCTAAGAAAAAATTACACTGAATGTCACAGATATTTAGGATGCGCAAACGTTACACAGGAGATGTAGCGCAGGGTCGCTGTCACCAGCGGAAAAAAAATGACACTGAATGTCACAGATATTTAGGATGCGCAAACGTTATACAGGATTTGTAGCGCAGTCAATGTTGCTGTCACCAGCGGCTAAGAAAAAATTACACTGAATGTCACTGATATTTAGGATGTGCAAAAGTTATACAGGATATGTAGCGCAGTCAATGTTGCTGTCACCAGCGGCTAAGAAAAAATTACACTGAATGTCACAGATATTTAGGATGCGCAGGTGATGTCGCTGTCACCAGCGGCTAAGAAAAAATTACACTGAATGTCACTGATATTTAGGATGCGCAAAAGTTATACAGGATATGTAGCGCAGTCAATGTTGCTGTCACCAGCGGCTAAAAAAAAATTACACTGAATGTCACAGATATTTAGGATGCGCAAAAGTTATACAGGACATGTAGTGCAGGTGATGATGCTGTCACCAATGGCGAAAAAATTACACTGAATGTCACAGATATTTAGGATGCACAAACGTAATGCAGGAGTTGTAGCGCAGGTAATGTCACTGTCAGCAGCGGCCAAACAATTGCACTGCATGTCACAGATATTTAGGATGCGCAAATGTAACACAACAGATATAGCAGAGGTTGTGTCACTGTCAGCAGCGGCCAAACAATTGCACTGCATGTCACAGATATTTAGGATGCGCAAATGTAACACAACAGATATAGCAGAGGTTGTGTCACTGTCAGCAGCGGCCAAACAATTGCACTGCATGTCACAGATATTTAGGATGCGCAAATGTAACACAACAGATGTAGCAGAGGTTGTGTCACTGTCAGCAGTGGCCAAACAATTGCACGCAATTTAGCGCAGGTTGAGCTAATAATATATATTGCAGCCAGATAAAACAATAGACCTTAAAAGGACTTTTGGGTCTCTAACACCTTTCAACACTAAACCCTGCTAAAAAAAAAAAAATAATACTATCCCTACACTATCTTTCCCTTCTGCTGCAGCTCGCTCTGACTAAGATTGAGCCGAACCACGTGTCATTGGGTGCTATACATATATAAATGTGTGTTATAAGAAAACATTACAAGTGATTGTCTAGGATTAAAAAGAAGCATGGGGCACATTTATCAAAACTGTCTAATAAGAAAACAGTCTTAGTTGCCCATAGTAACCAATCAGAGCAACTAAGACAGTTTTCTTGTTTTCTTGACAGTTTTGATAAATGTGCCTCCATATATTTTTTTCCCGAAAAAGGTTTTGTCTGTCCATGGGCTGTGCCTGGTATTGCAGCTGAGCTTGCTTCAGTTGAAAAGAACGGAGCTGTATGAGAGCTTGATTTTTTTGCGACGACTTATGGTTTTCATTAGTATCATTTTAGGATACATATCACTTTTTGATTGCTTTTTATTAATTATTTTGTGGCAAATAAGCAAAATGCAGCAATTCTGGCAAATTTTTAATGTTTTTTTTAATGCTGTTGCTCCGCTCTACGATGTGAACTCTGGCAGTAGCCCGGCCGGCTGTCTCTGGCATGAATGTTGGTTGTTGGCTGGACAAAACATGCTGTAGCATGCTTTTTTTTTTGGCTGAACACTGGCATTTATACCAGAAAGTGGCCGCATCACTGCTAGACCTAATGATAGTCTATGGGTCCAGGGGTGAATGGTTGTATCCGGCATTGCCAGATCTGGTGAACTTCCTTTGCTGGAACAGACTGCCAGAGTTCACAATGCTGATGTAAACCCAGCCTTAGACTGCTATGGGTTTATAAGTGTAACACCCCGCAGTGGTGTTACCACTCCTACACCCTGCTACTATCTTTAATGGTCTAACATAAATGTCATCTGTGTATTTCTGTCCAGGTCCTCTACACTGTGCTTTCCTAATCTTGTTATGCAACTGTTTATTGCATTTAATGTGCCTGGTTCACCAGCAGATGGCAGCGTATATGGCAGAGCTATACTTCCAGCTAAACCTGACACACGACAGAGCCCTGGGGGGCGGCTCGTTGCATAAGCCCCTAGCTTGCACTAGCTAGCATTAGGCTACATTAGATAAAACTCATTTATGTACACTTTGCTTATGGGACTGTATGTTGGAGGAGCTGAAGGAAGGAAGGAGTAATGTGATTCACATGGGGCTGCATTGAAGGGGCTGATGTTATTTACATGGCACTGTAATATATATAAATATATATATATATATATATATATATATATACATATATATACAGTACAGACCAAAAGTTTGGACACACCTTCTCATTCAAAGAGTTTTCTTTATTTTCATGACTATGAAGGCATCAAAACTATGAATTAACACATGTGGAATTATATACATAACAAACAAGTGTGAAACAACTGAAAATATGTCATATTCTAGGTTCTTCAAAGTAGCCACCTTTTGCTTGGATTACTGCTTTGCACACTCTTGGCATTCTCTTGAAGGAGTTCCCAGAGATGCTTAGCACTTGTTGGCCCTTTTGCCTTCACTCTGCGGTCCAGCTCACCCCAAACAATCTCGATTGGGTTCAGGTCCAGTGACTGTGGAGGCCAGGTCATCTGGCGCAGCACCCCATCACTCTCGTTCATGGTCAAATAGCCCTTACTTTCAAAGTTTTCCCAATTTTTCGGCTGACTGACCTTCATTTCTTAAAGTAATGATGGCCACTCGTTTTTCTTTACTTAGCTGCTTTTTTCTTGCCATAATATAAATTCTAACAGTCTATTCAGTAGGACTATCAGCTGTGTATCCACCTGACTTCTCCTCAACGCAACTGATGGTCCCAACCCCATTTATAAGGCAAGAAATCCCACTTATTAAACCTGACAGGGCACACCTGTGAAGTGAAAACCATTTCAGGGGACTACCTCTTGAAGCTCATCAAGAGAATGCCAAGAGTGTGCAAAGCAGTAATCAAAGCAAAAGGTGGCTACTTTGAAGAACCTAGAATATGACATATTTTCAGTTGTTTCACACTTGTTTGTTATGTATATAATTCAACATGTGTTAATTCATAGTTTTGATGCCTTCAGTGTGAATCTACAATTTTCATAGTCATGAAAATAAAGAAAACTCTTTGAATGAGAAGGTGTGTCCAAACTTTTGGTCTGTACTGTATATATATATATATTTGCAGGAGGAATTATCTGGTGTCACACTTGATTTAACCAAAATTGAGCAGCAGCTGAGCAATTTGTCCTCAGTAGAGGAATGTGGGACATTTCATGATATGATTTCTACTCAATTACAAAATTTCCGTACAGACATGGAGGAAGGAAAGCGCTCCAAGTGGAATCGTGATGCGGACGACTATAAGAAAGGCAACGTATATTCCTGGCAATCAGATGACAAAAACACGCAGTCCAATAAGGACACATGGAAGAAAAAGAAAAGGAATGCACAAATCCCCTCTACAGACCAATCTTTTTTAGGGTTGAAAGAACCGGAATTGTCCGGAAACAACGCATTAGACGTGGAGGCCACAGACATCGAAGGCACCAAAAGGCTGCGCAGCAACAAGCGACGACCAACACCAGGCAGGAACATTCCACTCAGGAAGAAATGATTGTGATAAACCTTTCATCAAAGGACTTAACCAACTCTCAAGTGAGTGTTCTCAGTAAGGGACTTTCATTTTGCCCCAGAACTGTTGCAAATTGGTTTGAGCTTGATTTTGATCTGCATGTTTTTTTCCGGGCCATTAAACTAAAGGTCTGGTTTCAGAACAAGGAGCGGATCGAGCATGCCAAGATGAGTGAGTTATCTCTTGGCATGTTCGATCTCTCACTTGGAAGTAACTTTAATCCTGCCATCTGTGATCCTGCAATTGAGGCATACATGGCTGCGGTTAAGTCTGATATTCAGACATTGAGAGAGATACACTCTCCACAACCTTTCGGTCGCCCCAATGTAACTGCTGATGAGATTGTTGCCCTCAATGAATTAAAACGTGACCCCGCACTTACTATTAAGGCCGCAGATAAAGGCGGTGCGGTGGTTGTATTAGACACCTGCAAATACATTGCAGAGGTATTGAGGCAATTGAGTGACAATACCATCTACAGGCCCATTGATGCTGACCCTAAGTTTAAAATCGCTGAATTGATCAAAAATGTGTTGGCTATTGCCTCAGACGCGGGGGTTATTGATGAGGGACTTGCACTAGCTAGGGACTTGTGGATTACCTTACTGTAACGCATCCAGTTACCCCGGTACTGTATGTGTTGCCTAAGATCCACAAGTCTCTCATCGATCCCCCCGGCCGACCTATTGTATCAGGTTCTGATTCAATTTTTAGCCATGTTGCCATCTTCTTAGACAGGATACTACGCAGCTTTGCGTGTGGAGGTAGTTCCTATATACAAGACACTACCGATTTTTTACTAAAGTTGCAGACGATCGACTTGACAGATGTACAGGAGGTGACGTTAGCATCATTTGACGTCACCTCTCTTTACACCTCAATTGATCACTGCAAGGGATTATCAGCAGTTACGTACATGTTAGATAGATCTTCTTTGACTGGTCAAGCCCAACAATTTATATTGTCCCTTCTTGAAATTGTCCTGAGGTCCAACTATTTTCTTTTTCAAGATTCTTTCTATATGCAGGAACAGGGCGTGGCAATGGGGTCCAATGTGGCCCCAACTTATGCCAATATTTTTATGCGTCGATTTGAGGAAGATGTCGTCTATGGAAGCCACCACTTCAAGCATGCTAGGGCGTGGTGGCGGTACATAGACGACATCTTCCTCATCTGGACTGGCACTATTGAGCAGCTTTGTGAATTCCACGAATTTCTCAATGGGATTGATAAAGCACTTCAATTCACCTTAGTGCATTCCCATACCGAAATGCAGTTTCTCGACACACGTGTGATCCTGGCGGACAGTAAATTGCACACTGCACTTTTTACGAAACCGACCGACAGGAACACACTATTGACGTACAACAGCAATCATCCCAAAAATATGATCAGATCCTTGCCCTATTCCCAGTTTTTAAGAGCAAGGCGCATAGTTTCAGACCAAGATGTGTTTGATGACACACTTTATTCATTGACCAACAAGTTCAAGAAACGAGGGTATCCTTCTAAATTACTTCATGATAAAAAAGAACTGGTCAGGAAACTAAACAGGAATGATACTCTTAAAAACAAAGTACATCAAACAAAACCAACCAGGATTCCTTTTATTTCCACGCACTCGGAACAGAGTATAGCGATAGGGAACATCATCCGACGCCATTGGGGTATACTGGGTGGATGCCATAGTGCTGTTAAGGAATTTCATTCCCCACCCTTAATGTCCTACCGCAGATCCAAAAGCATTAAAGACCAGTTAGTCAAGGCTGATGTGGGTACTTCAAAAAAATCAAGACAGACAACACTGACAACAAATAGCACAGGATGCTTCCCATGCCTATCATGCGTAAACTGTAAATACATTGTAAAAGGTAGAAATTTTGTGCATCCACAAACTGGGGTGGCATACCCGATACGATACTACTTAACCTGCGACTCTAGTTACATCATTTACACACTCACATGTCCATGCAATCTAATTTACGTAGGTGAAACAACCACTGACTTCAAGTCACGGCTCAATAATCACCGTCTAAGCATAAGAAAAAAACGGCTTGACTTGCCAGTGTCTAAACACTTCACGGACCTCAAGCACACTGAAAGAGACCTTAGATGTTGTATTATTGACTTTATACCTATGCCCAGAAGAGGTGGCAACAGAGCCAATCTCTTAAACAGACGGGAGTTGAAGTGGATTCACACACTTAATTCCCTCAAACCATATGGTCTAAATGTGGACTATAAAATTGGGGTGGGTTAGGTTTGTGGTTTGCCTCCATGCTGTACATTATGGCGTCGATCGTATTCATGTATATTGTGAGATTTTCTGTACAGGACAAAAAATATGTTCTTTATGAATTTTTATTCATTCTTAATACAACATATTCATTCTTTTCTTTTTTTTTCTTTTCTTCTTTTTCTTTTTTTCTGCGGCAGGTGGGCCACGGAGCATGAAGTGAGGAGATATGAGGCTGTAATTGTGGACGGCATGCCCATACAAGGATTGTCTATTTTTGTCAGTACATTTTTTGCTTTTATATGCACCTGGTACTTCTGTAATTACAGTCCGTTGTTTACATAGCGGGTATACATGAGGAGATCCCTCCCTATTGGGTGGTAATGGGTGGGCATTGATCACAGATGCAGTGGGACCTTACACTAGCGTGTTGGTGCGCAACTGATCTGGGGCCACGGATGTGGGCTGCAACTTTGATGTTGTTGCGTCCCGTATCTGAACTCACCCAGCCACCAGTATAGGCTACAAGAGCACTAATATGTGCCCTTACCTGGCTTTGTTATGCATCGGTTGTCACCATCAGAAGCTCCTGGCAATAGAGGCAGGATGCCCTGAACCAAGATGGCGCAAGAGACATCAGAAGGCTAATACGCAGTTGCGGTACCACAAGCACATCGTAACCCGGAAGTATGCCACATACGTCACTGTGACATGCGCAGTTGCGCTACAGGCACGCCGAACCGCATGAACCATGACAGCCGCTTATGCTCCACATCCTCCTTCACCCTCCGTCTGCCTGACCTACGCAGTAAGCACTTAGCACTTAATCAGCACATACAGCTGACACTATTCACTTTATGATTGATAATTATGGATTGTTTATATGTATTTGTTTATTTCACAGAACAATATACTTATTTTTTTAATTGATTATTTATTGTATGATTATGCACTGATGTTCACTTTGAGATTTACTGCAAATTTGATATACGTACTGTATTTTGTATTTAATTAACTTATTTATTATGAATTGAGCACACCTGTATTGCACATTGATTGTATTCACCCCTACTGGTATATATACTCAGTATTTTGTCTGTACACATTGCTTGAGAAAGGCTCACACACTGAGCCGAAACGTCGCTTGTCCCATATGGGTAATTAAAGATTTTTTCATCTTTTACTTTCTGGAGTGCTGCCCTTTTTGTTATTTTTATCTATCTGGATTGGCTTACATCCACACTGGGCCAGCTGCACCCGCATTTGTTCTATTGACGGTGCTGCCACTGAACTTTTTTGTTTTTATATATATATATATATATATATATATATATATATTTATATATTATTTATTTATTTTTTATAATGCCCATGGCAGCTTTTCAACTTTTTATATACAGGGTGGCCCACGAAAAGGTAACCAGCCTCCAGCGATAGTATGACAAGATGAACACACAAGAGGACAGTTTTTTTTTTTAAATTACCCATAAATCTCAAAAGATACTGAAAGTGGTCCCCGTTTATGTCTATGCATCTGTGAGCATGTTGGATTATGTTGGCTGATACTGCTTGCAGCTCTTCAACAGTGATGCTGCAGATGGTGTTTATGATGTTTTCCTTAAGTTCATTCAGCGTAGGTGAATTGTTAGTGTACACTTTATGTTTTTAATTTCCCCACAGATAAAAATTGCATGTGGACAAGTCTGGGGAACGTGGTGCCCATAACCCCTTTTTCACAGGTCGCTCCTCCGTAAACAGTTCATGAACCTGTGCTAGGGAGTCCTGTGAGGTGTTGCATGTTGTCCCATCTTGCTAGAAAAAGCAGGACATTTTTTCTTCTGCAGCATCACTGTTGAAGATCTGCAAGCAGTATCAGCCAACATAACCCAACGTGCTCAAAGATGTAAATGGGGACATCTTTGGACTATGCAGCATACATAATATATATGTAAACATACACATAAATACTACTCACAAAAAGTTAAGGATATTTGGCTTGTGGGTGAAACTTTTGAATGCACATGTCCAACTGTTCAGTGTTTCAGTAATTTTTGCACAACTTACTGTTCTCTAACACGGAGTTTAAAAGGGTTGTCTCATTTCTGCAAATATCATTTATTATGTAGAGAAAGTTAAAAAAAAAAAACACTTACAAATGTATTTCTATTATTCATATTGATTCCTTCGCAGGGTGGAATCATTATTCTATCTTATTATACACTACTCGACCCGAACCTTGTACACCGAACTTGAAAACACAAGTTTGCTCATCCCTAATCATTACTCATACGTATGGTCATTATACATAGGCGATCGGATTATCCTAAGTAATTTGTAATATGCTCTATACAATTCAAAGAGTCACGTTTCTCCTGGATATATTCCATGGTTGTATTGAAGATGTACGTATAGATGTAGGTAAGTATATGTTAATATAAATATAGTGTGGCGTACTATTTTACAATGCTAAGCTGGAGGGGGGCCTCCACACTACCCATACAGCCTGGGCCCATCGTACCCTTAACATGCCCCTGCTTAGAAAACAAGACAGAACTTGAAAGGTGAGTTTTTGGTTACATGCATTGTTAGTATTAAAGGATAACTGTCATTTTTTTTTTTTAGATGCTAGTTTATTAGAGCTAGGCATGTATACCTGAGTTATTCTGTCAATGATTGCCAAAAGATCTGTAATTACCTTATAATAACAGCTTTCATTAATGTCTCCTGTCTCTTTCCACTGCTCCTTTAAAAGACCGTTGCTATGGCTCATCTGTCTGCGGCCAGGAAGACAGAGGGGTGGTCCTCCACACTGCATGCCTGCATTAGGCTTCAGAGTGAGGAGGCGTGTCTCTCAGTAATCCAATCTGATTGGCTGGCAGGAAGCTGCTGGCTACAGCAAGTTTGTATGTGACCTAAGGCAATGCAGTTTTGGCCGCAGAGAACTGGCAGAGGAGCAATCTTGAGAAGATCCTCATAATGTAAGTTTTAAAACAGCCGTAACTAAGGGGAAAACTCAAGGAAAACAGTGGTAAGTGAAGAAACTAAAGATTGCTTTATGCATAGTGCTGCTGCAGCAGTAACATATGCTAAAATATATTTTTTTTATGAAAATATGACAGTTATCCTTTTTGAGAGATATTTTTAAAATCCTGTGGAATTATTCTTATTATCATAAAGGTTAATAATGTACACTGCTCAAAAAAATAAAGGGAACACAAAAATAACACATCCTAGGTCTGAATTAATTAAATATTTTTCTGAAATACTTTGTTCTTTACATAGTTGAATGTGCTGACAATAAAATCACACAAAAATAAAAGAATGGAAATCAAATTTTTTAACCCATGGAGGTCTGGATTTGGAGTCACACTCAAAATTAAAGTGGAAAAACACACTACAGGCTGATCCAACTTTAATGTAATGTCCTTAAAACAAGTCAAAATGAGGCTCAGTAGTGTGTGTGGCCTCCACGTGCGTGTATGACCTCCCTACAACACCTGTGCATGCTCCTGATGAGGTGGCGGACGGTCTCCTGAGGGATCTCCTCCCAGACCTGGACTAAAGCATCTGCCAACTCCTGGACAGTCTGTGGTGCAACGTGACGTTGGTGGATAGAGCGAGACATGATGTCCCAGATGTGCTCAATTGGATTCAGGTCTGGGGAACGGGCGGGCCAGTCCATAGCATCAATGCCTTCATCTTGCAGGAACTGCTGACACACTCCAGCCACATGAGGTCTAGCATTGTCTTGCATTAGGAGGAACCCAGGGCCAACCGCACCAGCATATGGTCTCACAAGGGGTCTGAGGATCTCATCTCGGTACCTAATGGCAGTCAGGCTACCTCTGGCGAGCACATGGAGGGCTGTGCGGCCCTCCAAAGAAATGCCACCCCACACCATTACTGACCCAATGCCAAACCGGTCATGCTGGAGGATGTTGCAGGCAGCAGAACGTTCTCCACGGCATCTCCAGACTCTGTCACATCTGTCACATGTGCTCAGTGTGAACCTGCTTTCATCTGTGAAGAGCATAGGGCGCCAGTGGCGAATTTTCCAATCTTGGTGTTCTCTGGCAAATGCCAAACGTCCTGCACGGTGTTGGGCTGTAAGCACAACCCCCACCTGTGGACGTCGGGCCCTCATATCACCCTCATGGAGTCTGTTTCTTACAGTTTGAGCAGACACATGCACATTTGTGGCCTGCTGGAGGTCATTTTGCAGGGCTCTGGCAGTGCTCCTCCTGTTCCTCCTTGCACAAAGGCGGAGGTAGCGGTCCTGCTACTGGGTTGTTGCCCTCCTACGGCCTCCTCCACGTCTCCTGATGTACTGGCCTGTCTCCTGGTAGCGCCTCCATGCTCTGGACACTACGCTGACAGACACAGCAAACCTTCTTGCCACAGCTCGCATTGATGTGCCATCCTGGATATGCTGCACTACCTGAGCCACTTGTGTGGGTTGTAGACTCTGTCTCATGCTACCACTAGAGTGAAAGCACCGCCAGCATTCAAAAGTGACCAAAACATCAGCCAGGAAGCATAGGAACTGAGAAGTGGTCTGTGGTTACCACCTGCAGAACCACTCCTTTATTGGGGGGTGTCTTGCTAATTGCCTATAATTTCCACCTGTTGTCTATCCCATTTGCACAACAGCATGTGAAATTGACAGTCACTCAGTGTTGCTTCCTAAGTGGACAGTTTGATTTCACAGAAGTGTGATTGACTTGGAGTTACATTGTGTTGTTTAAGTGTTCCCTTTATTTTTTTGAGCAGTGTAGTTTAATGTGTATAATGGGTTAATATTTAGTTTTGTGGTTTCTTAAAGTCGAGAAAAAAATGAAAGACTGGGATTCATCAATCTGTCACCCCAGCATCACATGGAGATTGCATGATGTTTGCAGCTTACTTTGGCGAATGTTCCATTAGTCTTGCCAGTTTCATGCTGCTAGAGAGGTCTGTTGCAGTTTATGTTCCTTAATAATAATCTGCGTAATGATAAATCCATACAGCATTGAAATGCACCACTAAATATTGTGTGACTTGGGAAACATGACTAAATGTATGGGATTCAGACACTGAAGAAATTTCTTTTTAATTTTCTATCACTTTAAAGTATCTTTATTGTTATTGATCTGTGCATCTGTATGTCGTCATGCAATATATACAATGGCCCTGATTTATCATACACCAATTTACACCACTCACTCCAGTTTTGTACTGTGGGTGGAAAAGTGGGTGTGGTTAGCTATGTTAAGTTTCACTCCAGATTTATCATTTAGAATTGCAAAAAAAGTCACACTCTCACTTCAGGAGGGTGGAGTAGGAAAACTGCAGTAGCTTCTCTAGACAAAAGTGTTAGGTTTAAAGGGGTTGGCCACTCTCCATGTATTTTCTGCAACTGTGTGGGAGACAGGGAAAAAGGATATTTCCTAATATATGTATTTAAGTAGATATGCCTATTTTTTCAACAATCTAAAGCCACGCCCCCTGAGCCCCGCTCTGATGTGCAGCTAGTCCGTCCATGACTGCACGCAACATGTAGAAGCTCCATCCATGCCTACTGTGTAAATGAGCATGCGCTGCTTTTCCACATCGCATTGCAGCACATGCCCAGTCTGCCCCTGCCATAGCATGCCCAGCTTGCCACAGAGTGCACGGAGGAAAGGTTCTGATCTCCACAGTTCGTGACTGTGGAGATCAGAACCTTCTAAAATGTAGATAAAATATCCTTTCCCCCCTGCAGCCTTCAATGTGCCCCCTCATTTTCTTTACTTACCGGGCGCGCGATTCCCTGATCCTCCCCCCCTGCAGCCCTCAATGTGCCTTCATATTTTATAAGCAGGCGGGAAGACCGGGCCCGCGGCACCGCCTCCTAGCTAATTTATTCACTTCACTTGCCTCTGTGTAATCTCGCACAGGCTCACTGGCAGAGGCATCGTCGAGCGAAGTGCGCATGTGCCGTCTTCCAGAGCACCTCGTTCGACGATGCCTCTGTCAGTGCTTCTCTGCAATTACACAGAGGCAAGTGAAGTGAATAAATTAGAGGAGAATCCCCATCCCCGTCTATCTTCCGAACTGTCTCCGGTCTGCTAGCCCCGCCTCCCACCTCCTAGCCCTGCCTCCCATCTTCTAGCTCCGCCTCCCACCTGCTAGCACCACCACGCATGATTCCTCTGGATTGCCACAGCCCCACCAGTAATGAAGTAAGTGAGGTGAGGACAGTGCAGAGGTGTGTGGATGAGGGGAGGGGGTCACTCAGCTTTCCCAGGCTATTCCTCTGCACATATGCCATTCAGAACAGGAGGAAAGCTGGGTGCTATTATGTAATGTGACTCAGCTTTCCTGATGTCCTGCATGGCACAAGTGCAGAGGCATGAGAAGATATGAGGTTAGGTGGGCGTTGTGTTACTCAGCTTTCTCAGACTATTCTCATGTCTCTCACATGTGACATGCAGGACAGCAGAAAAGCTGGGTGCTATTACATCATGTAATGTCACTCAGATTTCCTGCTATCCTGCAAAATAATAAGAACATGGAAAGGCAGGGGGGAGGGGTTCACTCAGCTTTCCCAGAGACTCATGTCTTTGCACATGTGTCATGCAGGATAGCGAGTAATGTCACTGTCTCCCAGCTGTCCTGCATGACACAGAGGATGGGGGAAGGGGGGCACTCACTTCCTCACACTTTTCTCATGTCTCTACGCTTGTGCCATGCTGGACAGCAGGAAATTTGGGTGGTATTACATCATGTAATGCCCCATATTCTTGTCAAAATATGCTGAACACTGCCGAAACCTACCAGATCCCATTCACTATAATGGGTCTGTTGGGTTCCGGCATGAGTACTGCCATTTTGTAGAACAAAATACTGCTGCTTGAGATGGGGCAGGTCGAGAAGTTAGGGAGGGTAGTGAGAGGAGCCAGGGCGTATAGTGGGGGAGACTAGGAACGGGCATGGGGGCCCAATCTAAATTCTTGCTATGGGGCCCAATGATTTCTATGTACGCCCCTGCTTAGGGGATCTGTGGTGGATGACACTTATGGGGAATCTGTGGATGACACTTATGGGGAATCTGTGGATGACACTTATGGGGAATCTGTGGATGACACTTATGGGGAATCTGTGGATGACACTTATGGGGAATCTGTGGATGACACTTATGGGGAATCTGTGGATGACACTTATGGGGAATCTGTGGATGACACTTATGGGGAATCTGTGGATGACACTTATGGGGAATCTGTGGATGACACTTATGGGGAATCTGTGGATGACACTGATGGGGAATCTGTGGATGACACTGATGGGGAATCTGTGGATGACACTGATGGGGAATCTGTGGATGACACTGATGGGGAATCTGTGGATGACACTGATGGGGAATCTGTGGATGACACTGATGGGGAATCTGTGGATGACACTGATGGGGAATCTGTGGATGACACTGATGGGGAATCTGTGGATGACACTGATGGGGAATCTGTGGATGACACTGATGGGGAATCTGTGGATGACACTGATGGGGAATCTGTGGATGACACTGATGGGGAATCTGTGGATGACACTGATGGGGAATCTGTGGATGACACTGATGGGGAATCTGTGGATGACACTGATGGGGAATCTGTGGATGACACTGATGGGGAATCTGTGGATGACACTGATGGGGATCTGTGGATGACACTGATGGGGATCTGTGGATGACATGGTATGCAGCTGGAGGGAGAAAACGTGGCCTTACCACAATGAAGGGTACAGTCTGTATAAATAGGTGGCCGACAAAAAAGGGGCTGGTCAAATGGCGTGGTCAATAGGCGGAGTCAAGGGGGGCGGCAAAATTTGCTTTTGCCTAGGGTGGCAAAAATCCTTGCACCAGTTCTACACATGATTCCCCGATCCTCCCCCCTGCAGCCCTCAATGTGCCCCCTTATTTTATTTACTTAGCGGGCAATTCCCCAATCCTCCCCCTCCTTTCCCTCTCTAATTTTCCGGATGGGAGAGCCGTTTAACCCCTTCCATGCCGCGGTCCATAGGGACCGTGGTATGAAAGGAGTTAACAGTGAGGGAGCTCCCTCCCTCTCCCATCGGGTGCTGCTGTGCCTTTGCAGCCGCCCGATACTTGACAAGATCACAGAGGGAGGGCCCCTCCCTTCCTCCCTCCCTCCCTCCCTCACCCATCAGCGGCTGCTCTGTTATGGCAGCCGCTGATGGTTACCATGGCAACCTGACGCCTTCACAGGCTTTTGGCTTGCCTTGGTATAGCTAAGCTGGATCAGGCTTCTGCTAAAGGCAGCAGCAGCTTGATCAGCCTGTGTGTAAAGTCACAGTACACTACAGTACACTATATAATGTACTGTAGTGTATTATATAGGCATCAGACCCACTGGATCTACAAGAACCAAGTGGGTCTGGGTCAAAAAAAATGAAAAAAAAGTGAAAAAATAAAATAAAATTCTTCTTATAGCCGCACATTTATTATCACCGATTATAAAAAAATAAAATACACTACACGATGGATATCACTGCGTCCATAACGACCTGATCTATGAAAGGGTCATGTTACTTTCCCAGAATGCCATAAAAAAAAAAACTATGATGAAATAACAAGTTTGCCCACACTTCCAAAAAAGGTAATAAAAGTGATCAAAAAAGTCGTATGTACGCCAAAATGGTACCAATCAAACCGTCACCACATCCCGCAAAAAATGAGCCCTACATGAGACAATCGCCCAAAAAATAAATTAAATATAGCTCTCAGACTATGGAGACACTAAAACTTTTCATTTTTTTATAAAATGCTATTGTTGTGTTAAAGTAAAAAAAAAAAAAAATTGACATATTAGGAATCGCCGCGTCCGTAAGAACCTGCTCTATAAAAATATCACATGACCTAACCCCTCATGTGAACACTGTAAAAAATAAATAAATATGAAAACGGTGTAAAATAAGCCATTTTTTGTCATCTTACATCACGAAAAGTGTAATACCAAGCTATCAAAAAGGCGTATGCCCCCAAAATAGTTCCAATTAAACTGCCATCTCATCCCGCAAAAAATGAGACCCTACATAAGACAATTGTTCAAAAAATAAAAAAGAGCCCTTACATAAGACAGTATCCCAAAAATTGAATTGATAGCTATGAGATGGATAGAGAGATATGAGATAGATATGAGATAGATATGAGATAGATAGATATATATGAAATAGATAGAAGATAGATAAATAGACAGACAGATGAACTTGTCTGTGATGAAATGACACCTGAGGTGCTGTTGTTACTATGGTATCACAGTTGGCCAGGGATGTCATGTGACCACTCCTCTGAAGATGCTTGCTGTGATGCATGCTGGGATTTTTACTTTCACTTTGCAGCTGCTCCGCCCACACAGCCTCTCATCTATGGGAGCATACTATTACACATTAGAAAAATTATACATACACAGTATATCTATCATTATACTAATATCTCTTGGCTTTAATTATTATCTGGGGCCATTTTTTATTTTTTTTTTATGCATAAGGTGGCCAACCCCTTTAAGGATACAAATTTTGTCAAAAATACTCCAATGCAAAGCAAAACTGACTTCATTTGTGAAAAATTCCCCACAATATGTTTTAGTTCCCTCTTTATAGTCATATTAATTAAATAAATAAAATAGAACCAAAATAACCATTTCTGATTCTCCCGTAAGTGACATTAGAAGCTCCTGGGTCCCAATACAAAATCTGTAACAGAGCTGTCCACCTATTATATGCTATTTATAATATTGGTGTATTTTTATGAGGCATAGGTTAGTTTGGCCTCCTCAGGCACCAGGGCTCCCACCTGTGACTGCTACCTCTACACCTTCTGCAGTTCTGCCCCTAAGTCCTTATATTACTGAAATATCTCCTCCAGGCATCATGAGGAGGAAATAGGCCATTTACATTCCATTATTAACTGGTAAAACAATATGCCATTGCCAATGACATGCCTTTACAGTCTTGTTGCGACTCTAATATGGAGTACTACCAAAATATGGTGCTGATTGATTTAGTAGAAGTGTGCCAAACAAAATTAAGTAAGCTATGCTACCCACAGCCATCGCAGAGGTCTGTACCCATAAAATAAAACACCACATTTTAATCTCTTCTGTTTTAAAAAGTGTCTATCCTGTTCGATTTTGTTTTACATAGGGCGTAACTGATGTGTAAAAATTGCCAGCTAGTCTATTCAATTTTAGGCAAAATCACAACCAACTCGCACCTCTCCCGTTGTACTGTTAAACTGGCTATATACATCATAATTTTCAAAGGATCAATAAAAGTGTAAGATAATCATGTGTTTCAGTATAAATTAATGTTCTCAGCCAAGAAAAGATATGTTACTATATCTATTTAAACTTTGTAACTTTGTAATATCATCAGATGATTGTCACCGATTGCTATAGTTATGTTATGCTGTGAAATAGAAAAAATCATATTACATACAGGGATATTGGTAGCCACATATATACAGGTCTCTCCATCTCTCAATTCACTTCTTTTGGAGTTCCAAGAACATAATGGAATATCCTTTTAAAAACGCAAAAGGGTTTTTCAATAAAATGACTACTTCCAGTAACTCTGCGTCCATGGAAAGCAGAGGACCCCATACAAGAATATGTATATGGGCCCATTTTCCTCTAATATCTCATCATAAAGCATCCCTTATAACTCTATAGCAATCCATCAGTAATTGTAAGTCATGAAATTCATTAGTTAATTCCCTTACATCTTGTTTATAATAGGCATCTGCTTTTAAGGTAGAAGTCCCCACTCAACTTCTTAGCTATTGGTCCCTTATGCCCCTGTAATAGACAGATGCTGCCTCTTTGTTAACATCTCGCAATACTAAAGGTAGCCATACACATTCAGTAGCTCTCAGCCGACAGCTATGTCTCCCGACTCCCTCTAGGCTTCCCCCTACACATACACATTTGGCTCGGCCTAACATTTATGTGTACTCTATGGGCAGAGCAGAGGAAGCCAGACACTTCTTGCGCGGTTTATCTCCTGGGAGAACAAAAAAATTGGGAGAAAATATGCATTTAGCCTGATCTTTGTCTCTTCCCAACATCATCTTTTGGGGGGAGAGAGGAGCTCTCTACACACACTTTGAAAGGTGGGTTTGGCCAACAAAAAACGAATGGTATGGCCAGCTTAACAAATAGCAATTTAGAGTCTGTAACTAAGGAGAAAAATTTTTTTTCCTTTAATTTAATAAGCATTCTTCAACACACTTACATAGAAAATAGTATCATCCTCAAACCATTCCTGTAAATGACATCGATTCTATATGGGCTTCTTATTTGCACGATCCAACTCTATTCATCAGACCTTTTGAAATTGAGCAGATTCAGTAGTCATAGGGATGAACGTAATAAAAACACAATTTCTAATTAGTGAATCAAATAGCCCACCACATGCAGTCTGAGGTCATGTACAGAACCTGCATTAAACCTCTCCATGGTCTCTATGATCCCGAATGACAAACTATTTGCTATTTCTTGGTGCTTGGATACAGCGAGTTTTGGATCTGAGAGGAAGATGCAGAAACAAAAACACTAACGAGGTCATTTATTAAGATGGATGTTGTAGATGCCGGTCCTAATAATCCCTGTTCTGGTGGTGGATTTTCCGAAGTTATGAAGAGGCTTCTACATAACTTCGGCGCATCGGCCAGTCTAAATGCAAGCCAGCTTCCTTGCTGACTTAAATTTAGACCATTTTCTAACCCTAAAACAGGTGTAGAAAATGATAAATGAGATGGGCCTACCGGCCTGTCCCCTTCCCCACCCAAGCTATGCCCCCTTTTTTATACCTGGTGTGAGCCGGGAAAAGTTGCAGATTGTAGCACAAATAACCTTTGCTTCGCAATCTGCGACAGATATATGCTAGTAGACTGGTGATAGAACCTAACCTTTCTCTGGTAACCTCTAATGTCATTCAGTGTCTTACCAACTCAGATGGATCTCATAATCAGTTATGCAAACTGACAACTCTCACCTCTGAAATTAGTGTATGTGTACCTTTGCTGATAGTTCCCATGATACCCAGCGCTACTGAAATCACACATTCCCACAATCAGGGCTGTGACAAGGTATTTTGGTGCCCTAGATGGAGCAGTTAAATTGTACCATCCCCGAATCAATTAAAAGTGACATTACTTCCTAATGATAAGAAGTAACAGTGAAGGGCAGATCAAGTGGCTTACAGGTGATGTTTCCATGGATTTCAGTTGTTTACGTCCCTTTTTCTTCTCAATTTGGTCCAAACCATCACAGGCAGACATCTTTGCTCAGTTGTGTGTAGCCCTGTCTGCTATATAAGAAGACACCAGTGTTACTATATGGCACATGGGGGACTGTTACAGATTCTGCAAATCGGTCCCCAAATTTATATAGACCACTATCATCCTGCTGCTACTCCCAATACTGTGCCCGCTGTTCTCCCCCATGCTGACAAACAGTATACTGTCAGAAAAAACAGTGCCATAAAGACAGTCCCCACTATTAATAGTGCTTCCTGACTGTCCTCATTAGTAATAGTGTCTCTAGTAGTGATAATACTCCGAGTATTGAGTAGTGAGTTCCCCATTAGTAGCAATGCTCTCTATATTGTGCATAATAATAATAATAATAATAATAATAATAATAATAATATTATATTAATTGAATTGTTATGGGTATTTCCAACTTGTTTTATAGATGAGTAATTCCATTAGGCCATGATTCTAAAATTGGGTTCAATAAGCTGTCTATTTTTACTGTTATTGGAGTGTCCACCTTGTTTCTTAGATAAGCAATCCTATTAGGCCTTGATTCTCAAATTGGGGTGAATAAGCTGTCTAATACTACTGTTACTGTGGTGTCCACATTGAATAACTTATTTTACGTATACAGTTACTGTTACTGTACAGTATGTCCAACAGACAGGTGCTAGGGCCCTCCAAGGGAACGGGCAGTGGCAAAAATGCTGCTGGGGCCACCAGAAGTAGCAGCAGAAAAAGTGGGTGGTAGCAGTGTAACATCCTGAAGTATGTCACTAAACTTCTGTTTCCCTGCTTCATAATGTTAGGTATATGCATATTGTCATCTGGTATAAGTTTGCATCACTCTCTCCATAATGTGCATTTTCCAGGCCTGTTATATTGTATATTTGCTGTAATTCTCAATGTACACCAGCAGGTGGCAGCAATATGTAAGCAGACCATAGTTAGTTAATAGATCTAGGCTGGAATAGTCCATTCCAGGCTAGCTCCCCCCTTTCTGAGGAGGAGTGGAATGTTCCCACATCCTACTTCAGGGGGAGGAAGGAAAGTTCTAGGCAGTGTGAGCCACCCCCCTGCTGGTGTAGGCTGTGTTAGTAGGAGCTCCCAGAAACAGGGACCCCAACCAAGGATTCAAGCCTCTGCTGAGGCCCAAGATCAACCTTCCCAGCCTGAGTCCCTTACCTCAGCTGGTAGACCAAGAAAGCAGCCCTTCACAGAACTATCAGATCTCCAGGAAGCCTCCATCATACCCTGCGAGCAGTCCTGTAAGTAAAGATCCCAAGACAAAGAGAAGATAAGTACCTCTTCAGCTAGTCAGGCCCAAATTAAGCAGACTACAGACAGAGCAGAAGATAGATACCTGCCAGTTTCTCTAGGCATATGATCAGATGCAGAATACATATAAATTCCTGCCACATATTTCCAAAACCTGCTGGGACCCTAGACTATTGTTGTACACTGTATGGATCAAAGCTGCATAACACCAAGTAAAGACAAGTTGGACCCTACTATCTGTGTGGAATCCCATCATTCCTCAATTACATCTATTAACAGCACTCAAATTTGTTGCATGTGAGCCGGGATACAGGAGTCCAAGGTAGGAGACAGCGTTGAAACTACCATATCTGCTATACAGAGACAATATCCCCCTCTGGCATTCCTTACCTAGTACGTGAGCTCATAACATCTTAAAGGGCCCTGCTACAGTACCTGCGCAAGCTGCAACTGGCGTCACGAACTTATACACATATATACTGACTCACTGCATAGCTGACCCACTGACCCAGTGTCCTGCTCATTGCAGCAGCAACCGCAGCAACAGATCAGAGCTGCCGTTGTCATCCAGCAGTCGTGTTTTGATCAGCAATCTAGATGTCCTTGAATGGTTGACTCGGTCTTCAACATCACCTCAAGTGGTTCCGGTCGGCACTCAGAGGCTGTAGCGGTGCACGTGGCAGGTAAATCCCAAATAGGATGATCAAGAAATCCCGGCACTTCGCTAACTTCATTCAGCAGTTACTTTTTATTGTTATCAAACAAGGATGCTTTTCGGCCGTCCTGAGCCTTTGTCAACCATGGTTGATAAAGGCTCAGGATAGGCCGTAACGAGTCCTTGTTTGATAACAATAAAAAGTAACTGCTTAATGAAAATAGCGATTTCTTGATTATTCAATATTACCTCAACTGAGATCAGGCATCCACAGCCAGGAGTTGGTGGGTTCCTCTGACACCACACTTAGTTGGCATGGCCCAGGAACATGCTCTGTGCCATCTCTTATCCTGTAGCTGCCTCTTTCTTTTTCTTTTGCTCGAGAATTATTGTATGCAGCCAGCTCTCCTCTGCTTTTCAGCGAGGGCAGGCTTATTAAGGACAGTAAACAGCTACTGCCCAGCCCAGATGGCGAAGAGGTCAGCTGCTTCCTCCTGTAGGTGTGTAAGTAGAGACGCTGAAAGTCAAGTGGGAGCAGGTGTTGGGAGTGGTCAGGGACACAGTCATGAGACTGGTGAGAGCGACATAAGTGAGGGTCAGACAGTAGTGGAGGAGGATGTAACCGATCACATGTGGGAGTCGGGTGAATAGGGGGCTTCATGATCATCATCAGGTGGTGAGGGTGGCAGCCTGCCAGTGAGACAGCAGCAGGGTGCAAGCGGGCAGTGAGCCAGCAGGGAGGCAATAGTGTGAGATCTGGAGCCAAATAGGCCTGGGGCAGACTGTTTTCTACTCAGAGTCTATCTGTCTGGCAACAACTAGTGGAGTATGGATTCATCAAGGCAGCAGCAGGCAGTCAGCACACAGTGGTGGGGCTAAACTGCCATACTAGCAGGTGTGGGAATGTATGTAGGATCTGTGGGCAGAAGGTGAAGCGCGGCCCACAGCCCTGGTGCATCCAACGGTGCAGAAGCTGAACATGCTCTTGGCCAACTTGCTGGTACTACAGTCCCTCCCTTTCTATATGGTTGACTCTGCCCATTTCAAAGAACTGATGGCTAGTGTCGAGCCAAGGTGGGGTGTCCCATGCCATCATTACTTCTCTAAAAAAGCTGTAATAAGCCCTGCACTCGTATGTTGAGCAGAAGGTTGACTAGTCCTTGAGCCTGTCAGTGTCTGGTACACTCCACTCCTTCACATTCTGGAGCAGATGCTAATAAATCTGGATGGCCAGGGGACAGGAGACATGGCGCCTACATCTCACTGTCACCTGAATCTTTTGGAGGCTGAACTGGTGGAGGAGGAGGACATTAATGCCCAGGAAATGTCTACAGAATAGGTGGTTTATCTGCACAAGCGACAGGAGTGGAGAAGGAGTAGCAGGAGGAGCTGGACGGCAATGACGAAGACCAGGCAGATGATCCTGACAGACCGTGTCAGTATGCAGTAGAGACAGGTAGTCCCTCCAAGTCCCTTGTGCAATAAACATTGATGTCAACACAAACTTACTGCTGACACCCTCCCCACTGTCATGGGGCCTGTAACGGATCTCCTAGCACCCCGACCGGGTACCTCCGTTGATAAATGCTCCCAGTGCCTCCCGAGGACTCCAAGCACTCCGCTCGACACCGATACCATCACAGGAACCAGGAAAAGGAACAGCTCTTACAAGAGCTAGGAGTAATAGCCAGGGGAGTATACACGTATAGCAATCCCCACACACATGAGACAAGGCTCTATGTTGAGTGTAAAACAGGAACACTTTATTGAGGGCTACCCGCCCGTATTTATGCAGGTCCCCATCTGGTGTACACGCCCCTAGGGGACCAGAAGGAAGACTGTGACACAGGACAAATACGTAGCACTCAGGATACACAGACACAACACATCCCCACAATGCATCATGGTTTTCTCCTCTCTGCCCTGGAGACACCCGAGGAGCAATTCAATTATCTCTCAGGACAAAGGGAAATCACCAATACACATGTGGGAACAACAGGACAGGAATCACCACCCAAACACACAATGTCACACCCTTACAGCAAACACAGACATTTAACATATTCCCAGATAGCTCAAGTCTGAGTGCATATCATTAGGTGAATAGCACTCAGAATACACAAATACAATAAAATGAGCTATCTGGGTACCCTCACATAACATACAAAACAATTACACAGACAGATGGTTCTGTCACACACCTCTAAACCCCACATGTCCCCATATGGCTTGGATCTGAGCGCTCAGATGCCACAAACACAGTCAAATCGCCATGGGGTTTAAGTTTTGCATGGGCTGATGAGAGGGCCCATAATCCTGGGGCAAGAGACTGGCAACCAGGCCCCTCCACAACCCAGTGGCGAGGTTATTTTCGCCACACATCTTCCCCTTCCAGGGAAGACTAACCAGACACCCGACCTCACGCCGGTCGGTACCTGAGTTAGTCTGGCAGCCCACCCACAACCAAATACTGGACCTGTTGAATTTGGTAGCCTGTCTCTGTCCAGTGAGTCCACCAAGGTTATGTTGGTAGCTGGTACTCTCGGTCTCTGTGTTGCTCCCTGGCTGGGAGTGGAGGTTGCTTCGTGGGCAGGGATCAGCGGTACTCTGCCCTGGTGCCAGCGTTACCATGGAAGAAGCCTGGTTGGAGCCTGGTTGTTGGAGGGGGAGACCGACTGTCTCCCCTTTGGATACCCAGCTCTGCTGCTGGAGGGGGAGACCGACTGTCCCTACCCCCTGTGCTGTAAGTGCAGAGACCACGGTCCCATCTGCACTGTTGTGGGGCTTACTGTCTCCCCCTGGTGCGTTAAGCTGCCGCAGGGGAGAGGGAGTAACAAGCTCCTCTCCCATACATACTTCCAGCCGCTGGGGAGGGCGACCGACCGTCTCCGCTCCCAATACAGTGTCCTGCTGCTGGGGAAAGGAGACTGGGCTCTCTATTCCCTGTAGGACACTCTGCCGCTGAGGAATGGAGACTGGGCTCCTAATTCCCTGTAAATCACACTTCCACTGGGGGACAGGACCGACTGTCTCTGCCCCCTGTAACTTCGCCTGCCGCTGGGGAATGGAGACTGGGCTCCCAATTCCCAATAAATCACACGGCCGCTGAGGAATGGAGACTGGGCTCCCAATTCCCAATAAATCACGGAGGCTCTTTGGAAAATGCACTGGGAAAGTGGAAAAAAGCACTGTTTGTGTTAACTGTTGGATACAGGATGCCACGACTAGGGTTGAGCGAATCCGAACTGTAAAGTTTGCGTTCACCCACCAACAGATGGTTTATGTCAGGCAAGAAATGTAACTGCCAATAGTCAACAATTAAGTTCACTGAGAGTAAGGCAGTGCCGGTGTCATAAAGAGGAAAAATTTCTTGAGGTCACACAACAGTGTGACAGGCGAATTTTATACAATTACTTCACGGTCCCAAAATTTTTTAATTTGTCAACCAACAATGTAACTGCAGTATTGACTGATTGTATTTTACTGTCACGAATGCAGCAAAGGCCGCAAATTTTGTATCTTGCTCAAAGTGGGTGGTTTTTTTAATACCAGAATATAACAGCAGTATATAACGCTTGTATTGGAATGTCAGAAATGCAGCAAAGGCCTGCTACTGCCCACCGCACCAAGGAACCGAGCCCACTAAAGCCAGCTCCAAGGAGTTCCCTGGCGTGGCAGTTCTTCAGACAATGTGCTGACGACAAGACACGAGTGGTTTGCACGATGTGCAATCAGAGCCTGGAGCGAGGCATAAACGTTCTAAACCTGAGCACAACCTGCATGACCAGGCATCTAAGTGCAAAGCACGAGATGCAGTGGAGTAGACACCTCAAAATACAAGAATGGTCTCTGGCTCCTCCTGCTTCCTCTTCTGCTGCCGTCTTTGCCTCTTCATCTCCATCTGGAGTGATAGTGGTACCTGCCACCCCCCAAACAGAGGATCTGCCAGCAACGCCACCACCTGGGTCACTAAGCATCTCCACAATGTCCCATGGAAGCGTTCAGCTGTCTATCTCCCAAACACTGGAGCGGAAGAGGAAGTACCCCCCTACCCACCCGCGATCCCTGGCCCTGAATGCCAGCATTTCAAAATTACTGGCCTTTGAAATGCTGTCATTCCGTCTGGTGGAGACGGAGAGTTTTAAAAGCCTTATGGGGGTGGCTGTCCCACAGTATGTCATGCCCAGCCGCCTCTACTTTTCCAGGCGAGCCATCCCTTCCCTGCACAACCAAGTGGGGGACAAAATTAGGTGCGCACTGCGCAACGCTATCTGTGGACCAGTAAGCACGGTCAGGGACGTTATATCTCCCAAACAGCACACTGGGTAAATGCAGTGGCAGCTGGGCCTGAGGCGGATAGCAGTTTGTCGCATGTCCTTCCATCACCGAGGCTTGCAGGGCGCTTCTCTTTGCCTCCTGTTTCTTCCTCCTCCTACTCCTCTTCCTTATGCTCTACCGCCTCCTCATCCGGTCAGCGTAACACTTCCACCACCAACTTCAGCACAGCCAGAGGTAAACGACAGCAGGCAGTTTTAAAACTTATCTGTTTGGGGGACAAACCCCACACCGCGCAGCAGCTGTGGACAGGCATGGAACAACAGACCGATAAGTGGTTGGTGCCAGTGAGCCTCAAGCCCGGCCTGGTGGTGTGCGATAATGGGCGAAATCTCGTAGCAGCTCTGGGCCTAGCTGGTTTGATGCACATCCCTTGCCTGGCGCATGTGCTGAATTTGGTGTTGCAGAGGTTCCTTAAAAATTACCCCGATATGTCAGAGCTGCTGCAGAAAGTGCGGGTCGTCTGTGCGCGCTTTCTGCATTCTCACCCTGCTGCTGTTCGCCTGTCAGCGCTGCAGCGTAACTTCGGCCTTCCTGCTCACCGCCTCAAATGCGAGGTGCCCACAAGGTGAAACTCTACCTTGCACATGCTGGCCAGATTGTGTGAGCAGCAGCAGGCGATAGTGGAGTTTCAGCTGCAGCACGCACGGGTGAGTCGCTCTGCGGAACAGCACCACTTCACCACCAATGACTGGGCCTCCATGCGAGACCTGTGTGCCTTGTTGCGCTGTTTCGAGTACTCCACCAACATGGCCAGTGCCGACGACGCTGTTCTCAGCGTTACTATCCCACTTCTATGCCTCCTTGAAAAAACGCTTCGGGCGATGATGGAAGAGGATGTGGCACAGGAGGAAGAGGGATCATTTCTAAGGGTTTCAGGCTAGTCATTCACAAGTGGCTCTGAGGGTGGGTTCCTGCACTCACAAACGCCAGGTACAAAATTGTCCAGCAATGGCACAGTTCTGAAGGATGACAAGGTGGAGTATGAGGAGAAGCAGATAGAGGAGAAGGGACCGTGTTCACAGCAGGGTGGCACCCAAACCAGCTCATGGTCATCACTGGTGCATTACAGGGGGGATACAGAGGACACAGACAATACACCTCCCACAGAGGACAGCTTGTAGTTGCCTCTGGGCAGCCTGGCACACATGAGCGATTACATGCTGCAGTGTCTCCACAACGACCGCCACATGGCCACATTCTAACTTGTGCTGATTACTGGGTGGCCACGCTGCTGGATCCCCGTTACAAGGACGACGTACCGTCATTAATTCTGTCACTGGGGCGTGATCATAAGATGCGCGAGTACAAGCGCACGCTGGTAGACCCGCTGTGGTGGCATTCCCACCTGACAGCGGGGGCACTGTGGAAGCACAAGGCAAAGGCAGAGGACGAGGAAGAGGTTGCCAACGCAGCTGGGGCACCGCTAGCACCTCAGAAGGCAGGGTTAGCATGGCCGAAATGTGGAAAATCTTTGTCAGCACGCCACAACAACCAGCACCACCAGCTGATATGGAACGTCTTAGTAGGAGGCAGCATTTCACCAACATGGTGGAACAGTACCTGTGCACACGCCTACACGTACTGAATGATGGGTCTACCCCCTTCAACTTCTGGGTCTCCAAATTAGGCACATGGCCTGAGCTTGCACTTTATGCCTTGGAGGTGCTGGCCTGCCCTGCAACCAGTGTATTGTCTAAACATGTGTTTAGCACGGCAGGGGCTTCATCACAGACAAGCGCAGCCGTCTGTCCACAGCCAATGTGGACAAGCTCACATTCATTAAAATGAACCAGGCATGGATCCCACAGGACTTGTCCGCATCTTGTGCAGAATAGACATATATACCGGCATTAACCAGCCATTGTCCAGATAAGTCCTTTAAATTCAACCAAGGGATAGGTGGGGACGTGAATAACAGCAAATGTAATCACTGAGATAATTTAAATAATATCACTACACTGAAGAATGAAAGAGATTTGCAGTGCCTCTGTCATTGAATTAGTAATTGTAGAGCCAGAGTAATGCAGAACGATGTGTAACAACTATACCCTTTTTGTCCATTCTGGTTATTGTATTTGTCATGGAAAACACACATATTATCACTTGGTAATGTGTTTTCCATACAGAAGGTATCAGAACTGATTACTATGCCACTATTCATTTACTTCGGAAAATCAAGCCTAAATTACTTCCATGATCTTGCTTTTTTACACAATAATATGCAATAAAGGTACCAATTTTACATATAAGTTGCCTTTCATGTTTTGCTTAAACAGTAGCAAGAATAAAATTGGTAATACTGGGGAAATAAAAGACTAACTAGAAAAGCATTGCACACATGCATAAGATTCAAAATGTGTCTCTATTTTTAACACAGAGAAAAATACATTTCAGGAAAATTGATAAGCAAGAAAAGTCTGAATTCTCACTAGCCATTATTAACCCTATAGCTCTGCACAGCTACAAATGGGATTCCCATTTCAAGTAACTATCAAATATTTCTACATTAAGTAACTATATATACTAGTTGCTTTTATAGGATTTTAGTATTTAGTATTTAATTTATTTTCCAGCATGACTCAGCACCTGCCCTCACTGTAAAAAGTTACCAATACCTGGTTCAATAACCACGGTAATACTGTGCTTGATTGACCAGCAAACTTGCCTGACCTAAACCCCATAGAGAATCTATAGGGTATTGCCAAGAGGAAAATGAGACACACCAGACCTAACAATACAGATGAGCTGAAGGCTACTATCAAAGCAAATTGGGCTTCCATAACTCCTTAGCAGTGCCACAGGCTGATCGCTTCCATACCATGCTGCATTGATACAGTAATTCATGCAACAGAAACCCAGACCAAGTATTGAGTAAACATGCTGTACACTGCGTGCAGAATTATTAGGCAAATGAGTTTTTTGACCACATCATCCTCTTTATGCCTGTTGTCTTACTCCAAGCTGTATAGGCTCGAAAGCCTACTACCAATTAAGCATATTAGGTGATGTGCATCTCTGTAATGAGAAGGATTGTGGTCTAATGACATCAACAGCCTATATTAGGTGTGCATAATTATTAGGCAACTTCCTTTCCTTTGGCAAAATGGGTCAAAAGAAGGACTTGACAGGCTCAGAAAAGTCAAATATAGTGAGATATCTTGCAGAGGGATGCAGCACTCTTAAAATTGCAAAGCTTCTGAAGCGTGATCATCGAACAATCAAACGTTTCATTCAAAATAGTCAACAGGGTCGCAAGGAGCGTGTGGAAAAACCAAGGCGCAAAATAACTGCCCATGAACTGAGAAAAGTCAAGCGTGCAGCTGCCAAGATGCCACTTGCCACCAGTTTGGCCATATTTCAGAGCTGCAACATCACTGGAGTGCCCAAAAGCACAAGGTGTGCAATACTCAGAGACATGGCCAAGGTAAGAAAGGCTGAAAGACGACCACCACTGAACAAGACACACAAGCTGAAACGTCAAGACTGATTTTTCTAAGGTTTTATGGACTGATGAAATGAGAGTGAGTCTTGATGGGCCAGATGGATGGGCCCGTGGCTGGATTGGTAAAGGGCAGAGAGCTCCAGTCCGACTCAGACGCCAGCAAGGTGGAGGTGGAGTACTGGTTTGGGCTGGTATCATCAAAGATAAGCTTGTGGGGCCTTTTCGGGTTGAGGATGGAGTCAAGCTCAACTCCCAGTCCTACTGCCAGTTTCTGGAAGACACCTTCTTCAAGCAGTGGTACAGGAAGAAGTCTGCATCCTTCAAGAAAAACATGATTTTCATGCAGGACAATGCTCCATCACACGCGTCCAAGTACTCCACAGCGTGGCTGGCAAGAAAGGGTATAAAAGAAGAAAATCTAATGACATGGCCTCCTTGTTCACCTGATCTGAACCCCATTGAGAACCTGTGGTCCATCATCAAATGTGAGATTTACAAGGAGGGAAAACAGTACACCTCTCTGAACAGTGTCTGGGAGGCTGTGGTTGCTGCTGCACGCAATGTTGATGGTGAACAGATCAAAACACTGACAGAATCCATGGATGGCAGGCTTTTGAGTGTCCTTGCAAAGAAAGGTGGCTATATTGGTCACTGATTTGTTTTTGTTTTGTTTTTGAATGTCAGAAATGTATATTTGTGAATGTTGAGATGTTATATTGGTTTCACTGGTAAAAATAAATAATTGAAATGGGTATATATTTGTTTTTTGTTAAGTTGCCTAATAATTATGCACAGTAATAGTCACCTGCACACACAGATATCCCCCTAAAATAGCTAAAACTAAAAACAAACTAAAAACTACTTCCAAAAATATTCAGCTTTGATATTAATGAGTTTTTTGGGTTCATTGAGAACATGGTTGTTGTTCAATAATAAAATTAATCCTCAAAAATACAACTTGCCTAATAAGTCTGCACTCCCTGTATTTTCATTTTTACATGGGATAACCCCTTTAAGGCAAATAAATTACCTTGGAAAAATGCATTACAAAACTCAGTCTGTTATTTATGGGTACCCGGATAACACTCATTTATCAGTCCACGAATGTGAAGATGTTGAGAACTGAACCTGCAGAGGGAACCTGAAAATTTGAGATCTGTCAGAATCTATAAACGCCTAAACTGCCACAGTCAGGATCTACATAGGAACCTATGTGAGGAAGCCTCTGTCACAACCAGACAGCTGAGAAGCTCTGACAGGAGCTGTCCAGATCCTCCTCCTTGAGTTTCTTTGTTTTGGTTTCTGTTCCTCACCTCGTTAGTCTATCTCAGCTGTCATGCAGTCGGACTGATTACTTCCCTTTAAATTCCTACCCATAAGGCAGTAGTGTGCGGCTGATACAACTTCCTGGAGTGTGTGTGCACTGTCCCAGTTCCCAGTTCCCTGTCCACAGTCGTCTGCAAGATAAGTTCTGTTTATGTATTTATGATTTTCTGTTTTCTGGATCCAGGTGACCCTGACTCCCTCCGTGTCTGTGTAGGGAGCCGGTGGTCGTGTCCCCTCACTATTGTAGGGCCTTCAGGTCTAAGATAGCCGAGGTACGTGGATATGCGCCCATCCACCTTTGGGGTGGTCGCATAGGCTGAGCAATAAGGAAGAGCGGCAGGTCGATTGCAGGGGTCTCCCTTTTGTTCCTTAGTTGTGGGTCCTGTGAGTCATTGTTTGTATTGTATTATCTTGTTTCCTGTACACCATCCGTGACATTATCAGCCGCCAAAACCGTCTCAAGCATGGATCCGGTTACACTTTTGGCTGAACGCTTTCAGGGTCTTGCTTTGGAGGTAGCTGATCTCCGTAAGACTTTTTCTCAGTTTCAAGTGACCGGTTGTCATGGTCTTACCTGCTTGCTGCTCTCCTTCGTTTGACATGTGCTGGCGGCCATCTTGGGTCCTGGGTTTCTTGTAGCCTTCCACCCTGCGGCTCCTCCTTCCCCTGGGAGGAGCTGGATGCCTAGCTCATA
The DNA here is from genome assembly GCF_905171765.1 of Bufo bufo. Classification (NCBI taxonomy): domain Eukaryota; kingdom Metazoa; phylum Chordata; class Amphibia; order Anura; family Bufonidae; genus Bufo; species Bufo bufo. Next base: position 302,663,261 of record NC_053391.1, read on the forward strand.
TATATAGGAGGTCTGTGGCTTCAGTTCCTTGCTTGGTCCTCTTGTGTTCACATGCTTCTAAGACTGCTGCTGCTTCTGGTTCCTGATCCTGGCTTCGTCTGACTACCCTGCTGGTTCCTGATCCTGGCTTCGTCTGACTACCCTGCTGGTTCCTGATCCTGGCTTCGTCTGACTACCCTGCTGGTTCCTGATCCTGGCTTCGTCTGACTACCCTTCTGGTTCCTGACCTCTGGCTTCGCAAAGACTCTGCTCGGTTTCACCATCCGTTTGGACTTTTGCTTTACAGCTTTATTTTCAATAAAGCCTTCTTATTTTCATTTATCTCTTGTTGTACGTCTGGTTCATGGTTCCGTGACATTAGGACCAAGCCATGAATTCTGACGGTACAGGGCCATCCTCGCTACCCACGCTGGTTGCCAGACTTGATCAGCAGGATCACCTGTTGGGTCGGTTCGCTGTGGCGTTGCAAACCCTGCTTGAACGCACGGCTCATTTCGCTCCCGTTGCCGATGGGTCGGTTGTCGCTCCTGGGCTCGCTCCTACTGCCGCTCCGGTTGTTGCGCCAGAGTCTACCCCGACACCTGTTGTTGCGCCTGCGGTGTTTCGGGGTATGACCGGTTCTGCCCCTCTTCCACAGCGCTTTGGGGGAGAGCCAACTCAGTGCCGAGGTTTCCTTAACCAGGTGGGCATTTATTTCGAGTTGCTGCCACATGCCTTTCCTACTGAGAGATCAAAGGTGGGCTTCTTGATCTCGCTGCTCTCGGACAAGGCCTTGGCCTGGGCCAGCCCTTTATGGGAGAACAACAATCCGGTGGTTGCCGAGTTTTCCGGTTTTGTTGCTTCTCTTCGGAAGGTATTCGATGTGCCGGCTCGTGCTGCCTCTGCTGCGAAGCTCCTTATGTCCATCAGACAGGGTTCACGATCCGTAGCTGAATACGCCATTGAGTTTCGTACCCTGGCAGCAGAGGTGGGCTGGAATAATGAGGCTCTGGTCGCTGCTTTCTCTCATGGTCTCTCGGATGCCTTGAAGGATGAGGTTGCAGCTAAGGACCTACCAGTTGAGCTCGAGTCTCTTATTTCTTTCCTGATTTTGATTGACACCAGACTCAGGGAGAGACCTTCCTTTAAGGAGAACCTGCGGAGGTCTTCTAACAGATTGGTGCCTACGTTTGCTGTCCCACCCGTGCCTCCCTCTCCTCCCACGCCTCCTGGGGATGACTTGTCTGGGGGTGAACCCATGCAGCTGGGGTTTGCTCGCCTGTCAGAGGGGGAGAGGGCACTCCGGAGACGCGAGGGCCGATGCATGTACTGTGGTCTCGGTGGGCATTTTCGGTTGGCATGTCCGAACCGTCCGGGAAACGCTCGTACCCTGAGATCCTGTCGGGGGCAGATCTTGGGTGGAGTCTCCTCGTCCCCGGTTTCCCGTGTTGACAAACCACTGATCACTGTTGTCCTCTCCTGGGTCGGGGGCTCGGTGACGACCCAGGCGTTGGTGGACTCTGGTGCTGGTGGTTTGTTCATTGATAGTGTGTTCGCTGCCGCCAATTCCATTCCTCTGCAGGCTCGAGGTTCCCCACTGGCTCTTGAGGCGATAGACGGCAGACCCCTTCTGCCGCCACACGTGACTCATGAGACCCTTCCAGTGGGGATAGCCATTGGTGCCGTTCACAGAGAGTCGGTCTGCCTCCAGGTTATTTCGTCTCCACACTACTCGGTGGTCTTGGGGTACCCCTGGCTCCAGAAGCATAATCCGACTTTCGATTGGAGATCGGTCGAGATCCTCTCGTGGTCACCGCAGTGTGGGGCTAGTTGCATCCATGGGTCTGTCAAGTTGCTGTGTACTTCCTCGGACTCTCTGTTGCCTCCTGAATACGAGGAGTACCGGGATGTATTCGATAAGGTGCGCGCGGTTGCCCTACCTCCGCACCGCCCATACGATTGTGCCATAGAGTTACAATCTGGTGCCGTTCCTCCTCGTGGCAAAGTCTATCCACTGTCGGTAGCGGAGAATGAGGCCATGGAGGAGTACGTGAGGGAGGCGCTTTCACGCGGACACATTCGCAAATCTTCGTCCCCGGCAGGGGCTGGATTTTTCTTTGTGAAAAAGAAGGGCGGTGAGTTGAGGCCTTGCATCGATTACAGGGGTCTCAATCGCATCACGATCAAGAACGCTTACCCGATACCCTTGATTTCCGAGCTGTTCGATCGCCTTAAAGGGGCCACGGTCTTTACCAAACTCGACCTGAGGGCGGCATATAACCTGGTAAGGATCAAGGCGGGCGATGAGTGGAAGACCGCGTTTAACACCAGGACCGGTCATTACGAATCCTTGGTTATGCCCTTTGGGTTGTGCAATGCGCCCGCAGTCTTTCAGGAATTCATCAACGATGTTTTCCGTGACCTGTTGCAGCAGTGTGTGGTAGTCTATTTGGATGACATCTTGGTATATTCTGAATCCATGGAGGCCCACATTCTGGATGTCAGACGAGTGTTGCAACGGTTACGAGAGAACAAGCTGTTCGGTAAGCTTGAGAAATGCGAATTTCACCGATCCCAGGTAACCTTCTTAGGTTACATCATTTCCGCTGAGGGGTTCTCCATGGATCCTGAGAAGGTTTCGGCTGTCTTACAGTGGCCCCAGCCCAGTGGTCTTCGTTCCCTGCAGCGCTTTTTGGGCTTCGCCAATTATTATCGGAAGTTCATCAGGGACTTTTCCATGCTGGCCAAGCCTCTCACGGATCTGACCAGGAAGGGCAGTAATTCCCAGGTCTGGCCGCTCGAGGCCATCCGAGCTTTTGAGGCCCTAAAGTCCGCCTTTGTGTCGGCTCCGATTCTGTCGCATCCCAACCCTGGGTTGCCCTTTGTCCTCGAGGTGGACGCGTCTGAGACGGGAGTAGGCGCCCTTCTGTCTCAGCGTAGAACACCAGAGGGTCCTCTGCTTCCTTGTGGGTTTTACTCCCGGAAACTGTCTTCCGCGGAGTGCAACTATCAGATTGGTGACAGGGAGTTATTGGCCATCGTGCAGGCCCTTAAAGAATGGAGGCACTTGCTCGAGGGTTCGGTGGTTCCGGTTCTCATCCTGACGGACCACAAGAATCTGACCTACCTTTCTGAGGCCAAGAGATTGACACCACGTCAGGCCAGATGGGCTCTGTTCTTGTCACGTTTTAATTACGTGGTCTCCTACCTACCCGGTTCCAAGAACATCAGGGCGGATGCCTTATCACGGCAGTACTCCGAGCTGTCCAGGGAGGAGTCGATTCCGACTTCGGTCATACCTCCGAATCAGATCCTGGCCGCCATTCGCACCAGCCTGACCTCTCCCCTGGGTGAGCAGATTTTGGCGGCTCAATCTGGTGCTCCCTCTGGGAGACCCAACGGCAGATGTTTTGTGCCTGAGGAGTTGCGCACTCGGTTGTTGCGAACCTACCATAACTCCAAGACCGCGGGGCATCCTGGAAAGAATCAGCTGTCCTGGGCTGTTTCACGTCTGTTCTGGTGGCCTTCCCTACGTTCCGACATCGCCGCATATGTAGCGGCATGCTCCGTTTGTGCCCAGAGTAAGTCCCCTCGGCACCTTCCGTTGGGCCTTCTGCAACCCATAGCCACCGGGGAGCGCCCATGGTCACACCTGGGGATGGATTTCATTGTGGACCTCCCTGCATCCCGAGGCCATACGGTCATTCTCATGATTGTGGATCGGTTTTCCAAAATGTGCCACTGTGTTCCTCTCAAGAAGTTACCCTCTGCACAAGAGTTGGCCACGATTTTTGCCAGGGAGGTCTTCCAGTTGCACGGTTTGCCTAAGGAGATTGTGTCGGATCGGGGGAGTCAGTTTGTGTCCAGGTTCTGGCGCGCCTTTTGCTCCCAGTTGGGGATTCATCTCTCCTTCTCCTCGGCCTACCACCCTCAGTCCAATGGGGCCGCAGAACGATCCAATCAGGCCTTGGAGCAATTCCTTCGTTGCTATGTCTCCGATCACCAAGACAATTGGGTTGACCTCCTGCCTTGGGCTGAGTTTGCCAGGAACACGGCGGTGAACTCTTCCTCTGGGACGTCTCCCTTCATGGCCAATTATGGGTTCCAACCTGCCGTGTTACCGGAGGTATTCTCTCGCCAGGATATTCCGGCTGTGGAGGATCACCTTTCCGTCCTACGTGCTTCTTGGGTACAGATCCAGAAGTCCCTTGAGGTCTCTGCGCAGCGCCAGAGATTCCAGGCTGATCGCAGACGAGCGCCTGCTCCTTCCTACCAGGTCGGAGACCGTGTATGGTTGTCCACCCGCAACCTCAACCTTCGAGTGCCCACTCCCAAGCTGGCGCCTCGCTTTGTTGGTCCCTTCCGAGTGCTTCGCAGGGTAAACCCGGTAGCCTATGCCCTTGCGCTTCCTCCTGGCATGCGGATCTCCAACGTGTTTCATGTCTCCCTGTTGAAGCCACTGGTGTGTAATCGTTTCACTTCCTCGGTTCCTCGGCCTCGTCCGGTCCAAGTGGGCAATCGTGAGGAATATGAGGTGAGCAATATCCTGGACTCACGCCTGGTCCGCGGTCGGTTGCAGTTTTTGGTCCATTGGCGTGGTTATGGTCCAGAGGAGCGTTCCTGGGTTCCCTCCGCAGATGTCCATGCTCCTGCCTTGCTCCGAGCCTTCCACGCACGCTTCCCTCAGAAACCGTTTTGTGCTCCGCGGAGGAGGGGCCCTTGAGGGGGAGGTACTGTCATGGTCTTACCTGCTTGCTGCTCTCCTTCGTTTGACATGTGCTGGCGGCCATCTTGGGTCCTGGGTTTCTTGTAGCCTTCCACCCTGCGGCTCCTCCTTCCCCTGGGAGGAGCTGGATGCCTAGCTCATATATATAGGAGGTCTGTGGCTTCAGTTCCTTGCTTGGTCCTCTTGTGTTCACATGCTTCTAAGACTGCTGCTGCTTCTGGTTCCTGATCCTGGCTTCGTCTGACTACCCTGCTGGTTCCTGATCCTGGCTTCGTCTGACTACCCTGCTGGTTCCTGATCCTGGCTTCGTCTGACTACCCTGCTGGTTCCTGATCCTGGCTTCGTCTGACTACCCTTCTGGTTCCTGACCTCTGGCTTCGCAAAGACTCTGCTCGGTTTCACCATCCGTTTGGACTTTTGCTTTACAGCTTTATTTTCAATAAAGCCTTCTTATTTTCATTTATCTCTTGTTGTACGTCTGGTTCATGGTTCCGTGACACCGGTTCAGCTTGCGTTCATGGAGTTTGTGCTGAGCCTAAGATTTCGCTCCCGGATACGTTTTCCGGGGGTAGTGAGAATTTTGTACGTTTTAGAGAGGCTTGCAAACTCCATTTTCGCCTTCTTCCCCATTCTTCTGGTGATGAAGAACGAAGAGTGGGTATCATTATATCGCTGCTCAGGGGTAACGCTCAGTCCTGGGCCTTTTCGCTGCCGGAGGGGGCACGGCCCCTCCGTTCAGTGGATGAATTCTTTTTAGCCCTGGGTCAGATATATGATGATCCGGATCGTATTGCTCTGGCTGAGTCTAAACTACGTCTGTTATGCCAGGGTAAACAATCCGCAGAGATTTACTGCTCAGAATTTCGGAGATGGGCAGCAGATACGGGTTGGAATGATGCTGCACTCCGAAGTCAATTTTGCTATGGTCTTTCAGAGGGATTGAGAGATGCATTTGCCTTTCATGAAAGACCTACCTCCTTGAATTCTGCTATGTCTCAGGCTGTTCGTATTGACAGGCGTCTTAGAGAGAGAGGAGAGATCTCTCCTTCCTGTCATACTCAGTCCCGGGACAGTGCAGCGGTCTCATTCTGTGCACAGGGGTCTCAGTCGCTGTCAGCCCCTTCTGAGCAGGAGCCCATGCAGCTGGGGTTGATTGCCTCTGACAATAGAAGATTCAGCCCGCAGGGGAGGTTTGCTTTTGTTGTGGAGGTATAAATCATCTGGCAAATGTTTGTCCCTCTAGGAGATTCAGGCAGTTTTCTGGGAGTAATAAAGAGACAAAAAGGAAGAAATCTTTTAAGAATGTTCCGTCTGTTACTATTGGCAGGGTTGAGGCGGAAATTGAAGGTTTTCCTTTTGCTTGTAGTTCCCGTTTTGTCCTGCCTGCTAGGGTGGCGCTAGAGAGCAAGAGCATTTTTTGTGAGATTTTTGTGGATAGTGGAGCAGCTGTCAACCTCATTGATAATCAATTTGCAATAACTCATGGTTTCCAGGTATGCACTTTGGCAAGAGATATTCCTGTTTTTGCTATTGATTCAGCTCCACTTTCTCAGAAATCATTAAAGGGCATAGTTCACAATATCCGTTTAATTGTGAATGATGCTCATGTTGAGGATGTGTCATGTTTCGTCCTTAGCGGTTTGCCTACTCCTCTAGTGTTGGGGCTACCCTGGCTCACTAAACATAACCCCACCATTGATTGGCAAGCGAGGCAAATTAATGGTTGGAGTAACTTCTGCAGAGAGAATTGCCTCATAACATCTATTTCTGAGGTTTCTACTAAAACTGTTCCACCTTTCCTCTCTGAATTTTTGGATGTCTTCTCTAAGAGTGGAGTTCAGGGTTTACCTCCGCACAGGGAGTATGATTGCCCTATTGATCTCATCCCAGGCGCCAAGCTGCCTAAATCTCGTTTATACAATCTTTCCCAACCTGAGAGGGTCGCTATGCGTGCTTATATCTCTGAGAGTCTGAGAAAAGGACACATACGACCCTCGAAGTCACCTGTTGCCGCTGGTTTTTTCTTTGTTAAGAAAAAAGATGGTTCTTTAAGACCTTGTCTGGATTTCAGGGAGCTGAACAGTATCACTATTCGTGATCCTTATCCGCTTCCTCTGATCCCGGACTTGTTTAACCAGGTTGTTGGGGCGAAAGTCTTTTCCAAATTAGACCTAAGAGGGGCATACAACCTGGTTAGGGTCAGAGAAGGAGACGAATGGAAGACGGCTTTCAATACCCCTGAGGGCCATTTTGAGAATTTAGTTATGCCTTTTGGTTTGATGAATGCCCCAGCCGTTTTTCAGCATTTCGTCAACAGCATTTTTTATCATTCAATGGGAAAATTTGTATTAGTGTATTTGGATGACATTTTGATTTTTTCTCCTGATTTCAAGACTCATAAGGAACACTTATGTCAGGTCTTACTCATCCTGCGGGAGAATAAATTATACGCAAAACTGGAAAAATGTGTGTTTGCGGTTCCAGAGGTCCAATTTCTGGGGTTTCTTGTCTCCGCTTCTGGTTTTCGCATGGACCCCGAGAAGGTTCGCGCTGTGCTTGAGTGGGAGCTTCCTGAGAATCAGAAGGCGCTGATGCGTTTTTTGGGCTTTGCTAATTATTACAGGAAATTTATTTTGAATTATTCCTCTGTTGTTAAACCACTCACTGATATGACCAGAAAGGGGGTAGATTTTTCTTCCTGGTCGGTAGAGGCGCGTAAGGCCTTTTCTAATATCAAGGAGAGTTTTGCTTCCGCTCCCATCCTAGTACAACCTGATGTTTCGTTACCCTTCATAGTTGAGGTTGATGCTTCTGAGGTAGGGGTGGGTGCGGTCTTGTCTCAGGGTTCCTCTCCTGCCAAATGGCAACCGTGTGCCTTTTTCTCAAAGAAGCTCTCCTCCGCAGAGAGAAATTATGATGTGGGAGATAGGGAATTGTTGGCCATCAAGTTGGCTTTTGAGGAATGGCGCCATTGGCTAGAGGGAGCCAGACACCCTATTACCGTGTTTACTGACCATAAAAATCTGGCCTACTTGGAGTCAGCCAAGCGTCTGAACCCGAGACAGGCCAGATGGTCTTTGTTCTTTTCAAGGTTTAATTTTGTTGTTACGTTCCGCCCTGGGGTTAAGAATGTGAAGGCAGATGCCCTATCACGTTGTTTCCCGGGAGGTGGGAATTTTGAAGACCCGGGTCCCATTTTGGCTGAAGGTGTGGTGGTCTCTGCTCTTTTTCCTGAATTGGAGGCAGAGGTGCAGGCAGCTCAGTCAGAAGCTCCTGATCTTTGTCCTCCTGGGAGGTTGTTTGTGCCTCTCGCTTTGAGACACAAGATTTTTAAAGAACACCACGATACGGTCCTTGCTGGGCACCCGGGGACAAGAGCCACACTGGATCTCATTGCCCGGAGATTCTGGTGGCCTGCGCTTCGTAAGTCGGTTGAGGGTTTTGTGGCAGCTTGCGAGACTTGCGCTCGTGCCAAGGTCCCTCATTCACGGCCATCAGGTCCTCTCCTTCCTTTGCCCATTCCTTCCCGTCCTTGGACACATCTGTCCATGGACTTCATAACGGACTTGCCTCGTTCCTCGGGGAAGTCTGTGATTCTGGTGGTGGTGGACCGTTTTAGCAAAATGGCATTTTATCCCTTTTCCTGGTTTACCCAATGCTAAGACGCTGGCGCAGGCATTTGTTGACCACATTGTCAAATTGCATGGGATTCCTTCAGACATAGGGGCACGCAGTTTGTTTCCAGATTCTGGAAGGCCTGTTCTCGCTTGGGGGTTCGCTTGTCATTCTCTTCTGCTTTCCATCCGCAGTCGAATGGCCAGACAGAGCGTGTCAATCAGAATCTGGAGACATATCTGCGCTGTTTTGTGGCGGAGAATCAGGAGGATTGGTGTTCTTTTTTGTCCCTTGCTGAGTTTGCTTTAAATAACCGTCGTCAGGAGTCCTCTGATAAGTCACCATTTTTTGGTGCATATGGGTTTCATCCGCAGTTTGGGACTTTCTCTGGAGAGGGCTCTTCTGGTTTGCCTGATGAGGACAGATTCTCCTCGTCTTTGTCATCTATTTGGCAAAAGATTCAGGATAATCTAAAGAACATGAGTGAGAGATATAAGCGTGTGGCGGATAGGAGACGTGTGCCTGGTCCGGACCTGAATGTTGGTGATTTGGTGTGGCTGTCTACCAAGAATATCAAATTGAAGGTTTCCTCCTGGAAGTTGGGTCCTAGGTTTATTGGGCCTTACAAGATCCTGTCTGTCATCAATCCTGTTGCCTACCGTCTTGATCTTCCTCAGACTTGGAAGATCCATAATGTTTTCCATAAGTCCTTATTGAAACCTTATGTTCAACCTATTGTACCCTCGCCTTTGCCTCCTCCTCCGATTATTGTTGATGGAAATCTTGAATTTCAGGTCTCTAGGATTGTGGATTCTCGTCTTGTCCGTGGTTCCCTCCAGTACCTCGTTCATTGGGAGGGTTATGGTCCTGAGGAGAGGATGTGGGTCCCAGTGACGGACATTAAGGCCTCTCGTCTCATCATGGCTTTCCATAGGTCCCATCCTGAGAAGGTGGGCCCTGAGTGTCCGGAGTCCACTCCTAGAGGGAGGGGTACTGTCACAACCAGACAGCTGAGAAGCTCTGACAGGAGCTGTCCAGATCCTCCTCCTTGAGTTTCTTTGTTTTGGTTTCTGTTCCTCACCTCGTTAGTCTATCTCAGCTGTCATGCAGTCGGACTGATTACTTCCCTTTAAATTCCTACCCATAAGGCAGTAGTGTGCGGCTGATACAACTTGCTGGAGTGTGTGTGCATGCTGTCCCAGTTCCCAGTTCCCTGTCCACAGTCGTCTGCAAGATAAGTTCTGTTTATGTATTTATGATTTTCTGTTTTCTGGATCCAGGTGACCCTGACTCCCTCCGTGTCTGTGTAGGGAGCCGGTGGTCGTGTCCCCTCACTATTGTAGGGCCTTCAGGTCTAAGATAGCCGAGGTACGTGGATATGCGCCCATCCACCTTTGGGGTGGTCGCATAGGCTGAGCAATAAGGGAGAGCGGCAGGTCGATTGCAGGGGTCTCCCTTTTGTTCCTTAGTTGTGGGTCCTGTGAGTCATTGTTTGTATTGTATTATCTTGTTTCCTGTACACCATCCGTGACAGCCTCAGATCACTCAGGAGGACTGAGGCTGCCGCATACACTATCCGGCTCCCCTAATCCCTGCTAGTGGGCGGTTCTGGTTTTCTCCCAGATTCGGTGGTGAGATTTGACCACGGCATCTGATGGATAAATGTATGCGATCAACGTTATCATTAAGGATGAGCGAACCCGAACTGTATAGTTCGGGTTCGTACCGAATTTTGGGGTGTCCGTGACACGGACCCGAACATTTTCGTAAAAGTCCGGGTTCGGTGTTCGGCGCTTTCTTGGCGCTTTTTGAAAGGCTGCAAAGCAGCCAATCAACAAGCGTCATACTACTTGCCCCAAGAGGCCATCACAGCCTTGCCTACTATTGGCATGGCTGTGATTGGCCAGAGCAGCATGTGACCCAGCCTCTATATAAGCTTGGGTCACGTAGCGCTGCACGTCACTCTGCTGATACAAGCGTAGGGAGAGGTTGCTGCTGCGACGTTAGGGCGAGATTAGGCAGATTAACTCCTCCAAAAGACTTAATTCAGTGATCGATCTCCAGCTGTGGATCATTGAAGTGCTGATATTGAATTGCTCACTTTTTTTAGGCTGCCCAGAGCGTTTTTATATCACTTTTTTCTGGGGTGATCGGCGGCCATTTTGTGGCTTGTGGTGCGCCAGCACAAGCTACCACCAAGTGCATTTAACCATCAATAGTGTGGTTATTTTTTGCTATATCCTACATCAGGTGCAGGCTGAGCCTGTGTCACCCAAGTGCATTTAACCATCAATAGTGTGGTTATTTTTTGGCCATATACTACATCAGGTGCAGGCTGAGCCTGTGTCACCCAAGTGCATTTAACCATCAATAGTGTGGTTATTTTTTGCTATATCCTACATCAGGGTCAAGCTTTCATCAAGTGCATTTAACCATCAATAGTGTGGTTATTTTTTGGCCATATACTACATCAGGGGCAAGTTGAGCCTGTCACCCAGCGCCTAAAAAATAGGCCTGACATTTCTATTCCTCCAAATCAGTACTGTTTTAGCTGGTCAAATTATTTGTAGTGACCGTAAAAGCACAGTTTTTGTTCTGGGTTGAAAAACTATTTCCAAATTTGCCATTCTCAAAATTAGTAGTTTCTGCTATATCAGGCCTACTTTAAATCTATCCCAAAAATGGTATATTAGATTCAAGGTGCTGATAGTGTCATTCTGAAAAACTTAACACACGCTACAGTGCAGATACAAGTCTAATTCTGTGATTAAATGTATACCTGTCACACAGCGCCTAAAAAATAGGCCTCACATTTATATTCAGCTAAATCTGTCATTACGGATGTGCCTGTATTAGTGTAATACGGTACCTAAATAGATAGCCAGATAGTGTTAGGTGTCTGTAAAAAAAGGCCTGAATTTTAATTCAATACATTGGCCCGAATAATATTTTTCTTATTGTGGTGAACGGGAACAATGAGGAAAACATCTAGTAAGGGACGCGGACGTGGACATGGTCGTGGTGGTGTTAGTGGACCCTCTGGTGCTGGGAGAGGACGTGGCCGTTCTGCCACAGCCACACATCCTAGTGTACCAACTACCTCAGGTCCCAGTAGCCGCCAGAATTTACAGGGATATTTGGTGGGGCCCAATGCCGTTCTAAGGATGGTAAGGCCTGAGCAGGTACAGGCATTAGTCAATTGGGTGGCCGACAGTGCATCCAGCACGTTCACATTATCTCCCACCCAGTCTTCTGCAGAAAGCGCACAGATGGCGCATGAAAACCAAGCCCATCAGTCTGTCACATCACCCCCATGCATATCAGGGAAACTGTCTGAGCCTCAAGTTATGCAGCAGTCTCTTATGCTGTTTGAAGATTCTGCTGCCAGGGTTTCCCAAGGGCATCCACCTAGCCCTTCCCCAGGGGTGGAAGAGATAGAATGCACTAACGCACAACCACTTATGTTTCCTGATGATGAGGACATGGGAATACCACCTCAGCACGTCTCTGATGATGACGAAACACAGGTGCCAACTGCTGCGTCTTTCTGCAGTGTGCAGACTGAACAGGAGGTCAGGGATCAAGACTGGGTGGAAGACGATGCAGGGGACGATGAGGTCCTAGACCCCACATGGAATGAAGGTCGTGCCACTGACTTTCACAGTTCGGAGGAAGAGGCAGTGGTGAGACCGAGCCAACAGCGTAGCAAAAGAGGGAGCAGTGGGCAAAATCAGAACACCCGCCGCCAAGAGACTCCGCCTGCTACTGACCGCCGCCATCTGGGACCGAGCACCCCAAAGGCAGCTTCAAGGAGTTCCCTGGCATGGCACTTCTTCAAACAATGTGCTGACGACAAGACCCGAGTGGTTTGCACGCTGTGCCATCAGAGCCTGAAGCGAGGCATTAACGTTCTGAACCTTAGCACAACCTGCATGACCAGGCACCTGCATGCAAAGCATGAACTGCAGTGGAGTAAACACCTTAAAAACAAGGAAGTCACTCAGGCTCCCCCTGCTACCTCTTCTGCTGCTGCCGCCTCGGCCTCTTCTGCTGCTGCCGCCTCGGCCTCTTCCTCGGCCTCTGGAGGAACGTTGGCACCTGCCGCCCAGCAAACATGGGATGTACCACCAACACCACCACCTGCGTCACCAAGCATCTCAACCATGTCACACGGCATCGTTCAGCTCTCCATCTCACAAACATTTGAGAGAAAGCGTAAATTCCCACCTAGCCACCCTCGATCCCTGGCCCTGAATGCCAGCATTTCTTAACTACTGGCCTATGAAATGCTGTCATTTAGGCTGGTGGACACACATAGCTTCAAACAGCTCATGTCGCTTGCTGTCCCACAGAATGTTGTTCCCAGCCGCCACTACTTCTCCAAGAGAGCCGTGCCTTCCCTGCACAACCAAGTGTCCGATAAAATCAAGTGTGCACTGCGCAACGCCATCTGTGGCAAGGTCCATCTAACCACAGATACGTGGACCAGTAAGCACGGCCAGGGACGCTATATCTCCCTAACTGCACACTGGGTAAATGTAGTGGCGGCTGGGCCCCAGGCGGAGAGCTGTTTGGCGCACGTCCTTCCGCCGCCAAGGATCGCAGGGCAACATTCTTTGCCTCCTGTCTCCTCCTCCTCCTACTCAGCTTCCTCCTCCTCTTCTTCCACCTGCTCATCCAGTCAGCCACACACCTTCACCACTAACTTCAGCACAGCCCGGGGTAAAAGTCAGCAGGCCGTTCTGAAACTCATATGTTTGGGGGACAGGCCCCACACCGCACAGGAGTTGTGGCGGGTATAGAACAACAGCCCGACGAGTGGTTGCTGCCGGTGAGCCTCAAGCCCGGCCTGGTGGTGTGCGATAATGGGCGAAATCTCGTTGCAGCTCTGGGACTAGCCGGTTTGACGCACATCCCTTGCCTGGCGCATGTGCTGAATTTGGTGGTGCAGAAGTTCATTCGCAACTACCCCGACATGTCAGAGCTGCTGCATAAAGTGCGGACCGTCTGTTCGCGCTTCCGGCGTTCACACCCTGCCGATGCTCGCCTGTCTGCGCTACAGCGTAACTTCGGCCTTCCCGGTCACCGCCTCATATGCGATGTGCCCACCAGGTGGAACTCCACCTTGCACATGCTGGACAGACTGTGCGAGCAGCAGCAGGCCATAGTGGAGTTTCAGCTGCAGCACGCACGGGTCAGTCGCACTGCGGAACAGCACCACTTAACCACCAATGACTGGGCCTCCATGCGAGACCTGTGTGCTCTGTTGCGCTGTTTCGAGTACTCCACCAACATGGCCAGTGGCGATGACGCCGTTATAGGCGTTACAATACCACTTCTATGTCTCCTTGAGAAAACACTTAGGGCGATGATGGAAGAGGAGGTGGCCCAGGAGGAAGAGGAGGAAGAGGGGTCATTTTTAGCACTTTCAGGCCAGTCTCTTCGAAGTGACTCAGTGGGAGGTTTTTTGCAACAGCAGAGGCCAGGTACAAATGTGGCCAGACAGGGCCCACTACTGGAAGACGAGGAGGACGAGGATGAAGAGGAGGTGGAGGAGGATGAGGATGAAGCATGTTCACAGCGGGGTGGCACCCAAAGCAGCTCTGGCCCATCACTGGTGCGTGGCTGGGGGGAAACACAGGACGATGACGATACGCCTTCCACAGAGGACAGCTTGTCCTTACCTCTGGGCAGCCTGGCACACATGAGCGACTACATGCTGCAGTGCCTGCGCAACGACAGCAGAGTTGCCCACATTTTAACGTGTGCGGACTACTGGGTTGCCACCCTGCTGGATCCCCGGTACAAAGACAATGTGCCCACCTTACTTCCTACACTGGAGCGTGATAGGAAGATGCGCGAGTACAAGCGCACATTGGTAGACGCGCTACTGAGAGCATTTCCAAATGTCACAGGGGAACCAGTGGAAGCCCAAGGCGAAGGCAGAGGAGGAGCAAGAGGTCGCCAACGCAGCTGTGTCACGGTCAGCTCCTCTGAGGGCAGGGTTAGCATGGCAGAGATGTGGAAAAGTTTTGTCACCACGCAACAGCTAACTGCACCACCACCTGATACGGAACGTGTTAGCAGGAGGCAACATTTCACTAACATGGTGGAACAGTACCTGTGCACACCCCTCCACGTACTGACTGATGGTTCGGCCCCATTCAACTTCTGGGTCTCCAAATTGTCCACGTGGCCAGAGCTAGCCTTTTATGCCTTGGAGGTGCTGGCCTGCCCGGCGGCCAGCGTTTTGTCTGAACGTGTATTCAGCACGGCAGGGGGCGTCATTACAGACAAACGCAGCCACCTGTCTACAGCCAATGTGGACAAGCTGACGTTCATAAAAATGAGTATAATAAAAATCACAGCAGTGAGAGATATTCTTTGATTGCAATTTATTTTTTGCAGGTTATATGCGACATTCATGTGTGAACGCGTTTTCGGCTATATTAGCCTTCATCAGACACATTGCCGCTGGAGATGAAAGGAGAATGTGGAGGACACACAAGTGTAGATCAGGTGCTGTCAGCACCAGTGGTTTGAGGTGTGTGGACCAGGCATGGATCCCACAGGACCTGTCCATCCCTTGTGCAGATTAGACATTAAGTACCTCCCCCTAACCATATATTATTGTACTCCAGGGCACTTCCTCATTCAATCCTATTTTTATTTTCATTTTACCATTATATTGCGGGGCAACCCAAAGTTGAATGAACCTCTCCTCTGTCTGGGTGCCAGGGCCTAAATATGTGACAGTGGCCTGTTCCAGTGGTGGGTGACGTGAAGCCTGATTCTCTGCTATAACATGAAGACTGATTCTGTGCTGACATGAAGCCAGATTCTCTGTTACGGGACCTCTCTCCTCTGTCTGGGTGCCGGGGCCTAAATATGTGACAGTGGCCTGTTCCAGTGGTGGGTGACGTGAAGCCTGATTCTCTGCAATGACATGAAGACTGATTCTGTGCTGACATGAAGCCAGATTCTCTGTTACGGGACCTCTCTCCTCTGTCTGGGTGCCAGGGCCTAAATGTGTGACAGTGGCCTGTTCCAGTGGTGGGTGACGTGAATCCTGATTCTCTGCTATGACATGAAGACTGATTCTGTGCTAACATGAAGCCAGATTCTCTGTTACGGGACCTCTCTCCTCTGTCTGGGTGCCAGGGCCTAAATGTGTGACAGTGGCCTGTTCCAGTGGTGGGTGACGTGAAGCATGATTCTCTGCTATGACATGAAGACTGATTCTGTATTAATAAAGTTTGGTGTAAGAATAAAAGTCCATTCACACGTCCGCAGTTTGGGTCCGGATCCGTTCCGCAATTATGTGCGGACCTATTCATTCGCATCCGCATTTCCGGTCCGCAGCCCCGAACTTCCGGTCCGTGGCTCCACAAAAAAATAGAACATTACCTTTTCTTGTCCGCAGCTGCGGACAAGATTAGGAATTTTTATTGGGGTGCCGGCCCAGTGTTTTGCGGAACCGCAAAACACTACGGGCGTGTGACTGGACCCTAAACAACACATAGATCTGCTGCTACACATATGCTGACAGGCATGCTGAAATGGTGCTGCAGACTAGGGCCACTGACTTTTCCTTCGTAAGCCGGATATTGTTGGCCACTCCCGCTCTCATTAGGCCACATCCCGACTCCACTAAGCCATGCCTCCGCTGCCGGCAAAAGAGCGGAAAAAAAGAACTGGAAGACCTTCAGGTGAGCTTCAGGCGGGGGGGCTGCGGTTTGTTGCTGCAGCTCACGCTCAGAAAACACAATGCTACTATCTGAGCATGAGCTACTGAAAAGGAGGAGATCTCTGCTTCCGCGCAGGCTATGCGCCAGACTGAGGACAGGGAGACAGAAAACCGGCCTGTCTGGCCTAAAACTAGATGTCTGGTCACCCTACTGCAGACACTAATACTTTATATAATATACAGTCAGGTCCATAAATATTGGGACATCGACACAATTCTAACATTTTTGGCTCTATACACCACAACAATGGATCTGAAATGAAACAAACAATATGTGCTTTAACTGCAGATTGTCAGCTTTAATTTGAGGGAATTTACATCCAAATCAGGTGAACGGTGTAGGAATTACAACAGTTTGCATATATGCCTCCCATTTGTTAAGGGACTAAAAGTAATGGGACTGAATAATAATCATAAATCAAACTTTCACTTTTTAATACTTGGTTGCAAATACTTTGCATAGACATCACCAGACGCTGGGTTTCATCCCTGGTGATGCTCTGCCAGGCCTCTACTGCAACTGTCTTCAGTTCCTGCTTGTTCTTGGGGCATTTTCACTTCAGTTTTGTCTTCAGCAAGTGAAATGCATGCTCAATCGGATTCAGGTCAGGTGATTGACTTGGCCATTGCATAACATTCCACTTCTTTCCCACTCTTTGTTTGCTTTTGCAGTATGCTTTGTGTCATTGTCCATCTGCACTGTGAAGCGCCGTCCAATGAGTTCTGAAGCATTTGGCTGAATATGAGCAGATAATATTGCCCGAAACACTTCAGAATTCATCCTGCTGCTTTTGTCAGCAGTCACATCATCAATAAATACAAGAGAACCAGTTCCATTGGCAGCCATACACGCCATGACACTACCACCACCATGCTTCACTGATGAGGTGGTATACTTAGGATCATGAGCAGTTCATTTCCTTCTCCATACTCTTCTCTTCCCATCACTCTGGTACAAGTTGATCTTGGTCTCATCTGTCCATAGGATGTTGTTCCAGAACTGTGAAGGCTTTTTTAGATGTCGTTTGACAAACTCTAATCTGGCCTTCCTGTTTTTGAGGCTCACCAATGGTTTACATCTTGTGGTGAACCCTCTGTATTCACTCTGGTGAAGTCTTCTCTTTATTGTTGACTTTGACATACATACACCTACATCCGGGAAAGTGTTATTGATCTAGCCAACTGTTGTGAAGGATGTTTTCTTCACCAGGGAAAGAATTCTTCGGTCATCCACCACAGTTGTTTTCCCGTTGTCTTCCGGGTCTTTTGGTGTTGCTGAGCTCACCGGTGCGTTCCTTCTTTTTAAGAATGTTCCAAACAGTTGTTTTGGCCACGCCTAATGTTTTTGCTATCTCTCTGATGGGTTTGTTTTGTTTTTTTCAGCCTAATGATGGCTTGCTTCACTGATAGTGACAGCTCTTTGGATCTCATCTTGAGAGTTGACAGCAACAGATTCCAAATACAAATAGCAAACTTGAAATTAACTCTGGACCTTTTATCTGCTCATTGTAATTGGGATAATGAGGGAATAACACACACCTGGCCATGGAACAGCTGAGAAGCCAATTGTCCCATTACTTTTGGTTCCTTAACAAGTGGGAGGCACATATGCAAATTGTTGTAATTCCTACACCGTTCACCTGATTTGGATGTAAATACCCTCAAATTAAAGCTGACAGTCTGCAGTTAAAGCACATCTTGTTCATTTTATTTCAACTCCATTGAGGTGGTGTATAGAGCCAAAATTTTTAGAATTGTGTCGATATCCCAATATTTATGGACCTGACTGCATATGTTCTGCACCTCAATACACCACTATTCGCCTGTTGGATACCTATAAGTAGCTGAAACCCAGGTCACATGACACATGTGAGGGTCACATGACCAATGCCATGTTTAATCCTATCCAGATCTCATATGGATGCAGTTTAGAGGACTATAATAAATGAATATAGCCGCTCACCCGTCTTGACCTATTGATTTAGGTGTACTGTTATCAGACTGCTCCTCAGTCTCTGCTTGAGTCAAATATAATATAAAAATATTAACAGGCATTCATTCATCCAAGAATGTTCCAAGGACAATAGATGTCAAAAAATAAGATATTTATTATATCCACATGCAATAAAACAGGTCACATAAAAATAATAAAAATATAAAACAATAATTATAAAAATATATAAAAAATGGGAAATTATTCAAATGATGATGTGCCATAGTGATGGACGAACATCATCCGGGACGTATCGCGAAGGCGCGTTCGCGATCAAATATTTGCGAACCGTGCGTTCGATGAGGGCCCCATTCACTTTACTGGCAGGCGAACCTAAAAAACATTCAGGTTATATTTGCAGCCACCAAATACTTACTACAAGTGCACAAATAGTCCCACAACATGGACAGTGACATACCAGGGGGGGATCAATGACAAAAATTCCCACAAAAAACATGTATTTTAATCATGGGCCATTTTTAAGCGTCTTAAACTCTCAAAAATGTGCCCTGCTGGAGCCTAGAGAATTTATATTTTAGGCCACGGGAGTGAGGGCCCCAAAAATTATGCATTCACCTGACAGAAAGAACAAGTGATTATGTGGCTGGAGGTATATTAGGCGGTCAGTGGATAACAATTTTACTGCAGGCCAGTAAAGTACAGGCCCTAAACATTAGAAATTCACCGGACAGAAAAGTACAAGTGATTATGTGGCTGAAGGTACATTAGGCATTTACTGATTAACAATTTTACTGTAGGCCAGTGGAGTCTAGGCTCCAAAAATTAGGCATTCACCTGACAGAAAAGAACAAATGATTATGTGGCTGGAGGTATATTAGACGGTCAGTGGATAACAATTTTACATCAGGCCAGTGGAGTACAGAACCCAAAAATTATGCATTCACCTGACAGAAAAGAACAAGTGATTATGTGGCTGGAGGTATATTAGGCAGTCAGTGGATAACAATTATACTGTAGGCCAGTGGAGTATAGGACCCAAACATTAGGCAATCACCGGACAGAAAAAAACAAATGATTATGTGGCTGGAGGTGTATTAGACGGTCAGTGAATAACAATTTTACTATAGGCCAGTGAAGTATAGGCCTCAAAAATTATGCATTCACCTCACAGAAAAGAACAAGTGTTTATGTGGCTGAAGGGATATTAGGCAGTCAGTGGATAACAATTTTACTGTAGGCCAGTGGAGTACAGGCCCCAAAAAAGGCATTCACATGACAAAAAAAAAAAAAAGTGATTATGTGGCTGATGGTACATTAGATGGTCACTGAATAACAATTTTACTGCAGGCCAGTATAGGTCCCAAACATTAGGCATTCACCGGACAGAAAAGTACAAGTGATTATGTGGCTGGAGGTATATTAGGCATTTACTGTTTAACAATTTTACTGTAGGCCAGTGGAGTACAGGACCCAAAAATTTTGCATTCACCTGACAGAAAAGAACAAGTGATTATGTGGCTGTAGGTATATTAGGCGGTCAGTGGATAACAATTTTACTGTAGGTCAGTGGAGTATAGGCCCCAAAAATTAGGCATTCACCTGACAGAAAAGGCCTTTTATGCCGCTGTATATACATAAGACAAGGACCATTCTTTGTTCTGGGTTGTGGCGGATATGTGTGGGCTGGCATGAGGGAATTCAATGACATGTGGTCGTCAAAGGTGTTGAATTCCTCCAAGATCCATGCCTCATTCATTTTTAGAAATGTGAGGTAGTTCACAGTGTCGTGAGCTAGGCGAGTGTGCTTATGGGACACGATCCCTCTTGCTGCGCTGAATGTCTTTTCGGATAGGACACTCGATGAGGGGCAAACCAACAGTTCCATGGCAAATTGTGCCAGCTCTGGCCACAGGTAAAGCCTGCACACACAGTATTTAAGGGGTTCCTCGCTTCTCAGAGCGTTAACATCGGCCGTTAACCCGATGTAGTCGGACACCTGTCGGTCTAGGCGTTCCCTGAGGATGGATCCAGAGGGCAGCTGTCGATGGATTAAGAATAATCTCATATCCGAAGTGACCAACACATCTTCAAACCGCCCTCTTCTTGCAGGTGCGATATGATTGGTAACCTCACCTGTTTCGCTGCCAGTGCCCGCAACAGCAGAATGCAGCATCTCTTGCAGCAAGGCCTGGAAATGCTGCATTCTGAAAGCCCTCTGTGATGCTGGTAACATGTCCTCTATTTTGTGTTTGTACCGGGGGTCTAAGTACGTTGCCACCCTGTACTGGTCCTTGCCCTTTATGCTTTTTATATGGGGGTCCCTCTTCAAACACTGGAGCATGAAGGCCCCCATTTGCACTAAATTGGAAGCGGTGGAGCGCCCTTGCTCCTGCTCATCACCCAGGAGAATTTCGTCCTCGGTCTCCTCCCCCCAGCCACTAACAACACCATGGATCCCCGAAAAGTTTAAAGTCCCCCTCAAAGCCTGCTCTTCTTTCTCCTCCTTCTCCCCCCAGCCACCATCCTCCTCTGACTCCTCTTCAGACTCCTGCTGACTTGTCTCAGATGGAGTAGCCCCCCCCTGGAAATTCATTCAGCATTGCGACTTCCTCATCTTCCAGCTAATGCTCCTCGACGTCTTTATCAATGACACGGCGCAATGCACGCTCCAGAAAGAAGGCGTTAGGTACGATGTCACTGATGGTGCACTAGCTGAGACTGAATAGTTTGGTGATCTCATCAAATGGCCGCAGAATTCTGAATGCGGAGGAGAAGAGGCATGACCTTGAGCTGCGGGAGTGTGGCTTTGTGGGTTCTGATGGCGTTGCTCCCACTGGGCTCGGTGATGGAAGGCCAGGTGCCTTCTTAAGTTGCTCATCCCTAGCTTAGTGTTGGGCTTACCGCGACTTATGCGTTGACAGCAGTGGCTGCAGTTGGCAACACTATTGTCAGCAGCTGACACGTTAAAAAAAGCCCTCACTGCTGAGCCATGTGCCGGCTTCCTGGGAGCGCAAGATGTGACCGTGCATGGTGGATGGCTCACTCCAGATGCATTTGCAGTCTGCTTTTTGCCTCCTGTGCACTGCGAGTTCTGCCTGCTTCTCCTCCTTCTTCTCCCTATCTGCTGCTCCATCTCTCCCTCTGAATTCCCCTCCTCTTCCTCTCTTATGGGCACCCACATGACGTCTATCGACACGTCATCATTGTAGCCTTCACAACCACTGACATTAGAGATCTTGGAGTAGGCAGCAACAGCGGGGACCACCCTCCTTGGGCTGATCTGGGTACTGTCATCAGACCGCTGGGTGGCGGCCATTGCTACCTCCTCTTCCTCATTTGATGCCAAGAATAGCTGCGCATCGGTAATGTCTGGGAATGGATGGGAAAATATTTCCTCTGATTCCAGTGGAGGGGCTATAGTGGTGGTGGTGTCTTTGGGGGTGCACACAGCAGAGAGTGAGGTGGGCGCAGAAGCGGAAGGCTGAATGAGCCACTCAACCAACTCTGGGGCGTCCTTTGACGTAATAGCACGCACCTTCTCCAACTTCCCACTTAGGCTCCGGCCTGGTGCACCTGCCTGACCCATACCACCCCTGCGGAGTGGCCTGCCCATTCCTCTGCCTGTCATTTTCAAAATAACCCTGTGCCAAAGTCCTTAGAGAAGAGCAATATTTGTGGAAGCAGGTATATCGCAGGCCTCAATCAGTATTTGGTGGAAACTGGTATATCGCACCCCTTTAATCAGTATTTTGTGGAAGCAGATATATAGAACCCCTTAATCAGTCTTTTGTAGAAGCAGGCATATCGTTCCACTCAATCAGTATTTTGTGGAAACAGGTATATAAAACCCCTGAATCAATATTTGGTGGAAGCAGGTATATCGCACCCATCAATCAGTATTTTGTGGAAGCAGGTATATCAAACCCCTTAATCAGTATTTTGTGGAAGCAGGAATATCGCACAACTCAATCAGTTTTTTTTGGGGGCAAGAGGTATATCATACCCATTGCAAATAGTTGTCCCAATAACGCTTGCCCTCTATATACCTTCAGTATCGCAGCAGAACCGCACGCAATTGCTGCACAATACAAATGCACTATAATATACTTTCTATGTTAGAAAGTATATTATAGGTATATCACTCCCCTCAATCAGTTTATTTTTGGGGCAACAGGTATATCACACCAGTTGCAATTAGTTATTCCAATAGCGTTTGTCCCTCTATATAGCTGTGGTATCGCAGCAGAACCGCACACAACTGCTGAACAATACAAATGCACTATAATATACTTTCTATGTTAGAAAGTAAATTATAAGTATATCACACCCCTCAGTATATTACACCCGTTCCTGTCCTTAAAAGGACTTTTATGGCCCTATTCGCTAGTGTTTGGTGTCCCTAACAGTCTGTCCCTGCTCCACAAAGCAACCTCTCCCTACAGTGGCAAAACACAGAATGTAAAATGGCTGCGAGATCGGGTTCTGTTATAGGGTGGGGGTGTGTCCATGTGCCAAAACGTCTCAATTGGCTGTCCTGTCTCACCTGATGGATGTGTCATGGGTCAAAGTTCAACACAATGCAAAAGAATATGGCGCATGCGAACATCGCCATAGGTTCGCGTGTTCGTCGAATCGCGTACCCTCATACACACACCCTCAGTTGCATGTGCACCAATATAATCCACAGGAACCCTAGCTAAGTACAGTACATATAGTTATCTTCTATAGAAAAATAATTCCCCCTTAAAAGACAATAAACAACAACCCTGTAAATGTCGCACAAGGAAAACGCACTTCACAATTTTTTATTTTGAGTAATTGGAAGCCATACTATGCAGAAATTATAGTCCTATATATGATGGTAATTAGTGTTGAGCGAGCATGCTCAGCCGAATACCTGTTCGGCTCGAGCATCGATATGGCGGTAATCGGCCGAATACCGCATATGCTAGAGCGCCATGCTCGAGTCTCTTCCCCGCACGTTTCGTGGCTGCTAAGCAGCCAATAAACCTGCAGGTAAGTACTGCCATCACTGTAATGCCAGTAGCCAGTGATTGGCTGGCCGGAACGCGTCATCGGGTGCTATATAGCACCCAATGACGCGTGATCAGCTCATTGTGAGTCAGGGAGAGCTGCGCTTAGGAAGGAACAGATAGTGTAGGGAGTTTGTGATCGCAATATATTCAATAGAAAAACGTTTCAAAGACCCAAAAGTCCTTTTAAGGACGATTGGGTGTAGTGGCAGGCTGGCAGCAATATAATATAGCCAGCATTTTTTTTCCCCCATACTTTGAAATACTTTTTCGATAGAGGGTGTCTGCAGTGACTTGTGAAATCTGTGCTAAAATAGCTTCTGTGTGTCAAAGCCAGATATTGGGGGGAAAAATTGAGAAAACAAATATATTTTTTCCATAATTTATCCACACTTTGCCTATAAACGGTGTCTACAGTGAATTGTCACATCTGTGCTGCAATAGCGTGTGTGTGTGTCAGGGCCAGATATTGTGAAAAATATTACTGACAAAAAATATTTTTTTTCCATAATTTATCCACACTTTGCCTATAAACGGTATCTGCAGTGAATTGTCACATCTGCGCTGCAATAGCGTGTGTGTCAGTGCCAGATATTGGGAAAAATATGGACAACAAATATATTTTTTCCATAATTTATCCACACTTTGCCTATAAACGGTGTCTGCAGTGAATTGTCACATCTGCGCTGCAATAGCGTGTATGTGTGTCAGGGCCAGACATTTGGAAAAATATTACTGACAACAAATATATTTTTTCCATAATTTATCCACACTTTGCCTATAAACGGTGTCTGCAGTGAATTGTCACATCTGCGCTGCAATAGCGTGTGTGTGTGTCAGTGCCAGATATTGGGAAAAATATTAATGACAACAAATATATTTTTTCCATAATTTATCCACACTTTGCCTATAAACGGTGTCTGCAGTGAATTGTCACATCTGCGCTGCAATAGCTTGTGTGTCAGTGCCAGATATTGGGAAAAATATTACTGACAACAAATATATTTTTTCCATAATTTATCCACCCTTTGCCTATAAACGGTGTCTGCTGTGAATTGTCACATCTGCGCTGCAATAGCGGGTGTGTGTGTCAGGGCTAGATATTGGGAAAAATATTAGCAAAAACAATTATATTTTTTCCTTAATTTATCCACACTTTGCCTATAAACGGTGTCTGCAGTGAATTGTCACATCTGCGCTGCAATAGCGTGTGTGTGTGTGTCAGGGCCAGATATTAGGAAAAATATTGGTGAAAACAATTATATTTTTCCATAATTTATCCACACTTTGTATATAAACGGTGTCTGCAGGAAATTGTTACATCTGCGCTGCAATAGCGCGTGTGTGTGTCAGGGCCAGATATTGGGAAAAACATTAGCACAAACAATTTAATTTTTTTCTTAATTTATCCACACTTTGCCAATAAACTGTAACGGTCGCGTACACACACAAACAGGGGGGAGGGAAGTGACCACTGCGCTCCACCCTTACCCCTGGCCCTGCCTACTTGCCTCGCGAGTCCTAATGACAGGGGACAACTGGACGGCAATCCCTAACTTGGAGTAAGTGCAGGGATGACAGACAGACAAACAACAGGACGTGAACGGACCGAGTCAATACCAGGAAAGCTGCAAAGTACAAATGGAGCAAGCAGAGAATTGTCAGGAGAAGCCGGGGTCATAAATACCAGGAGAGCAGAGAAGTACAAGAGGAGTCCAAAGAGAGTAGTCAGGTGGGAGCCGAGGTCACAATACCAGGACAGAAACGCAGTACAGGAGGATCAGGCAAAAGGATGGTCAAGGAACAGGATCAGGTAAGTATTCAGCAGTCCAACAGATAGCCAGGAACATAGAAATTAACAGGCAACCTGTAGCCAGCAGGCTGCCTGTATTTATAGTGGGGAGTGAGGGTCATGTGACGTGGCCAGCGTCACATGACCGACAGACCAACCAGTCGAGCACCGAGTGATCAGCTCTGCGCTCAAGGCAGACTTAGGAGCAGGGAGCCACCCAGCTAGTAAAGCCGCCCTAGGAATGAGGTCAAACACAGATCCTCATTCCCAAAGCTAAGCAACAGGTCTGCGGGCGATGGGGGACCGAGTGCACCTTCGGAACCCCGTGACATAAACGGTGTCTACAGTGAATTGTCACATCTGCGCTGCAATAGCGTGTGTGTCAGTGCCAGATATTGGGAAAAATATTACTGACAAGAAATATAATTTTCCATAATTTATCCACACTTTGCCTATAAACGGTGTCTGCAGTGAATTGTCACATCTGCCCTGCAATAGCGTGTGTCAGTGCCAGATAATGGGAAAAATATTACTGACAACAAATATATATTTTCCATAATTTATAGCGTGTGTGTGTGTCAGGGCTGGATATTGGGAAAAACATTAGCAAAAACAGTTAAATTTTTTCCTTAATTTATCCACACTTTGCCAATAAACGGTGTCTACAGTGAATTGTCACATCTGCGTGTGTGTGTCAGTGCCAGATATTGGGAAAAATATTATTGACAACAAATATATTTTTTCCATAATTTATCCACACTTTGCCTATAAACGGTGTCTACAGTGAATTGTCACATCTGCGCTGCAATAGCTTGTGTGTCAGAGCCAGATATTGGGAAAAATATTACTGACAAGAAATATATTTTTCCATAGTTTATCCACCCTTTGCCTATAAACGGTGTCTGCAGTGAATTATCACATCTGCGCTGCAATAACGTCTGTGTGTGTCAGGGCCAGATATTTGGAAAAATATTACTGACAACAAATATATTTTTTCCATAATTTATCCACACTTTGCCTATAAATGTCTGCAGGGAATTGTCACATCTGCGCTGCAATAGCGTGTATGTGTGTCAGGGCCAGACATTGGGAAAAATATTAATGACAACAAATATATTTTTCCATAATTTATCCACCCTTTGCCTATAAACGGTGTCTGCAGTGAATTGTCACATCTGCGCAGCAATAGCGTGTGTGTGTCAGGGCCAGATATTGGGAAAAATATTAGCGAAAACAATTATATATTTTCCATAATTTATCCACACATTGCATATAAATGATGTCTGCAGAGAATTGTCACATCTGCACTGCAATAGCTTGTGTGTCAGTGCCAGATATTGGGAAAAATATTACTGACAACAAATATATTTATTCCATAATTTATCAACACTTTGCCTATAAACAGTGTCTGCAGTGAATTGTCACATCTGCGCTGCAATAGCGTGTGTGTGTCAGTGCCAGATATTGGGAAAAATATTGACAACAAATATATTTTTTCCATAATTTATCCACACTTTGCCTATAAACGGTCCCTGCAGTGAATTGTCACATCTGCGCTGCAATAGCGTGTGTGTGTCAGTGCCAGATATTGGGAAAAATATTGACAACAAATATATTTTTTCCATAATTTATCCACACTTTGCCTATAAACAGTGTCTGCAGTGAATTGTCACATCTGCGCTGCAATAGCGTGTGTGTGTCAGTGCCAGATATTGGGAAAAATATTACTGACAACAAATATATTTTTTCCATAATTTATTTACACTTTGCCTATAAACGGTGTCTGCAGTGAATTGTCACATCTGCGCTGCAATAGCGTGTGTTTGTGTGTCATGGCCAGATATTGGGAAAAATATTAGCAAAAAGAATTATATTTTTTGAATGATTTATCCATACTTTGCCTAAAAACGGTGTATGCAGTGAATTGTCAAATTTGCGCTGCAATAGCGTGTGTGTGTCAGGGCCCGATATTGGAAAAAATATTACTGACAACAAATATACAGTACAGACTAAAAGTTTGGACACACCTTCTCATTCAAAGAGTTTTCTTTATTTTCATGACTATGAAAATTGTAGATTCACACTGAAGGCATCAAAACTAGGAATTAACACATGTGGAATTATATACATAACAAACAAGTGTGAACCAACTGAAAATATGTCATATTCTAGGTTCTTCAAAGTAGCCACCTTTTGCTTTGATTACTGCTTTGCACACTCTTGGCATTCTCTTGAGGTACACCCAAAAATCGTTAATTTCTAACGATAATTTGTTTTCCCTTAGTCCTAACAGCAGCACAGATGGGGGGGTTAACTGCCCCTGTGGACTGGTAGGACCGGCGGAATTTTTAATGAGCCCAAGAACCAATAAACTATCTTCAGCTCCCTGAAAGGGAGGAGATCACCCCCAGCCCACCGTGTTTTTAACAAGCATAATGTATTTAGGGTGGGATATTTGTGTGCTGCTGTTAGGACTAAGGGAAAACAAATTATCGTTAGAAATTAACGATTCCCTTACGTCCTACCAGCAGCACAGATGGGGAGATAGCAAGAAGAATATCCTAGGGAGGGTCCTCATGCCTGGCAGAACTAAGAACTGTCTGCCCAAAAGCCGAAAACTCTGCCATCCTAGCATCTATCCTATAATGGGAGATGAAGGTTGACTCAGAGCTCCAGGAGGCCGCCTTACAGATCAACTCTAAGGGGAGAAGTCTTCTCTCCGCAACAGAGGTGGAGACAGCCCTAGTAGAATGGGCTCTCACAAACTCCGGAGGATCTAGGGATTGGGAGACGAAAGCTTCCCTAATGGCCTCCTTGATCCAGCGACTAATGGTGGCTTTAGACGCTTTACGGCCTTTAGACTTACCGGCAAACAGAATAAGGAGATTCTCATCTATCCTGAACTCTCTGGATCTATCCACATAGACCTGGAGGCATCTTGAAATATCCAGCGGGTCTCTTGCTGGAGTATCAGAGGAGGAGGCTGAAAACAAAACTGGTAAAGAGATTGCCTGGTTGATATTTTGGAAGGTAGGCACCTTAGGCCTGAAGTAGGGTAAAAACTTCAGGAGTACTCTGTCCTGTAAGAAGATAATATACGGGTGAATTGCAGAGAAAGCCTGCAATTCAGAGATTCTTTTGGCTGAAGCTACAGCCAGAAGAAAAACCATCTTTAAAGTCAAAAATTTGAATTCCACCTCCTCCAAAGGCTCGAAGGGGGGAGATGCTAGCCCCCTGAGCACTACTGAAAGATCCCACTG
The DNA here is from genome assembly GCF_905171765.1 of Bufo bufo. Taxonomy (NCBI): domain Eukaryota; kingdom Metazoa; phylum Chordata; class Amphibia; order Anura; family Bufonidae; genus Bufo; species Bufo bufo. Next base: position 302,691,367 of record NC_053391.1, read on the forward strand.
GGGGATAGGTTTCAGTATAGTAGGCTTTAGTCTTTCAGCTCCCTTCAGGAAGCGTTTGATGAGTGGGTCCCGAGAATGTGGCCTGTTGAGACAGGCCGAGATGGCACAAATCTGTACCTTCAAGGTAGCTGGAGATAGGCCTCTATCTAATCCATCTTGAAGGAATTGTAGTATCGCAGGAAGGGGCGGATCTGCGGACGCCACCTGTTTGGAATCACACCATGCCACGAAGATTCTCATGATCCTGGAGTAGGCCTTCTTTGTAGACTCTGCTCTGGAATGCGACAAAGTTCTCAGGACCGACTCGGAAAGCCCTTCTATGTTGGGAAGGGACTGATCAACCTCCAGGCTGTCAGGTTGAACCTGTGCAGATCTGGGAAGAGGTGAGTGTCCCACGACACCAGGGTCTGCTCCGGGGGGAGTCTCCAGTATTGTCCCCGACTCATCTGAATGAGCTGGGTAAACCAGGATCTCCTGGGCCAGAACGGTATGATGGCTATTACCGAGGCCTGATCCTGACGGATTTTCATCAATACCCTCGGTATCATGGAAAACGGAGGGAAGATGTAAGCCAGCCTGAACCTCCACAGTATCGACAGAGCATCTATCGCCAGGGGGTTGTCTTCCCTGTACAGGGAACAGAACCTCAGCACCTTGGCGTTGAACCTGGTTGCCATGAGATCCACCTCTGGCATACCCCATCTGTGAACTAACTGCCTGAAGATCTCCGGAAGCAGAGACCACTCCATGGTCGGTAATCCTCGACTTAAGCGGTTGAGGGAACCTCGAATATGAGTGGCAGATAGATGGGAAAGGTTCGTCTCTGCCCACCGAAGAATTACCCCGATCTCTGACAGAAGGGGCAATGATCTTGTGCCTCCCTGCTTGTTTATATAGAGAACCGCAGTCATATTGTCTGACTGGACTTTCACTGCTTTGCCCCGGATCTGAGGGGCGAAGTGAAGGAGGGCTAGCCGGATAGCTCGCATCTCGCCAAGGTTGGAAGAAAGACGCCGCTCCAGAGGAGACCAAGATCCCTGTACTGGGGATCCGTCCAGGTGAGCGCCCCAGCCTACAAGGGACGCGTCTGTAGTCAATATGACCCAAGCTGGTTGGGTCATAGACTTCCCTGCTGGTAGCTGAAACCACCATCTGAGGGAATTCCGGGTTTGACCGGACAGGGAGCACAGGAAATCTAGCCCCGCAGGGCTGCCGTTCCATAAGTGTAAGACCTCCGACTGAAGAGGACGGAGGTGCCATAGCGCCCAAGGGACTGCGTCTGCAGCCGCTGACATGAGCCCCAGCATCTTCATGAGAGTCCGGATAGAGACTCGACGAGGGACAAAAAGGACTCTTGCTAGGTCCTGAATCCGCGCTCTCCTTTCTAGAGTCAACCGGAGGGACATCTCCACAGAGTCGACCACGAATCCTAAATAATGGATTGAAGTCGATGGGCTCACATTCGACTTCTGCCAGTTGATAATCCAGCCCAGGCGGAGGAGAAAGGAGATTGCGATCTGAAGATGGTGGGTAAGAACCGGAACTGAAGAGGCTATGAAGAGCCAATCATCCAGATAAGGGATAATAGTCAGTCCTTGAAGTCTCAAAGCTGCCACCACCGACACCACCACCTTGGTGAAGATAAGGGGGGGCGGAAGAGATTCCAAAGGGAAGCGCGGTGAACTGAAAGTGCCTGCGAACCCCTAACATCTGGACCTCGATCCTGAGGAATTTCCGGGAGGCGGAATGGATCGGGATGTGAAGATACGCATCCTTGAGGTCCAGAGTAGCCATGACGTCCCCAGGGTTGAGGATATGGCTGACTGACCTTATGGTTTGCATCCGAAACCTGGTTTTCCTTATAAATCGATTGAGAAATCTCAAGTCGATGATCACCTGGAGATCTCCCGTCTTCTTGGGAACCAGGAACACTGGAGAATAAATCCCTAGGCCTCTCTCCCCTGCCGGCACCTCCTCTAGGGCTCCCTTGGAGATATAGTCCTGAATATAAGATTCTAGGATCCTTTGTTTGGCAGACCCGAAGTTTCGCGTGGCGATAAATCTCTCTGGGGGGAGGGAGATAAGATCTACCCGGTACCCGGCAGAAATTATGTCCTGAACCCAGGGGTCTGCGATCAACTGGGCCCAAGGGTCTTTGAAATGGGAGAGACGGCCCCCCACGGGAATCTGGGGGAGGGGTACGGGAAAGTCTAGAGGAGATACTGCAGGGGCAGCAGGGCTTATCCAAGAGCCTCGAAGAGGCCCATAGTCAGAAGGGTTTTGCCTCCCTGGTGGGTTTGCGGGAGCGTCTCGAAAATTTACGAGACGGCCCCCCCTCAATCTCTGCGCCTAGCCTGCTGCCCTGGACGGCCTCCGCCTTTCTTATCCTGTCTGGGGCGTCCCCGAAAGGGCTGCTGGGGGAGATTCTTCCCTTTCTTGTCGGAGAGTCCCTCCATGATTCTGTCCAATTCGGACCCGAACAGCCTATCCGGCTCGAAGGGGAGCCCACAAAGGTTGAATTTGGACGCGTTGTCCGCGATCCACGGCTTCAGCGAAAGTGGTCTGCGGGCAGCTGAAACTAGAGCCATAGTTTTGGTGGCCAGCTTCAGCTGCATCTGGGTGGAATCGACCAAGAAATCCATAGCCAGATTGGCTGATTTAAAGGCTGCCAAGATGTCGTCTCTAGAAACGCTCTGGTCCACGTCCTTCTGGATCTGGTTGAGTTTGGAGCGTAGAAAGGAGGCTACTTCAGTGGCCGCAATTGATGTTGATGCGGAGGCAGCAGCCGCCGCGTAACCCCTTCTAAGGGTGCACTCTAACCTCCAGTCTAGAGGGTCCTGCAGACTAGACCCATCGTCTGCAGGGACCAGAGTGCGCCTGGACAACTTGGCTATAGCCATGTCCACCTTGGGAACAGAACCCCACGATTCCACCAAGGGTTTAGCCATCGGGTACTTGAGCTTAAACTTCCTGGTAAGGACTGGGCCTTTCTCAGGCTTTCTCCACTCTGTACGCATTACAGAGAGAAGGGTCTCATCCGCTCTAAAGACACGCTGTGTCCGTCCGGCGGGAACGGAGGACTCCCCCATGTCAACATCCTGGTCCCCCGACCTGATGGACTTCAGCAACTTCTGTGTTTTCTCTGGGGGAAAAAAGCAAGAAGTTAATTCTTCTTCATCAGAAGAAGACCCCACGGAACAGGGAGTAGGTCTGTCGACCGGTGCAGCTACTTCCATGGGAGTCTGAGAGGATCCTGGTAGCCTCTCATTAAGCAGGCGCACCACTCCCTTAATGGAATCATCCACGTAAGTCTTTGTCCACTGAAACATCTCTTGCATCGTGGGTTCCGTGGATGCCTGTGTGCGGCAACTCTCGCACCTCGAGTAAGGGCAGTTGTCGTCCAAAGGTGTGTTACACTCGTAACAGGCCAAATGCTTCCTTTTGGCCCCGGACTTCCGCTGATCCGCATTTTTAGGGGAAGCCATAACTGTAAGAAACAGGTCATAACACCTACAAACACAAAGTGGAGGTGAAACAAGACCATATGGGCGCCCACCAGCACAGAAGAAACTAGAGCTGTGAAGAAAAAAAAACAAGGCAAGCAATATATCACTAGAATATATGAAGCACAAGGAACTCTGGAGCTAGCTTGTGAAAGCGGTGCAACCAGAGCACTGAATGACAGGCTCTGGGCGCTTAAAAGGAGGAAGCCCCGCCCCCTGGGCGGGGCCTCAATCGGAACCAGCCCAGAGAAGGAAATAGAGCCTATACCAGGCTCAAATCAACCCTATGTGTCTCCCCAGGCTACCTGAACCTTAGAGACGTTTATAAGGAGAGCCAAAAAACCCGAGCGGTGAGATTTACCAAACCCCACTGCATCGGACGAAAAACCGTAAGTGACGTAGCGCACAGGGTGCGCGTCACTTCCGGAAGATGGCGGCGCCCACGGCGCCGCACACCTGCGGCGAGGAGAGGTACCGGACACCGCAGAGACGCCGAATCAAGGCGGAAGAAGAGAGGGGAGCCACCCCTCCCCCGACGGTACCCTGTATCCGCGATACCGCCTAAAATAAAGGCATTACAAAGGCAACAAAGGGGCAATTTCCTATAGGAAAAAAGAGAGCCCCTCAAGCACTCTTCAGCTCCCTGAGAGGGAGCGATACGCCAGTCCACCTGTCCAAAGGACAGAAAAAAACACGGTGGGCTGGGGGGTGATCTCCTCCCTTTCAGGGAGCTGAAGATCGTTTATTGGTTCTTGGGCTCATTAAAAATTCCGCCGGTCCTACCAGTCCACAGGGGCAGTTAACCCCCCCATCTGTGCTGCTGGTAGGACGTAAGGGAATTTGTTAATTTCACCAGAAAATGTAACTGACAATTTTTTTATTTTATTTTACCGGTCTACTAGGTATAGCAGTGGTACTATACTCACCAAAATTGGTTAATTTCACCCGAAAATGTAAATGACAATTTTTTTAGTTTTTGTTTAAACTGTCTACTAGGTATAACAGTGGTACTATACACCCAAAAATTTGTGAATTTCACCCTAAAATGTAAATGACATAGTAGTGAAATTATATGAAATAAAACACTTACAAATAAAAAAAAAATTTGATTTATGAGGTGGAGTTCCATATGGAGTAGGAGTTTGAGGAGGCGGTGGACGTAGCGGTGTAGGTGGAAGCGGCAGTGGAGGAGGACGAGGTAGCCAACACAGGTTTTTGGTTTTAATTTAATTTTTTTAAATTAGGGTACACTCCAAAAGAGTGTGAAATATCCAAAATACAAACATAAGCAATTGCTCTGCAGTATAACAATGGCTGGTTAGTGCCGGTATACATGTCTATTCTGGACAAGGTACAGACAAGTCCTGAGGGATCCATGCCTGGTTCATTTTATTGAACGTGAGCTTGTCCACATTGGCTGTGAACAGGCAGCTGCGCTTGTCTGTGATGACGCCCCCTGCCGTGCTAAACACACGTTCAGAAAATACACTGGCTGCAGGGCAGACCAGCACCTCCAAGGCGTAAAGGGCAAGCTCAGGCCATGTGCCCAATTTGTACATGTAGGCGTGTGCACACAAACTGCTCCACCATGTTGGTGAAATGCTGTCTCCTGCTAAGACGTTCCATATCAGCTGGTGGTGTTGGTGACCTCTTCCTCCTCCTCTGCTTCCACTGTGCCCCCGCTGTCAGGTGGGAATGCCACCAGCAGCGCGTCTACCAGCGTGCACTTGTACTCGCGCATCTTACGATCACGCACCAGTGAGGGAATTAAGGATGGTACGTTGTCCTTGTAACGGGGATCTAGCAGCGTGGCCACCCAGTATTCAGCACAAGTTAGAATGTGGGCAACTCGGCGGTCGTTGCGGAGACACTGCAGCATGTAATCGCTCATGTGTGCCAGGCTGCCCAGAGGCAACGAAAAGCTGTACTCTGTGGGAGGTGTATCGTCTGTGTCCTCTGTATCCCCCCCCCCATCCACACAACAGTGATGGCCATGAGCTGGTCTGGGTGCCACCCTGCTGTGAACATGGTTCCTCCTCCTCCATCTCTTCCTCCTCATCCTCCACCTCGTCATCCTCCAGAACTGTGCCCTGGCTGGACAATTGTGTACCTTGGGTTTGTGGGTGCAGGAACCCACCCTCGGAGCCACTTGGGAGTGACTGGCCGGAAACCCTACGAAATGATACCTCTTCCTCCTCCTCCTCCTGTGCCACATCCTCTTCCATCATCGCCAGGAGCATTTTTTCAAGGAGGCATAGAAGTGGGATAGTAACGCTGAGAACGGCGTTATCGGCACTGGCCATGTTGGTGGAGTACTCAAAACAGTGCATCAAGGAACACAGGTCTCGCATGGAGGCCCAGTCATTGGTGGTGAATGTGGTGCTGTTCTTCTGAGCGACTCACCCGTGCGTGCTGCAGCTGAAAATCCACTATCGCCTGCTGCTGGTTGCACAGTCTGGCCAGCATGTGCAAGGTGGAGTTCCACCTTGTGGGCTCGTCGTATATGAGGCGGTGAGCGGGAAGGCCGAAGTTACGCTTCATCGCTGACAGGCGAGCAGCAGCAGGTTGAGAACGCTGAAAGCGCGCACAGACGGCCCGCACTATATGCAGCAGCTATGACATATCGGGGTAATTTTTAAGGAATCTCTGCACCACCAAATTCAGCACATGCGCCAGGCAAGGGATGTGCGTCAAACCGGCTAGTCCGTGAGCTGCTATGAGATTTCGCTCATTATAGCACTCCACCAGGCCGGGCTTGAGGCTGACTGGCACAAACCACTCATCGGTCTGTTGTTCAAGGTATGGGGTTTGTCCCCCAAACAGATACGTTTTAAAACTGCCTGCTGTCGTTTACCCCTGGCTGTGCTGAAGTTGGTGGTGAAGGTGTAACGCTGACCGGATGAGGAGCTGGTAGAGGATGAGGAAGCAGAATAGGAGGAGGAAGCAACAGGAGGCAAACTGAAGCGCCCTGCAATCCTCGGTGGTGGAAGGACATGCGCCAAACTGCTATCCGCCTCAGGCCCAGCCGCCACTGCATTTACACAGTGTACTGTTATGGAGATATAACGGCCCTGACCGTGCTTACTGGTCCACGTATCCGTAGTCAAGTGTACCGTGCCACATATGGCGTTGCGCAGTGCACACCTGATTTTGTCTTCTACTTGGTTGTACAAGGAAGGGATGGCTCGCCTTGAAAAGTAGTGGCGGCTGGGTACGGCGTACTGTGGGACAGCCACCGCCATAAGGCCTTTAAAACTATCCGTCTCCACCAGACGGAATGACAGCATTTCAAAGGACAGTAATTTTGAAATGCTGGCATTCAGGGCTAGGGATCGCGGGTGGGTAGGGGGGTACTTCCTCTTCCTCTCCAGCGTTTGGGAGATGGAGAGCTGAATGCTTCAGTGGGACATTGTGGAGATGCTTGGTGACCCAGGTGTTGGTGTTGCTGGCAGATCCTCTGTTTGCGGGGTGGCAGGTGGCACTGTCACTCCAGAGGTGGATGAAGAGGCCGAGACTGCAGCAGAAGAGGAAGCAGGAGGAGCCAGAGACCTTTCTTGGTTTTTGAGGTGTCTACTCCACTGCAGCTCGTGCTTTGCACTTAAATGCCTGGTCATGCAGGTTGTGCTCAGGTTGAGAACGTTTATGCCTCGCTTCAGGCTCTGATTGCACAGCGTGCAAACCACTCGTGTCTTGTCGTCAGCACATTGTCTGAAAAACTGCCACGCCAGGGAACTCCTTGGAGATGGCTTTGGTGTGCTCGGTCCCTTGCTGCAGTAGCAGGCGTACTGTCTATAGGACAGCCGCTCTGCTTTTGCACCCGGCTCCCTCTTCTGCTGTGCTTGTGGCTCTGTGCGACTACCGCCTCTTCCTCCGAACTACATAGATCACTCGCATGACCTTGATTCCATGTAAGGGTCGAGGACCTCATCATCCTCCACATCATCTTCCACCCAGTCTTCACCCCTGCCTTCATTGTCGGTCTTCACACTTTCGAAAGCCCCAGCAGTTAGCACCTGTGTTTCGTCATCATCCGAGACGTACTGCGATGGTCCTCCCATGTACTCATCTTGAAAGATAAGTGGTTGGGCATCGGTGCACTCAATCTCTTCCACTTCTGGGGCAGGGCTAGGAGGATGGCCCTGGAAAACCCTGCTAACAGAGTCATCAAAAAGCAGAAGAGACTGCTGCATGACTTGGGGCTCAGACTGCTTGGCTGATTTGCAAGGGGGTGAGGTGAAAGACTGATGGACATCGGCTGCAGGTGCCAACTGTGGTCTTTCAGCAGGAGACTGGGTGGGAGACAATGTGAAGGAACTGGATCCACTGTCAGCAACCCAATCTACTATCGCCTGTACTTGTTCAGGCCTCACCATTCGTAGAACAGCATTAGGCCCGACCAAATACCGCTGCAGGTTTTGTCGCCTACTCGCACCTGAGGAAGGGCTTTCACTTGTGCGTGTAGCTGGCACAGATCGACCACGTCCTCTCCCTGCAACAGGAGCTCCACCAGCAGCACCTCGACCTGGGCCACGTCCCTTATTTGACGCTCTCTTCATATTTTTTGAATTTAGGATCCTGCCCTAAATGGGTGTTTAATTAATAGTAGAACAGAACGACGGTATGTAAAGGGTGTATCTCACACGGCCTGAACCAGACTAGGCCTCAATTAAAGATTTTTTTGCCCAAAATGGCTGTATTTCAAATGGCTGAATCAAACCCCTGTATGTAGAGGGTGTATCTTACACTGTCTGAACCAGTGTAGGCCTGAATTAAATATTTCTTTGACCAAAATGGCTGTAATTCAAATGGCTGTATTTCAAATGCCTGAATCAAACCCCTGTATGTAGAGGGTGTATCTCACAGGGCCTGAACCAGTGTGGGCCTAAATTAAATATTTCTTTGCCCAAAATGGCTGTATTTCAAGTGCCTGAATCAAACCCCTTTATGTAGAGGGTGTATCTCACACTGTCTGAACCAGTGTAGGCCTAAATGAAAGATTTCTTTGCCCAAAATTGCTGTATTTCAAATGCCTGATTCAAACCCCTGTATGTAGAGGTTGTATCTCACACGGTCTGAACCAGTGTAGGCCTGAATTAAATATTTCTTTGCCCAAAATGGCTGTATTTAAAATGGCTGTATTTCAAATGCCTGAATCAAACCCCTGTATGTAGAGGCTGTATCTCACACGGTTTGAACCAGTGTAGGTCTGAATTAAATATTTCTTTGGCAAATATGGCTGTATTTCAAATGGCTGTTTTTCAAATGCCTGAATCAAACCCCTGTATGTAGAGGGTGTATTTCACAGGGCCTGAACCGGTGTAGGCTTAAATTAAATATTTCTTTGTCTAAAATGGCTGTATTTCAAATGCCTGAATCAAACCCCTGTATGTAGAGGGTGTATCTCACACGGTCTGAACCAGTGTAGGCCTGAATTCAATATTGGTGCACCAAATGGCGGTATTTCAAATCTCTAAATCTAACCCAAATGTGTTAAGGGTGTATCTCACAATGCTGCAAGGCCTGAAAATAGTGGTTTTTGTCAAAAAAGTTTTAAAACATCAGAAAATAATGGGTGTATTTCTACCTTAAATTGCACACCGACTATTACAGATGTTGTTAATTGCCAAAAAAAGTAACAGAATATGAAAGCTGTATATATTAAACTTGCAGATCAGGAAAATACAGTTTTTTGGCAAAAAAGTGTGTTTTTAAAACCCCAGAAAATGATGGGTGTATTTCTAGCTTAAATTCCACACTGACTAATCCAGATGTTGTAGATTGCCCAAAAAATTGTGATTTGCAATGTCCCAAAAGCTCAGATGCAGTGCTGGTGCACTGAGCTTGCATAAAATGGCCGCCGCCGCCCACCTAACTAACAGAATTATAAAAGCGAAAACAATTATATATTTTTTCAATGATTTATCCACACTTTGCCTATAAACGGTGTCTGCAGTGAATTGTCACATCTGCGCTGCAATAGCGTGTGTATGTCAGGGCTAGATATTGGGAAAAATATTAGCGAAAACAATTATATTTTTTCAATGATTTATCCACACTTTGCCTGTAAACTCTGTCTGCAGTGAATTGTCACATCTGTGCTGCAATAGCGTGTGTGTGTCAGTGCCAGATATTGGGAAAAATATTACTGACAACAAATATATATTTTTCAATAATTTATCCGCACTTTGCCTATAAACAGTGTCTGCAGTGAATTGTCACATCTGCGCTGCAATAGCATGTGTGTGTGTCAGGGCCAGTTATTGGGAAAAATATTAGCGAAAACAATTATATTTTTTCCATAATTTATCCACACTTTGCCTGTAAACTCTGTCTGCAGTGAATTGTCACATCTGTGTTGCAATAGATTGTGTGTCAGTGCTAGATATTGGGAAAAATATTACTGACAACAAATATATTTTTTCCATAATTTATCCACACTTTACCTATAAACAGTGTCTGAAATAGCGTGTGTGTGTGTCAGGGCCAGATATTGGGAAAAATATTACTGACAACAAATATATTTTTTCAATGATTTATCCACACTTTGCCTATAAACGGTGTCTGCAGTGAATTGTCACATCTGCGCTGCAATAGCGTGTGTGTGTCAGTGCCAGATATTGGGAAAAATATTACATTTTTCCTATAAACAGTCCCTTATAACATTTAATATGGAGAAGGCGAGCATTAAGGGACGGGAATTGGCCATGATGCTGATGGTGCACGCAGATGCCGTGGCTCTGGGCGCGGTGAAACTGTGTCTGCTGCCAGAGCACAAGAAAAACAATCATCCAAGAAACCTATCTTCATGTCCCAGTTTACAGGGCGGCGCAGGACACCACTCCTAAAGTCATCCCAGTGCGAGCAGGTGGTCGGTTATATTGCTGCAGATAGTGCTACGAGTCGGTTAAGCACCAGGAGTCTGGTCCACACAATCCTCACCTTGATCCTCCTTCCTCCCACCATTTACAGTCTGGCCAAACAAGTGATCCCACACTCAGATATTCCAAAGACCTCTTTGCATCGCCATTAATTGATTTGGCCCTCTCGCCAAGCACGCTTGAAGAAGGACCTGAGATCTTGTGCCCCGATTCCCAACCTCTTGAGCATCCAGAGTCACAAGAACATGATGCTGGGGAACGGCAATTAGTGTTTAATGAGGTGGATGATGATGAGACACAGTTGCCAATGACTCAACTACAATTACTGTCTCAAGAGGTTGAGGAAGAGGATGACACACAGTTGTCAATCACTGAGGTTGTGGTTAGGTCAAAAAATCAAGAGGATGATCAGAGTGAGGAAGTGGAAGAGGAGGTGCTGGACGACGAGGTCACTGACCCACCCTGGGAAGGTGGCAACAAGCCGAGCGAGGAGAGCAGTACAGAGGGGAAGGGTTCTGCAGCACAGCAACAGGCTGGAAGAGGCAGTGGGGTTGCAAACGGTAGATGTTCGGCAGTATATCGCTTTTTTGAGGAAAATGCAGACGACAAAAGAATAGTAGTTTGAAACCTGTGCCAAACCAAAATGAGCCGGGGCGTGAACACTAGCAACCTCACCACCACCAGCATGATCCGCCACATGGCATCAAAGCACCCTAATAGGTGGGCCGAATGCCTGGGTCCACATCTGTGTCTGCGGTTCACACCACTGCCTCCTCTTCCCCTGTGTTATGTGCTGACCAATCCTTTGTCCAAGATGCAGGCTCGGATGCCTCCCGCCCTGCACCTGGACCTCTGCAAGCACCATCAGCGACCACATCCACTTCCATGTTTCAGCGCAGCTTCCAAATGTCATTACCCTAGGCATTTGAACGCAAGCGCAAATACCCAACACCCACCCACAGGCCATAGCACTAAATGCGCAGCTTTCCAAATTACTGGTCCTGGAAATGTTGCTATTTAGGCTTGTGGACACTGAGGCCTTCCGCAGCCTGATGTTGGTGGCCGTTCCCTTGTTACAGGGTCCGCTCACCAGCAGGCCTTCACATCTAATTTCTTACAGGGTCTTCTTACCAGCAGGCCCTCAGGTCTAATTTTTTACAATGTCCGCTCACCAGCAGGCCCTCACATCTAATTTTTTACAGGGTCCACTCACCAGCAAGCCCTCACATCAAATTTTTTACAGGGTCAGCTCACCTGCCGGCCCAAACCTAAAATATTTTATAGGGTCAGCTCACCTGCAGGCCCGCAAATCAAATCTTTTACAGGGTCAGCTTTCCTGCAGGCCCGCAACTCAAATATTTTACAGGGTCAGCTCACCTGCAGGCCTGCAACTCAATGTGAATGAGGCCCTCCTTTATGTTATATACAGGTTGTATTGGAGTGCCTCTTCCTTGTAATTTTTGGCAGCACTTGCACTTTATATACAAGTAAATATACAGGAAAGAATGTCTTCAAACAATTTTTCCTATAAAATAGTTTTTTTTACTTTGGTTTTGTGAGTAAAACCTTAATTAGATTGTGGGCCTGGTGATCAGTTTAAGGCCTTTTAAGCAGCATCAGCAGCAGCATGGTGATAAAAATGAGTGGCAAGGTGACATACTGTGGAGATGGCAGCATGAGGAGGCCACATAGTGACTGAGTCTGGATAAAAGACTAAGGCCACAGATTGTTGAGAAAGATGCAGATGGAAAGAAATCTGTGGAGCTGTATGAAGGTCACCTGCAGATTAATGCTGACCAGGGGCGTAGCTATAGGGGAAGCAGGGGAAGCTGCAGCTTTTGGGCCCTGTCTCAGAAGGGGCCCATCCAGAAGGAGGAGGACTAAAAGAATTGGCCAGGGCCCCCTCAACAGTATTACACAATGAAATTATATACAGTGACAGTATAGACAGTTTATAAAACGGATGGAACAGCTACCGGCCCTGGTCTGAGAGAGCGATCTTTACTAGCCACAGGAATGGGGGCAGCATGAAAGGAAGGGGTGGCTAAAAAACTACTGTGGGGTGGAGCGCCATTCAAAAATTTGCTGTGGGGCCTAGTTACTTCTAGCTACGCCACTCATGCAGCCCACAAAAGCAAGTTGGGTTTATTGATTCCAAAACCTTAATTAGATTGTGGGCCTGGTGATCAGTTTAAAGCCTTTTAAGCAGCATCATCAGCAGCATGGTGATAAAAAGAGTGGCAAGGTTACATACTGTGGAGATGGCAGTATGTGGAGGCCACATAGTGGCACAATGACTGAGTCTGGATAAAAGACTAAGGCCACAGATTGTTGAGAAAGATGCAGATGGAAATAAATCTGTGGAGCTGTATGAAGGCCACCTGCAGATTAATGCAGCAATCAAAATCAAGTTGGGCTTTTCGATTCCACCTCAGTTCAACAGCAGGCCCGCACCTAAAATCTTTTACAGGGTCAGCTCAGCTGCAGGCCTGAAACTCAAATCTTTTACTGGGTCAGCTCACATAAAGTCCCGCAACTCAAATCTTTTATAGGGTCAGCTCACATGCAGGCCCTCGCATAGAATTTTTTAGAGGGTCAGCTCAGCTGCAGGCCCTCGCATGTAATGTTTAACAGGGTCAGCTCACCCGCAGGCACTCGCATATAATGTTTTACAGGGTCAGCTCACCAGCAGGCCAGCACCTAAAATCTTTTACAGGGTCAGCTCATCTGCAGGCCCGCAACTCAAATCTTTTACAGGGTCAGCTCGCCTGCAGGCCCGCAACTCATGCTGCCTTGATTTGAAGTATTAGCCGTAGCCGTATATCAGACTCCCTCTCCGAAATGGAACAATGATTCCCCGTTACCAGTGGTCACCATGTTAGGCGCATAAAAGAACATTGAAAGTTGATAGGGAAGATATCCAAATGGATCGTGGACGTCACGGGGACGTGCAATCAGGCAGAAGTTATCTAGAGTCAACAAAGCGGCAGCAGGGCCTCTCCTGTATAATGTTTTCCGCAGTGACATTCCCTGTAATTTTTTATTACTCATCCCAATAACAGGGCATCTTAAGAGTCCTTTTATGTTATTTATCGTCACTACCTCCACAAGTCGGAAGTGTGTAATTTTCGCGCCACCCGCTTGCCTTCCTTGGATGTGGTAGCTGTTTCTCAGGCTCCCTCTCCGGAATCAAACATTGATTCCCCATTACCCGTAGTTTACAATGGTTTTGAGCTGACAATTACATCGAAAGTTGATAGGCTAGACATCCGAATGGATCGTCGCCGTCACGGGGACGTGCCATTGGCCCCAGGTTAACTAGAGTCACCAAAGCGGCAGCAGGAAACCACCCATAATGTTTTAGATGGTCAGATCAGCAGGCCCTTGCTCCTAATGTTTTTGAGGGTCACCAGCAGGCCATCAATCATAATTTTTAAAGGGTGCGTATGATGCCCTCCTTTATATGTAACTAAGGATGTATCGGAGTGCCTCTTCCTTGTAATTTTTGGCAGCATTTGCACTTTATATACAAGTAAATATTCAGGAAAGAATGTTTTCTATCAATTTTTCCTCTAAAATCGATTTTCTTTTCCTTGGTTTTGTGCATATTATTGTCATTATGTAAAAGTGCCGTACTATTCGGACAACATAGTTCCCAGCAGCAACCAGCGAGTCCAAGATGCATCCATACATCCTCCCCATGCTGTTACAGAACCATTTTGGTGGTGTCACCAACAATTTCTGACATTTTCTTATGAACCAGGCACCCTCCCCTCTTCAGAGCAGGGGGTACCTGGTTTAATGCTTGGGTTCTCCCATTGACTTCCATTATACTCGGGTGCTCGGTCGAGCACCCGAATATCAGGATGTGTTTGGTCCGAGCCCCCGAGCACCCGAGCACTACGGTGCTTGATCAACACTAATGGTAATATGATTGCTCAAAATTCATTCCTGAATCAGCATACTTAATTAGATGGAAAAGTCACCGTGCATAGTTGTATAGACAGATCAAACACATGATTGATAATAAAAATTTCATTCATGCAGTACTCTTGGAAATGTGCAAAGTTTCAATTCAGATGTAACTAGTCAATCAGTGTTTACAGTTCATATTGAATGCCCAGTATAAATGGCAACATAGCTGATAGTTGCCTCTATAAAGTTCTCTTTTAAGGCATAAAGTTCTCTATTAAAGCATAAATTGCTACCACATTATTTTTCCAGGATTGATTCTTCTTTAAGCAGTATCGCTCTATCAATGCGAGCCTCCTGACACTCTGCAATGTTACCGGTATGCGCCGCTGTTTGGTGTCCCACGTGATCGGACTCTCTCTTGAATAGCCGAGACGGCGTAGTTTACTAAGGCCTCTTTCACACTTGCGTTGTTGGGATCCGGCGTGCACTTCCGTTGCCGGAGGTGCCCGCCGGATCCGGAAAAACGCAAGTGTACTGAAAGCTTTTGAAGACGGAGCCGTCTTCAAAATGCTTTCAGTGTTACTATGGCACCCAGGACGCTATTAAAGTCCTGGCTGCCATAGTAGGAGCGGGGAGCGGGGGAGCAGTATACTTACAGTCTGTGCGGCTCCCGGGGCGCTCCAGAATGACGTCAGATCGCCCCATGCGCATGGATGACGTGATCCATGCGCTTGGGGCGCCCTGACGTCACTCTGGAGCGCACGGGGAGCCGCACGGACGGTAAGTATACTGCTCCCCCGCTCCCCGCTACACTTTACCATGGCTGCCACGACTTTAGCGTTCCGGCAGCCATGGTAACCACTCTGAAAAAGCTAAATGTCGGGTCCGGCAATGCGCCGAAACGACGTTTAGCTTAAGGCCGGATCCGGATCAATGCCTTTCAATGGGCATTAATTCCGGATCCGGCCTTGCGGCAAGTCTTCAGGATTTTTGGCCGGAGCAAAAAGCGCAGCATGCTGCGGTATTTTCTCCGGCCAAAAAACGTTCTGTTCCGGACCTGAAGACATCCTGATGCATCCTGAACGGATTTCTCTCCATTCAGAATGCATTAGGATAAAACTGATCAGGATTCTTCCGGCATAGAGCCCCGACGACGGAACTCTATGCCGGAAGAAAAGAACGCAGGTGTGAAAGAGCCCTTAGCCTGGTTTTCTTAAGATCTTTAAAAGCGATTGTTCATATAGTTACCGAACTCTTGTGCCAGCTTGGTCAGGGGCCTTTAAAGGATTGCTTACAGAACCAAACATGTTTCGGAGCTACAAGCTCCTTCCGCAGTGGTTCTTATTCGCAATTCCCATATTCCTGTTATTTATACCCAAAGGATTTAGGTGGAACAAATTACTCCCTTGGGCACACTAAAAGATGGAATGGATTCTCATATAATTATAAATATAAAATTTATATATTCAAAAAAATATAAATGTACAGTTTACAGGACTATAATGAGCTGTACCATTTTTTTTCTTTAGAGAGGCTACTGCTTGGATATAATAAAGATCTGTAAGCAAAACTTTAAATAGCGGTTTAAGAAAATTGTTCAACATCCTATTCCCTAAAGAAATAAATGTAATCATTTAAACCAGAATACCTTTTTAAGTAAATTACCTACAATTCTGCTCTGAGTCTCCCAGCTTTAACCCATCCACAATAGGGTTGAGCGAACCCGAACTGTAAAGTTCGGGTTCGTACCAAACTTTAGGATTTTTGGACCCCGGACCCGAACATTTCAGTAAAAGTTTGGGTTCGGTGTTCGGCGATTTCTTGGCGCTTTTTGAAAGGCTGCAGAGCAGCCAATCAACAAGCGTTTAACTCTGTGCCCTTATAAGCCATCACAGCCATGCCTACTAATGGCATGGCTGTGATTGGTCAGTGCAGCATGTGACCCAGCCTCTATATAAGTTGGAGTCACGTAGCGCTGCACGTCACTCTGCTGTCACTAGTGTAGGGAGAGGATGCTGCTGCTGTGACGGAGAGAAAAGGAAAGAAACTTTAATCAGAACTGCAATTAAACTCAGCAATCTACATAGATTTAGTTGTGTGGGTGCAGTGCACGATCTTTTTACCCTGCCCTGAGCCCAGTGACAAGGAAAAATAACTTTTATCTGGCTGTTAGTTAGGTGGGCGGCGGTGGCCATTTTATGCAAGCTCAGTGCACCAGCACTGCATATGTGCTTTTGTGACATTGAAATCCAAGCTTGAAATACTGCAATAGTAATCTGGGTTTAAAAAATAACCCATTTTGGCAATATCCTACATCTGGTGCCTTTGCAGCATTAGTCAGTGTGCAATTTAAGCTAGAAATACAGCTATAATTTTCTGGGTTTTGGGCAAAAATTTTACAGCCCTTGCTTCATCTGTACTTCAAGCGTTATATACTGCTTTCATATTCTGTTAGTAAAGAAAACACCTATTTTGTGCAAAATACTTAATATTGCAGCCTTTGCTGCATCTGTGATTGTTAAAAACAAGCTTGAAATACTTCAATAATTTTCTTGCTTTTAAAAAACACCCATTTTTAGCAATAACCTCCATCTTGGGCCTCTGCAGCATTAGTCAGTGTGCAATTTAAAGCTAGAAATACAGTTTTATTTTTCTGGGTTTTAAAAAACACAGTTTTTGGGCAAAATACTCCGTTTTACAGCCCTTGCTGCATCTGCACATGTGAAATTCAAGCGTTATATACTGCTGTCATATTTTGTTAGTAAAAAAACACCCATTTTGGGCAAAATACTTAATATTGCAGTCTTTGCTGCATCTATGATTGTTAAAACAAGCTTGAAATATTTCAATAATTTTCTGGCTTTAAAAAAACACCAAATTTTGGCAATACCCTCTATCTTGGGCCTCTGCCGCATTAGTCAGTGTGCAATTTAAGCTAGAAATACAGTTTTATTTTTCTGGGTTTTAAGTAACACCCTTTTTGGGAAAAATACTCAATTGTACAGCCCATGCTGCATCTGCACTTGTGAAATTCAAGCGTCATATACTGCTGTCATATTCCTTTAGTAAAAAAACACCCATTTTGGGCAAAATACTTAATTTGCGTTCTTGTCTGCATCTGTTAGTGTGAAATTCAAGCGTTAAATACTGCTGTCATATTCTGTTATTAAGAAAACACCCTTTTTGGGCAAAGTACTTAATATTACAGCCTTTGCTGTATCTGTTATTGTAAAACAAGCTTGAAATACTTCAATAATTTTCTGGGTTTTAAAAACACCCATTTTTTGCAATACCTTCCATCTGGGACCTCTGCCGCATTAGTCAGGGTGCAATTTAAGCTAGAAATACAGCTTTAATTTTCTGGGTTTTAAAAAACACCCTTTTTGGGCAAAATACTCAATTTTACAGCCATTATTGTATCTGTACGTGTGAAATTCAAGCGCTTTATACTGCTGTTATATTCTGTTAGTAAAAAAAATACCCATTTTGGGCAAAGTACCATATATTGAAAGCCCTTGCTGCATCTGTTATTGTTAAAACAAGCTTGAAATACTTCAATAATTTTCTGGCTTTGAAAAAACACCCAATTTTGGCAATACCCTCCATCTTGGGCCTCTTCCGCATTAGTCAGTGTGCAATTTAAGCTAGAAATACAGTTTTATTTTTCAGCGTTTTAAGAATCACCCTTTTTGGGCAAAATACTCAATTTTACAGCCCTTGTTGCATCTGTACATATGAAATTCAAGCGTTATATACTGCTGTCATATTCTCTTAGTAAAAAAAACACCCATTTTGGGCAAAATACTTAATTTGCAGCCTTGTCTGCATCTGTCAGTGTGAAATTCAAGCGTTATATACTGCTGTCATATTCTGTTATTAAAAAAACACCCATTTTGGGCAAAGTACTTAATATTGCAGCCTTTGCTGCATCTGTTATTGTTAAAACAAGCTTGAAATACATTTTTCTGGCTTTGAAAAAAATGCTATTTTTGGGAATAACCTCCATCTTGGGCCTCTGCCGCATTAGTCAGTGTGCAATTTAAGCTAGAAATACAGCTATAATTTTCTGGGTTTTAAAAAGCACCCCTTTTGGGCAAAATACTCAATTTTACAGCCATTGCTTCATCTGTACTTGTGAAATTCAAGCGTTATATACGGGCAAAGTACTTAGTATTGCAGCCTTTGCTGTTACTGTGATTGTTAAAAATAAGCTTGAAATACTTCAATAATTTTCTGGCTTTGAAAAAACAAAATTTTTGGGCAATACCCTCCATCTGGGGCCTCTGACGCATTAGTCAGTGTGTAATTTAAGCTAGAAATACAGCTATAATTTTCTGGGTATTAAAAAAACACACATTTAAGACAAAAATCTTAATTTTGCAGCCTTGTCTGCATTTGTACGTGTTGTTATATTCTGCTATTAAAAAAACACCCATTTAGGGCAAAAAACTTAATTTTGCAGCCTTTGCTGCATCTGTCATTGTGAGGTACACCCTTTACATTCTGCTGTGCTATTCTGGTATTAAATAAACACCCATTTTGGGCAAAATACTTAATTTGTGGCCTTGTTTGCATCTGTACGTGTGAAATTCAAGCGTTATATACTACTGTCATATTCTGGTATAAAAAAAAACACACATTTAGGGCAAAAATCTTAATTTTGCAGCCTTTGCTGCATCTGTCATTGTGAGATACACGCATTAGATACTGTTGTTCTATTCTGTTATTAAAAAAATACCCATTTTGGGCAAGATCCTAAATTTGAGAAATATGAGGAGAGCGTCAAATAAGGGACGTGGCCCTGATCGTGGTGCTGCTGGTGGAGCCCCTGTTGTAGGAAGAGGACATGGTCTATCTGTGCCAGCTACACGCACAAGTGAAACACCTTCCTCAGGTGCGAGTAGGCGACAGAGCCTTCAGCGGTATTTGGTCGGCCCTAATGCGGCTCTACGAATGGTGAGGCCAGAACAAGTACAGGCGATAGTAGATTGGGTTGCTGACAGTGGATCCAGTTTCTTTACATTGTCTCACACCCAGTCTCCTGCTGAAAGATCAGAGTTGGCACCTGCAGCCGATGTCCATCAGTCTTTCACCTCACCCCCTTGCAAATCAGCCAAGCAGTCTGAGCCCCAAGTCATGCAGCAGTCTCTTCTGCTTTTTGATGACTCTGTTAGCAGGGTTTCTCAGGGCCATCCACCTAGCCCTGCCCCAGTGTCATGCCCTGCTCTGACTATGTGTGGAGGTCGGCCAGAATAGCAGCACGTGTTTAGTTTTTTGTTTTGTTTTGGAGTTGTGATGGATCCGCCACCCTTCAGGTGCACTGGGTGGGGTCATTGGTTTAAATCTCACTCAATCTTAGTGTTCTGTGTGGGTTATAGAAATCAGTCTGGCCTTGGAAGCAAGGAAGGAAGGATTGTCTGTTCCAGCTCAGATAAGATAAGTTTGGTCTGTTATTGTTGTTTGCTGTCTAGGTTGTTTGTGTGTCATCTGTCCCCTCCAGGTTCTGAGGGAGCAGGCTGCCCCTTTTCCCCTTTCACCATCTCAGGGATTTTAGGGTATTTTCAGCCCAGGCACGAGGACACATTATTCCTACCTTCAAGGTCTGAATGTGGGCTTAGCAGTGTAGGGAGAGAAGTCAGGGATTTGCTAGGAGGTGACCTTTCCCCAGCTTCTCACCTAGAAACTTGTTTGTTGGTTTATCTGTGTATCTGAGATCCCGTCCGCCGTGACATTATAACCCGCCCATACTTTGACTGTCATTGCTCAGCGGTTTTGTGATGGCGTCAATTGATGCGTTAGTTGACCGCATGCAGGGGCTATCCCTAGAGGTTGCGGAGCTACGTGGTTTGGTCACACGGTGTCAGAATGCTCTGGCATCAGGTGCAGGTCAAATTTGTGGGGAGCCTAAAGTCGCTCTTCCTGATAGATTTGCAGGGGGTACGGATGACTTTATTCGTTTTAGAGAGTCATGCAAAATGTATTTTCGGCTACGTCCATCGCCGTCAGGTGATGAAAGTCAGAGGATAGGTATAATCATTTCTCTGCTTAAAGGGGACGCGCAATCCTGGGCCTTTTCTCTGCCGCCCGGTTCTCGGGCCCTCCGGTCAGTGGAGGAATTTTTTAAGGCCCTGGGCTTAATCTACGATGACCCAGATTGGGTCTAGATGGCGGAATTGAGATTAAGTAATTTATTACAGGGTGAACATACTGCAGAGGCTTACTGTGTTGAGTTTAGGAGATGGGCTACCGAGTCAGAGTGGAATGATCCCGCGTTACGTAGTCAGTTTTGTCAGGGGTTATCTGAGAGATTGAAAGATGCCCTTGCTTTTCATGAGTACCCAGATTCTTTGGAGAATGCAATGTCTTTGGCAGTACAGTTAGATAGACATATTAGAGAAAGGTGTAGGGCTCCCTCCGCACAAGGGATCCCTTCTATGAGGGGTTTTGTCTCTACTGCTTCCCAGGGTGATCTTACAGGTAACTCTGGGGTAGGGGAGGAACCCATGCAGCTGGGTCAGGTTTCTTTACGTTCTGGTTGTAGAGACTTTAGGAAATTGCACAAACTATGTTACTACTGTGGGAAAAGTGGTCATTTTATTTTTGCTTGTCCTTTTGTTAAACCGCAGGTGGAAGAGAAAAAGAAAAAAAAAACTTTCCTGACTCTTGGTAGCGTGAATGGTATGGTGGAGCAGGCAGGTATGCAAGCTCCCTGTAATACCCGTTTTCTCCTTCCAGCTATGGTGGCGCTAGACTCAAGAGAATTTTTTGTTGAAGTATTCCTTGACTGTGGTGCTGGGGTAAACCTTATTGACTTTCTTTTTCTTCAAAATCTGGGTCTAAGTACTTGCACTTTAGAAAGAGAGATTCCGGTTTTTGCAATTGATTCTTCCCCTCTTTCTCAAAGGAGTCTCACTCATATTGCTCATGGTATTCACTTAAGGGTGGGTGATTCACATGTTGAGATTATGTCTTGTTTTGTCATGAAGGATTTGCCGGCTCCTATAGTTTTGGGGTTACCATGGTTGACTAAACATAACCCAATTATAGATTGGCAAGCGAGACAAATCATTGGTTGGAGTGAGTTTTGTTCAGATAATTGTCTTGGCACATCTATCTCTGGTGTGTCCACTACGGCTTTACCTCAGTATCTCTCAGATTTTGCGTCTTTTCGGGGGGTGGGGCTCAGGAATTGCCCCCTCATCGTGAACATGATTGTCCAGTTAATCTCATCCCAGGGGCTAAGTTGCCAAAGTCTCGGCTTTACAATCTTTCTCAACCCGAAAGAGAGGTCATGCGAAAGTATGTCGCCGAGAGTTTGGCAAAAGGTCATATTAGGCCATCTAAGTCTCCGGTGGCAGTAGGTTTGTTCTTTGTAAAAAAAAAGGATGGATCGCTGAGACCTTGTTTGGATTTCCGGGAATTGAACCGTATTACGGTCTGGGATCCATATCCCCTGCCTTTGATCTCTGACCTTTTTGATCAGATTGTTGGAGCCAAGGTGTTCTCCAAGTTGGATTTGAGAGGGGCCTACAATCTGATCAGAATCAAGGAGGGGGATGAGTGGAAAACGGCCTTCAATACGCACAAGGGTCATTTTGAGAATCTGGTTATGCCTTTTGGGTTGACAAACGCGCCAGCGGTATTTCAGCAATTTGTCAATTACATTTTCCTTCATTTGGTGGGGAGGTTCGTGGTGGTTTACTTGGATGACATTTTAATTTACTCTCCTGACCTGAAGACCCATCAGGATCATGTGACACAGGTTTTGATTATCCTTCGGAAAAATAAATTATATGCCAAATTGGAGAAATGTGTGTTTTCGGTGCAGGAGCTTCAGTTTTTGGGATATCTTTCTGACTCTGGTTTTCGTATGGACCCCGAAAAGGTCCGGGCGGTTCTGGAATGGGACCGACCAGAGAATCAGAAAGCTTTGATGCGGTTTTTGCGGTTTACTAATTATTATAGAAAATTTATTTCAAACTATTCTACCATTGTAAGACCTCTCACTGATATGACTAAGAAGGGCGCCGACGTCTCTGTCTGGTCGGATGAGGCATTGCAGGCCTTTTCGGCTATTAAGGAGTGTTTTGCGTCTGCTCCCATTCTGGTGCAGCCCGATGTGTCTCAGCCATTCATGGTGGAGGTTGATGCATCAGAAGTGGGGGTTGGAGCGGTGCTGTCGCAGGGTTCATCTCCTGGCAAATGGGTCCCGTGTGCTTTTTTCTCCAAGAAGCTCTCGGTCGCCGAGAAGAATTATGATGTTGGAGATAGAGAGTTGCTGGCTATAAAGTTGGCCTTTGAGGAATGGCGTCACTGGTTGGAGGGGGCATCTCACCCCGTTACAGTATATACAGATCATAAGAATTTGGCTTACCTGCAATCTGCCAAGCGTCTGAACCCCAGACAGGCCAGATGGTCACTGTTTTTTACCAGGTTCAATTTTGGGGTTACCTTTTGCCCGGGGGTTAATAACGTCAAGGCAGATGCCTTGTCTCGCAGCTTTCCTGGGGGAGGTGATTCAGAGGATCCTGCTCCGATTTTGGCTGATGGGGTGGTGGTCTCCGCTCTGTACCCCGAATTGGAGCTGGAGGTGTTGGGAGCCCAGGTGGGGGCTCGTGGTTCTTGTCCCCCAGGGAGGTTGTTTGTTCCTGAAGGTCTGCGATACAAGGTATTCAAGGAACTTCACGACACTGTCCTTGCTGGACATCCTGGTGGTAAGTCCACCTGTCCCGGAGATTCTGGTGGCCAGGGTTACGTAAGAGCATTGAGGATTACGTGGCAGCTAGTGTTGAGCGCGAATATTCGAATTTCGAATTTTTATCTCGAATATCGCAATTTCGAGATTTCGCGAATATTTAGAATATAGTTCCATATATTCGCGAAATCTAATATTCGCATTTTTTTTTATTTATTTTTTTTCATCTGAAAATATATGATTCCAATAATCACGTCATGCACTCGGGCACACGTATTAACCATTGGTTAATACGTGTGCCCGAGCGCATGACAAAATCGTTATTTAATCAACTTCAGCATACAACACCCCGACAAGCGTCCCCCGACAAGCGTCCCCGTCACCATGGGAACACCTGTGGGTTAGAAAATACCATCGGATTTGAGTTTTCCCTGAGATCGTAAAACCTCAGATGCGATGGTATATTCTAACCCACAGGCGTTCCCATGGTGACGGGGACGCTTGTCGGGGAGCAGTATGCCAAAGTGGAATATTATTGCTCTAACTTCGTATTTTACGAAATTTCTTAATACTGCTCTAACTTCGTCTTTTAGAATATTCGTAATATTCTAAAAGACGGAGTTAGAGCAATATTACGAATATTCTAAAAGACGAAGTTAGAGCAATATTAAGAAATTTCGTATAATACACATAGATTGTAATTTAGCTAATATAGTGCTATAATCCTTTTTTTTCTTATCTAATTTTTTTTGCCTCTTCTGAACTTCAGTTTTTGGGAAATATGTACACTATTAAAAAAATTACTTTAGCAGTATATTAGCTAAATTACAATCTATATGTGTATTTTACGAAATTTCTTAATACTGCTCTAACTTCGTCTTTTAGAATATTCGTAATATTGCTCTAACTCCGTCTTTTAGAATATTACGAATATTCTAAAAGACGAAGTTAGAGCAATATTAAGAAATTTCGTAAAATACACATATTAGCCTAGCCATAGTCATAGGAACGTTGCCTTATACAGGAAAAAAAATCGTACGATTAATTTATTCGCATATTATTCGCGAAAAATAAAATAATTACGAATATTCGATTTCGACGAAAATAATACGAATATTCATTCGAATATTCGCGAAATATCGCGAAATCGAATATGGCACCTCCTGCTCATCACTAGTGGCAGCTTGTGAAACCTGTGCTCGGTCAAAGGTTGCTCATACTCGACCGGCTGGTTCACTTCTTCCATTGTCTATTCCGTCTCGTCCTTGGACGCACTTGTCTATGGACTTTAATACGGATCTGCCGAGTTCCTCCGGGAGAACAGTAATTTTGGTGGTAGTTGACCGTTTCAGTAAAATGGCTCACTTTATATCATTAAAGGGAATCTGTCACTAGCATATTAGCAATTTTTTTATTTTATGAATCCATGTGTAATAAAGTACCTTATATCCATATGTCTTGTTCTTTTTATTGTGAGTCTTGTCATTTCTTCAAAAAACACTTCTTATGATATGCAAATGAAGCTGTAAGGAGCCCAGAGGGGCGTTATTCTTTCCAGAGATTAAGTGCACCGATGCCCAACCACTTATGTTTCAAGATGAGTACATGGGACGAAACACAGGTGCCAACTGCTATGGCTTTCGAAAGTGTGCAGACCGACAAGGAGGGCAGGGGTGAAGACTGGGTGGAAGATGATGTGGAGGACGATGAAGTCCTCGACCCCACATGGAATCAAGGTCATGTGAGTGACCTGTGTAGTTCGGAGGAAGAGGCGATGGTCGCACAGAGCCACCAGCACAGCAGAAGAGGAAGCAGGGTGCAAATGCGGAGCGGCTGTCCCCTAGACAGTACGCCTGCTACTGCCCACTAGAGATGTCCCGAACTATTCGCCGGCGAATAGTTCCCGGCGAACATCGCTTGTTCGCGTTCGCCGCAGCGGGCGAACATATGCGATGTTAGGTCCGCCCCCTATTCATCATCATTGTGTAAACTTTGACCCTGTATCTCACAGTCAGCAGACACATTTCAGCCAATCAGCATCATACCCTCCCTCCCAGACCCTCCCACCTCCTGGACAGCATCCATTTTAGATTCATTCGGAAGCTGCAGTGTCACAAATTTGACTAAGTTGTAATCGCAATGCGATTAGTACAGGTTATATTAATCGCATTGCGAATTCAACTTAGAGCTGGGTTCCTAATGGTTGTTGTATTGCTAGAATATAACGAAGATTGAGAATATAGTGCTATATTCGTTATATTCGTCAATTCTAGCAATACAACCATTAGGAACTCAGATCTAAGTTGTAATCGCAATGCGATTAATACAGGTTATATTAATCGCATTGCAAATTCAACTTAGAGCTGGGTTCCTAATGGTTGGCTTTGCTATGGCTGGTGTCACCCGGTGGGGTAGAAAATGGTGTCACCCCTGCCCCCCCCCCCCCCCCGAAGCCATAATAAAGAGATAAAGAGAAAAAAAAAGAAGTCACTAAGTCAGCTCCAATCAGATATCTGCATAGACCCAGAGTCTTGGTCTATGTGCAGATATCTGATTGGGGCTGACTTCTTATTTTCTCTTTTGCACATAAACATTTAAACTATATTCCTTAGTAAAAATGACCAGTCCACACCATGTGGGTCTATATTTATGAGGGCCCCCCTGAGCAAAGATTTGTAAATGTGGCCGGGTGGCCCCAGCCCACAGTTCAACCCAACCCCTTATGTCTCTATAATAATCCACCAGTAATTTGAGAATGGGGTTAGGTTATTAACTTATTATTATTGGGGTATTATTAAAATAATTTGGTCTATAAAGTCAGAGCCGCTCTACCTACCTCCTCCTCCTGGCACCAGAGACTCCTGCAGGGCAGCTGCCGCGGCGCCCCACCACTCACCAGGCAGCAGTGAGTCACACCCCCGTCCCCCTTTACCACGTGACAGCGCGACGTGCTTGCTTGCTTGCGAAGTTTAGAAGTTGAACTTGTGAGTGAGAACTTCTGTGCCGGCGGGCCGCGGGTGACACCCCATCAGACTGGTGTCACCCGGTGCGGCCCGTACAACTTAGATCTGAGTTCCTAATGGTTGTATTGCTAGAATATAACAAAGATTGAGAATATAGAGCTATATTCGTCAATTCTAGCTATACAACCATTAGGAACTCAGATCTAAGTTGTAATCGCAATGCGATCAATACAGGTTGTATTAATCGCATTGCGATTACAACTTAGATCTGAGTTCCTAATGGTTGTATTGCTAGAATATAACGAAGATTGAGAATATAGTGCTATATTCGTCAATTCTAGCAATACAACCATTAGGAACTCAGATCTAAGTTGTAATCGCAATGCGATTAATACAGGCTATATTAATCGCATTACGATTACATCTTAGATCTGAGTTCCTAATGGTTGTATTGCTAGAATTGACGAATATAGCACTATATTCTCAATCTTCGTTATATTCTAGCAATACAACCATTAGGAACTCAGATCTAAGTTGTAATCGCAATGCGATTAATACAGGTTATATTAATCGCATTGCGAATTTAACTTACCACACTCTGCGTCAACTATGTAATTTTCCATGGGAGTTTTGCCATGGATCCCCCTCCGGCATGCCACAGTCCAGGTGTTAGTCCCCTTGAAACAACTTTTCCATCACTATTGTGGCCAGAAAGAGTCCCTGTGGGTTTTAAAATTCGCCTGTCTATTGAAGTCTATGGCGGTTCGCCCGGTTCGCCCGTTCGCGAACATTTGCGGAAATTCACGTTCGCAACATCTCTACTGCCCACCGCAACAAGGGACCGAGCACACCAAAGCCAGCTCCAAAGTGTTCCCTGGCGTGGCAGTTCTTCAGACAATGTGCTGACGACAAGACACGAGTGGTTTGCACGCTGTGCAATCAGAGCCTGAAGCGAGGCATAAACGTTCTCAACCTGAGCACAACCTGCATGACCAGGCATCTAAGTGAAAGCACGAGCTGCAGTGGAGTAGACACCTGAAAAACCAAGAAAGGTCTCTGGCTCCTCCTACTTCCTCTTCTGCTGCAGTCTCAGCCTCTTCATCCACCTCTGGAGTTACAGTGCCAACTGCCACCCTGCAAACAGAGGGTCTGCCAGCAACATCACCATCTGGGTCACCAAGCATCTCCACAATGTCCCACGGAAGCGTTCAGCTCTCCATCTCCCAAACACTGGAGCGGAAGAGGAAGTACCCCCCTACCCACCCACGATCCCTGGCCCTGAATGCCAGCATTTAAAAATTACTGTCCTTTGAAATGCTGTCATTCCGTCTGGTGGAGACAGAGAGTTTTAAAAGCCTTATGGCGGTGGCTGTCCCACAGTACATTTTGCCCAGCCGCCACTACTTTTCCAAGCGTGCCATCCCTTCCCTGCACAACCAAGTGGGGGACAAAATCAGGTGTGCACTGCGCAACGCCATCTGTGGCAAGGTGTACCTCTCTATGGATACGTGAACCAGTAAGCACGGTCAGGGATGTTATACCATAACAGCACACTGGGTAAATGCAGTGGCGGCTGGGATCGCAGTTTGACGCATGTCCTTCCACCACCGAGGATTGCAAGGCGCTTCAGTATGCCTCCTGTTGCTTCCTCCTCCTACTCCGCTAACTCATCCTCTACCGGCTCCTCATCCGGTCAGCGTAACACCTTCACCACCAACTTCAGCACAGCCAGGGGTAAACGACAGCAGGCAGTTTTAAAACTTATCTGTTTGGGGGACAAACCCCACACCGCGCAGGAGCTGTGGACTGGCCTTAAACTACAGACCGATGAGTGGTTGGTGCCAGTGAGCCTCAATCCCGGCCTGGTGGTGTACGATAATGGGCGAAATCTCGTAGCACCTCTGGCCAGACTGTGCGAGCAGCAGCAGGCGATAGTGGAGCTTCAGCTGCAGCACGCACGGGTGAGTCGCTCTGCGGAACAGCACCACTTCACCACCAATGACTGGGCCTCCATGCGAGACCTGTGTTCCTTGTTGCGCTGTTTCGAGTACTCCACCAACATGGCCAGTGCCGATAACGCCGTTCTCAGCGTTACTATGCCACTTCTATGCCTTCTTGAAAAAACCCTGCTGGCGATGATGGAAGATGATGTGGCACAGGAGGAGGAGGAGGAAGAGGGATCATTTCATAGGGTTTCCGTCCAGACATTCACAAGTGTCTCCGAGGGTGTTACATAATTGTCCAGCCAGGGCACAGTTCTGGAGGATGACGAGGTGAAGGATGAGGAGGAGCAACCATGTTCACAGCAGGGTGGCACCCAGACCAGCTCATGGCCATCACTGGTGCGTGGCTGGGGGGATACAGAGGACACAGACGATACACCTCCCACAGAGGACAGCTTTTCGTTGCCTCTGGGCAGCCTGGCACACATGAGCGATTACATGCTGCAGTGTCTCCGCAATGATCGCCGAGTTGCCCACATTCTAACTTGTGCTGATTACTGGGTGGCCACGCTGCTGGATCCCCATTACAAAGACAACGTATCGTCCTTAATTCCCCCACTGGAGCGTGATCGTTATATGTGCGAGTACAAGCGCACGCTGGTAGACGCGCTACTGGTGGCATTCATACCTGACAGCGGGGGCACAGTGGAAGCACAAAGCGAAGGCAGAGGAGGAGGAAGAGGTCGCCAACGCAGCTGGCAGATGGTGGAGCAGTATGTGTGCACACTCCTACATGTACTGAATGACGGGTCTGCCCCCTTCAACTTCTGGTCTCCAAATTGGGCACATGGCCTGAGCTTGCCCTTTACACCTTGGAGGTGCTGGCCTGCCTTGCAGCCAGTGTATTATCTGAGCGTGTGTTTAGCACGGCAGGGGGCGTTATCACAGACAAGCGCAGCTGCTTGTCCACAGCCAATGTGGATAAGCTCACGTTCAATGAATCAGGCATGGATACCACAGGACTTGTCCGTACCTTGTGCAGAATAGACATGTATACCGGCCTTAACCAGCCATTGTTATACTACAGCACAATTGCTCATTCTTGTATTTTGGATATTTCACTGGAGTGTACTGATATCGCCGTTTGCTCCTTTGTCTCGTTCTCACAACCGAAAATGACTGCCAGAAGTACAACCGGGAAATCCTTGGTGTAGTGTGCGTCGATGTGTGCGCAATTCCTCCAAAATAACATCACAGAGACGTTCTCAAGTAGGATCCAATAATGTGCCTGCTTCCAACAGCTAGGCGAGGTTTATTTATACCAGAAGATGGAAGGTGGTCTTACAATCATGACCAATGGGGAGACAGGTTATGGTATGAAGTGATTGGCTGGAAGGCGGTCTTACAATCATGACCTATAGGGAGACAGGTTATGGTATGAAATGATTGGCTGGAAGGCGGTCTTACAATAATGACCTATGGGGAGACAGGTTATGGTATGAAATGATTGGCTGGAAGGCGGTCTTACAATCATGACCAATGGGGAGACAGGTTATGGTATGAAGTGATTGGCTGGCGAAGATGTGAATGATCGCGCAAGTTCGCACACTTATTCGCGCCCTTTTCGTTGCTGCGCTTATCCTCATGGATAAAGAAACCTTTGTTCGACGGTCCCCATCCCTCCCGCCTCAGCCGGCGCCATGACACTGGTATCCTGCAGTATTACCAGGCCGGGCACAAATCAGCTACAGGTCGGGACGACCAGACCATCGTGCAAAAGTTTCTGAGCGATGCGAATGCGAACGTGAACGAATCTGCGCATCTCCATAGGATAGATGGCGACCATACGGCGAACAATAATTTTTCCACAACAGTTCTCCCCTTTTTCGCCATATGTCGTCATTTCAGCGGCTTCCTAAAACTACAATCACTCAAATTAGACCTCTAAAGGGAATAAACATGTAAAGGGGAACATGCTACACTACAGATGAACTAACAAGAAGAACCTGGCCTAGCATTCTTGGGCCTCTTCGGTTGCTTGACCGCAACGTCCGGCAAGTGTGGTGACAGTGAAAAATCTCTAAAGTGTCTCTAATAAAGAAATGCCTTCAAACGGAAGGGTGATTCTCCATGACGGTTCCTTAAAATGCGGTGGTTCTTCTTGGGTGGGTCCTCCTGGAGAAAGAATCCGGTTGCTCCGGGCGATGGTTCTCTGCGATCATAACGTGGTCCTCTGAACGGCTCCTCGCAACTCGATTCATCAAGCAGCAGGTCATTCTCACTGCCACTGTCACCGCCAGCTCTGTGAGAAGATCTGGCAGACGTTCTTCTCTACCTGTTGTATGATGTTCTTTGTTTTGTTTTCACTTTCTCATCTCCTTTCCTTCTCCCAGCTGTCATCTATTTGCACTGATTGTCTCCCTTTATATTCCCTCCCATACTGCCTCACTTTGCGGTTTATACTTCTTCCTGGATTGTGTTCACTGCTGGAGGATGCTTCTCCTGATTCCTCAGATAAGTCTGTTTCCTTTATTTGTGTTTCTTGCTGGCTTGATTGTAGGTGACCCTGACTCCGTCCGTATTAAGTGCAGGGAGCCGGTGGTCGTGTCCCCTCACTATTATAGGGTTTTCATGTGTCACATAGTATAAGGTACGAGGGCATGCAATCATCTACCATAAAGATCTTTGCATGGGCATAGCAGTCAGGGAGAGCTCTAGGGGTTTTATAGGGCTCACCCATATGCTCCTTAGTTTGGGATCAAGTCTAACCGTCTTAATCATGGATCCGGTTTCAGCCTTGATTGACCGCATGCAAGGTCTTTCACTGGAGGTAGCAGATCTCCGTAAAACTGTGTCTCAGTTTCAGGTGACCGGTTCTGCTTGCGTTCATGGAGTTTGTTCCGAGCCTAAGATCTTGCTTCTGGATACGTTCTCCGGGGGTAGTGAGAATTTTGTTTGCTTTAGAGAGGCTTGCAAACTCTATTTTCGCCTACTTCCCCATTCCTCTGGTGATGAGGAGCAGGGGGTGGGGATCATCATCTTGCTGCTCAGGGATAACGCTCAGTCTTCGGCCTTTTCGCTGCCGGTCGGGGCACGGCCCCTCCGATCGGTGGATGAAATTTTTGTAGCCCTGGGACAGATATATGATGACCCGGATCGTATTGCTCTGGCTGAATCTAAGCTGCGTCTTTTATGCCAGGGTAAACAGTCCGCAGAGATTTATTTTTCAGAATTTCGGAGATGGGCAGCTGATACTGGTTGGAATGATGCTGCACTCCAAAGTCAATTTTGCCATGGTCTTTCGGAAAGATTGAAAGATGCATTTGCTTTTCATGAGAGACCAGCATCGTTAGAGTCAGCCATGTCTCTAGCTGTTCGCATTGACAGGCGTCTTAGAGAGAGGAGACTACTCCTTCCTGTCATATTCAGTCCAGCGACAGTGGGGATGTCTCATTCAGTGCGCAGGGGTCTCAGTCTCTCTCAATCCCCTCTGAGGAGGAGGCCATGCAGCTGGGTTTGCTTGCCTCTGATAGTAGAGGATTCAGCTCTCAGAGGAGGGTTTGTTTCTGTTGTGGGGGTATAAGTCATTTGGCTAATGTTTGCCCCTCTAGGAGATTCATGGAGTTTTCTGAGGGTAATAAAAGAAAAACAAAAATAAAAAAACCCTCTAAAAACTTTCCATTTGCTACTATTGGCAAGGTTGATGCGGAAATTGAAGGTTTGCCATTTACTTGTAGTTCCCGTTTTATCCTACCTGCCAGGGTGGCGATAGACAGCAAGAACATTGTTTGTGAGATTTTTGTAGATAGTGGAGCAGCTGTCAATCTCATTGATAATCAATTTGCAATAACGCATGGTTTCCAGATATGCACTTTGGAAAAGGATATACCTGTTTTTGCTATCGATTCCGCTCCACTTTCTCAAAGATCGTTAAAGGGCATAGTTCACAATATCCGTTTGACTGTGGGTGACGCTCATGTTGAGGCTATTTCATGTTTCGTCTTAAGCGTATTACCTACTCCTCTAGTGTTGGGGCTCACTAAACATAACCCGACCATTGATTGGCAAGCAATGCAAATAAATGGTTGGAGTGAGTTTTGCAGAGAGAATTGCCTCACTGCGTCTCTTTCAGAGATTTCTACCAAGACTGTGCCATCTTTTCTCTCTGAATTTTCGGATGTGTTTTCCGAGAGTGCTGTCCAGGAGTTGCCCCCGCACCGGGAGTACGACTGCCCTATTAATCTCATCCCAGGCGCCAAACTGCCAAAATCACGTTTATACAATCTCTCCCAACCTGAAAGAGTCGCTATGCGTATTTATATCTCTGAGAGCCTGAGAAAGGGACACATCCGACCCTCGAAGTCACCTGTTGCCGCATTTTGTTTTTTTTTGTTAAGAAAAAAGATGGTTCTTTAAGACATTGTCTGGATTTCAGGGAGCTGAACCATATCACGGTTCGTGACCCATATCCGCTTCCTCTAAACCCGGACCTGTTTAACCAGATTGTTGGGGCTAAGGTTTTTTCTAAGTTGGATTTAAGAGGGGCATACAACCTAGTCAGAGTCAAGGAAGGGGACGAATGGAAGACGGCCTTCAATACCCCTGAGGGTCATTTCATGAATTTGGTTATGCCCTTTGGTTTGATGAATGCTCCGGCCGTCTTCCAACATTTTGTGAACAGCATTTTTCATCATTTAATGGGGAAATTTGTACTGGTGTATCTGATTGACATTTAGATTTTTTCTCCTGATTTCAAGACTCATCGAGACCACCTATGTCAGGTCTTGCTGATTCTGCGGGATAATAAATTGTACGTTAAACTGGAAAAATGTGTCTTTGCGGCTCCGGAGATTCAATTTCTTGGTTTTCTTCTCTCCGCTTCTGGTTTTCGCATGGACCCTGAAAAGGTCCGCGTTGTGCTTGATTGGGAGCTTCCTGAGAATCAGAAGGTGCTGATGCGGTTTTTATGTTTTGCCAATTATTACAGAAAGTTCCTTTTGAATTATTCCTCTGTTGTTAAGCCACTCACTGATATGATTAAAGAGGGGGTAGATTTTTCTTGGTGGTCGGTAGATGCGCTTAAAGCCTTTTCTAGTATCAAAGACAGTTTTGCTTCCGCTCCCATTTTGGTACAACCTGATGTCTCTCTACATTTTATTGTTGAGGTGGATGCTTCTGAGATGGGTGTGGGTGCGGTCTTATCTCAGAGTCCCTCTCCTGCCAAATGGCGACCGTGTGCCTTTTTCTCAAGGAAACTCTCCTCTGCAGAGAGAAATTATGATGTGGGAGATAGGGAGTTGTTGGCCATCAAATTAGCTTTTGAGGAATGGCACCATTGGTTAGAGGGAGCCAGACACCCTATTACCGTGTTTACAGACCATAAGAATCTGGCCTACTTGGAATCGGCCAAGCGTCTGAACCCCAGACAGGCCAGATGGTCTTTGTTCTTTTCTACGTTTAATTTTGTTGTTACATTCCGCCCTGGGGTTAAAAATGTGAAGGCAGATGCCCTGTCACGTTGTTTTCCGGGAGGGGGGAATTTTAAAGACCCGTGTCCCATTTTGGCTGAAGGGGTGGTCGTCTCTGCTCTTTATCCTGATTTGGAGGCAGAGGTTCAGGCAGCCCAGGCAGAGGCTCCTGATCTTTGTCCCCCTGGGAGGTTGTTTGTGCCTCTCGCTTTACGACACAAGGTTTTTAAGGAGCACCACGATACTGTCCTTGCTGGGCACCCGGGGAGCAGAGCCACAGTGGATCTCATTGCTCGGAGATTCTGGTGGCCGGCTCTTCGTAAGACGGTGGAGGGTTCTGCGAGACCTGTGCTCGTGCCAAGGTCCCTCATTCACGGCCATCGGGTTCTCTCTTCCCATTACCCATTCCTTCCCGTCCTTGGACGCATCTGTCCATGGACTTCATTACGGACCTGCCTCGTTCCTCAGGGAAGACTGTGATTCTGGTAGTAGTGGACCGTTTTAGCAAAATGGCGCATTTCATTCCCTTTCCTGGGTTACCCAATGCTAAGACGCTGGCGCAAGCGTTTGTTGACCACATTGTTAAATTGCATGGCATTCCTCCAGACATCGTTTATGATAGGGGCACGCAATTTTTTTCCAGATTCTGGAAGGCCTTCTGTTCTCGATTGGGGGTTCGGTTGTCGTTCTCTTCTGCTTTTCACCCACAGTCGAATGGTCAGACCGAACGCGTCAATCAGAATCTGGAGACATATCTGCGCTGTTTTGTGGCGGAGAATCAGGAGGATTGGTGTTCTTTTTTGTCCCTTGCTGAGTTTGCTTTAAATAACCGTCGCCAGGAGTTCTCTGATAAGTCACCATTTTTTGGTGCATATGGGTTTCATCCGCAGTTTGGGACATTCTCTGGAGAGGGGTCTTCTGGTTTACCTGATGAGGAGAGATTTTCCTCGTCTTTGTCATTTATTTGGCAAAAGATTCAGGGTAATCTGAAGAGGATGAGTGAGAGATATAAGCGTGTGGCAGATAAGAGACGTGTGCCTGGTCCGGACCTGAATGTGGGGGATCTGGTGTGGTTGTCTACAAAGAATATCAAACTGAAGGTTCCCTCCTGGAAGTTGGGTCCTAGGTTTATTGGGCCTTACAAGATCTTGTTCGTCATCAATCCCGTTGCCTTCCGTCTTGATCTTCCTCAGACTTGGAAGATCCATAATGTTTTTCACAGGTCCCTATTAAAACCTTATGTCCAACCCACTGTACCCTCCTCTTTGCCTCCTTCTCAGATTGTTGTTGATGGTAATCTTGAATTTCAGGTCTCTAGGATTGTGGATTCTCGCATTATCCGTGGTTCTCTCCAGTACCTCGTTCATTGGGAGGGTTATGGTCCTGAGGAGAGGATGTGGGTCCCAGTGGCGGACATTAAGGCCACTCTTCTCATCAGGGCTTTCCATAGGTCTCATCCTGAGAAGGTGGGCTCTGAGTGTCCGGAGTCTATCCGTAGAGGGAGGGGCACTGTCACCACCAGCTCTGTGAGAAGATCTGGCAGACGTTCTTCTCTACCTGTTGTATGATGTTCTTTGTTTTGGTTTCACTTTCTCATCTCCTTTCCTTCTCCCAGCTGTCATCTATTTGCACTGATTGTCTCCTTTTATATTCCCTCCCATACTGCCTCACTTTGCGGTTTATACTTCTTCCTGGATTGTGTTCACTGCTGGAGGATGCTTCTCCTGATTCCTCAGATAAGTCTGTTTCCTTTATTTGTGTTTCTTGCTGGCTTGATTGTAGGTGACCCTGACTCCATCCGTATTAAGTGCAGGGAGCCGGTGGTCGTGTCCCCTCACTATTATAGAGCTTTCATGTGTCACATAGTATAAGGTACGAGGGCATGCAATCATCTACCATAAAGATCTTTGCATGGGCATAGCAGTCAGGGAGAGCTCTAGGGGTTTTATAGGGCTCACCCATATGCTCCTTAGTTTGGGATCAAGCCAGTCGGATGTTTATTTATAAGTTCAAGCTTTCTGCAACACCATCCGTGACAGCCACGATCCTATAGAAAACAACATATCACCAAAGCCCCCCAGACCTTTAAAGGGGTTCCAACCTTCATCTGCAATCACACGTGTTTGCCCCTGTAACGCCTTAACTCTATCTAGATGGGCCTGACCATAAGTGATGTTACCATCTAAGAATGTATGGTTGAACTCTATGGATAGGTGACGCTCCACAGATTTACCTAAAGGGTTGATTTTTCTCATGCCCACCCTGATGTCATAAAGGGCATGAACCGCCGCTCTGGCCGGGAGGCTCTGACCCGAAGGTGGTTTGGATCACACCCAGCAGTTGGATCTATTTGCCAGCTTTGCTAACTGCAAATACATTCTGAATAACAAATTCGGATTTGACTCCTCATAACATTTTCCAAAGTGCATTAGACAGAAAGAATAAAGGAATACGAGGTACCTGATCATTGTGCTTTGTGGTTCTTGCAATGTCTGGCGTGGATCCACCCGGCAAGTTCCTTGACCTTGAGGGAAGTTGGTTTCATCAGCAGCACCTGGAATGGCCCAAGATATCTCGGCTCTAGTCCCATCCTCGGATGTTTCTTTTAGCACGACCCAATTACCTGGTTGACTAGAATGAACACTGGTTATTGAGTATGGGTCTGGGAGAGACTCCCGAATCCGGTGGTGGACATCGGGTGATAACCCGTGGGGCTGCCTGGGGGTATCCCTGATGGAATAAAGGGTTACAGCGGAACATTCAGGCCATGGAGCAGCCGTTATTTTTACGTTCTTTGCAAAAATCTGACCCAAGTACCGTCAAAGAAAAGGCAGTTGTGATGGTTCTCAATGTAATTCCCTACTAGGTTAGAAAATTGATTGACAGTTGAGAGGTTAG
This sequence comes from Bufo bufo, assembly GCF_905171765.1. Taxonomy (NCBI): domain Eukaryota; kingdom Metazoa; phylum Chordata; class Amphibia; order Anura; family Bufonidae; genus Bufo; species Bufo bufo. Next base: position 302,727,630 of record NC_053391.1, read on the forward strand.
AATGGTTAGTAAAAAGTTTGAAGATTATTGTTTTCTACACCACTTTCCCCCCTTCTCATCGTCCTTAACACCAGGACGAAGAGAAGCTGGATTCAACATGGTGCATCGTCTCAAGGTTAGATGGAGAGATGAGGGAGGGATGAGAGAGCGAGAGAGAGATAGAGAGAGAGAAAGAGAAAAAGAAAAGCGCTTCTCTTGGACTCTGTAGTCCTAGTTGGACGGGAGCACATGACAGTGTTAATTCGCACTGCCTGGGACTTTTGTATGCCCTGTTGCTAGAAATTGATGGATTTGTGCAGCCACAGTTCTGCTTTCTGGAGGGAACCATGGCTTTGGAGTCTAGTGGGGAATTCACGGACAAACTTTTTCCCAAATCCATACCTCAAAGGTCCCTTCTTTGGGGATGGTCCACTCTGAACCTACAGTCCATTGGTGCCAATCTTTGAGGGGCTTAGCAACTACTCCTCCATAGATGGATTTCATGTGCTGCTTGGCTGTCCTATACTCAGAAGTGGTACCCTTCTGTTCCCTAGATTTCCCTACACCCATGCTCGAGCCTTCTAAAAGTAGGTGCGTCCACCTACAGTGTCCCGCGACACACGCCTGAACGGCTGCTACTCCCCTTCGTTTGCCTCTGAGTTGCCCTAGGGTTTCTTGCACCGACACATGGACCTCAGGAAAAGGAGTAGCAGCGTGAGAAAAAGGGCTCTCGCCGACACACAGCGGCCCTCAGAGTCTCCTAATGAGATATACCAGCCTCGGTTTTGGCTCTGAATAGTGACCTGACCACATGATAGGGCTTCCAATTGTCCTGGAGTGGAATGTGCGCACAGGAATCACACAGTACTCCTGTGGGGAAAGGGGTTACTCACACAACTATTGGTATGCCCGGGTGATATATACCACCTTGTCTCCTTAAAAAAAGCTCATCAACTCACTTTCCTTTGCCGATATGATTCTATATAGTCAAGCTGAACAGCACACAAAGCCTTTTTTGCAGTGACTGATCAAAAACCTCTCGCTCAGCAGCAACCCTTGAATTCAGACAGTAGTTCCCACATAATATCACGAGACCCCCAGTAACTAAAGAAAGGTCTCCCAACCAAATCAGAGAGAGAGAAAGATATATATATATATATATATATATATATATATAGAGAGAGAGAGAGAGAGATATATATAGAGAAATATATAGAGAGAGATATATAGAGAGAGATATCGAGAAGTATGCTGCACACAGAGTTATACATTAAACCCACTGATACTAATAACTTCTTGTGTTATAACAGCTCTCACCCCAGGAGAATGGTTCAGTCACTTCCGTTCTCCCAGTTCCTCAGGGTAAAACAAGTTGTGTCTGACGAGCAGAAGTCAAATGCGACCCTGGAGTCCATGGCTACCAGATTTCGGGATAGGGGATACCCGAAACGACTGTTAAATGAGCACATGGACAGGGTTCGTGGTCTTGATAGGGGTGAATTACTGTTGCAGCGGAAAACTGTCCAGAAATCTGACAGGATTCCGTTCGTGTCAGTATATAGTGAACTCAGCCCCTTGATCAATAAGGTTCTTAGGAAACATTGGGATCTCCTGGGCTCTTGCTTCAAGGAGATTCCTGAGTTTCAATGTCCACCACTGTTCTCTTATCGGCGTTCAAGGAATCTACGAGACCAGTTGGTGAAAGCCGACATTGGCTCCAAGGGGTCCTCCAGACAAACTACATTGACGCTTGGGTTGTTTTCCCTGCTTGGGGTGCGTCAATTGTAGATATATCCGTAAAGGGAAAACATTTGTGCACCCCAGCACAGGTGAGTCTTATAACATTTTGTTTCATCTCACATGTGACTCAAGTTACGTTATCTATGTGTTATCTTGGCCATGTAACTTGCTTTACGTGGGCGAAACGACGACCGACCTTAAAACCCGCTTGAACAATCATCGTCTAAGTATCCGGAAGAAACGTCTTGATTTACCGGTATCTAAGAATTTCTCTGAGGCTAGGCAAAAGGAGGGTGATCTGAGGTGTTGGATCCTCGATCATATACCTCAGCCCAGACGCGGGGGTGATAGGTCGAGGTTACTTAAGCGCAAGGAACTAAGCTGGATTCATAGACTGAACAGCTTAAGACCATATGGGTTAAATATAGAATTCAATTTTGGGGATGTTGTATGAAGTGTGGCTTGCCTCCTTTGTTCGGCAGGTTGTTTCTCAGTGACTTGTGTACATACTAGGAGAGTGTATGTATTTCAAGAATTCTTGTCTCAACAGTAAAAAAAAAAATTCTGTTTTCTACCCACAGATCACTTGTATTCAGCACCCGGAGGGATGGAGCATGTGGATGAAATGGACGCAGTATCATACCCGGGAGGGGGTCATTCCTATAAGCTATGCATATTTTTTATCTTTTTTATCATCATTATGTATTTATTTTTTGTCTGTTTTATGCATTTTGCACTGCCAGACCCGGCGAACACCTTGGGACCTGTATATATTTTGTCATAGTAGCCTTGATGGTGTTACCCAGACTATTTACTCTACCTGGTATAGATCTGCCCCCTGTGGAATCTGTGTACCTGTAGGAGGAGAACCCTCTTTAGTATGGTTGCAGTAAGACACCCTTGACAAACACCCCTTCCTACACCGCGGTTCTCCGTGGGGCCTGTGGGTTGTTGCTTGGGGATAGTATGTGGGCACTCTGTTTTTCAGGTGGTCCCTACTGGTCTAGATCGCTATACTCTATTTTGTAACAGGTCTGATGCTCACACACAGGGATACATGGGGTATGGGCATTTCTCCAGTTTCCAAGATGGCGCTCTGAGACCAGATGAGTACTGGGCATGCGCTGTAATATACCGAGGCTGCAATGAGCGGCATTGTGATGACGCATGAACACTGACCAGCTTTGATGATGCTCGGCGTCTTTCTGCTGCCACTGGTCCTGGATTGGTGTAGCGCCGCGCCTGTGCAGTGGCGTGTATACAACGCTGAATGGCCGCATGGAATGTGCACCTCGCCGGCTTGGTATGTCCACATGATCGTCTCCCTGCTCTGCCCCCTGTATGCCATATGTTCACTGGACGCATCCATCGATTAGTCTTCTGTGCCCGATCAATGGGTCCGTCCTCTTATTTATATGATGTATGCAAATATGCGACATGTATTATCATGTCCTTTGCCTTATCACTTGTTTCACACTGCATTTTCATTGTTATTACTTCTTTTTATTTGCTATTTTGTTACTGTCACTTTTGTAACACACCCACTGGGCGAGGTGTGGTCACATGATTTGAACACTGATTGATTCACCTATATATTTGCCTTCACTTGCATTGTATCTCTGCTTGAAAAAGGCACATTTTTGGAGCCAAAACGTTGCACCGCATGGTTGCATAAAGGAAACACTTTTTTTCATCTACCCGGAGTGCCGTCCATTTTCTGGATCTATATACACTGCTCAAAAAAATAAAGGGAACACAAAAATAACACATCCTAGATCTGAATTAATTAAATATTCTTCTGAAATACTTTGTTCTTTACATAGTTGAATGTGCTGACAACAAAATCACACAAAAATAAAAATATGGAAATCAAATTTTTCAACCCATGGAGGTCTGGATTTGGAGTCAGACTCAAAATTAAAGTGGAAAACACACTACAGGCTGATCCAACTTTGATGTAATGTCCTTAAAACAAGTCAAAATGAGGCTCAGTAGTGTGTGTGGCCTCCACGTGCCTGTATGACCTCCCTACAACGCCTGTGCATGCTCCTGATGAGGTGGCGGACGGTCTCCTGAGGGATCTCCTCCCAGACCTGGACTAAAGCATCTGCCAACTCCTGGACAGTCTGTGGTGCAACGTGACGTTGGTGGATAGAGCGAGACATGATGTCCCAGATGTGCTCAATTGGATTCAGGTTGGGGAACGGGCGGGCCAGTCCATAGCATCAATGCCTTCGTCTTGCAGGAACTGCTGACACACTCCAGCCACATGAGGTCTAGCATTGTCTTGCATTAGGAGGAACCCAGGGCCAACCGCACCAGCATATGGTCTCACAAGGGGTCTGAGGATCTCATCTCGGTACCTAATGGCAGTCAGGCTACCTCTGGCCAGCACATGGAGGGCTGTGCGGCCCTCCAAAGAAATGCCACACCACACCATTACTGACCCAATGCCAAACCGGTCATGCTGGAGGATGTTGCAGGCAGCAGAACGTTCTCCATGGCGTCTCTAGACTCTGTCACGTCTGTCACATGTGCTCAGTGTGAACCTGCTTTCATCTGTGAAGAGCACAGGGCGCCAGTGGCGAATTTGCCACTCTTGGTGTTCTCTGGCAAATGCCAAATGTCCTGCACGGTGTTGGGCTGTAAGCACAACTCCCACCTGTGGACGTCGGGCCCTCATATCACCCTCATGGAGTCTGTTTCTGACCGTTTCAGCAGACACATGCACATTTGTGGCCTGCTGGAGGTCATTTTGCAGGGCTTTGGCAGTGCTCCTCCTGTTCCTCCTTGCACAAAGGCGGAGGTAGCGGTCCTGCTGCGGGGTTGTTGCCCTCCTACGGCCTCCTACACATCTCCTGATGTACTGGCCTGTCTCCTGGTAGCGCCTCCATGCTCTGGACACTACACTGACAGACACAGCAATCCTTCTTGCCACAGCTCGCATTGATGTGCCATCCTGGATAAGCTGCACTACCTGAGCCACTTGTGTGGGTTGTAGACTCCGTCTCATGCTACCACTAGAGTGAAAGCATCGCCAGCATTCAAAAGTGACCAAAACATCAGCCAGGAAGCATAGGAACTGAGAAGTGGTCTGTGGTCACCACCTGCAGAACCACTCCTTATTGGGGGTGTCTTGCTAATTGCCTATAATTTCCACCTGTTGTCTATCCCATTTGCACAACAGCATGTGAAATTGATTGTCACTCAGTGTTGCTTCCTAAGTGGACAGTTTGATTTCACAGAAGTGTGATTGACTTGGAGTTACATTGTGTTGTTTAAGTGTTCCCTTTATTTTTTTGAGCAGTGTATATAGATATATATATGATGCAATTTTGTACTTTATTTGATTTGCAGTGAGCTGTTGCATTGCTTGTTTTGTTTAACAGTCTTGTTCTCAGCCATAGCAACGTGCCCCTGCGCTTTGGGATGTGCTGACTGACCCCCTTTTTCTTTGCAGTTTGTACTGGAGGTGTGGCAGCCTCCCCAGTCGTGCACTCCTTCCAGCTCGTCTGTCCCACAGGTTGATTTTAATTAGTGTTAGTATTTAGCTTGGCCTGCTCCCCCCCACTCACTGAAGCCATCTGGCACCAGGAGAGAAATAGTGTGTGGACTCTCATTGCAGTCCTTGGTGACCATGTGGCGCCAGGGGTGGTGTGGAGTGGGCCCGGCGTGCATGCTGGTAACTGCTTTCCCTGGATATAATGGAGGCCATTTTGGCACCGAAAATGACGGAAATTCAGGCGGATCCAGCATGTAAGTGGAACCTGCACTTTCTGAATTTTATGATAGCCGCTATGGCACATAACAGGTATATTTAGTGTTAGGAACCCGTCTAACTAGAGATTGCCTTGACGTTCGGCAGACGGGCTCAAATAATTTTGTACAAAACGATTTGCCAAGTATCTCTAACTTATTAGTTCAGCATTTGCTATTATGATGCAATTTTGTACTTTATTTGATTTGCAGTGAGCTGTTGCATTGCTGGTTTTGTTTAACAGTCTTGTTCTCAGCCATAGCAATGTGCCCCTGCGCTTTGGGATGTGCTGACTGACCCCCTTTTTCTTTGCACGCTATATATATATATATATAGATAGATATAAATGAAAAAATTCCACAGCACTTCCAAGGCGTAAAAAAGTAGAAAAGGCTTTATTCACCAGACACGCGACGTTTCGATCCGCTTTCTGGGATCTTTCTCAAGCAGTGACACAGTAGGTAGTGCATTGTGCATATTTATACAGCTTTGCATAATTAAGTGATAATCAAATCAATACATTCATCAAAATCAATCATCTCAAGATACCAGTATTAAAACAATATCTGTATACATTTACAATCTCATTTCATAATAAAACCCAATATAGTGATGTGGCCACCAATGCCACCTCATAAAATCATGATTATAGTAATAAATTCATACTTCTTTGTCCTGATTGTGAAGGAAGGAACACTGAGTGACAATCAATTTCACATGCTGTTGTGCAAATGGGATAGACAACAGGTGGAAATTATAGGCAATTAGCAAGACACCCCCAATAAAGGAGTGGTTCTGCAGGTGGTGAACACAGACCACTTCTCAGTTCCTATGCTTCTTGGCTGATGTTTTGGTCACTTTTGAATGCTGGCGGTGCTTTCACTCTAGTGGTAGCATGAGACGGAGTCTACAACCCACACAAGTGGCTCAGGTAGTGCAGCTTATCCAGGATGGCACATCAATGCGAGCTGTGGCAAGAAGGTTTGCTGTGTCTGTCAGCATAGTGTCCAGAGCATGGAGGCGCTACCAGGAGACAGGCCAGTACATCAGGAGACGTGTAGGAGGCCGTAGGAGGGCAACAACCCAGCAGCAGGACCGCTACCTCCGCCTTTGTGCAAGGAGTAACAGGAGGAGCACTGCCAGAGCCCTGCAAAATGACCTCCAGCAAGCCACAAATGTGCATGTGTCTGCTCAAACGGTCAGAAACAGAATCCATGAGGGTGATATGAGGTCCCGACGTCCACAGGTGGGGGTTGTGCTTACAGCCCAACACCGTGCAGGACGTTTGGCATTTGCCAGAGACACCAAGATTGGCAAATTCGCCACTGGCGCCCTGTGCTCTTCACAGATGAAAGCAGGTTCACACTGAGCACATGTGACAGACGTGACAGAGTCTGGAGACGCCGTGGAGAACGTTCTGCTGCCTGCAACATCCTCCAGCATGACCGGTTTGGCATTGGGTCAGTAATGGTGTGGTGTGGCATTTCTTTGGAGGGCCGCACAGCCCTCTATGTGCTCGCCAGAGGTAGCCTGACTGCCATTAGGTACCGAGGTGAGATCCTCAGACCCCTTGTGAGACCATATGCTGGTGCGGTTGGCCCTGGGTTCCTCCTAATGCAAGACAATGCTAGACCTCATGTGGCTGGAGTGTGTCTCGCATCATGTCTCGCTCTATCCACCAACGTCACGTTGCACCACAGACTGTCCAGGAGTTGGCAGATGCTTTAGTCCAGGTCTGGGAGGAGATTCCTCAGGAGACCATCCGCCACCTCATCAGGAGCATGCACAGGCATTGTAGGGAGGTCATACAGGCACAGGGAGGCCACACACACTACTGAGCCTCATTTTGACTTGTTTTAAGGACATTACATCAAAGTTGAATCAGCCTGTAGTGTGTTTTTTCCACTTTAATTTTGAGTGTGACTCCAAATCCAGACCTCCATGGGTGATAAATTTGATTTCCATTTTTTAATTTTTGTGTGATTTTGTTTGTCAGCACATTCAACTATGTAAAGAACAAAGTATTTCAGAAGAATATTTAATTAACTCAGATCTAGGATGTGCTATTTTTGTGTTCCCTTTATTTTTTTGAGCAGTGTATATATATATATACAGTACAGATCAAAAATTTGGACACACCTTCTCTCATAAAGAGTTTTCTTTATTTTCATGACTATGAAGGCATCAAAACTATGAATTAACACATGTGGAATTATATACATAACAAACAAGTGTGAAACAACTGAAAATATGTCATATTCTAGGTTCTTCAAAGTAGCCACCTTTTGCTTTGATTACTGCTTTGCACACTCTTGGCATTCTCTTGATGAGCTTCAAGAGGTAGTCCCCTGAAATGGTCTTCCAGCAGTCTTGAAGGAGTTCCCAGTGATGCTTAGCACTTGTTGGCCCTTTTGCCTTCACTCTGCGGTCCAGCTCACCCCAAACCATCTCGATTGGGTTCAGGTCCGGTGACTGTGGAGGCCAGGTCATCTGGCGCAGCACCCCATCACTCTCCTTCATGGTCAAATAGCCCTTACTTTCAAAGTTTTCCCAATTTTTCGGCTGACTGACTGACCTTCATTTCTTAAAGTAATGATGGCCACTCGTTTTTCTTTACTTAGCTGCTTTTTTCTTGCCATAATACAAATTCTAACAGTCTATTCAGTAGGACTATCAGCTGTGTATCCACCTGACTTCTCATCAACGCCACTGATGGTCGCAACCCCATTTATAAGGCAAAAAAATCCCACTTATTAAACCTGACAGGGCACACCTGTGAAGTGAAAACCATTTCAGGGGACTACCTCTTGAAGCTCATCAAGAGAATGCCAAGAGTGTGAAAAGCAGTAATCAAAGCAAAAGGTGGCTACTTTGAAGAACCTAGAATATGACATATTTTCAGTTTTCACACTTGTTTGCTATGTATATAATTCCACATGTGTTAATTCATAGTTTTGATGCCTTCAGTGTGAATCTACAATTTTCATAGTCATGAAAATAAAGAAAACTCTTTGAATGAGAAGGTGTGTCCAAACTTTTGGTCTGTACTATGTATATATATATAGAGAGAGAGATATAGAGAGAGAGATATAGAGAGAGAGATATAGAGAGAGAGATATAGAGAGAGAGATATAGAGAGAGATATGTTCCGAAACAGTTTTTAACAATACAACATTTAGGGCACAACCAAACTAATCAAGATGTCTGCCAAAGCACATGGTCTTCACACACAGAAATGAAATCAAAGATGGCCGACAAAACCCCATGGCCTTCACACACACAAAGAAAGATAAAATGGCCGACAAAACCACATGGCCTTCACACACACAAAGGAAGACAAGATAGTATCTACAATATCCAGCAATAGAAAAACCAAACTAAACAAAACAGTTTCTATATTCCCTGTTCCCCACCCCCGAAAGCAGAGCAAACCTCCACTCTGCGGATGATTTACAGGCTAACAATATAAAAATACTCTCTAAATGCTGTCTCTAATGTACAAACACTAAAACAAATTGCTGCCTCTACAAAATCACAGTAATATAAAAGTTAGGAAGTTACGACAAAAACACAATACTCTGTATTGCTCAGCAAACACATCACAATCTCACCATACAATCTCTGTACAATCAACTCAGATCCACCAAAACTACACAATGGAAAAGCACTTACTGTATTTTTCGCCCTATAAGACGCACCTAGGTTTTTGAGGAGGAAAATAAGAAAAAATAATTTTTTAACCAATAGGTGTGCTTTTGGTGGGTTTTGAACTAATTGTGGTCTGTGGATGGTGCACTGTTATGGGGGATCTGTGGATGGCGAACTGTTATGGGGGATCTGTGGGTGACGCACTGTTATGGGGGAATTTGTGGGTGTCGCACTGTTATGGGGGATCTGTGGGTGACGCACTGTTATGGGGGATCTGTGGGTGACTGTCACGACCATGGTTGTGGTCGTGACTCCTTGGTTCGCATGCTGTTGTCAGTGGTTTGTTGTATGTTCTCAACCACAGGTGTGGGCTCTGTATCTTGCCTCACGTGTGGTTGCCGTTGGCAACATAAGGCTGTTGGCAGTGGAGCGGTCTGAGCGGTTGCTAGGCGCTCGCTGTCACGGCATGCGGTTGCCTATGGCAACGTGTGGTTTTAGTGTGCACTTTCTATGTTTGGTATGAGGGAGTTTGTGGGTGTTTTCTTTACCTTACCTTCCGTGTCCGTGTTGGTGATCCCTCGTCGCTCTCTATGTTCCTATCTCTGGTCGTCTGCTGGCAGCATTCCGTTAGTGTTCCGGCTGTGTGCTGGTTAGGAGTGTCTGTTGGCAGCGACTGGAGTGGGAACGTTAGTAGAGAGTGGACGCAGCGTCAGTGCGGTCTCCCCGGGCTGTTTCTTTGCTGGTCTATGGTTCCTGTGTGTTGCTCCAGAGCCTGGCAGTCGGATCCCTGGTTCTTGTGTGTTGCTCCAGGGTCCGACAGCAGTCCTGGGGAGACTCGCATGTTCTGGCGCTGATTCCCCTACATTTCCCTTCTCCCATCCCTGTTTTTGGTCCCTCACTGGTTTTCCCCTTTTTTTTTGGTGGGGGGGCTTTGAGGGGTCGGAGTGTCACGACCATGGTTGTGGTCGTGACTCCTTGGTTCGCATGCTGTTGTCAGTGGTTTGTTGTATGTTCTCAACCACAGGTGTGGGCTCTGTATCTTGCCTCACGTGTGGTTGCCGTTGGCAACATAAGGTTGTTGGCATTGGAGCGGCCTGAGCAGTTGCTAGGCGCTCGCTGTCACGGCATGGCGGTTGCCCTCTGGCAACGTGTGGTTTTAGTGTGCACTTTCTATGTTATGTTATGAGGGAGTTTGTGGGTGTTTTTCCCTTTAAGTGCTTCTGTTCCTTGCCTGGTGTATGGAAGGGGTTAACCCCTTTCCTAGTCTGTGTGTGGGTGTGGCTGCTTGGGCTATTTAGCTTCCTGCTGGAAGGCAGTTGCTGAGGGGTACTTCAGCCATGTGGTTTGCTGGACTCATCTACCATCTTTCCAGTAAGGGCCACCCTTGCGGTCATAAAATGAATGTCTGATGTTAAGTTGATGTTTTTATGCTCTTGATATTTATTGCAGCTATGGATGTCCTGGTTACCTGTGTGTTTTGATGTGTGTGCTGTCTCTATAGTGTTTGTGTGGACAGCGTATTTGAGCACGGGTTCCAGTCAGCAAGGCTGTGGCAGGTTAGTGTGGAACTGCTTTGTTCACCTGTCATATCCATATGTCTGTTTATGTTCCCCTTCTCCTTGCAGCTTGGCCAGTGAGACTCCTGTTCGTCCGTGCCTAGGAGGAACAGGTCGTCTTAACCTGCTCCTAGTTCAGGGCCACCCGGAGGGCTAGTAGGGACCCCAAGGTTCCGGAGTATGAGCCCTCCTACCATCAGGGTCGGCTCATACGGTTAGGAGTCACGGTCAGTATTAGGGACGCGATAGGAGGTGACCTGCTCCTTAATTCTGTCGTCATGTCCGAGCAGCGACTAAACATCTTCTGGCATTGCACGGCTGAGGGTTTCCCCCATCCTCAGCCGTGACAGTGACACTTATGGGTGATGTGTGGGTGACACTTATGGGGTATCTGTGGGTGACACTTATGGGGGATCTGTGGGTGGCTCTTATTGGGGTCTCTGGATGGCACTGTTATGGGGATCTGTGTATGACAGTTATGGGGGGGATCTGTGGATGACACATATATAGCATCTTATGCTATGTGTCATTCACAGATCCCCTCTATAACAGTGTCCCTGTAGTGAATGACCCTCAATACAGGGGGTGGGGGTCGCATCTGCTTTTATAATGACAGCGGGGCCCGTGCAGTGACTGTATTCTACTACACGGGCCCCGCTCACTGTATAATCGTATCTGTAATAGTTAATTGTTATGTATATAATCGCATAATCAGCGCCTGTATACTTACAACTACAAGCGCTCGGTAGGTAGCAGAGAGGAGGGAGGAGGCAGGCCGGGGGGACGGGCGCTGGCAGCATGAGTCACTACGTCATGCGCCCACGCCGCCTGCTTCATTCATAAAGTGGGCGGCGCAGGCGCGTGACGTAGTGACTCACGCTGCCAGCGCCCATCCTCCCGGCCTCCCTCCTCTCTGCTACCGAGCGCTTGTAGTTATAAGTATACAGCGCTGATTATGCGATTATATACATTTAACATTTAACAATTAACTATTACAGATACGATTATACAGTGAGCGGGGGCCCGTGTAGTAGAATACAGTCACTGCACGGGCCCCGCTGTCATTATAAAGCAGTATGCAGGCCCCCAGCCCTCCTCCCTCACAGCTGATACACCGCCGCGCGGCATCGCGGCGGGTGTATCATTGAAAAATTCGGCAAAATCAGCAGCATTCGTCCCATAAGACGCACTGCTATTTTCCCCCCACTTTTGGGGGGAAAAGGTGCGTCTTATAGGGCAAAAAATAGGGTACCTCGTCCTTACACAGATAGATCGAAAACATTCTTTCACCAAGCAGAAAATTCCTCTCTGACGCAGCAGACAAAATTACAGTTTTAAACCCCCTGTTTAGATACTGATGGCAATATCTGCCTGCTGTGGTGTTAAACTATAAACACCCGACCTTACACACAAAGCCCTCTGTTAGATCTCTCACCATAGATCTTTTGTCCCAACAGAGCACTGACCAGCCCTTTACAGTTGAGAAAACCCCCACAGCAGTTTTGCAAATATGCAACAAAAGTATCTGGGCAGCTATTATTGGAAAAACATCAACCACATACACCAAAAGGTTCTTTCAGTAGATTTTTTTTTTTCTGATATCAGCAGATTGGAGTACACAGATTTTAATTCACAAAGAGCAAAACTTTCTCAAAAAAGAGACTAAGGAAAAGGATTTTCTTACCTCATGCCGGCGTTTTTTGCTTTTTGAATAATTAAGCTGTGTCTCCTTTAAGTCCTGCTGATAACGGGGAAAAAAATTAGCTCTCTAAACTGTGCTCGCCAACTGATATCGCCGTTTGCTCCTTTGTCTCGTTCTCACAACCAAATCGACCGCCAGAAGTACAATCGGGAAATCCTTGGTGTAGTGTGCACAATTCCTCAATAGCATCACAGAGACGTTCTCAAGTAGGATCCAATAATGTGCCTGCTTCCAACAGCTAGGCGAGGTTTATTTATACAAGAAGATGGAAGGCGGTCTTACAATCAGGACCAATGGGGAGACAGGTTATGGTATAAATGATTGGCTAGAAGGCGGTCTTACAATCATGACCAATGGAGAGACAGGTTATGGTATGAATGATTGCTGGAAGGCGATCTTACAATCATGACCAATGAGGAGACAGGTTATGGTATGAAGTGATTGCTGGCGAATATGTGAATGATCGCTCAAACTTATGTTCGCCACGTTCGCACACTTATTCGCACCCTTTCCGTGCCATGCTTATCTTCGTGGATGAAGAAACCTTTGTTCGACGGTCCCCATCCCTCCTGCCTCAGCCGGCGTCATGACACTGGTATCCTGCAGTAATACCAGGCCGGGCACAAATCAGCTACAGGTCAGGAACGACCAGACCATCGTTGTGAAAGTTTCTGCGCGATGCGAATGCGAACGCGAACTAATCTGCGCATCTCCATAGGATAGATGGCCACCATACGGCAAACAATAATTTTTCCACAACAGTACCCTAATAAAAAAAGAATAATAAAAAGAATTAAACCAAAAACTAGTTTTGGCTACCTCGTCCTCCTCCACCGCTGCTTCCACCTACACCGCTACGTCCACCGCCTCCTAAAATTCCTACTCATATGGACCTCCACCTCATAAATCAAGTTTTTTTTTTTTATTTGTATGTATTTTATTTTATGTCATTTCACTAATTTGTTTGTTACATTTTCGGTGGGAAAATTCGCCAATTTTTGGGTTGTGATATACCACTGCTATACCTAGTAGACTGTTTAAAAAAAATTCACTAATTTGTCTGTTACATTTTCGGGTAAAATACAGCAATTTTTGGGTGTGATATACAACTGCTATACCTAGTAGACAGGTAAAAAAAAAACATTAATTTGTCTGTTACATTTTCGGAGAAATTCAGCAATTTTTGGGTGTGATATCCACTGCTATACCTAGTAACAAGTAAAAAAAAATCACTAATTTGTCTGTTACATTTCCCGGTGAAATTCGTAAATTGTTGGGTGTGATATACCACTACTTTACCTAGTAGACATGTAAAAAAAATTCACTAATTTGTCTGTTACATTTTCGGGTGAAACACCAATTTTTGGCTGTGATATACGGTACTCCTGTTCTACCTAGTTGACAGCTTAATAAATGTCACTAATTTGTCTGTTACATTTTTGGGTGAAATTCACCAATTTTTGGGTTTGATATACCACTGCTATACCTAGTAGACAGGTAAATAAAAAAAACACTAATTTGTCTGTACATTTCCCCGGTGAAATTCGTCAATTGTTGGGTGTGATATACCACTACTTTACCTAGTAGACATGTAAAAAAATTCACTAATTTGTCAGTACATTTTCGGATGAAAACACCAATTTTTGGCTGTGATATACGGTACTCCTGTTCTACCCAGTTGACAGCTTAATAAATGTCACTAATTTGTCTGTTACATTTTCGGGTGAAATTCACCAATTTTTGGGTTTGATATACCACTGCCTATACCTAGTAGACCGGTAAAACAAAAAAAAACACTAATTTGTCTGTTACATTTCCCGGTGAAATTCGTCAATTGTTGGGTGTGATATACCACTACTTTACCTAGTAGACATGTAAAAAAAATTCACTAATTTGTCTGTTACATTTTCGGGTGAAACACCAATTTTTGGCTGTGATATACCCCTGTTCTACCTAGTTGACAGCGTAATAAATTTCACTCATTTTTCTGGTACATTCTTGAGTTGATATTTTAAAATTTGTGCCGTGAATAAACCCCTGCTCTGCATAGGTGACAGGGACCGAAATAAAAAAAAAATCTGTTCCATTGGTGGGTGACATTAACCTATTTCTGGCGATGAAAAACCCCTGCTCTGCATAGGTGACAGGGACTTAAATTTCTAAAATTCGTCTTTAATTGGCCCTTTCATTCGATCCTTCTGCTTTAATAACTTGTCCCACATTTCCGCTTCATCCCATTGCAGCCCTTGAACTCCCTTGGATGAGGTCTCTCTTTCTTACGCTCCCTCTCCGGCGTGGAACCCTGATTCTCCGATAACCGTGATAAACATGGTAGGCTCAGAAAAGAACATCGAAAGTTGATAGAGAAGATATCCAAATAGATCGTGGATGTCACAGGAATGTGCGATCAGGCAGAAATTATCTAGAGTCAACAAAGCGGCAGCAGGGCCTCTCCTGGCTAACGTTTCCAAATCCAAAATACCCTAGTGACAATCCCTATAATTTTTTATTAATCATTCCAATAACAGGGCATTTTAAAAGTCCTGTATTGTTATTTATCGTCACTACCTCCCCGAGTCGGGAGTGGGTAATTGCCGCGCGCCCCCTCCTTAACTTGGAAGCTTAAGCTTATCCCACATTTCCGCTCGATTAAATTTAAAGGGAACCTGTCTCCTCTACTATGCTACCCTCACTGAGCGTTTCTAAATGTTCATCGTGTTACCCTAAACATAAAAATTACACTTTTAATTTCATTTGCAGACGAATTCAATAAGAATTATACATTTTTGTTCTTCCTCCCTTTTATGCAAATTAACATAAGAGTCATATCTTACTTGTGAGTCATATTTTCAAGCTCCGACTCATCTCAGGTTAATTTGCATATGTATCAAATCATTTCTTTTCCACAATAAAAGCACACAGCGCTACAGATGTCAGATGGTTAGCACTCCTTTTTTCTGAGATTTTCTGAGTTTGGTTATCTAATCTAAGCAAACACCTTCAATTGCTTTTCAATGGCTTTTTTCTCAAGATAATGAAATGAGTTAAGAAATTTGAGTTAACAGCGGGAGTGCTAACCATGGTACATCTGTATGGGGACTGGGTATTGCGGATGTGCTAGCGGCCATCTAGCAACACATGTCCTCAGCTCTATACCCAAAATCCAGGTTACAGGTTCCCTTTAATTACATCCATTGACCTCCCTTGGATGTGGTATCCCTTTCTCAGGCTCCCTCCTCCGTCTGGAAACCCTGATCCCCGCCACTCGTGATCATGGTAGGCGCCATAAAAGAACATCCGAAAGTTGATAGAGAAAATATCCAATTGGATTGTGTACATCACTGGGACGTGCAACATGGTGGAGCAGTATGTGTGCACACGCCTACACGTACTGAATGATGGGTCTGCCCCCTTCAACTTCTGGGTCTCCAAATTGGGCACATGGCCTGAGCATGCCCTTTACGCCTTGGAGGTGCAGGGCCTGACCTGCAGCCAGTGTATTGTCTGGACGTGTGTTTAGCATGACTAGTTAGGGTTATTACAGGTTATATTTCCCAATGTTTTGGGGTGTACCCTAATAAAATTAATTTAAAAAAATGTAAAACCAAAAACCACATTTGTTTGCAGAGCACTTGCCATGCTCTTAACACATTTTGATGCCATTTCCATGACATTTTTACAGCCATTTTAGTGCTCAAAAGTTGGGTCCCATTGACTTCAATGGGGTTCATGTTCGGGGGTCAAGTTTGGGTCCCGAACTGGAATATTTTTTGTGAAGTTCGGCCGAACCCATCGAACCCGAACATCCAGGTGTCCACTCAACTCTAATTATAATGTATACTGTACAGCATGGTGCAGGGTTTATTAAAGTAATATTATACACCATGTGCAGGATTATAATGTATACTGTACTGCATGGTGCATGGATTATAATGTATATTTATTACAGCATGATGCGGAGGGATTATAATGTATATTGTACAGCATGGTTTAGGGGTTATACTGTACAAACCGGATTCCAAAAAAGTTTGGATACTAAACAAATTGTGAATAAAAACTGATATGCAATGATGTAGAGATGGCAAATGTCAATATTTTATTTGTAATAGGAACGTAGATGACAGATCAACGTTAAATCCGAGTAAATGTATCATTTTAAAGGAAAAATACGTTGATTCCAATTTTCCGGTGTCAACAAATCCCAAAAAAGTTGGGACAAGTAGCAATAAGAGGCTGGAAAAAGTAAATTGAGCATAACGAAGAGCTGGAAGGACCAATTAACACTAATTAGGTCAATTGGCAACATGATTGGGTATAAAAAGAGCTTCTCAGAGTGGCAGTGTCTCTCAGAAGCCAAGATGGGTAGAGGATCACCAATTCCCACAATGTTGCGCAGAAAGATAGTGGAGCAATATCAGAAAGGTGTTACCCAGCAAAAAATTGCAAAGACTTTGCATCTATCATCATCAACTGTGCATAACATCATCCGAAGATTCAGAGAATCTGCAACAATCTCTGTGTGTGAGGGTCAAGGCCGTAAAACCATACTGGATGCCCGTGATCTCCGGGCCCTTAAATGACACTGCACCACAAACAGGAATGCTACTGTAAAGGAAATCACAGAATACTTCCAGAAACCATTGTCAGTGAACACAATCCACCGTGACATCCGCCGTTGCCAGCTGAAACTCTACAGTGCAAAGAAGAAGCCATTTCTAAGCAAGATCCACAAGCTCAGGCGTTTTCACTGGGCCAGGGATCATTTAAAATGGAGTGTGGCAAAATGGAAGACTGTTCTGTGGTCAGACGAGTCACGATTCGAAGTTCTTTTTGGAAATCTGGGACGCCATGTCATCCGGACCAAAGAGGACAAGGACAACCCATGTTGTTATCAATGCCTCAGTTCAGAAGCTGCATCTCTGATGGTATGGGGTTGCATGAGTGCGTGTGCATGGGCAGCTTGCATGTCTGAAAGGCACCATCATGCAGAAAAATATATTCAGGTTCTAGAACAACATATGCTCCATCCAGACGTCATCTCTTTCAGGGAAGACCCAGCATTTTTCAACAAGATAATGCCAGACCACATTCTGCATCAATCACAACATCATGGCTGCGTAGGAGAAGGATCCCGGTACTGAAATGGCCAGTCTGCAGTCCAGATCTTTCACCTATAGAGAACATTTGGCGCATCATAAAGAGGAAGGTGCAACAAAGAAGGCCCAAGACGATTGAACAGTTAGAGGCTTGTATTAGACAAGATGGGAGAGCATTCCTATTTCTAACTTGAGAAACTGGTCTCCTCGGTCCCCAGATGTCTGTTGAGTGTTGTAAGAAGAAGGGGGATGCCCACACAGTGGTGAAAATGGCCTATGTCCAACTTTTTGGGGATTTGTTGACACCCATGAAATTCGGATTCAATATATTTTTCCCTTAAAATGGTACATTTCTCAGTTTAAACTTTTGGTCCGTGATTTATGTTCTATTCTGAATAAAATATTAGAAGATGGCACCTCCACATCATTGCATCAGTTTTTATTCACGATTTGTATAGTGTCCCAACTTTTTTGGAATCCGGTTTGTATATTGTATGGCATGGTGTATGGATTATAATGTACATTGTATAGCATAGTGCAGGGATTATACTGTATATTGTACAGCATGGTGCAAGAATTATACTGCATATTGTACAGCATGGTGCAAGGATCATATTGTATATTGTACAGCATGGTGCAGGGATTTAAATTTATACTGTACAGAAAATGTATAGAGGTTACCCTTGCAGACAATATAACCCCTGCACTATGCTGTACAATATATAGTATACGCCTACACAGTGTAGAGGTTACTGTATATTGTGTGGCAAAGTGTACAGGGAGTGCAGATTAATAGGCAAGTTGTATTTTTGAGGATTAATTTTATAATTGAACAACAACCATGTTCTCAATGAACCCAAAAAACTCATTAATATCAAAGCTGAATATTTTTGGAAGTAGTTTTTAGTTTGTTTTTAGTTTTAGCTATTTTAGGGGGATATCTGTGTGTGCAGGTGACTATTACTGTGCATAATTATTAGGCAACTTAACAAAAAACAATATATACCCATTTCCATTATTTATTTTACCAGTGAAACCAATATACATCTCAACAATCACAAATATACATTTCTGACATTCAAAAACAAAACAAAAACAAATCAGTGACCAATATAGCCACCTTCTTTGCAAGGACACTCAAAAGCCTGCCATCCATGGATTCTGTCAGTGTTTTGATCTGTTCACCATCAACATTGCGTGCAGCAGCAACCACAGCCCTCCCAGACACTGTTCAGAGAGGTGTACTGTTTTCCCTCCTTGTAAATCTCACATTAGATGATGGACCACAGAGTTCTCAATGGGGTTCAGATCAGGTGACAAGGAGGCCCTGTCATTAGATTTTCTTCTTTTATACCCTTTCTTGCCAGCACGCTGTGGAGTACTTGGACGCGTGTGATGGAGCATTGTCCTGCATGAAAATCATGTTTTTCTTGAAGGATGCAGACTCTTCCTGTACCACTGCTTGCAGAAGGAGTCTTCCAGAAACTGGCAGTAGGACTGGGAGTTGAGCTTGACTCCATCCTCAACGAAAAGGCCCCACAAGCTCATCTTTGATGATACCAGCCCAAACCAGTAACTCACCTCCACCTTGCTGGCGTCTGAGTCGGACAGGAGCTTCTGCCCTTTACCAATCCAGCCACGGGGCCCATCCATCTGGCCCATCAAGACTCACCTCTCATTTCTCAGTCCATAAAACCCTTAGAAAAATCAGTCTTGAGATATTTCTGGCCCAGTCTTGACGTTTCAGCTTGTGTGTCTTGTTCAGTGGTGGTCGTCTTTCAGCCTTTCTTACCTTGGCCATGTCTCTGAGTATTGCACACCTTGTGCTTTTGGGCACTCCAGTGATGTTGCAGCTCTGAAATATGGCCAAACTGGTGGCAAGTGGCATCTTGGCAGCTGCACGCTTGACTTTTCTCAGTTCATGGGCAGTTATTTTGCGCCTTGGTTTTTCCACACGCTTCTTGCGACCCTGTTGACTATTTTGAATGAAACGCTTGATTGTTCGATGATCACGCTTCAGAAGCTTTGCAATTTTAAGAGTGCTGCATCCCTCTGCAAGATATCTCACTATTTTTGACTTTTCTGAGCCTGTCAAGTCCTTCTTTTGACCCATTTTGCCAAAGGAAAGGAAGTTGCCTAATAATTATGCACACCTAATATAGGGTGTTGATGTCATTAGACCACACCCCTTCTCATTACAGAGATGCACATCACCTAATATGCTTAATTGGTAGTAGGCTTTCGAGCCTATACAGCTTGGAGTAAGACAACATGCATAAAGAGGATGATGTGGTCAAAATACTCATTTGCCTAATAATTCTGCACGCAGTGTATGCTATATGTGTATAACATAAACATATTCCACATGAAAACTTACAATTACTTTGCTTGGCCCTTGGGGATCTCGGACGCCACTTCAACACTTTGGCTGGGGGGCTAGGTCTAAGAACATGCCATCACCTCCTCTTTTCTCCTCTTTTGCCGCTCTGCACATGTTCTCCTCTTCCAGTAGCAGCAGCGCATGAGGAAGGAGGCGGGGCCATCTTAGAGCACTGCACAGGAACATTCTGACACTGGATAACATCAGGACGTTAAGGGAACTGTGGGCAGTATTGTGGGTGCCTGTTCCGAGTTCTAGGGCCACCCACTACATCAATGCACACAGTGAAAATTGTGTGCATTGCCAGGGTGGGCATCCCCAGAGTACGGAACAGGCATACACCATTACATGAAGTCTGGGCTGCAGTGGTGAGCGGGCCTGCAGAGGTCCTCAGCGGAGGCAGAAAGAAAAATGCGCGGCCTAGCACCCGCGCAGCTTACAGGGAACACTGCATGTGACCAAACACTTCACTCTGTCTCCTCTACTCAAACACACTGCACCTATAGTAAACTCCTAACAGTACAAGTGCCGATGACAGGTGCTGTGTATTTAAATCGATAATACATCACATGGAGTTGATTTGTCTGGTCACATGACTCTCCATCAGCAGCCATTTTTTGGACAGGAACACTGTGTGGACAACACAAAAGACTTGGCAAACAAGGCGGCATAACTCATGAAATATAGAAAATAGCACAGAATGTTAACAAAGGAAATATTACTAAGTGCCATATAGTCACATTACATACACATTGATCAACAGTAGTCAGAAAGTGGCCGACCCCTTTAAGTTTTAAATTCTGCTTTTTCTGGATCATCTTTGCAGGATAATAAAGTGAACTCGATGAATGCCTAGCCTTATAAACTATGGCCAACATTTATCAAGTCTGTTACACAGTTTTGCGGAGTACAAAGGTTGCAAACTATGTCCCATGCGACATTCGGTGCATATTTTTGAGACAAAATTTGCAATGTTTGGTGAGCAACATTAGTAAAAAGTAGGTCAGGATTTCAGAATCGAATACCTTTAAGTAGCATGATGTGTGACATTTTAGAAAGTCACAAAAAAGTTGCACCTCGACGCCAGGCAACTCCCTGGTGTACTTTGTCAGACACAGGTGTACACCACATTACACTTGCTCCAAATATATTATTACTGTGCGCCATTTCATAAATTTGATGCAACCTCACAGCAAAGGCAGACTTAAAACTAACACCCAAACAACCGCAAATGATAAATTCCCCCATATTTTACTATGTTAATACAAGGGCAATGTACAATGTTGTTTTTTTGAGAATTTTAATAACATGTACAAAATCAATAGCTTTTTATGGTGGATGTTTTTTTGTTCTACAACAGCATCTAATTATAATCTAACGTTTGTTGGCTCTACGGATCTAACAAATTTTACCTGCTCACTTCTATTATTGTCAAATTGGGTTAATTGGCAAAAATGTAATTATGCTTCTTTTGTCAAAAGGATTACCAGTTCAAATTTTTCCATATAATCCCTTAATTGAGTAGATTTAAAATTGTAGCCACATAAAGCAGTTATTCACTGAATTGTAATTGTTTTTTGAGAAAATACAGCGTTATACATGGTCTTTAACTCCTTCAAGACTGAGACAGTTTTTAACCTTCATGACCAAGTCAAATACAAAAAAATACAAAATATATAATAGAAAATAATAAAATAAAAAAAAATAAAGAATTAAGAAAAAAGAGAAAAGAGAAACATTTATCGAGGTAGGGGTTAAGAGGAAGGCCACATGGAATGTCAATGCGCTGATATACAGCCTGGCATTGACTCTTCATGTGTTCTGTCCCCCCAACCCATTTATAGGAACCCAAAGATCTCCAGTTCTGCCTTGAACCCCTTTGGCATCAGGGAACCAAATTCATATATATTCTTCGATTCACATCTGGACATTCGAGAGATAAAATCACCTCCCCTCCAATTTTCCCTCCCAGATTCGATGGCCGCAAATCTATTCTAAAATGGTTATATAGTGTATGCTTCTCATATCCCTTTTTAATGTTATTAACCCCTTATGGACTTTCACCTTAAGGACCAGGCCATTATTAAAAAAAAAAAAAAAAAGGTTTATTTATAAAAAAAATACCAAATTTACCACACATTTAAAAAAAATTGCAATTTTCTAAATTTCAATTTCTCTGCTTTTAAAACAGATAGTGATACCTCCTAAAATAGTTATTACTTTACATTTCCCATATGTCTACTTCATGTTTGGATCATTTTGTAAATGATGTTTTCTTTTTTTTTTGCAATGTTAGAAGCCTTAGAAGGTTAGAAGCAAATCTTAAAATGTTTGAGAAAATTTCCAAAACCCACTTTTTAAGAACCAGTTCAGGTCTGAAGTCACTTTGTGAGGCTTACATAATAAAAAAAACACCCATAAATGGCCCCATTTTAGAAACTACACCCCTCGAGGTATTCAAAACTGATTTTACAAACTTTGTTAACCCTTTAGGTGTACCACAAGGAAAATGGAGATGACATTTGAGAAATTCACTTTTTTTGGCAGATTTTCAATTTTAATCAATTTTTTCCAGTAACAAAGGAAGGGTTAACAGCCAAACAAAACTCAATATTTATTACCCTGACTCTGTAGTTTACAGAAATACCCCATATTTTGTCTTAAACTGCTGTATGGGCACACGGCAGGGCGCAAAAGGAATGCCATATGGTTTTTGGAAGGCAGATTTCACTGGGATAATTTTAAGTTGCCATGTCACATTTGAAGACCCCCTGATCCATCCCGGGAGTAGAAACTCCAAAAAAATGACCCCATTTTGGAAACTACAGGATAAAGTTGGCAGTTAGTTTTGTTGGTACTATTTTAGGGTACATATGATTTTGGTTGCTCTATCTCTACATTTTTTGTGAGGCACAGGTAACAAAAAAATAGCTGTTTTGGCACCGTTTTTATTTTTATTTACAATGTTCAATCTGACAGGTTTTGATCATGTGGTATTTTTATAGAGCAGGCTGTTACGAACGCGACAATACCAAATATGACTACTTTTTTTGTTGTTTGTTTCAGTCGGCATACTAGCGCACAACTCTCAGTGCAGCACTCAATCGTCAGCTCTCTCTGTCTGTTAGGCTATTTACACTACCTCTATCATTTATGCCCTATGAGCTCCTGATGAACGTTCCATCACAGTGCTATAAAGAACGCGTAGATCAGGGGTATAATTATTAGCCAGACTTAGAGCATAGCGGTAGCAAGGGTCCTGTGAGATCATGGAATATAATACAGTACATGGGTCTCATCGATGCTTTGAGGATGCTAGCTATCTAATACTGGGGTGACAGCACTGGACTGGACACAATTAGAGTCCAGCTTGATCACTGTTACCAGTAGCAGTGAGGGTTTGTGACTGTGGATCAGCTTCTGCGTCACTGGATATAGTACAAAACAGCCAGTCTGACTGTCCACTTAAACTGCGGGGGTTGGCAAATTTTCCGCCCCCCCCCCCTCCCTATTTGGCACACACTCACCAGAGCCCTTTATATTCACTTCTATCAAGGGACTATAGATTTTAACCAGAAGTATAATAAAGTTTTGTTGTTTTTGCTTTTTAAACTGTCGATTCCTTTCAGTAAGTTAGTTTGATTCAGTTTTACATATAAAGCATTTTTTGAAAAATAATAATTTTTGGTTGTCTCCATATTCTGAAATGCCATCGTTTATTTTTATTTTTTGGTGTGACTGTTTTATGTAGGGGGCTCATTTTCTTTGGTATGAGATTAGTTTTTATTGGTACTATTTTAGGGTGCATTTGACTTTTTGATCGCTTGGCATTGCACTTTTGTGATGGCTTTTTTGACACACTTTTTTTTTTTTGTTTAACGGTGTTCACCTGAGGGGTTAGGTCATGTGATATTTTTATACAGCAGGATCTTATGGACGCAGCAATATCTAATATGTATATTTTTTTTATTTATTTAAGTTTTATACAATAACAGCATTTTTGAAACAAAAAAATCATGTTTTGGTGTCTCCATAATCTGAGAGCCATAGTTTTTTTAAATTTTTTTGGGCTATTGTCTTAGGTAGGGGCTCATTTTTTTGCTGGGTGAGATGACGGTTTGATTGGTACTATTTTTAGGGTACATACTACTTTTTGATCACTTGGTATTATACTTTTATCATGTTTTTGACCAGACGGGGTGGATCATGTGATATTTTATAGAGCAGGTTGTTACGCACAGCGGTGATACCTAATATGTCTGTTGTTTTTTTTTTTTTGCTATTTTTTACAATTTTATATGTCTCTTTTTATGGAAAAGGGGATTTTTATATTGAAACTTTAATTTGTTTATTGGTAAAAACACTTTTATTTCACTTTTTATTTTCTCCCACTATGGGACTTCAACATTACAGGGTCTGATCCCTGTTTCAATGCAGCACAATGCATCTGTATTGTACTGCATATTACACAGTGTAATTCACTGATAGTTTTCCTATGAGACCCAGCCTGGGGGCTGAGCCTCATAGGCCTCCGTACATGTCAGGTCCCAAGGCTTAGAATGGCTTGGGGCTGCCATGGCAATCATCGGGTTCCTGCCACCGCAGCACGGGACCCGATGGCTAAGGAGAGGGAGCGCAAACCTCCCATATGCTGCGGTCAGCGCTGACAGTGGCATATGAGTGGTTAATCCACCGGCATAGGCTGTTATCACCGATGCTGGTGGATGCAGCAGGGATCTGGCTGCTGATTGCTGGACGCTCATGGGGAAAGGAAGGACCGCTGGACGAGAATTATCATCCTGGGGCGCAAAGTAACAGGCCATTAAGATGTGCATTCTCGTCCTGGGTCTTAAGGTGTTAATATGTTCAGCCAATCCTTGTTTTGAGGGCCCTCTTTGTTCTCCCTATGTAATGTTTTTGACATGGGCACTTATTAAATAAATAACAGATTTGCTATTACTTGTGAGCATTTCCTTTATCTCCCATTTAAAGTGGTTCGTTGTGGATGATATTGTAGTGGTTTTTCTATTAAAGTTAGTTTTTTTGCAATTTTGGCATAGACCACATCTATAAAAACTTTAGCCCAATCTATAAAAAAATATAATTTTAATGGTATATGTTAGGAGAAGATGATACAACTATGTTAAGGCTATAATTATTGCAATTAAGTAGGGTAAACGCACAGTATGAACTGAGTTCACATCAACTGCCATTTGCTGTGTCGGTAACAGTTACACCCAATGCAAATGTGTAAGCGATTGCTTTTAAGGATCACGGTCCAGTGATTTGAACCTACCCAAGATGCTTCAAAATATGTGTGTTAGGTTCCCAGTATTATTCATTATTTTTCTACCACTAAGGAAGGAACAGTAAGTCCGAAACGCTTCTGGTGGCGGTTTCCAAGTTGAAGGTGTGCATTGATATCTACCAGTGTTGCAGTACAGCAGAGCCCCGGCCAGCTCTTGGCGTCTTGACGATCCGAGTACGTATGTGCATGGAAGCACGAGAGGAGATGCTGCATATACAAGCCGGCATGTATACGAGGTCTGTCTGTGGGAGACGAGTGCTCATTGTATCAGGGATCCGTGAGTAACAACTCTATGACGCATTATTGAAAAACAATTATGGATCAAAGAAAGCACTTTATTAATATAATATATGCGCATTACCTACGAGTTGACTGACAAACAATACAATAAGCCACTCAGCCACAAGGGATCATTGGAGCAGACTGTTATAATGTTCCATGAGTTTGTTGACAATCAAGAGAACCTTGCAATTTAGTTGACACTTAAGAAAGATACAATTGCCAAATATTAACTGACACTACAACTGCACGCCAAAGAGATGAACTATAAGACAAGGAAACTGTGTTTTTAAAAGACTTTTTTATACATATGAAGTTTCTATATGAACATTATATATGCGAGAGCTCCGCATTTAAAGGGACTGTGATCATATGATAGGGTGTATGAATTCTGGGGATTTTTATTAATACTTATGTACTGTTTTTTAGTGTGTTGTATTATAAATATGAATTAGTAAAGTTATAGGCAAATTACTGTGAGCCAGCCATCTTTCAGAATTTTTTGCAGATTTTGCATTTTAATTTATTTGTTTCCCAAAAACACTGCAAAACAGACCTCAATATTTATTAATATTTATTAACCTGATTCTCCTGTTTACAGAAACACCCCACATTTGGTCATAAACTGCTGCATTAGCACAGCTCTTGGCTCAGAAGGAAAGGAGCACCATATGGTTTTTGAATGTCAGATTTTGCTAGAATGATTTTTAGGCACTATGCCAAATTTGAAGAGACCCTGAGGTACTCCTACAGTAGAAACCCCCAAAAAGTCACCCCTTTTTTGAAACTACACCTCAAGACTTTTCAAAGGTGAATTTTTTTATTTAAAAATATTTCTTTCTTTACAGATATATTAGTTCATTAATACAAAGTAATTCAGACCCTTAATCCCTCCCACTCCCTACAACTCTGTATGACCCTTGGTTATTGGTACTTTTATTTTCAAATACCTGTAATATATAAATGTTTTCTTCTGGGAAGAATAGAATGTCAATAATTTTATCCCAGTTTCTTTCCCAAGTACTTATTAGATATACTTTTTTTTTCTTTTTAGTCTTAGTTCCAATAAAATCATTTTCTCAACATGATTCTCTTATGTACATATGTTGGTGGTTAATGCATATATCCAATAATTCAATATTATCTTTTTTTGCTGCCGGAAGCCCGTCATAGCCACTGTTTTATTCATAGGACAGTCGGATTCCAAATGTAATATACAAAACATGGATCAGGCCTGAAATATGTTCCTTTCACCTTATTTATCAAGGAACCAACATCTTCCCAAAACTTTTTCAAACATGGACATAACCATATACTATGAATTACGTTGGCTTTTTCCTCACCACATTTAGGACATTTTTGTATAAAGCCTTTTATATGTTTCTCATGTGGTAAGTTAAAGGCATAAATGGCTTTGATGTATTATTCTCCAGATAAACTCTTTCCATTTTTCAGAACATATCAAGGTCCTTATTTTATGATTTGTGTTGAATATCTTAGACTGTATTTCTTCAGTATCTTCCTATGTATCCATTAATTGATGAATCTGTTTTTATTATCATTTCTTGAGTCCTCGGAATGTTTTATGTAGACTCTTTACCCCCCCAAAATAAATGGTGATAGCAAAAAAAAAAGAATCTTTATTATCTTTAATGTGAAAAGATAGTTGAATCTCCACAAACATTTTTACTTTTCTTTAATTGTTTATTAAATCCTTTATTGTTTTCATACCTAAGCCTTGGAAAATAATCCCACGTCTTTATGCTGAAAAGCTATAATGATGTAAGTCAGGGAATTTTATTTTATTTTCATACAGAGTATTTTCGCTACCCTAACTCTTTATTTTTTCCAGATAAATCTAAGGAAGCAATTTTTTTAGTAATGTAATATCTTTAGTCTTCAACAAAACAAGGGAGCATTTGCAAGGGTATATAAACTCACACAAGGCCCTTTTTTTTTATACTAACAGACATCTCCCAAAGATAGACAACAGTAAATTTACCTTCCTAATTGTTTTGAAAATTGGGGGAAAAATTGGACCTGACACATCTTATTTGTATCCCTATTAATCTTGTTTCCGCAGGTATTTGGTCTCTTCATTAAGCTATATATAGATTAATCCCAGATTCCAAGTCAAATCTGGGTCTCTTACAAGCATTAATATTTCCGACTTGGTTAGGTTTATTTGATATCCTGAGAGTTCGCCAAAAGTTTTTAGATTTATTATTTTATTAATTCCGTTATCTATATTATTCACATACATAAGTAACTCATTGGTATACATTGCCACTTTTATTTCCCTCTCCCCAATCCTTGAACCTTCTATTTCTTTGTGTGATGGTCATGTACACTACACACAGGGGGGAGGATAGTGACCACTGCACTCCACCCTTACCCCTGGCCCTGCCTACTTGCCTCGCAAGTCCTGATGACAGGGGACAACTGGACGGCAGTCCCTAACTTAGGATACATGCTGGGAAGACGGACAAGACAAATAACGGAACGTGAACGGACCGGGTCAATACCTAGAGAGCTACACAGTACCAAGAAATAAGCAAATAATAGTCAGGAAAAGCCGAGGTCAAATACCAGGAGAGAAACGAAGTACAACAGGAGTCCGCAAAGAATCATTAGGTGGAAGCCAGGGTCAGAATACCAGGAGAGTAGCACAGTACAGGAGGAGCAGGCAGAGGATCGTCAGGGAACACAGGATCAGGTAAGTATACTGGAAACCAAACAATCGCCAGGTACCTAATTAACAGGCAACCTGTGGCCAGCAGGCTGCCTGTTAAATACTGGCAGGCTGAGGTCATGTGACGTGGCCAGCGCCACATGACCCGCACCAGGGAGAACAGCCGAGTGTCCAGCTTCGTGCTCAGACCTCCCCTGGCTACTGAGGGAACTGAGGACGCCAGCCACGTGGAGGAAACGTGCGCGGCCGGTCCGTCCCGCCCCCTGTCACCTAGGAGATGAGGACGCTGTGCGCGTCCTCTCTCCTGCACAGCAATGGGTCGCCGATGGCGCTGAGGAGAGCGAGCGCCTCGGCGTCCCGTGACACTTTGTCTGTCAATATGCGCAAGGCAAATGGTTCAATAGTTAAATTAAATAGAAGAGGTGACAATGGACCAGTGTCACGAGGGTGTCAAGAACCACGCCTGACTCCGTTATACCCGGGGTCAGGAAGTTGCAGCGGTTGGCTGCGCGCTCTATGTAAGATAGGGCTGTTTCCTTATGGTAGCTTTCTGGGTTTGCTTTGCAAACCCTTTTGGCTCACTCAGGGATCCGTAGCTCCTTCTCCTCAGCTGTTCCTTGTCCAGCACTCCCAACCTCCTTATATTCCCCTCTCACACTTCTCTGGTTGCCAGATATAGAGCTTCCTGCCTGGACATCTATTCTGACCCTCTGGAGCTGTGTTGCTGCGTTCTCTGGTTGTTGGTCCAGAACGCTACCCTCCGGATCCCTGTTGGACCTTTGTGGTCTGCTGTGGTCGCCCACCGGGGTGTATGTGTTTGTCTGTATTGTCTGTCCTCGACCTGGTGTTTCCCTCTTAGTGTCAGTGGTGCGGACTAGTGATCCCACCGGCCCGTTCACTATCTAGGGCTCATTTTAGGGAAAGCCAGGGTTTAGGCACGTGATCGCCGCACGGGTGAGGAACCCGTCTAGGGACGTCAGGGCAGTCAGGTGCCAGCCGCAAGGAGAGTCAGGGGTCACCACCTTACCCTCTCCCTTGGGCAGGGCTTTCCCTTTTCCCTCCCTGTGCGTGACGCCGGTCATTACATTATATCTGGCCCTTATTTTGTGTAGGTAAAAAAAAAAATATATATATTTTTTTACCTACTTAGAATCCAGTATGGATCAAATTGCTGCTCTGTCCAAACAATTTCATGGCCTGTCTTTGGAGGTGGCAGGATTAAAGGCATCGGTCCTCCAGCAACAGCAGCAATTACAACAGACCGCAAGCCCAGCGGTTGCTACTGGTAACCAGGTTGTTGCGGAACCCAAGGTCCCTCTCCCTGACAGATTTTTTGGGGGAAGGGACAAGTTTTTGACATTCCGTGAGGCCTGTAAATTATACTTTAAACTGCGCCCTTACTCCTCTGGTAATGAAGAACAGCAGGTGGGGGTTGTTATTTCCCTGCTGCAGGGGGACCCGCAGTCCTGGGCGTTCTCTTTACCTACTGATTCCCAGGCTCTTCGGTCAGTGGATGAGTTTTTCGGGGCCTTGGGTCTCATATATGACGACCCTGACCGAGTCGCACTGGCTGAATAAAGATTACGGAGACTCCTACAAGGAGAGCGGCCGGTAGAGGAGTATTGTTCTGGATACCCAATGGAACGACCCGGCTCTCAGGAGTCAGTTCTGCTCTAAGTTATCCGAAAGGGTTAAGGATGCGCTTGCATTATATGAGACCCCCTTTTCCCTTGATGCGGTTATGTCCCTTTCTATCCGAATAGATAGACGCCTTAGGGACAGGTTGAAAAAACCGGAGCCATTGGTAACCCCTCCCAAGCAGCAGTTAGTCTGTACGGACTTAGACGAGCCTATGCAGCTAGGAGGAACTACTCGTCAGGTCCGTCCTCCTGAGGCTCGCCGTAGGCGTGGGGTTTGTTTTTTTTGTGGGGAGAGGGGTCGTTTCATTAATGTCTGTCCTTCTTTCCTCAGAAACAAAAGACCGTCGGAAAACTACTAACCTCAGGCTGTGTGGAGGATGTCAGCTGGGGGGTATACGTTTCCTCCATACGTACATCGCAATTTGTGTTGCCAGCGGTTATTGTTTTTGGTGATAAGACGGAGACTATTTCTTTCTTTCTAGACAGTGGAGCAGGGGTAAATCTGATAGATGCCCATTTTGCCCGCACTATGGGTTTGTCTCTCTGTACGCTACAGAGACCTATTCCCATATTCGCTATTGATTCTGCTCCTCTGTCTCAGAGAAACCTCACCCACATTGTTCATAATTTACACCTTCGGGTAGGGGACCACCATAACGAGATGCTTTCATGTTATGTTCTGGAGGGGCTTCCCACTCCGGTAGTGCTGGGTCTTCCCTGGTTGGTAGCGCACAATCCAGTGGTGGATTGGCAGGCCAGGGAGATATTGGAGTGGAGTGGAGTGAGCAGTGCAGAGAAAATTGCTTAAATAGCAATTGCTTAGTCGCCTCCATAACTACCCTACCTACATTTATTTCGGATTTATGATTGCCCGGTTAACCTTATTCCCGGCGCAAAATTACCCAAGACCAGGTTATATAATCTTTCAGGTCCAGAGAGACAAGCCATGAAAGATTATATCTCCGAGAGCTTGGCTATGGGACACATCAGACCCTCTTCTTCACCCGTGGCTGCAGGGTTTTTCTTCGTTAAAAAGAAAGATGGGGGCCTGCGTCCTTGCCTAGATTTTCACGAAGTAAATCGGATAACCATCCGAGACCCATACCCTCTTCCTCTCATTCCTGACCTGTTTAACCAGATTGCGGGTGCTAGGTGGTTCTCCAAACTCGATCTTAGGGGGGCCTACAATCTGATTCGTATTAAGGAGGGGGGTGAGTAGAAGACAGCTTTTAACACCCCTGAGGGGCATTATGAAAATCTAGTTATGCCTTTCGGTCTGACCAATGCTCCTGCCGTCTTTCAACATTTCGTTAATGACATTCTTAGACATCTAATCGGCAGGTTTGTGGTAATATACCTAGATGATATTTTAATTTATTCGTCTGATCTGAGAACACATGAGGTGCATGTCAGACAAGTACTGCAGGCCCTACGGACGAATAAATTATATGCTAAAATTGAAAAATGTGTCTTCGCCGTTCAGGAGATACAATTCCTAGGTTATTTTTTATCTGCTTCAGGTTTCCGTATGGATCCTAGGAAGGTCCAGGCAATTTTAGATTGGGATCTTCCTGAGAACCTCAAAACACTACAACGGTTCTTGGGCTTCGCAAATTTCTATAGGAAATTCATTTAAAATTATTCACTTATTGTAAAACCCCTTACTGACATGACTAGGAAGGGGACTGATTTTTCTAAATGGACTGACGCCGCTAAAGTTGCTTTTCCTCTCTAAAAAAGAGGTTTACCTCAGCACCTGTACTAGTCCAACCTGATGTCTCTCAGCCTTTTATTATTGAAGTCGATGCGTCAGAGGTGGGAGTGGGGGCGGTGCTGTCTCAGGGTCCGTCTCCTGGCAAATGGCGTCCTTGTGCTTTCTTTTCTAAAAAACTATCTGCAGCAGAAAAGAACTACGATATTGGCAATAGGGAACTATTAGCTATTAAACTTGCGTTTGAGGAGTGGCGTCACTTTTTAGAGGGGGCAGTCCACCCCATCACTGTGATTACGGACCACAAAAAATCTTCTGTACCTCGAATCAGCTAAGCGTCTTACCCTAGACAGGCTAGGTGGTCGCTATTTTTTTACCAGGTTTAACTTTGTGATTACCTATTCGTCCTGGGGGCAAAGAATAATAAGGCTTATGCACTATCGCGTTGTTTCCCTGGTGGGGGTAATGTGAGTGATCCGGTGCCCATTCTTCAAAGAGGAGTGGTTGTTTCTGCGGTACACTCTGTTCTGGAGGGGAAGGTGTTAGAGGCCCAGGGGGACCGCCCCGGTCTCTTGCCCCTCAGAGAAATTGTTTGTACCGTTGAACCTACGTTTCGAATTATTAAAGGAACATCATAATTCGGGCACTTGCTGGGCACCGGGTAGTAAAGCAACCTTGGAGCTATTGTCTCGTCATTTTGGTGGCCAAGGTTGCATCAGGATGTATTGGATTTTGTGTCTTCTTGTTCTACCTGTGCGCGCGCAAAAGTTTCACATACACGTCCTGCAGGGTCTCTATTACCACTCGTCATTCCCAATAGACCATGGACACATCTGTCAATGGATTTTTTCACTGACTTACCTTTGTCTGCGGGTAAAACAGTTACAGTTGCAAGAAAAAGTATGTGAACCCTTTGGAATTATACGGATTTCTGCACAAATTGGTCATAAAATGTGATCTGATCTTCATCTAAGTCACAACAATAGACAATCACAGTCTGCTTAAACTAATAACACACAAAGAATTAAATGTTACCATGTTTTTATTGAACACACAATGTAAACATTCACAGTGCAGGTGGAAAAAGTATGTGAACCCTTGGATTTAATAACTGGTTGAACCTCCTTTGGCAGCAATAACTTCAACCAAACGTTTCCTGTAGTTGCAGATCAGACGTGCACAACGGTCAGGAGTAGTTCTTGATCATTCCTCTTTACAGAACTGTTTCAGTTCAGCAATATTCTTGGGATGTCTAGTGTGAATCGCTTTCTTGAGGCCATGCCACAGCATCTCAATCGGGTTGAGGTCAGGACTCTGACTGGGCCACTCCAGAAGGCGTATTTTCTTCTGTTTAAGCCATTCTGTTGTTGATTTACTTCTATGCTTTGGGTCGTTGTCCTGTTGCAGCACCCATCTTCTGTTGAGCTTCAGCTGGTGGACAGATGGCCTTAAGTTTTCCTGCAAAATGTCTTGATAAACTTGGGAATTCATTTTTCCTTCGATGATAGCAATCTGTCCAAGCCCTGACGTAGCAAAGCAACCCCAAACCATGATGCCCCCACCACCATACTTCACAGTTGGGATGAGGTTTTGATGTTGGTGTGCTGTGCCTCTTTTTCTCCACACATAGTGTTGTGTGTTTCTTCCAAACAACTCAACTTTGGTTTCATCTGTCCACAGAATATTTTGCCAGTACTGCTGTGGAACATCCAGGTGCTCTTGTGCAAACTGTAAACGTGCAGCAATGTTTTTTTTGGACAGCAGTGGCTTCCTCTGTGGTATCCTCCCTTGAAATCATCTTGTTTAGTGGTTTACGTATCGTAGATTCGCTAACAGGGATGGTAGCATATGCAGAGACTTTTGCAAGTCTTTAGCTAACACTCTAGGATTCTTCTTCACCTCATTGAGCAGTCTGCGCTGTGCTCTTGCAGTCATCTTTCCAGGACGGCCACTCCTAGGGAGAGTAGCAACAGTGCTGAACTTTCTCCATTTATAGACAATTTGTCTTACCGTGGACTGATGAACAGCAAGGCTTTTGGAGATACTTTTATAACCCTTTCCAGCTTTATGCAAGTCAACAATTCTAATCGTTGGTCTTCTGAGAGCTCTTTTGTGCGAGGCATCATTCACATCAGGCAATGCTTCTTGTGAAAAGCAAACCCAGAACTTGTGTGTGTTTTTTTATAGGGCAGGGCAGCTGTAACCCACACCTCCAATCTCATCTCATTGATTGGACTCCAGTTGGATGACACCTCACTCCAATTAGCTCTTGGAGATGTCATTAGTCTAGGGGTTCACATACTTTTTCCACCTGCATTGTGAATGTTTACTGGTTGTGTTCAATAAAACATGGTAACATTTAATTATTTGTGTGTTATTAGTTTTAAGCAGACTGTGATTTTCTATTGTTGTGACTTAGATGAAGATCAGATCACATTTTATGACCAATTTGTGCAGAAATCCATATCATTCCAAGGGTTCACATACTTTTTCTTGCAACTGTATTTTGGTAGTAGTGGACAGTTTAGCAAAATGGTACACTTCATTGCGTTACCCGCACTACCTAATGCTAAGACTCTTGCTCAGGTATTCGTCAGTGAAATCGTGAAGCTTCACGGGGTTCCCTCCGAAGTTGTTTCGGATCGGGGGTACCCAGTTATTTCTAAATTTTGGAAAGCTTTTTGTTCCCGTTTGGGGGTACACTTGTCCTTTTCCTCAGCTTTCCATCCTCAGTCGATGGACAGACTGAGCGTACCAACCAAACCTGGAGACATATCCTAAGATGTTTTGTGTCTGAAAACCAAGAGTTGTGGTCATCATATTTACCGTTAGCTGAGTTTGCCATAAATAAATCGTCGTCAGGAATCCACTGGCAAGTCACCATTTCTTGGTGCATATGGTTTTCATCCCCAATTCTGTACTTTCAAAGATGGGGGGTCTTCTGGGGTTCCCGAAGAGGAACGGTTTTCGTCATCTTTTCATCGGTATGGCAGAAGGTGCAAGCTAACTTGAAAAATATGGGAGGTAAATACAAATGCATGGCTGATAAGAGACGGTCGCCAGGTCCGACCTAGGAGTGAATGACTGTGTGGTTGTCTACTAGGAATATTAAATTGAAGGTTTCCCTCTTGGAAACTGGGTCCTAGGTTTATTGTCCTTACAAAATTGTAGCCATCATCAACCCTGTGGCTTTTCGCCTGGAGTTACCTCAGACTTTTAAAATCCATAATGTCTTTTCATAAGTCGTTACTCAAAAAATATGTTCCACCTCTAGAACCGTCACCGCTGCCAACCCCCTCCTGTTGTCGTGGATGGTAATCTAGAATTTCAGATATCCAAAATTGTTAATTCTCGTCGGGTCCGCCGCTCTCTTCATATCTGGTGCATTGGAGAGGTTACGGTCCCGAGGAAAGAATGTGGGTTCCTGCGTCTGAGGTAAAACGCGACAGGCTAGTTCGGGTTTTTCATGCCTCTCATCCTGAGAGACCTGGTCCTGAGTGTCCGGAGGCCCCTCGTAGAGGAGGGGGGGTACTGTCACGAGGGTGTCAAGAACCACGCTGACTCCGTTATACCCGGGGTCAGGAAGTCGCAGCGGTTGGCTGCGCGCTCTATGTAAGATAGGGCTGTTTCCTTATGGTAGCTTTCTGGGTTTTGCTTTGCAAACCCTTTTGGCTCACTCAGGATCCGTAGCTCCTTCTCCTCAGCTGTTCCTTGTCCAGCACTCCCAACCTCCTTATATTCCCCTCTCACACTTCTCTGGTTGCCAGATATAGAGCTTCCTGCCTGGACATCTATTCTGACCCTCTGGAGCTGTGTTGCTGCATTCTCTGGTTGTTGGTCCAGAACGCTACCCTCGGATCCCTGTTGGACCTTTGTGGTCTGCTGTGGTCGCCCACCTGGGTGTATGTGTTTGTCTGTATTGCTGTCCTCTCCCTGGTGTTTCCCGCTTAGTGTCAGTGGTGTGGACTAGCGATCCCACCGGCCCGTTCACTATCTAGGGCTCATTTTAGGGAAAGCCAGGGTTTAGGCACGTGATCGCCGCATGGGTGAGGAACCCGTCTAAGACGTCAGGGCAGTCAGGTGCCAGCCGCAAGGTGAGTCAGGGGTCACCACCTTACCCTCTCCCTTGGGCAGGGCTTTCCCTTTTCCCTCCCTGTGCGTGACGCCGGTCATTACAACCAGAGAGGGACCCTGCCACTGTTACCTAAGCCCTTGGAGTCTTATATAAGTTACCAATTAAATTCCAGAAGTTTCCCCTAAGTCCAACCTCATCCAGCACTCGAAAGAGCCAGGTCCAGGATACATTATCATAAGCTTTTTCTGCATCAAAAGATATTTTTGCAGCCTTTCCATATAAGTGAGCCTGACCCGCTCAAGAAATGCCATAGTTTTCCTGATATTTCTCCCCTTAATAAATCCCATGTGATGGTCTCTTATTAATTCTGGCATGATTGAAGGTGTTGTCACCCGGGGCGGGTCCTTTCTCTGGAACCCCCCCAATACTTGACCACATACCTCTTACATCCCGGGACATCTCCTGTCATGTAGACCTTCTCTTTCCTCTTCTTCTCCGTTAGACCTACATGACAAATTATTTCAGCCGCATCTCGTCTCTACAGAGTTTGTAACACAGACACTTTAGATTTCTCAATTTTTCCATCAAACTCCCCATCCTGGTGTCCCCACAGTGTCATCCTGCTGCCACTCCCAATACTGTGCCCTTGGTGCTCCCCAATTCCCCAGGTACTATACTGCTGAAAAAATAGTGACCCCATAATTGGGGTCATTCATCAAACTGATGTAAAGTAGAACTGGATTTCAAAAAGAGCTGTAAAAATGAAAGGTGGAATCTGATTGGCTGCTATAGGTAACTAAGCCAGTTCTACCTTACACCAGTTTGATAAATTACCCCAAATATCCCTAAGTGTCCACTGCAGTATATTAACCCCTAGAGTGCTCCCAGTAATAATAACTAGGGTGGGGACTAGCTCGTGTTAACCAAAGACCTGTACTAATGTTTACATTTCCACATCCAACTGAGATTTGCCATGTAAAATGCTGTCAGTTGCTCATACATTGTGCCTGATACCTGTTACCAACTTGCCTGTCCGAGCTCCAACATTGCAGTCTCGGACACTGCAGCGCGGTGCCAGACGTGCTGTCATGCCATGCCCCTTGGTGACTCTGCATTATGCCACGCCCATCTCATGGCGTTTAGGGCAAGCCCCTCTCAACACTGTTTAGGCCACGCCCCCTCTCGATCGCCCCCTTAGGTCACACCTGAGCTACGCCCCCTGTCGGCGCTCAGGTGATTAGCTCCCCATTTAAGACTGCAACTGGCAATCACCTTTGCCAGTTATAAGGTTTACCTTGCTGTGCTCTGCTTCCTGTGTGTATTGAACTGTTGCTATGGATTTGACTTCGGTTATACCTTGACCTCTCTCTCTGCTTTGCGATTCTGTACCTTATTCCTCTCCGGTATTGACCCTTGGCTTGTTATTGTTTACTCCTTCCGCTTTGTGATTCTGTTAGTATTGATCTCCTAGTTTGACTGTTTCTGGCACGACTTCCCTTTGTGTTTGTTTGTGTGTCCTGTGTGTGAACAGGTACCTGCGGTTCCGCGGGAACTTGGATTGTATCTCTGCACTTACCAGTATAGGGAACGTCGACCAGTTTTGGACTTGTCGCCTAGGACTTGTTCTGCAAGTAGGCAGGGTCAGCGGGCTGGGTTCAAGCTAGGGCTCACTGTGTGTGTGCGTGTCCCTGCCTACAGTCGTGACAATACCTTTGTGATGTCATATAGCATGTCTCACACCTCTGTGATGTCATATATTGTGTCTTACACGTCTGTGATGTCAGTGTGTCTTATACCTCTGTGATGTCATATATTGTGCATCACACCTCTGTGATGTTATGTATTGAGCCTCATACCTCAGTTATGTCATATAGTGTGCCCCATAACTTGGTGGTCATGGGTCATATCATATATAACATATTTTCCGAAATACTACCTGTACCACGGGCGACAGTAGAAAGGCAGCCGGAGATTAGGGAGATTAACAAGACCTGCAGGGTATTGCGATAGTGAGGTCACGGTTATGGGCAATCGAGGGTTACTCACTGTATTGGAGAACCCTGGGCAGGCATGCGGCAGTGAAGGAGAGGTAGACACAAGTTCCTCTGGGGCACACTCTGTATGTAGGGACCAGGCCTGATGGTGGATGAGGTGCCATGGATGTTACAGGTATTTTGAGTGCCTGGGGCAAGGTCACTTTAAGGATCGTGACGCCAGTGCCTGTAACGGTGGCACACCGATTTATAGGAGTAGTAATTGAGGTACACAGATGGTATGATGAACCAAACGTTGCTTTACTTAAAACAGTCCAAACTTTGTACAGTTGGTAATGAGGCAGTCCCTTTTAGCATATTTTCCACAAGCAGGCTTACATTCAATAATGGCAGGTATAATCTTGCAAGATACTTGGAGGGTATACAATTAATGCTTCACAGTCCAGGCTGCACTATCTTCACAGCTATTCTGGCTGGCTGTATTCCAAGGCCCGGATGTCTAAATGCTGGATTTAATCCTTGGTAAAATAATCTTCCTCCCGTATTGACCCTTGCTTCTATTTTATAGTACCTCTGCCCATCAGCTTACTTATCTGAGCTGGTTGTATTGTCCTTGCTTAGTATGTAGGTGGCTGCAGGTTTCTCCCAGAAGGTAAGTTCTTCTTCTGGGGTAATCTTCTGAGCTAAGCTTAGACTCAGGAAATTCAGGCTGACTAGGTTACACTTCTAGCCACCTGGACTGAACTACCTCTCCCCTGTCTGGGCCTACCTATATATACTTAGGGCTCTCTAGCTCCCTCTAATGTCTAGGAAGCTAAACTACACCCTAACAGGCCTGACACCCAGATAACACAGGGAAATGCATAATTAAACATCACAGTAATGCAAAAGACATGTTAACCCTTGTGTAGTGCCCATCTTTACCTAGTGGGACACTACATACACCCATGCTACAACGTTGCCCGTCCTCCGCGCAACATGGAGGGGCCCTGCCCAGCTGAATACTGCAGCCTGAAAGACAAAAATGGAGAACAGGCATACACAGTAATCACCACTTTAGCAATTAAAATATAATAAACTGTTTCACTGAAAGTGCGGTGACAAGGGGCGCCGTTCTCTTCTCTCAGGATAATTGTAAGGGAACAGGGGCGCTGACCTGGTGCAGCGTATCAATAATACCAGGATAGTCCATAATAATAGTCCATAGAAAATGCAGAACAAATAACAATTCTTAGAGGCTCAAGGAACACAATGAGTCCGTACCCAAGGCTTGTAGAGGGGTAAACAGGGGTTTCCCGTGAGGGGCTACCTGGGCCCATAATGTAGTCTCCAAATCTCACAGGTGGGTGCCCCTTGGTAGACCGCGTGGACCTTCTTACTGGCGGAGATTCCTCCAGACTTGGTTCAGGAGGGTTGGAGGAGTCCACAGGCTCTGGAGCTCCTTCAGGTACACTCTGAGGCGAAGAAATAACAGGAGCTGAAGTGGGTTCATCCTGGGATGGAAAAACAACTTGAACAGGAGCAGGTACTACCAGGTTTAACCAGGGAGTGAGAAACCAATGAAGTGGATCTTTATCATGTATCAGGTTCTCAACAGCCTGCATAGGATCAGCAGGTTGGGCTGGCAACTCAGGCTCAGGAGATTCTGGTTCAATGTCCTCTGCTGCAGGTTCTCCTTCTATACAGGGTTTTAACCGATTTCTATGTACAACTTGAGAGCCTTTACCTTCTCTAGAGATTTGGTAAATGTGAGCCTCAGCGTTAGGAATGGCAGAAACGACATAGGGAATCTTTTCCCACTTGCTGTCCAATTTACTGGTTCTATCGTTGTTCTTCAACCACACCAGGTCTCCCAGAGCTAAGGGTTCCGCATGAGCAGCCAGGTCATAGTCTCTTTGTTGTCGTTTCTGGGCATTTTCCATGCGTTCCTGAATGATCTCTTTGGCATTGAGGAGACGTCTTGGTGCTCCACTACCCAATCAGTCTTTGGTAGTGGGTAATGACATCAGGCACTTGTATATCTAGGGAGTGATCAGCAGGCAACCTCCCTTGGCCGGCCGAACATCAGATAGAAAGGTGTGTACCGGTGGAGCAGTGAATTGTGTTGTTATAGGTATACATGAGTTGTGGCAGCAGAGTAGGCCAATTACCCCTTGTCTCTGGGGGTACTGCTCTCAGCATTTCGATGAGAGTTTGATTCATCTTTTCACAGAGTCCGTTACCTTGTGGATGATAGGCGGTGGTCCGGACTTTTTGGCAGTTATGCAGCAGGCACATCTCTTGGAACAGCTGTGACTCAAACACAGACCCTTGGTCGGTGAGGATTCTCTCTGGGCAGCCGTAGGGAAGAAGGAAATACTTCCAGAACGCCTCTGCTGTAGTCTTAGCTGTCAGGTCTTTCACAGGCACTGCTACGACAAACTTAGTGAAGTGATCAATAATGGTCATGGCATAAGTATACCCTGAGCGACTCGGCTCCAACTTCACATGATCAATAGCAACAAGTTCTAAAGGAGTTTTACTTACGATAGGATGGAGAGGCGCCCTCTGGTCATGGCGTTCACTTCGCCCCACAGCACAGGCAGTGTATTCTCGGCACCATTTCTCAATATCTTCTCTCATCCCAATCCAATAGAATCTTCTGCGAATGGTGGCCTCAGTCTTCTGCATGCCAAAGTGTCCGGACTGATTGTGATACATTTCTAGCACCAGACTGGCATCTCGACGTGGTAGGAGGATTTGATATAACCTATCACAGGACACTGGATCCAGGCTCCTTCTAAGCAACAGGCCTTTTTGAAGGAAAAGTTGGTGGCGATGTCTCCACAGTCTCGTCACTTCTGGGTCTGCACTCTTCCTGCAGACTCTCTCAGGAGTTCTCCCACTAGTAAGGAAGTCGAGCAGTTCACCGAGGACTCTACTTTTGGACTGGAGCTTAATCCACCTTTCTTGGTCGCCTCTGGACTCAGGAATATCTGATGAGGAAGGATCAGCAGCGGGGTGGTTTTCAGTGCGGATATTATCCTGCTGGCAAATTTATTGAAGAACGCTGGCATTTCCACTTTTTCCCAGGCATCTTTTGGTTCATCTGGGGCTTCTGTAGTGGGTAGCCGAGACAGGGCATCAGCATTGTCATTGGAGCGGCCTGCCCGGTATTTCACAGTGAAGTCATAGTTGGCAAGGCGGGAGGCCCATCTTTGCTCCAGAGCCCCTAACTTGGCTGTATTCAGATGCGCCAGGGGGTTATTGTCCGTGAAGGCCACAAATGGTGTGGCAGCGAGATAGTCTTTGAACTTTTCGGTCACAGCCCACACTAAGGCAAGAAACTCCAGCTTGAAGGAACTGTAGTTCTGGTCGTTCTTCTCAGCTCCCTTCAGGGATCTGCTGGCGTAGGCAATTACCCTCTCTTTGTTATCTTGCACTTGAGCCAACACAGCCCCCAGGCCTCTTTTACTGGCATCTGTGTAGAGGTGGAACGGCTTCTGATAATCTGGGTAACCCAGAACAGGGGGTTCGGTCAGCTTCTTCTTTAGGAGCTGAAAGGCAATCTCTTGTTCTTCGTTCTACTCAACAGGAATAGGAGTCTTTGGACTCTTCTTAGGGTGCCCCCTCAGGAGTTCCTGGATTGGATCCGCAATTTGTGCGAAATGGGGGATGAAACGCCTGTAATACCCTGCAAAGCTGAGAAAGCTTCTCACCTCTTTCACGGTGGTAGGACTAGGCCAATTGCAGACAGCAGCAAGTTTATCAGGATCAGGCTGTACTCCTTCGGCACTGACAACGTGCCCTAGGTATTTTACAGCTGGTTTTAGCAGGTGGCACTTAGATGGCTTGATTTTGAGGCCATATTTGGTAAGGACTTGGAACACTTCCGCCAGGTGTTCTAGGTGGTCCTCATACGTCTTTGAGTATATAATGACGTCATCTAGATATAACAATATGGTTTCAAAGTTCCTATGGCCTAAACAACGTTCCATCAGCCGTTGGAACGTCCCTGGAGCGTTACACAGTCCAAACGGCATGTAGTTAAATTCGAACAGGCCCATAGGTGTAGTGAAGCAGTCTTTTCTC
Source organism: Bufo bufo (assembly GCF_905171765.1). Classification (NCBI taxonomy): domain Eukaryota; kingdom Metazoa; phylum Chordata; class Amphibia; order Anura; family Bufonidae; genus Bufo; species Bufo bufo. The sequence goes on from NC_053391.1 coordinate 302,769,258, forward strand.
GATCTTATGGAGCCATAGGTACTTGCCAGTACCCACTAGTTAAGTCCAAGGTGGAGAAATAGGCTGATGACCCCAGGGCAGTCAAGGACTCCTCAATGCATGGTAATGGATAAGCTTTTTTGTGGGCAATTTGATTGATCTTTCTGTAATCCACGCAGAACCTTATACTGCCATCTTTCTTTCGGACAAGGACTAAAGGCACAGCCCAGGGACTGTCCCGGATTATATTAGAGTCTTTCATCTCTTGTATCATCTCTTTCACAGACTGATAGGTAGTAGGTGGTATGGGTCTGTGCCTCTCCTTGATAGGAGGATGAGAGCCAGTGGGTATGGCATGTTGGATTACACTGACCTCTCCATAGTCCGTGGAGTGCTTGCTGAAAGCCTTGTGATGTTCTCTCGCTAGCTTCAGAACTCCCTCTATTTGCTCCTTCGGGGTGGATTCGTTCCCCACATGAAGCTCTTACCACCAGGATGTGGTCGAGGTGTTGGCGGTGGTGCTGCTGCTCTGTGTGGTCTGGAACGCCTCCGTGGCAGGCAGACGGATCACATCCTGGAAATACATCTGGAAAAGCTGAGCAACGGGGCAGTGCTTAAAAAGAGTAACGGGGTGATCACGAAAATTAATTAAACGGACAGGCACTTTACCTTGGGACTTGGTCACCAGACTCTTGACTGTCCGTACGAAGGGATGGTTCTCAATCTGGATAGGTTCCACTAGGGCTTGATAGTCCTGACCCTGGATCCCTAACACCGCACGGCACCACAGGATGTTCTGGGAATTCGGAGGCAGGATTACCGGCCGGTTGTCCCGGATCAGGACAGTACAAATTTCCCCTTTTTTGTTGGTGAACCTTTGTTGGGCGCACAGCACGCTGATAGTCTTTTGAATGACCCTTCTGGAAGCAGACGAGGCTGAGGATATAGTTTGGTTCAATGCCTCAAGCACTTCGGAGTAACAGTTTTTAAGGACATTAGTCCCTAGGATCACAAGGTGTCCTCCTTTATCTCCTGCTTGTACCACAATCACACCTTGCTGTGGTAAGGTGGCCTCTCCCACCTGAAGAGTAGGTTCCCAGTACCCATGGACTTTCACTGCCTTCCCGTTGCTGGCAATGATATCTAGCCAGGACTCTGGTGGCAGGGTGAGGAGACTTGGATCCCAGAACTTGTCAAAGGCAGGTCGTTGGATGGTGGTGACCTGTGACCCCGTATCCAGCAGGGCTTCAAAGGGTATCCCGTTGATACATATTTTAATTTTTGGACGGGATCCCACGTATTTAGGCATCCAGCTTGGATCCTTTGGACCTACTGTTCTACCTTCCGAGGGGCGGTCCTCTGCCTCAGGGGTTGCCCGTTTAACTGCCAGCACATTGATTCAGTATGTCCATATTTTTTGCAATAGTGGCAAACAGGCTGCTTTCGATTTTTAGACCGATAATTCGGTCGTCCATCAGGTTCCTTTGGGTATACATCCCTATATGCAGGTGGGAGCCTTGGAGAAAAAGGGCCTTCATCTTCTAACAGTAATGGTCTTTCCCACTCCTCTATTTTCTTGCATACTTTTGTCTAAGCTCAGAGTGAGATGTTCACTTGCTCCATTAGTGCTGCCACTACATCTGTTACTGGAGCCTGAGTGGCTTGACTGACTCCAGCCGGCCCCACATTGGCAGTTTTTGGTTGACAAACCTGAGGTTCAGGCAAGGCTGCTGGCCCTGCGGCCGGGTTTTGGCCTAGAATGCTGATGGCCAGCTCTTTAAAGTCCAAGAATGCACAATTGGGATGTTGGACTGACAGCATCCTCAGTTGGCCCATTAAATGCTCTGTACTTATACCTGCAATGAACTGTTCTCTAAGAGTCCTGTCCTGATCCTCAGCTTCCTTGGGGTCCACTTTGACCACAGCCCTCAGGGTCTCTTGCAAGGACAGAGCAAAATCGCAGAGCGACTCCCCAGGTTGCTGCTTCCTGCTGAAGAATCGCATTTTAACTTCGGACACCGTTCTGGCCTCAAATGTGGTGCCGAGGCAATAAAAAATCTGCTCCAGACTACTCTTTTCAGAACGGGGCCAGGACATGACTTCACTGCGGGCGGCCCCTTCTAACTGAGCTAGGAGGATCTCCATTTGTTGTTCAGCAGATATAGGATAGAGCCGGAATAAGGCCAGTATCTGTGTCACGGCTGAGAATGGGGGAAACCCTCAGCCGGGCGATGTCTCTCTCCAGTATAGCTGTTAGGCCAGGACAGGAATCAGGGAGCTGGTCACCTCCTATCACATCCCTAATTCTGACCCTGTCTCCTAGCCGTATGAGCCGATCCTGATGGTGGGAGGGCTCATACACTGGAACCTGTAATTCCTACTAGCCCTCAGGGTGGCCCTGGACTAGGAGAAGGGTGAGACGACCTGTTCCTCCTTGACACGGAGCAACAGGAGTCTCACTGGCCTAGCTATAAAGGAGAAGGGGAACATATACAGACATATGGTAATGGCAGGTAGTTGAAACTAGAATCACACCTACCTGCCACAGACACACAGCCTGGAACCCGTGCACAAGTGCTGCAGTCCACAACAACATAGACGGACACAGCACATATCAAACATCACACAGGAACCCAGGAACCATACAGGGAGTGCAGAATTATTAGGCAAGTTGTATTTTTGAGGATTAATTTTATTATTGAACAACAACCATGTTCTCAATGAACCCAAAAAACTCATTAATATCAAAGCTGAATATTTTTGGAAGTAGTTTTTAGTTTGTTTTTAGTTTTAGCTATTTTAGGGGGATATCTGTGTGTGCAGGTGACTATTACTGTGCATAATTATTAGGCAACTTAACAAAAAACTAATAAATACCCATTTCAATTATTTATTTTTACCAGTGAAACCAATATAACATCTCAACATTCACAAATATACATTTCTGACATTCAAAAACAAAACAAAAACAAATCAGTGACCAATATAGCCACCTTTCTTTGCAAGGACACTCAAAAGCCTGCCATCCATGGATTCTGTCAGTGTTTTGATCTGTTTACCATCAACATTGCGTGCAGCAGCAACCACAGCCTCCCAGACACTGTTCAGAGAGGTGTACTGTTTTCCCTCCTTGTAAATCTCACATTTGATGATGGACCACAGGTTCTCAATGGGGTTCATATCAGGTGAACAAGGAGGCCATGTCATTAGATTTTCTTCTTTTATACCCTTTCTTGCCAGCCACGCTGTGGAGTACTTGGACGCGTGTGATGGAGCATTGTCCTGCATGAAAATCATGTTTTTCTTGAAGGATGCAGACTTCTTCCTGTACCACTGCTTGAAGAAGGTGTCTTCCAGAAACTGGCAGTAGGACTGTGAGTTGAGCTTGACTCCATCCTCAACCCGAAAAGGCCCCACAAGCTCATCTTTGATGATACCAGCCCAAACCAGTACTCCACCTCCACCTTGCTGGCGTCTGAGTCGGACTGGAGCTCTCTGCCCTTTACCAATCCAGCCACGGGCCCATCCATCTGGCCCATCAAGACTCACTCTCATTTCATCAGTCCATAAAACCTTAGAAAAATTAGTCTTGAGATATTTCTTGGCCCAGTCTTGACGTTTCAGCTTGTGTGTCTTGTTCAGTGGTGGTCGTCTTTCAGCCTTTCTTACCTTGGCCATGTCTGTGAGTATTGCACACCTTGTGCTTTTGGGCACTCCAGTGATGTTGCAGCTCTGAAATATGGCCAAACTGGTGGCAAGTGGCATCTTGGCAGCTGCACGCTTGATTTTTCTCAGTTCATGGGCAGTTATTTTGCGCCTTGGTTTTTCCACACGCTTCTTGCGACCCTGTTGACTATTTTGAATGAAACGCTTGATTGTTCGATGATCACGCTTCAGAAGCTTTGCAATTTTAAGAGTGCTGCATCCCTCTGCAAGATATCTCACTATTTTTGACTTTTCTGAGCCTGTCAAGTCCTTCTTTTGACCCATTTTGCCAAAGGAAAGGAAGTTGCCTAATAATTATGCACACCTAATATAGGGTGTTGATGTCATTAGACCACACCCCTTCTCATTACAGAGATGCACATCACCTAATATGCTCAATTGGTAGTAGGCTTTCGAGCCTATACAGCTTGGAGTAAGACAACATGCATAAAGAGGATGATGTGGTCAAAATACTCATTTGCCTAATAATTCTGCACGCAGTGTACGCTGCAATAAACATAAAGAGACACCACTAGACATAACATAACTTAAGATGATCCATGTCTAAACATAAGTTTTATGACCACAAGGGTGGCCCTCACTGGCAGATGGTATAATAAACCAGGAGGGTGCCTCCAGCTTACAAACAAGGCTGGAGTACCCCTCAGACATCAAGTCTCAACTGAGGCTTTATAGCCCAAAGTAGCCACACCCATACTCAGACACACCCAGTGTTCACACACAGAAGGGAATTAACCCTTCTCACACCAGGGAAGGGAAGACAGCCACTTAAAGGGAAACACACACCAACACACTCACCTGTTACCGCCGGCAACGGCATGAGTGGCAACCATGTCCTGTGGAACAGCCAACAGGCCGAGACACTTCCACCACATGCACATAACACCAGACGTTGCCGCGGACAACCACAAGTGAAGGGAGGGGTCACCGTGCATACAAACATAATCTCGTGCACAACAAACAGACATACAAAGTGCATAGACAGAACTACAAAGTGCATACGTACACACACACCCAACTAGGTGTAACCGCATGCACTTGACAGCAGGCTGCCTAGCAACAGCTCAGACTGCTATACTGCCAAGCACCAATCATGTTGCCAGCGGCAACCACACGTGAGGCAACATATAAACACAAATTGCCATAGGCACCTGCATCCATAGACAGTGAGCAGCCCAGCAACAAGCTCAGGCTGCTACACTGCCAAGAACACCATGTTGCCAGCGGCAACCGCACGTGAGTCAAAACACTCACAGCTGCGGTGAACAACCAAACGACCGCTGACAACTGCAAGCGGACTCTAAGAGTCACGACCATGACCATGGGTCGTGACACTCTGGTCCCTAAAGTCCTTTAATTTGTGGGCTTCCCCTGAATATCGCGGAAACCAGGGGGCCCCAAAATAATACGGCATGGTTAATGGCATCAGGCTTGATGAACAGTAATAAACAGTAGGGCTTAGTCACTTTTTAGGTAGATAATGGCACACAGTTTTGTAATCCACAATGGCGCAGATATGATCGAATCCTGTTCGTGACGCCAATTTATGCAGCACGCCAGACCTGCAGGGTATTGCGATAGTGAGGTCACGGTTATGGGCAATCGAGGGTTACTCACTGTATTGGAGAACCCTGGGCAGGCATGCGGCATGCGGCAGTGAAGGAGAGGTAGACACAAGTTCCTCTGGGGCACACTCTGTATGTAGAGACCAGGCCTGATGGTGGATGAGCTGCCTGCCCTGGATGTTACAGGTATTTTGAGTGCCTGGGGCAAGGTCCCTTTAAGGATCGTGACGCCAGTGCCTGTAACGGTGGCACACCGATTTATAGGAGTAGTAATTGAGGTACACAGATGGTATGATGAACCAAACGTTGCTTTACTTAAAACAGTCCAAACTTTGTACATACAGTTGGTAATGAGGCAGCTATTCTGGCTGACTGTATCCCAAGGCCCGGTTGCCTAAATGCTGGCTTTAATCCTTGGTAAAATAATCCTTCCTCCCGTATTGACCCTTGCTTCTATTTTATAGTACCTCTGCCCATCAGCTTACTTATCTGAGCTGGTTGTATTGTCCTTGCTTAGTATGCAGGTGGCTGCAGGTTTCTCCCAGAAGGTAAGTTCTTCGTCTGGAGTAATCTTCTGAGCTAAGCTTAGACTCAGGAACTTCAGGCTGACTAGGTTACACTTCTAGCCACCTGGACTGAACTACCTCTCCCCTGTCTGGGCCTACCTATATATACTTAGGGCTCTCTATTTCCCTCTAATGTCTAGGAGGTTAAACTACACCCTAACAGGCCTGACACCCAGATAACACAGGGAAATGCATAATTAAACATCACAGTAATGCAAAAGACATGTTAACCCTTGTGTAGTGCCCACCTTTACCTAGTGGAACACTACACAAGTGGCTCAAGAACTGGTGTAGGAAGGAGGGGTTTGGGTTCCTGGAGAACTGGGCCGACTTCTCTAACGGCTACAGGCTCTATCGTAGGGACGGGCTGCACCTCAATGGGGAAGGGGCAGCTGTGTTGGGGAAGAAGATGGCTAGAAGTTTGGAGGAGTGTTTAAACTAGGGACTGGGGGAGGGAAATTACATTATAGGAGGGGAAGATTGTGCAGATAGGGACCGGGGGAAAGGTAGTGGGACTGGGGAAGGAATGGAAGGAGGGACTAGAACAGTTCAGAAGGAAAGGTGTAGGGTAAAAAATATACATAAACCTCTCAAATGTATGTATACTAATGCCAGAAGCCTGACAAATAAAACTGGGGAACTGGAATTAGTGATGTGTGAGGAGGACTATGACATAGTGGGAATAACTGAGACATGGCTGGATGATAGCTATGACTGGGCAGTTAATGTACAAGGTTACAGTCTGTTTAGAAAAGATCGTCAAAACCGGAGAGGGGGAGGGGTCTGCCTTTATGTAAAGTCCTGTCTAAAGCCCACACTCCGGGAATATATAAGTAAGGGACATAAACATGTGGAGTCACTGTGGGTAGAGATACATGGAGCTAAAAACAATAATAAATTACTAATAGGAGTTTACTATAAACCACCTAATATACCAGAGTCCACAGAAAATCTACTACTAAATGAGATAGACAAGGCGGCAAATCATAATGAGGTGGTTATTATGGGGGACTTGAACTAGCCAGATATAGACTGGGAAACTGAAACTTGTATATCTCATAAAGGAAACAGGTTCTTGGCAATAACCAAAGACAATTACCTCTCCCAACTGGTTCAGGACTAGAGGGACGGCCATACTGGACTTAGTATTAACCAATAGGCCTGACAGAACAACAGACGTGCAGGTTGGGGGACACCTGGGAAATAGTGACCATAAAGTAAAAACCTTCCAATTATTATTCAAAAGAGCATTTCTACAGGGAGGAACAAAAATACCAAACTTCAAAAAAGCTAAATTTAGCCAACTAAGAGAGGCCATAGGCATAACTAACTGGGACAAAGTCCTCAAAAATAAAAATACAGCCACAAAATGGGATATATTTAAAAGCATCCTAAAATCTCATTGTGAGAGGTACATACCGTATGGGAATAAAAGGTTAAGGAACAAAAAGAAACCAATGTGGATAAACAGAACTGTAAAGAAAGCAATAAATGACAAAAAGAAAGCATATAAAACACTAAAACAGGAGGATAGCACGGAAGTACTGAAAAACTATAATGAAAAAAAATAGAACATGTAAAAAACAAATTAAAGCGGCTGAACTAGAGACTGAGAGATTTATTGCCAAAGAGAGTAAAACTAACCCTAAAATGTTCTTCAATTATATAAATGTTAAAAAGTATAAATCTGAAGGTGTCGGCCCTTTAAAGAGTAATGAGGGGGGAGTCACAGAGAGCGACGAGGAGAAAGCAAAGCTGTTAAAAAAAAATTCTCCAATGTATTCACTGAGGAAAATAAACTGTCAGATGAAATGCTGAATGTAAAAATTAATTCCCCATTAAAAGTGTCCTGTCTGACCCAGGAAGAAGTACAACAGCGACTTAAAAAGATTAAAATAGACAAATCGCCAGGACCGGATGGCATACACCCCCGTATCCTAAGGGAATTAAGTAATGTTATAGCCAGACCCTTATTTCTGATATTTGCAGACTCTATACTGACAGGGAATGTCCCACAGGATTGGCGCATAGCAAATGTGGTGCCAATATTCAAAAAGGGTCCAAAAACAGAGCCTGGAAACTATAGGCCGGTAAGTTTAACATCTGTTGTGGGTAAACTGTTTGAAGGTTTTCTGAGAGATGCTATCTTAGAGCATCTCAACGGAAATAAGCAAATAACGCCATATCAGCATGGCTTCATGAGGGATCGGTCATGCCAAACTAATGTAATCAGTTTCTATGAGGAGGTAAGTTCTAGACTTGACAGTGGCGAATCAATGGATGTCGTATATCTGGACTTCTCCAAAGCATTTGACACTGTACCACATAAAAGGTTAGTATATAAAATGAGAATGCTCGGACTGGGAGAAAACGTCTGTATGTGGGTAAGTAACTGGCTGAGGGATAGAAAACAGAGGGTGGTTATTAGTGGTACACACTCAGATTGGGTCACTGTCACTAGTGGAGTACCTCAATATATTCAATATATTTATTAATGATATTGTAGAAGGCTTGAATAGTAAAATATAAATTTTCGCAGATGACACTAAACTGTGTAAAGTAATTAACACTGAAGAGGACAGTATACTACTACAGAGCGATCTGGATAGACTGGAGGCTTGGGCAGATAAGTGGCAGATGAGGTATAACACTGACAAATGTTATGCACATGGGAAGGAATAATGCAAGTCACCCATACATACTAAATGGTAAAACACTCGGTAACACTGACATGGAAAAGGATCTAGGAATTTTAATAAACAGCAAACTAAGCTGCAAAAACCAGTGTCAGCCAGCTGCTGCCAAGGCCAATAAGATAATGGGTTGCATCAAAAGGGGCATAGATGCCCGTGATGAGAACATAGTCCTACCACTTTACAAATCATTAGTCAGACCACACATGGAGTACTGTGTACAGTTCTGGGCTCCTGTGAACAAGGCAGACATAGCAGAGCTGGAGAGGGTCCAGAGGAGGGCAACTAAAGTAATAACTGGAATGGGGCAACTACAGTACCCTGAAAGATTATCAAAATTAGGGTTATTCACTTTAGAAAAAATACGACTGTATAAATATATCAGGGGTCAGTACAGAGATCTATCCCATCATCTATTTATCCCCAGGACTGTAACTGTGACGAGGGGACATCCTCTGCGTCTGGAGGAAAGAAGGTTTGTACACAAACATAGAAGAGGATTCTTTACGGTAAGAGCAGTGAGACTATAGAACTCTCGGCCTGAGGAGGTGGTGATGGTGAGTACAATAAAGGAATTCAAGAGGGGCCTGGATGTATTTCTGGAGTGTAATAATATTGCAGGCTATAGCTACTAGAGAGGGGTCGTTAATCCAGGGAGTTATTCTGATTGCCTGATTGGAGTCGGGAAGGAATTTTTTATTCCCCTAAAGTGAGGAAAATTGGCCTCTACCTCTCAGGGTTTTTTTTGCCTTCCTCTGGATCAACTTGCAGGATAACAGGCTGAACTGGATGGAAAAATGTCTTTTTTCGGCCTTATATACTATGTTACTATGTCATGGGTCATATCATATATAACATATTTTGCATTATATCTTCCATGGCTCACTAGTGTCACGTTGCTCACACCTCAGTGATGTCACACATCTCACCTCACGCCTCACAAACACTTCAGTCACAGTTTTACCTCACTGCCCTGTCTCACACAGTCCTGGCGCTATCCTGCAGGGGGCGGGTCTAGGTGATGTGGGCATGGTTTCAGAGCTGCAGGGGCGTGTCATCTGGCAATAGGAGGGTATATCCACGTAACCAAAAAGTTACGGCTCGTAGTGAGATAAGTGGGACTGTGCACAGCTGTAACCAGGGGCCACATGGGGCACTCAGTGTGGGACCGAACTATGACATCTGCTGGCCGGTGACCCGTGGGTGACACAAGACACCCAACTCCAGCAATGAGCCCTTCCATCTGTATTGATGGAAGCGCTCATTGCTTGGTACTTACCTGAGAGACGGGAACCTGGGGCGGACCTACATTCCACCCCCCCTTACCACGCCACTGTTGGTGCCAACGTGTTGATTATAATTTTTGGAAAAAACTTTAATGGTCTATATTTACTTGTCAATAGGGTTGAGCGAACCCGAACTGTAAAGTTCAGGTTTGTACCGAACTTTATGATTTTTTGACCCCAGACCCGAACCCAAACATTTTATTAAAAGTTTGGGTTCGAGTTCGGTGTTCAGCGATTTAATGGCGCGTGTTGAAAAGCTGCAGGGCTGCCAATTAACAAGCGTTTAACTCGTGTGCCCTTAGAAGTCATCACAGCCATGCCTACTAATGGCATGGCTGTGATTGGCTAGTGCAGCATGTGACCCAGCCTCTATATAAGATGGAATCATGTAGCACTGCACGTGACTCTGCTCTTATTAGTGTAAGGATAGGATGCTGCTGCTGTGAGGGAGAGAATAGGAAATAATCAGAAGTGCTTGTTAACTCAGCGATCTACAGCGATTTTGTTTTCTGGGTGCAGTGCACAATTCTTTTACTCTGCCCTGAGCCAGTGACACAGAAAAATAACTTTTATCCGTCTGCTAGTTAGGTGGGAGTCGGCGGCCATTTTATGGAAGTTCGGTGCACCAACACAGCATACTGTATGTGTATTTGTGACAGTCAAATACAAGGTTTAAATAGAGTTGAGCGAACCCGAACTGTAAAGTTCGGGTTCGTACCGAACTTTAGGTTTTTCGGCACCCGGACCCGAACCCGAACATTTACGTAAATGTTCGGGTTCGGTGTTCGGCGCTTTCTTGGGGCTTTTTGAAAGGCTGCACAGCAGCCAATCAACAAGCGTCATACTACTTGCCCCAAAAAGCCATCACAGTCATGCCTACTATTGGCATGGCTGTGATTGGTCAACTGCAGCATGTGACCCAGCCTCTATTTAAACTGGAGTCAAGTAGCGCCGCCCGTCACTATGCTCGGATTAGTGTAGGGAAAGGCTGCAGCTGATGTGAGGGAGAGATCAGGGAGAAATCTTATGAAGAACTGCTTTTTTACTCAGCGATCTACAGCAAATGTGTTTTGTGGGTGCAATTTTTTTAAGCCTGCCCTGAGCCAACTACTACTGAAAACGAACATTTTTTTTACTTCAGTTTGTCAATATCAATACATAATCGGCAGCCATTTTATGCAACAATAGTGAACCAGCACAGTATATCTGCATGTCTGTAAGTCCAGAAATACAGCTTTTTGCTTACTGGGGTTAAAAAACCTTTTTTTTTTCATATAGTGCACATCTAGGATTAGACGTGAGTGTCACATTTAGGCCAGAAATACAGCTTTTTGCTTACTGGGGTGAAAAAAACCCCCATCTGTTTCATATAGTGCACATCTAGGATTAGACGTGCATAAGTGAGTGTCACATTTAGGCCAGAAATACATCATTTTGCTTACTGGGGTGAAAAAAAAACATGTTTCATATAGTGCACATCTAGGATTAGACGTGCATAAGTGAGTGTCACATTTAGGCCAGAAATACGGCTTTTTTGTTACTGGGGTTATAAAAACCCTCTGATATACTGCACATCTGGGATTAGACGTGCATAAGTGAGTGTCACATTTAGGCCAGAAATACAGCTTTTTGGTTACTGGGGTGAAAAAACCCACTGATATATACTGCACATCTGGGATTAGACGTGCATAAGTGATTGTCACATTTAGGCCAGAAATACAGCTTTTTGCTTTCGGGGTGAAAAAACCCTCTGATATACTGCACATCTGGGATTAGACGTGCATAAATGAGTGTCACATTTAGGCCAGAAATACAGCTTTTTGCTCACTGGGGTGAAAAAAACCCATCTGTTTCATATAGTGCACATATAGGATTAGACGTGCATAAGTGAATGTCACATTTAGGCCAGAAATACAGCTTTTTGGTTACTGGGGTGAAAAAAAACCATCTGTTTCATATAGTGCACATCTAGGATTAGACGTGCATAAGTAAGTGTCACATTTAGGCCAGAAATACATCATTTTGCTTACTGGGGTGAAAAAAAAACATCTGTTTCATATAGTGCACATCTAGGATTAGACGTGCATAAGTGAGTGTCACATTTAGGCCAGAAATACAGCTTTTTGCTTACTGGAATGAAAAAAAAACCATCTGTTTCATATAGTGCACATCTAGGATTAGACGTGCATAAGTGAGTGTCACATTTAGGCCAGAAATACGGCTTTTTTGTTACTGGGGTTATAGAAACCCTCTGATATACTGCACATCTGGGATTAGACGTGCATAATTGAGTGTCACATTTAGGCCAGAAATACGGCTTTTTGGTTACTGGGGTGAAAAAACCCTCTGATATATACTGCACATCTGGGATTAGACGTGCATAAGTGAGTGTCACATTTAGGCCAGAAATACAGCTTTTTGGTTACTGGGGTGAAAAAAAACCATCTGTTTCATATAGTGCACATCTAGGATTAGACGTGCATAAGTGAGTGTCACATTTAGGCCAGAAATACAGCTTTTTGTTTACTGGGGTGAAAAAAAAACATCTGTTTCATATAGTGCACATCTGGGATTAGACGTGCATAAAAAAGTGTCACATTTAGGCCAGAAATACATCATTTTGCTTACTGGGGTGAAAAAAAACCCATCTGTTTCATATAGTGCACATCTATGGATTAGACGTGCATAAGTGAGTGTCACATTTAGGCCAGAAATACGGCTTTTTTGTTACTGGGGTTATAAAAACCCTCTGATATACTGCACATCTGGGATTAGACGTGCATAATTGAGTGTCACATTTAGGCCAGAAATACGGCTTTTTGGTTACTGGGGTGAAAAAACCCTCTGATATATACTGCACATCTGAGATTAGACGTGCATAAGTGAGTGTCACATTTAGGCCAGAAATACAGCTTTTTGGTTACTTGGGTGAAAAAACCCACTGATATATACTGCACATCTGGGATTAGACGTGCATAAGTGAGTGTCACATTTAGGCCACAAATACAGCTTTTTGCTTACTGGGGTGAAAAAAAACCATCTGTTTCATATAGTGCACATCTAGGATTAGACGTGCATAAGTGAGTGTCACATTTAGGCCAGAAATACAGCTTTTTGCTTACTGGGGTGAAAAAAAAACATCTGTTTCAATATAGTGCACATCTGGGATTAGACGTGCATAAGTAAGTGTCACATTTTGGCCAGAAATACAGCTTTTTGCTTACTGGGGTGAAAAAACCCTCTGATATATACTGCACATCTGGGATTAGACGTGCATAAGTGAGTGTCACATTTAGGCCAGAATTACGGCTTTTTGCTTACTGGGGTGAATAAACCCTCTGATAAACTGCATATCTGGGATTAGATGTGCATAAGTGAGTGTCACATTTAGGCCAGAAATACAGCTTTTTGCTTACTGGGGTGAAAAAACCCTTTGATATTGTCACAGCCAGACAGTTGAGAAGCTCTGACAGGAGCCTTTCAGATCCTCCTCCTTGAATTTCTTTGTTTTGGTTTAGTTTCTCATCTCGTTAGTCTATCTCAGCTGTCATGCTGTTGGACTGATTGCTGCCCTTTAAGTTCCTCCCCAGAATGCAGTAGTGTGCGTCTTATACAACTTCCTGGAGTGTGTGTGCATGCTGTTCCTTGTTCCCAGTCCACAGTCCCCAGTCCCCAGTCGTCTGCAAGATAAGTTCTGTTTATGTATTTATGATTTTCTGTTTTCTGGATCCAGGTGACCCTGACTCCCTCCGTGTCTGTGTAGGGAGCCGGTGGTCGTGTCCCCTCACTATTGTAGGGTCTTCAGGTGTAAAATAGTCGAGGTACGTGGATATGCGCCCATCCACCTTTGGGGTGGTCGCATAGGCTGAGCAATAAGGGAGAGCGGCAGGTCTCTTGCAGGGGTCTCCCCTTTTGTTCCTTAGTTGTGGATCCAGTGAGTCATTGCTTATATTATGGTCTTGTTTCCTGTACACCATCCGTGACATTATAAGCCGCCAAAACCGTCACAAGCATGGATCCGGTTTCACTTTTGGCTGAGCGCTTCCAGGGTCTTTCATTGGAGGTAGCTGATCTCCGTAAGACTTTTTCTCAGTTTCAAGTGACCGGTTCAGCTTGCGTTCATGGAGTTTGTTCTAAGCCTAAGATCTCGCTCCCGGATACGTTCTCCGGGGGTAGTGAGTATTTTGTGCGTTTTAGAGAGGCTTGCAAACTCCATTTTCGCCTTCTTCCCCATTCCTCTGGTGATGAAAAATGGAGGGTGGGGATCATTATATCGCTGCTCAGGGGTAACGCTCAATCCTGGGCCTTTTCGCTGCCGGAGGGGGCACGGCCCCTCCGTTCAGTGGATGAATTCTTTTTAGCCCTGGGTCAGATATATGATGATCCGGATTGTATTGCTCTGGCTGAGTCTAGACTACGTCTGTTATGCCAGGGTAAACAATCCGCAGAGATATACTGCTCAGAATTTCGGAGATGGGCAGCTGATACTGGTTGGAATGATGCTGCACTCCGAAGTCAATTTTGCCATGGTCTTTCAGAGAGATTGAAAGATGCATTTGCCTTTCATGAGAGACCTACCTCCTTGGATTCTGCTATGTCTCAGGCCGTTCGTATTGACAGGCGTCTTAGAGAGAGAGGAGAGATCTCTCCTCCTGTCATACTCAGTCCCGGGACAGTGCAGCGGTCTCTTTCTGTGCGCAGGGGTCTCAGTCGCTGTCAGCCCCTTCTGAGCAGGAGCCCATGCAGCTGGGGTTGATTGCCTCTGACGATAGAAGATTCAGCCCGCATGGGAGGGTTTGTTTTTGTTGTGGAGGTATAAATCATTTGGCAAATGTTTGTCCCTCTAGGAGATTCAGGCAGTTTTCTGGGAGTAATAAAGAAACTAAAAGGAAAAAATCTTTTAAAAATGTTCCGTCTGTTACTATTGGCAGGGTTGAGGCAGAAATTGAAGGTTTTCCGTTTGCTTGTAGTTCCCGTTTTGTCCTGCCTGCTAGGGTGGCGCTAGAGAGCAAAAGCATTTTTTGTGAGATTTTTGTGGATAGTGGAGCAGCTGTCAATCTCATTGATAATCAATTTGCAATAACTCATGGTTTCCAGGTATGCACTTTGGGAAAGGATATTCCTGTTTTTGCTATTGATTCCTCTCCACTTTCTCAGAAATCATTAAAGGGCATAGTTCACAATATCCGTTTAATTGTCAGTGATGCTCATGTTGAGGATGTGTCATGTTTCGTCCTTAGCGGTTTGCCTACTCCTCTAGTGTTGGGGCTACCCTGGCTCACTAAACATAACCCCACCATTGATTGGCAAGCGAGGCAAATAAATGGTTGGAGTGACTTTTGCAGAGAGAATTGCCTCATGACATCTGTTTCTGAGGTTTCTACTAAGACTGTACCACCTTTCCTCTCTGAATTTTCGGATGTCTTCTCTGAGAGTGGAGTTCAGGATTTGCCCCCGCACAGGGAGTACGATTGCCCTATTAATCTCATCCCAGGCGCCAAGCTACCTAAATCTAGTTTATACAATCTTTCCCAACCTGAGAGGGTCGCTATGCGTGCTTATATCTCTGAGAGTCTGAGAAAAGGACACATACGACCCTCGAAGTCACCTGTTGCCGCTGGTTTTTTCTTTGTTAAGAAAAAAGATGGTTCTTTAAGACCTTGTCTGGATTTCAGGGAGCTGAACAGTATCACTATTCGTGACCCTTATCCGCTTCCTCTGATCCCGGACCTGTTTAACCAGGTTGTTGGGGCTAAAGTCTTTTCCAAATTAGACCTAAGAGGGGCATACAACCTGGTCAGGGTCAGAGAAGGAGACGAATGGAAGACGGCTTTCAATACCCCTGAGGGCCATTTTGAGAATTTGGTTATGCCTTTTGGTTTGATGAATGCCCCAGCCGTTTTTCAGCATTTCGTGAACAGCATTTTTTATCATTTAATGGGAAAATTTGTATTAGTGTATTTGGATGACATTTTGATTTTTTCTCCTGATTTCAAGACTCATAAGGAACATTTACGTCAGGTCTTGCTCATCCTGCGGGAGAATAAATTATACGCGAAACTGGAAAAATGTGTGTTTGCGGTTCCAGAAATTCAATTTCTGGGGTTTCTTCTCTCCGCTTCTGGTTTTCGCATGGATCCCGAGAAGGTCCGCGCTGTGCTTGAGTGGGAACTTCCTGAGAATCAGAAGGCGCTGATGCGTTTTTTGGGCTTTGCCAATTATTACAGGAAATTTATTTTGAATTATTCCTCTGTTGTTAAACCACTCACTGATATGACCAGAAAGGGGGTAGATTTTTCTTCCTGGTCGGTAGAGGCGCGTAAGGCCTTTTCAAATATCAAGGAGAGTTTTGCTTCCGCTCCCATTCTGGTACAACCTGATATTTTGTTACCCTTCATAGTTGAGGTTGATGCTTCTGAGGTAGGGGTGGGTGCGGTCTTGTCTCAGGGTTCCTCTCCTGCCAAATGGCAACCGTGTGCCTTTTTCTCAAAGAAACTCTCCTCCGCAGAGAGAAATTATGATGTGGGAGATAGGGAATTGTTGGCCATCAAGTTGGCTTTTGAAGAATGGCGCCATTGGCTAGAGGGAGCCAGACACCCTATTACTGTGTTTACTGACCATAAAAATCTGGCCTACTTGGAGTCAGCCAAGCGTCTGAACCCGAGACAGGCCAGATGGTCTTTGTTCTTTTCAAGGTTTAATTTTGTTGTCACATTCCGCCCTGGGGTTAAGAATGTGAAGGCAGATGCCCTGTCACGTTGTTTTCCGGGAGGTGGGAATTTTGAAGACCCGGGTCCCATTTTGGCTGAAGGTGTGGTGGTCTCTGCTCTTTTTCCTGAATTGGAGGCAGAGGTGCAGGCAGCCCAGTCAGAGGCTCCTGATCTTTGTCCTCCTGGGAGGTTGTTTGTGCCTCTCGCTTTGAGACACAAGATTTTTAAGGAACACCACGATACGGTCCTTGCTGGGCACCCGGGGGCAAGAGACACAGTGGATCTCATCGCTCGGAGATTCTGGTGGCCTGCGCTTCGTAAGTCGGTTGAGAGTTTTGTGGCAGCTTGCGAGACTTGCGCTCGTGCCAAAGTCCCTCATTCACGGCCATCAGGTCCTCTCCTTCCCTTACCCATTCCTTCCCGTCCTTGGACACATCTGTCCATGGACTTCATAACGGACTTGCCTCGTTCCTCGGGGAAAACTGTGATTCTGGTGGTGGTGGACCGTTTTAGCAAAATGGTGCATTTCATCCCTTTTCCTGGTTTGCCCAATGCTAAGACGCTGGCGCAGGCATTTATTGACCACATTGTCAAATTGCATGGTATTCCTTCAGACATAGTCTTTGATAGGGGCATGCAGTTTGTTTCCAGATTCTGGAAGGCTTTCTGTTCTCGCTTGGGGGTTCGGTTGTCATTCTCTTCTGCTTTCCACCCGCAGTCGAATGGCCAGACAGAGCGCGTCAATCAGAATCTGGAGACATATCTGCGCTGTTTTGTGGCGGAGAATCAGGAGGAGTGGTGTTCTTTTTTGTCCCTTGCTGAGTTTGCTTTAAATAACCGTCGTCAGGAGTCCTCTGATAAGTCACCATTTTTTGGTGCATATGGGTTCCATCCGCAGTTTGGGACTTTCTCGGGAGAGGGGTCTTCTGGTTTACCTGATGAGGACAGATTCTCCTCGTCTTTGTCATCTATTTGGCAAAAGATTCAGGATAATCTAAAGAGCATGAGTGAGAGATATAAGCGTGTGGCAGATAAGAGACGTGTGCCTGGTCCGGACCTGAATGTTGGTGATCTGGTGTGGTTGTCTACCAAGAATATCAGATTGAAGGTTCCCTCCTGGAAGTTGGGTCCTAGGTTTATTGGGCCTTACAAGATCCTGTCTGTCATCAATCCTGTTGCCTACCGTCTTGATCTTCCTGACTTGGAAGATCCATAATGTTTTTCATAAGTCCTTATTGAAACCTTATGTTCAACCTATTGTGCCCTCGCCTTTGCCTCCTCCTCCGATTGTGGTTGATGGAAATCTTGAATTTCAGGTCTCTAGGATTGTGGATTCTCGTCTTGTCCGCGGTTCCCTCCAGTACCTCGTTCATTGGGAGGGTTATGGTCCTGAGGAGAGGATGTGGGTCCCAGTGACGGACATTAAGGCCTCTCGTCTCATCAGGGCTTTCCATAGGTCCCATCCTGAGAAGGTGGGCTCTGAGTGTCCAGAGTCCACTCGTAGAGGGAGGGGTACTGTCACAGCCAGACAGTTGAGAAGCTCTGACAGGAGCCTTTCAGATCCTCCTCCTTGAATTTCTTTGTTTTGGTTTAGTTTCTCATCTCGTTAGTCTATCTCAGCTGTCATGCTGTTGGACTGATTGCTGCCCTTTTAAGTTCCTCCCCAGAATGCAGTAGTGTGCGGCTTATACAACTTCCTGGAGTGTGTGCGCATGCTGTTCCTTGTTCCCAGTCCACAGTCCCCAGTCGTCTGCAAGATAAGTTCTGTTTATGTATTTATGATTTTCTGTTTTCTGGATCCAGGTGACCCTGACTCCCTCCGTGTCTGTGTAGGGAGCCGGTGGTCGTGTCCCCTCACTATTGTAGGGTCTTCAGGTGTAAGATAGTCGAGGTACCTGGATATGCGCCCATCCACCTTTGGGGTGGTCGCATAGGCTGAGCAATAAGGGAGAGCGGCAGGTCTCTTGCAGCGGTCTCCCCTTTTGTTCCTTAGTTGTGGATCCAGTGAGTCATTGTTTATATTATGGTCTTGTTTCCTGTACACCATCCGTGACAGATATACTGCACATCTGGGATTAGACATGCATTAGTGAGTGTCACATTTAGGCCAGAAATATGGCTTTTTGCTTACTGGGGTGAAAAAACCCTCTGATACACTGCACATCTAGGAATAGACGTGCATAAGTGAGTGTCACATTTCGGCCAGAAATACAGCTTTTTGCTTACTGGGGTAGAAACCCTCGGATATACTGCATATCTGGGATTAGATGTGCATAAATGAGTGTCACATTTAGGCCAGAAATACGGCTTTTTGCTTACTGGGCTAAAAAAAACCTCTGATATACTGCACATCTGGGATTAGACATGCATAAGTGATGTGAAATTTAGGCCACAAATACGGCTTTCTCATACTGGGGCATACTGGGGTGAAAAAAACCCCATCTGTTTCATATAATACACATCTAGGATTAGATGTGCATAAGTGAGTGTCACATTTAGGCCAGAAATACAGCTTTTTGTGTACTGGGGTGAAAAAACCCCATCTGTTTCATATAGTGCAGATCTAGGATTTGACGTGAATAATGACTGTGAAATTTAGGCCACAAATACGGCTTTTTGCTTACTGGGGTGAAAAAACCCTCTGATATACTGCACATCTGGGTTTAGACGTGCATAAGTGAGTGTTGAGGGACGTGTTGGATTTAAATATATATGTATATATGCCCTTGCCTCAATTGCTGCAACTGCAATAATATACTGAAGGGACAAACCTTTTTCCATCCACATAGTGGGAAGAAGTATGACATAAAAGGTTTTTTCACATGTTCCTCTGAGTTTGTGATCTATACATTGCAGTGCCCGTGTGGTCTCATCTATGTGGGTGAGACCACACAGGCCTGTAAATTGAGGATTAACCAGCATAGGTACTCCATCCGGAAATTGTTCACGAGGATGGAGAATGCATCTGAAAATTTGGAAGGTGAACTTCCGGTCCCGGAACATTTTTATAGATGTAAACATAGCGTTGCACAATTGAGGTTTAGGATCATCGATGGCGTTCCCGCACCACGGAGAGGTGGTGATCGGGAACGACTATTAAAACGCCTGGAACTCAGATGGATCTTTGAATTGGACACCATTGAGCCCAAGGGACTCAATCGGGAGTTCAAGGTAGGCTCCCTCTTTTGAATCATTATTCAGGATGTGATAATAAGGGTTTTTTTATATATTAAGTGCTAGTACCCGATATTATATCGAGATTATTAACAGATTTTATTCTTCCTTCTTTTTTCCTTTTCCCTTTGTTTATCACTTTTAGATAAGGCTGCCATGCGGGAAACGGGCGAGGGATGGACTAAGGTGTTTTGGGAGCAGTGACCTGGGAGCCGTCCAGCAGGTTCATCTTTACCATCACACGAATTGTGTGGCAGGTTCTGATTCAATTTACTGGATATGCGGGACGGTAGTGACTAACATGCATGATGGGTAGTTTTTTAGCTGGGGGGCTGATCTGTATATGTGGACTAAGTTGAGCCTTGGAGGCGTGGGGTGATGTCTACATAGAATGCAAAAAATTTATAGGAGTTACTGGGGATTAGCGTGGTAGGGGTCTCCCACGTGTTGGTGGGGCCCAGACCGGGTAAGGACACACACTGGTTGTCTCTCCTTTTTACTGAGGGAGACAATAGGTGTGGGACCAATATCCATCGATCAAATGCATTCTTTAACATATTGAGAGTATAACACACCAATAGATCCTGGAAATTTACTCCATGGGGTGTAGGGGTTTGTTTACTCTACACCGTGTGATACACGGGATTTCCCCCATATGCCATCCTTTGAGCTCATTTGTGGACTTATCTACGGATCAGCTCCGAATATTCATGGAAGGGCTTCCCTTTATGTCTACATGTGACATTATATCAGTCCGTCTTTCAGATATCCAGTTAAATACTGAACCGTGTTGTTGATATGATCGAGGTGTCATACATCCTGCTCAAGATTGGCTCCTATGACATTGTGGAACGAAACTATATCTTCCTTAAACAATAGCATTCTTCGGTTTGTGTGCCTATGGTGATCGGCATCTAAGCATGTAGTTACACAGACTGGAGATAATGCTGGATATGGAGAATTGCGGGAATAGACATACTCTTTCTGTAGGACTTGGGGTTACTATGACAGTGATTAGACGCTTAGGCGCGTCATCTGTCAGGTGACCGGGAGTAGCGTCACTGTGGAACGAAATTATATTTTCCTTAAACAAAATGATCCTTTGTTTGGTGTGCCCGTGGTGACCGGCATCTAGCCATATAGTTATATAGACTGGACATAATGCTGGATAAAGAGAATCGCAGGAAAAGACATATTCATTATGGAGGACATGGGGTTACCATGACAATGATTAGACGCTTAGGCGCGTCATTTGTCAGGTGACCGGAAGTAGCGTCATTGAACACATGATTGTATAGTTGGACATGTGATGTATGAGAATTTCGCACTAACGCTTGCGCAGCCGCAGTCACATGCGAAAGACGCCGCTCATCATGGACACACCACGGATCAATAGCCCAAGTATGAACGCTTGGTAAGCCTTATATTAATTTACACTGTGGTGGTTATACTGAATTAATTGTATCATTATTTGTACCTGAGAGGAGGCGGGTCTATTGGTGGTAGCACACCCACTGATTAATTGGTATGAATTAGTACCCTTATATATATGTAATATGAGTCACTTATAAACTTGTATGTAGCTTGAAAAAGACTGTTGTCGAAACGTTGCTGCTGTACATTTGGTGGATTAAAACACATTGAATTTGCTTCTGGAGTGCTGTGACCTTCTTCATCTTTGCTGGTATATTGGGGGTCTCTGAGGCCGAGACCTGACGCCACGAGCACCGCCGCAGAGTCTCTTGAATGTTTTCAAGTAAGTGGTGCTGTCCTATTAGACATTTTTTGTTCCCTTACATATATGCATGTATATTGGTCCTTTTGCATGGGCCGGTCCAGGTGGTATGGGTGTATACATGGAGATGTATGTATGCCCCCTTGTCAGCATACATCTCTATGTATAATATATCCATATGCAGGTGGGCTTATTACTGCCCATTTATGATATTGTGTATATGTACATGCATGTAGATGTGCCCCAAACATCTATATGGATGTATATACCTAAGTATCCCCAGGTTGTGCAGTGTGTATATGTGTACATATATAGATCAGCCTGGTTCGTTTATAACGTGGGAGGCTTACAGCTTGGGCAGGAAGTCCTTTGTTTCAGTTCTAGCTGTAACGGGGTTTTGGTGGCGCCCCCTAGTGTCTATGGGGTCCCTAACCCTAGTTAACTCACTATGCCTGACAGGCGGATCCTGAGCCTCCGCTATCTGGGAGTTGGGGTACATGTCTGCGGCAGTGCCTCCACCCAGTGGAACATCCGGGGTAGGGATGTGAGGCTCCACTGGGAACATACTTGGTGCAAATGAGACTGACACAGCCTAACTGGAATTAACTTTATATAATGCGTAACAAAATAAACCAACATACACAGGAAAATACAATAGCGTAACACAAATAACAGAGTAATGTGGATTCTTCCTCACCCACCCACTAGCACACCTGCGTCCCACCCCCTATCTTCGCCCTAATGGCCGTTGGTGCACATAGGAGAGTTGGGGCCCTTATAAGCTCTTGCTCCGCAGGGTCACTGAAGCAGCCTGAGCTGTGTAATGTCCGCACGGGACCTCAGAGTCTTTATTGTGGTGAGGAGACAGGTGCCCTGTGGTGATACAGGGAGAGGTTTGACTTACCCTCACAACACCATTTACCAGGCCAGTCCGCAGCAATCTCCTTTCACTGGATTCACCAGACGTCTGGACTCAGTGCTTGTCTTTGCCAGCGGTCCCTCTCTCAGCAGGTGTGATCTTGGGTGAAGTAAGTTCTCTCCGCCAGGTTCTATCTCTGTGCTGCAGTCTCTCAATGCCAGACCCATGTCCTCTCTCTGGCTGAGCAAATCGTAGCTTCTAGAAACTTTTCCAGGACCTTCCTCTTTAGAGCTGTGCAGCCCGCGTCGTTTTAGGACCTGCGATGATGTCACTAACCATGTGACTCATTTCAGCCAGTCATGTGGTCAATGCTCAATGTCTTATTAACAGCCTACTGAGTCCATCTACTGGGCATTTCAGATAACGCAGCCGGTGTAACTTCACAGGGTTACATGCTCCCCCTTGAAAAATACTTGCCTTCCACTGGCAAGTCCGAACCAGGGGGCTTAACAAAAATTCAACAGAAAAATGTTTAGCATACATACAGTACAGTTGGCACAGTAATATCCTAGCTAGCTATTTATTTAGGGTAAAGAGTCACTAACATTTACCACTTCAGCTAGTGCATGTAGGAAAGTGGCCATTTTAGATGCTGCTTGTGTCAGCGGGGCATAACTGGGCTCTCCTATATTATCATAAACTAAGGCCCTAGGGGGTTGCCGCACTCTGGTACTGTGTCTCAGTTCTCGCTGTGGGAGAGGATCTTGGGACATCAACTGTGGGACTTCGACTCCTGCCTTCGAAGTAGAGTCTCTAAGGGAAGTTCCAGGCACAAAACATGGACTTTCTGGATTTAACCTTGGAGGACTTTGTGACCCAGGAGAGGTTCCGGGACTTTGTGGAACCACCGGAGTTAAAGGAGGCAATTGCTGTGTTTCTTCTGCGGGTGATGCCCACCACTGATCCTCTGCACTGGGAGTTCCCGAGGTCTGCTCTGCCCCATTTCCAGGACTCTCTGCTGGGTTTTCCTCCAGTTCTTCACTACTCTCTTCCTCTTCATCAGCATACACAACTGGAAGCAGATGGTTTCTATGCCAAGCCTTTAGTCGGCTCTCCGGGCCCCTAATGTTGTACACTGGCAGTCCTTCCAGTTTGGACACAACCTCAAACAGGGTATCTTTCCATCTGTCAGCCAGTTTGTGTTTTCCAGGCACACCTAGATTCCGGAGGAGAACTTTATCCCCTGCTTGAATCTCCCGATATCTCACCTTAGAATCATACCTTCTTTTGTTCCGTTCTTCCATTTTTGCTGCCGCTTGGGTGGCCAACTCATAGGCCCGATGAAGGTTTTGTTTGAGGTTCCTCACATATTGAAAGTGTGAAGTTGAATCTGTTCCATCAGGAGACACTCCCAAACGGACGTTCTGTCGGTAATCGAGCTTCTCTTCCGAACATTAGGAAATAGGGTGAGAACCCTGTAGATTCATGCCTTGTACAGTTGTATGCGTGGATCATGGCTTCCACATGTTTACTCCAAGACCGCTTCTCGACTTGCTTGAGAGTCCCTAGCATATCTAGGAGGGTCCTATTGAACCGTTCTGGCTGTGCATCACCCTCCGGATGATAAGGTGTGGTTCTGGACTTCTGCACCTGCAACATGTCCAACAGCTCCTTGATCAACTTACTCTCAAAGTCTCTACCTTGATCAGAGTGTATCCGATTGGGTAGTCCATAGTGAATAAAATACTTCTGCCAAAGGACTTTGGCTACAGTCACAGCTTTTTGATCTTTAGTGGGGAAGGCTTGAGCATATCTGGTGAAATGGTCCGTTACCACCAGCACATTTCCAATTCCCGCTGTATCGCTCTCAATGCCAAGATAGTCCATGCACACAAGATCCATGGGTCCCGTACTTTTCAGATGACCCATAGGGGCAGCTCTCACAGGCAGGGTCTTCCTCTGGATACACCTCCTGCATGTCTTTACATGTTGCTCGACATGTTCCCTCATGCGAGGCCAATAGAACCGATCTTGTACTAGGCCATAGGTCTTGTCCACCCCGAGATGCCCATGTTGATCGTGGAGAGCTCTCAGGACCATGCCACGGTATCTGTGGGGTAGTACCAATTGTTTTCTGTCAGGGTGATCATGATACTTCACGACCCTATAGAGTACTCCATCTTCAAGATGTAGTCGGCTCCATTCCCTTCGGTATAATTCTCTTTGACTCACAGGTAGAGAAGTCAGCAATTTAGGATTCTTAGTCTTTATTGCTCTGATAACTATCCCAATATACCAGTCCTGCGCTTGAGCCTTCTTTTTGTCTTCTGTGGTGATACTGGACCACTGTTGAAGCATGACTGGAGCATGGAACACCTCAGGCACGGCTTCTGGAGAGTGGCTAATGGAGTCTATCCCCCTTAGCTCGGCAAACTCTTCTTGACTCTCGGCCACCACATACATCTGACAAAAGGCTCCTACCCCCGGCCCAGGGATCTCTTCCCACTCCTCTTCTTCTTGGTGAGGAGGGAGTCTAGGTCTGCGGGACAGGGCATCTGCGCTGACATTCTTGGGCCCAGGCTTGTACTTCAGGCTGAAACTGTAGCTTGATAAGGCAGCCAACCACCTATGTCCTGTGGCATCCAGCTTATCTGTAGTCTGAATGTAGGTAAGTGGATTGTTGTCAGTCCTTACTTCGAATGTTGCTCCATACAAATAGTCATGTAGCTTATCCACGATGGCCCACTTGAGTGCCAGAAATTCCAATTTATGGACTGGATAGTTCTTCTCTGCACCTGTAAGGCTTCTACTTATGTAAGCCACCGGCCTCAATCCTTCTGGATAACTTTGGTGCAGTACACCCCCTAGACCTTCCATACTGGCATCCACATGGAGGATATATGGTTTCTCAGGGTCTGCATAGGCTAAGACAGGAGCTTCTGTAAGTCTCTTCTTCAATGTCAGAAAGGCATCTTCACATCCTGAAGTCCATTTCTCTCCAAAGGGGTCTTTAGGAGATGGTGCCTTAGCACCCGTTACGTCAGAGGTAATCTTCAGTAGGTCATGTAACTCTCGAGCAATCTTTGAGTAGTCTTTCACAAACCTTCGGTAGTAACCACAGAATCCGAGAAAGGACCGCAACTCACTGATGTTATCTGGTCTTGGCCAATTCAACACTGCTTCAATTTTAGCAGGATCTGTGGCTACTCCTTCAGCGGAGACTATATGCCCCACATAAGTGACAGAGTTCTGGGCAAATCGGCATTTGTCCACTGATAGCTTCAGGCCTTCAGCTTGAAGTCGATCCAACACCTTTAGCAATCTTTGTTCATGCTCCTCTGGTGTCTTCCCGAAAACAATTAGGTCATCTAGATACACTAGACACTCTTTGGGATTCATATCCCCCACAGTTTTCTCCATCAGCCTCTGAAAAGTAGCAGGAGCTCCTGTGACTCCCTGTGGCATTCTGGTAAACTGGAAAAACCCCAAAGGGCAGATGAAAGCTGTCTTTTCCTGATCCTCCTTCTTCATGGGTACCTGATAATATCCAGACCTCAAGTCAAGCACACTGAACCACTGGCTGCCAGATAGGGCGTTCAGAAGATCCTCTATCCGGGGCAAAGTGTACTGATCTGGCACAGTCCTCTTGTTCAAAGTACGGTAGTCCACACATAGCCGAACTGAACCATTCTTTTTTCTCACTACCACAATAGGTGAGGCATAGGGGCTCCGAGACTCTGTGATGATGCCTGCTCCTTCCATCTGCTGGAGTATGTCCCGGACATCTTCCACATCTCGAGGGGGTATTCTTCTTGACCTTTCTCTGAAAGGAGTAGAATCAGCAAGTCTTATAGTATGGGTGGCACTCTTAGAACACCCCACATCCATCTCTGCTCTGGAAAACACTCCCTCTCGGGTGACCAGTTTTGAACGAAGGCTGTCTTTCCACTCCTGTGGTAGAGGAGAATCTTCTAGATCAAAATCTAAAGGTGCTTTCACATGATCCTTCTGTTCTGCACTCACAGACATGATGGACGAAACTTGATCCAAAAGGTGTATCACACCAATCTTCTGATGACAATCAATCCGGATTTCCGTGGGGGTTAAATTCTGTACCATCACAGGAAAGCTCCGACACCACCTTTTCCGCCAATCTTTTACCTCAGGTATGAGAGTCCACCCTTTCTTCTGATCCTCTTCAGGCAGAGACTCAATAAGGTATTGTCCAGTTCCCCCCAACATTTCATGGTGCATTGAGGCTATGGCTCGTAAGGTTTTGGTCTCACCAGGCTTCACAAATGCAAGTTCTGTTCCTGAATAGTGGCACGACCCTGGTTTTGTTTCAAGGGCTAGTCGTCTACACTCTTTCCCTAGGACAGGGCTGACCTCCATCAGTCGGTCTAAGGAGACATCTCCCACTTTTGTCAGATAGGCCTTGAATACATCCTGTACCATCTTTGCATTAGTGCCCAATATTATTGGGGCACACACTTTCCTGGCTGCAGGGCATATTAAAGCTTCCAGCTCCATAGGACATATTATCCCAGTGTTTAACTGGGGAATAGTTATGGTCACTTTTATGCATCCCTCCACAGGTTGAGCTTGAGAACCAACGCCCCATAGCTGAAACTCTCCTGCAGGTTCCATAGGAATGTGTTTCAAATGACGTTCATAGAAGTCTCGGTAGATAATGGTGACTTGAGAACCTGTATCTAGCAATGCTGAAGCCTGAATTCCTTCTACTTGCACGTGTATCAAAGATTTAGGCCCAATCTTGGCTCCTACAGATAACCCATATGTAGGCCGGGTCTTCCTTCGCTTGTAAGACCTGGTCATTTGAGTCTCCTCAAGCTCGGTTGCCAGCACCTCCACATCCACCTCCATGGAGTTCGCAGGGCACTCCCGCTGAAAATGCCCTGACTTTCCACATTTAAAGCAATCCCCTCGACGGGGTGAATCCTCAGGAAACAGTTTTTTCTGAGTCTTCCTGTGTTGCCCCCCACTTCCAGGGGGAGGATCTGCTCTCTCTGGTGGTGACTTGCATAAGAACTCCAATTCAGCCACCTTCTTCCTAAGAGCTGACAGTTCTGTATCCTCTTTCTCCTTCTGTAGGGGTGGACACATCTGGTCTTCCAATCTCCTGGCTGTATTTATTAAGGTGGAATAAGGCAGGACTTTATCATCCAACTTGGCTCTCAGCAGAATCATAATTGGATTATTGATTAAGCCACCTCTCTGAATTTGCTTAGATAGCCGATCATCCAACTCAGAGGCAGGAACTGCTCCTTTATGGAATAACTTTCCAAGCGATAGCTGTAACCGGTTGATATAGTCAGTGGCTTTTTCATGCTCCTTCTGCTTAGTGGCTAGGAACTTAACCAGCAGATCATCCAAATCTTCTGATTTCCCATAAGCATCCTGCAAAACTTGTAGATAGTCGTGCACAGTAGCTTGCCCATTTACTCCCTTGTACAGTCTTATCATGTCTGTAGCGGGAAACCGAAGACTCTCCACCAACCGCTGTTTCTTTATGGTATCCGTACAAGACCATTCCTCCAACAACTGCATAGCATTATCCTTCCAGACCTCAAAAGGCTCTTCTCCTGAAGGAACAGGCTGATTCCCAGAAAACACCTTTAGTTTGCGGTAACTATGGGTGTGGTTTGCCGTCACTATGGCTTCTGAGAGTTTCTGGAGTATGTCCGATACATCACTACCTCCTGTAGGCGGGGTGCGGACTTCAGGGTTGTCTGGTTTCAGTAATGCTGTAGATGGATGAAATTCTGCTTTAGGAGTAATCATCCTCCGTTCTCTAGGAGGATGGGCAGCTTGCTTAGGAATGGCTCCGGCCTTTCCGGAGATGAGAGTCAGGAGCTTAGAATAATTTTCTGTGACATAATCTCTCTGTTATAATTTAAAGGGTTGTTGCAGCGAGACCCTTTCTTTCTTCTCAAGTAGAGCGTACACTAAAGAGCATCCTTCATCCGGGGCTCCATATAAATGAATGTTGGTAGGCATCTCATGGTCTCCCAAGTCCGTATGACAATATATTAACATGTAAGTTTGGCCTTCAGAATCCTGCAGGATATCCCTGACGGTCGCCATTTCTATTCCCAATCGAAGTTCTATACACAAGATGACGTGATTCATCTCACAGCAGGATGGGACTCTGCATAACATCACAGCTTGCTGCAATGGTACATTTCTTTGCTGGGCCCACTCTTTTGCAAAGGAGGGAGTGGCCTGAGGATTTAATCTATTCTCACTGGTTGTACCCCAATTGATCTCAGCAGTGCCTCCATATGTAACGGGGTTTTGGTGGCGCCCCCTAGTGTCTATGGGGTCCCTAACCCTAGTTAACTCACTATGCCTGACAGGCGGATCCTGAGCCTCCGCTATCTGGGAGTTGGGGTACATGTCTGCGGCAGTGCCTCCACCCAGTGGAACATCCGGGGTAGGGATGTGAGGCTCCACTGGGAACATACTTGGTGCAAATGAGACTGACACAGCCTAACTGGAATTAACTTTATATAATGCGTAACAAAATAAACCAACATACACAGGAAAATACAATAGCGTAACACAAATAACAGAGTAATGTGGATTCTTCCTCACCCACCCACTAGCACACCTGCGTCCCACCCCCTATCTTCGCCCTAATGGCCGTTGGTGCACATAGGAGAGTTGGGGCCCTTATAAGCTCTTGCTCCGCAGGGTCACTGAAGCAGCCTGAGCTGTGTAATGTCCGCACGGGACCTCAGAGTCTTTATTGTGGTGAGGAGACAGGTGCCCTGTGGTGATACAGGGAGAGGTTTGACTTACCCTCACAACACCATTTACCAGGCCAGTCCGCAGCAATCTCCTTTCACTGGATTCACCAGACGTCTGGACTCAGTGCTTGTCTTTGCCAGCGGTCCCTCTCTCAGCAGGTGTGATCTTGGGTGAAGTAAGTTCTCTCCGCCAGGTTCTATCTCTGTGCTGCAGTCTCTTAATGCCAGACCCATGTCCTCTCTCTGGCTGAGCAAATCGTAGCTTCTAGAAACTTTTCCAGGACCTTCCTCTTTAGAGCTGTGCAGCCCGCGTCGTTTTAGGACCTGCGATGATGTCACTAACCATGTGACTCATTTCAGCCAGTCATGTGGTCAATGCTCAATGTCTTATTAACAGCATACTGAGTCCATCTACTGGGCATTTCAGATAACGCAGCCGGTGTAACTTCACAGGGTTACATAGCATTCTGTCACACGACCCCACGATGATGTCATCACCCTCCTGTTGAAGGAGGAGGGGGCTGCTTTTGTGCTATAAAACCCCAAGCAGGGCAGAGGTGCGGTGTCTTGGATACCTGGACTGCAATGAGAGACACATGGGAGCTGCACCCTGAAGGAAGAGAGGCCATATGGCCCTGAGGATGGCTGAGTAACCCTTTCCCTCCAGACCCTTAATACACCTGCCCTGATTCACCCCTTCCCTGCCACCAACATACCCCTGTAGCTGCCCTGTAATCTTACCCCTTTACTGCTGCCTGCATACCCCAGTAGTAGCTGAGTGTGTGTTTTGGGTGTGCTGCTAAGGAATGTATGTATGTGTATTGTACAGCTAGAGTGTGGGGTAGAATTGGGAATTGTCTAGTGTAGTGAGGTTTGTATTGTGGTGTGTACGTCTATATGTATATATATTTATAACCATTGATCTATAAATATATATAGCTATAGTGTATAATTAGATTACGATTATTCCCCCTGGTTTACCCCTATATCCCCCCCTGGTTAACACCTGAATAGTTACTACCCCGTGTTCCTTGGCCTGTATGTATTAACTCCTGCAGTGCCATAATTGTATGAATATCCCCCCCTGGTTAACCCTTGCATTGCTCTGCAGCCTTGGTATTTGTGTCTGTGGCCTGCATACACCTCCTCACTGTACACTTGTAGGGTATTAACCCCTGCATTGCTGTACAGCCCTGAACTCCCCCATTGTCAACCCTTACGTACCCTGTCCCACCAACGATCCCTGAAGCCCTGATCACCCCCCACTGTACCTCACCCCTATTCCCTTGTCGTACCCAATAGGGACAGTAAGTAGAACCAGGTGGGTGGGCTGCTAATATAAATGTGTGTGTGTATTGTATAGTTAGTTTGTGGGTGGAATTGGGAACCGTGTAGTGTAGTTTAGTGCTGTATTTATATAACTGTATTGTTAGTGTATTGCGTGCGTAGTGTATTGTTGGTAATAATAAATACTGTGTTTTATATATAACTATCTGTGTAATGTGTGGTTATTAGCGATAGTTAGTTTAGTAAGGCGCATGCAGCTAGCTTAGTGATTAGCGTAAGGTAAAGGCAAGGTATATTATTGTTATATAAAGGTATA
The DNA here is from genome assembly GCF_905171765.1 of Bufo bufo. Classification (NCBI taxonomy): domain Eukaryota; kingdom Metazoa; phylum Chordata; class Amphibia; order Anura; family Bufonidae; genus Bufo; species Bufo bufo. Next base: position 302,799,924 of record NC_053391.1, read on the forward strand.
AATGGGCGGAGTCATCAATAGACGGCTCCTCTCATTTATGAATATTAATTATTGAAATTTGCATAAATATTGGTGATTAATATTCCCCCTTTACAGTGAGTGTCACATTTAGGCCAGAAATACAGCTTTTTGCTTACTGGGGTGAAAAAACCCTCTGATATACTGCACATCTGGGATTAGACGTGCATAAGTGAGTGTCACATTTAGGCCAGAAATACGGGTTTTTGGTTACTGGGGTGAAAAAACCCTCTGATATACTGCACATCTGGGATTAGACGTGCATAAGTTACTGTGAAATTTAGGCCACAAATACCGCTGTCATATAGAGTTAAAAAGAAAAAAAATTGAGTGCAATACCCTACATCAGGGTTTTTGTTGGCGGTTAATTATTTTTAACAGACTTAACCACTTTTTACTTTGCTTGGTGAATGCTAACTATGAGGCAAACATCTAATAAGGGACGTGGTTCCAGTGGTGGGTGACATGAAGCCTGATTCTCTGCTATGACATGAAGACTGATTCTCTGCTGACATGAAGCCTGAATCTCTGTTATGGGACCTCTCTCCTCTGCCTGGGTGCCTGGGCCTAAATATGTGACAGTGGCCTGTTCCAGTAGTGGGTGACGTGAAGCCTGATTCTCTGCTAGGACATGCAGACTGATTCTCTGCTGACATGAAGCCAGATTCTCTGTTACGGGACCTCTCTCCTCTGCCTGGGTGCCTGGGCCTAAATATCTGACAATGGACTGTTCCAGTGTTGGGTGACGTAAAGCCCGATTCTCTGCTATGACATGCAGACTGATTCTCTGCTGACATGAAGCCAGATTCTCTGTTACGGGACCTCTCTCCTCTGCCTGGGTGCCTGGGCCTAAATATCTGACAATGGACTGTTCCAGTGTTGGGTGACGTAAAGCATGATTCTCTGCTAGGACATGCTGACTGATTCTCTGCTGACAAATTATCAACCTCTTGTAGACTACAAGAACTCAATTACAAAATGTTAACGAGGTGATATAGAACTCCGGTAAAGCGCCATCAGTTTTATCCCCTTGTGTCAGATGCCTGTTGGCGATGCTCGACAGGAATTGGCACAATGCTTCATATTTGGTGGGAATGCCCAGGAGTGGGTCCCTTGTGGAGAGAAGTTATCACCCTAAACAATTCTCTTTACTGGTCTACTATACACCTCACACCCTCAATGATGCTGATATCGGTCTTCCTAGGAAGGACCCAGCAAATTAAAAAGGGTACTTTAAGATTTTTCATTATGGCAATGAGACAAATAATCCTCCGCAGCTGGAGATCGACTGAGAGTCTTTGGAAAGTGACTTGGGCAACTGCACTAGATGTCTTAAGAAGGAGGCACAATATCTGCCTTCATAAAAATGTGGGAACCATGGATTCGGTTCCGTAACTCTTCCCAATTCTCGGTTTGGCTGACCAATGGCATTGCACCCCAAATTACTGACTAAAAGATCAGTGCTCGAGACTAGCAGTTATCTCCCCATCCTTTGCCCCTCCCCCTACCTATTGTTCCCGTCTTGTCTGTCTTCCCGTTATTTGTTTCTAGTTTGTTCTCTAACAGTGTAATACAAACGTCTTGTTTGACGGATGTTCGCTGTAATGGAAACATCTTTAAATTATCTCTTAAATTACTTGCAATGTTTTATGACACTTGTACTCAGATTCTTCAGATTGTGTCACTGTATATGCATATATGTCTTGGAAGTTTCTTGTTCTGAAATACCTCAAGATTCACAATCGTTTGTATTGGGTTATTATTATCATATCTCATTACTTCAATAAAACTGATTAAACCATAAACTTCTAAGCCTTCTAACGTCCCCCCAAAAAAATTTCATTTTCAAAATGATCTAAACATGAAGTAGACATATGGGGAATGTAAAGTAATAGCTATTTTTGGAGGTATTACTATCTATTATAAAAGTAGAGAAATTGAAATTTTTCCCAATTTTTTGTAAATTTGGTATTTATTTTATAAATACAAATGAAATATTTTGACTCAAATTTACCACTGTCATGAAGTACATACAGTCAGGTCCATAAATATTGGGACATCGACACAATTCTAACATTTTTGGCTCTATACACCACCACAATGGATTTGAAATGAAACGAACAAGATGTGCTTTAACTGCAGACTGTCAGCTTTAATTTGAGGATATTTACATCCAAATCAGGTGTACGTTGTAGGAATTACAAAAGTTTGCATATGTGCCTCCCACTTGTTAAGGAACCAAAAGTAATGGGACAGAATAATTATCATAAATCAAACTTTCACTTTTTAATACTTGGTTACAAATCCTTTACAGTCAATTACAGCCTGAAGTCTGGAACGCATAGACATCACCAGACGTTGGGTTTCAACCCTGGTGATGATCTGCCAGGCCTCTACTGCAACTGTCTTCAGTTCCTGCTTGTTCTTGGGGCATTGTCCGTTCAGTTTTGTCTTCAGCAAGTGAAATGCATGCTCAATCGGATTCAGGTCAGGTGATTGACTTGGCCATTGCATAACATTCCACTTCTTTCCCTTAAAAAAAACTCTTTGGTTGCTTTTGCAGTATGCTTTAGGTCATTGTCCATCTGCACTGTAAAGCGCCGTCCAATGATTTCTGAAGCATTTTGCTAATTATGAGCAGATAATATTGCCCGAAACACTTCAGAATTCACCCTGCTGCTTTTGTCAGCAGTCACATTATCAATAGTGATAAGCGGCAGGGGTCATATTCGAATTTGTGATATTTCGCAAATATTTAGTAGAATATTCGCCGAATATTCGCGAATTCTAATATTCGTTATATTCTACGATTTTTTTTACTCGAAATATCGACAAGGTAATAATCGCGTAATATGCAAATTTTCATCGCAAATTTTTTAATTGCCGAGCAAAAACATGATTCCTCCCTGCTTCTTGCTTGTGGGCCAATGAGTCATAGCACTATATCGAATATATTCGTAATATTTTAAAACAAGAATATATAGCAATACATCGAATATTCGAAAAAAACTAATGTAGAGCAATTTAGCTAATATAGTGCTATAATCTTGTTTGTCTAATAGATGTAACTTTTTTCTTATCTGAAGTACAGATTGGAAAAAATTTCAACTATTGAAAAAAAAGATTATAGCACTATATTAGCTAAATTGCTCTACATTCGTTTTTTCGAATATTCGCTGTATTGCTATATATTCTTGTTTTAGAATATTACGAATATTTGAAAAAACAAATATATTCGTTTTTTCGAATATTCGTAATATTCTAAAACAAGAATATATAGCAATATATCGAATATTCGAAAAAAATAATAATATAGAGCAATTTAGCTAATATAGTTCTATAATATTTTTTTTCAATAGCTGAAATTTTTTTCCTATTAGTAGGAACTATTAGACAAAGAAGATTATAGCACTATATTAGCTATTTTGCTCTATATTCGTTTTTTTGAATATTCGCTATATTGCTATATATTCTTGTTTTAGAACATTACGAATATTCAAAAAAACAAATATATTCGATATAGTGCTATATATTAGTTTTTTAGAATATTTATCATTTATCCCATTTAAAGTCATGATTTCTTCCTGCTTCCTGCTTGTGGGCCAATGAGTCATTGGCCCACATGCAAGAAGCAGGGAGGAATCATGTCTTTACTTGGCAATTGAAAAATTAGCGATAAAAATTAGCATTTATGAAAATTTGCATTACGAAAATTCGCAATAAAAAAATCTCGAATATTCAAAATTACGAATGTATATCACTATATTCAAAATTTTTGCGAATTTTTGAAGTATCTATATTCGCGATAAAAATTCGCTATTCGAATATTCGTGATCAACACTAATCATCAATAAATACAAATGAACCAGTTCCATTGGCAGCCATACATGCCCACGCCATGACATTACCACCACCATGCTTCACTGATGAGGTGGTATGCTTAGGATCATGAGCAGTTCCTTTCCTTCTCCATACTCTTCTCTTCCCATCACTCTGGTACAAGTTGATCTTGGTCTCATCTGTCCATAGGATGTTGTTCCAGAACTGTGAAGGCTTTTTTAGATGTCGTTTGGCGAACTCGAATCTGGCCTTCCCGTTTTTGAGGCTCACCAATGGTTTACATCTTGTGGTGAACCCTCTGTATTCACTCTGGTGAAGTCTTCTCTTCTACCTACCTACCTCCTGGAGAGTGTTATTGATCTGGCCAACTGTTGTGAAGGGTGTTTTCTTCACCAGGGAAAGAATTCTTCGGTCATCCACCACAGTTGTTTTCCGTGGTCTTCCGGGTCTTTTGGTATTTCTGAGCTCACCGATGCGTTCCTTCATTTTAAGAATGTTCCAAACAGTTGTTTTGGCCACACCTAATGTTTTTGCTATCTCTCTGATGGGGTTGTTTGGTTTTTTTCAGCCTAATGATGGCTTGCTTCACTGATAGTGACAGCTTTTGGATCTCATCTTGAGAGTTGACAGCAACAGATTCCAAATGCAAATAGCACACATGAAATGAACTCTGGACCTTTTATCTGCTCATTGTAATTGGGATAATGAGGGAATAACACACACCTGGCCATGGAACAGCTGAGAAGCCAATTGTCCCATTACTTTTGGTCCCTTAACAAGTGGTAGGCACATATGCAAACTGTTGTAATTCCTACACCGTTCACCTGTTTTGGATGTAAATACCCTCAAATTAAAGCTGACAGTCTGCAGTTAAAGCACATCTTGTTTGTTTTATTTCAAATCCATTGTGGTGGTGTATAGAGCCAAAAATGTTAGAATTGTGTCGATGTCCCAATATTTATGGACCTGGCTGTATGTGACGAGAAAATAATCTCAGAATGGCCTGGATAAGTAAAAGCGTTTTAAAGTTATCACCACATAAAGTGACACATGTCAGATTTGCTAAAAATGACCTGGTCCATAAAGGGCTTCTGTCACCCCACTAAAGTCAAAAAAAATTTTTGGGCTAGTTAAATTCCTTATACTGCGATATATGAAAATATAATGGTCTTACTTACTTTCCCTCTGCAGTTCCTTATAAAAACGAACTTTTATAATATGTAAATTAGGTCTCTACCAGCAAGTAGGGCGTCTACTTGCTGGTAGCCACTGCAAAAAACCGCCCCCTCATCGTGTTGATTGACAGGGCCAACCGCGATCTCCTCCTCCGGCCGGCCCTGTCAGCATTTCAAAAATCGCGCGCCTGTGTTGATTTGGCGCAGACGCTCTGAGATGAGGAGGCTCGCCTCCTCAGAACTTCCTCAGTGCGCCTGCGCCAGTGACATCACCAAAAGAGAAGATGTCATCGGCGCAGGCGCACTGAGGGAGTGTTGAGGAGGCGAGCCTCCTCATCTCAGAGCGCCTGCGCCGAATCAACACAGGAGCGCGATTTTTGAAATGCTGACAGGACCGGCCGGAGGAGGAAATTGCGGCTGGCCCTGTCAATCAACACGACGAGGGGGCGTTTTTTTGCGGCGGCTACCAGCAAGTAGACGCCCTACTTGCTGGTAGAGACCTAATTTACATATTATAAAGTTCGTTTTTATAAGAAACTGCTGAAGGAAAGTAAGTAAGACCATTATATTTTCATATATCGCAGTATAAGGAATTTAACTAGCCCCCAAAAAAAATATGACTTTAGTGGGGTGACAGAAGCCCTAAGGTAAAAAATGGCACAGTCTTGAAGGGCTTAGACCAGTCTACTGCATACAAGGGATAGTTACATAGTTATAAATAGAGTGGCGTCCTAGATGATAATACCTTCTAGTGGCGAAAGAAAAATACAAAGTCTCCCACCCGGGAAATGGATTTAGCCCATCAGTAAAAATAAATAATATGATGGATAGGGGGTGTGCCTACCAGACTATCTAATGGTATACAATACGCCTGTATATCTTTTTATTTTCACACAGTGGATTGGGCAGAGATGTTTTCCAACCTTTTAAACAGATATGTGTAGCAAAAATAGGGAAATTCAAAAAAATCAAATCTGATCTCAACAGGTGGCAGAGCCTCCCCTTGTCTTTGTCTGGAAGGTGTCATCTGGTGAAGATGGTGTGTTTTCCTAGATTACTCTATCCCCTACAAACGGTACCAGTACTTCTGAAACATTCTGATGTACGTGACCTCCAGTCAGTGTTCACGAGATTTATTTGGGCAGGTAAAAGACCCCGTGTGGCCTTGACCAAATTAATGTTACCTAGAGAGTTGGGCGGCCTTAATGTACCAAACATTAGACTGTACAACTTGGCCTGCCTTATTAGACATGGTTTGGATTGGGTGCATGAGACTAGCCATTTCTCCAATTATGATCTGGAGACGCAGCTGTCCCACCCTTGGCCCTTGGTAAATTTGTTGCACTCCAGGAGAAAGGCTCTACCCCAGCTTATGAAACACTCTTTGATAATCCGTGACACCATGGTTGCATGGAAGGAAGCCCGCAAGCTGTCCAGAAAACCTTATCTAGCCTCTAGGGTAATGGGTATTTGGCAACATCCAGAATTTCCGCAGGGAGTGACGAACAAGATGTTCCAGGTCTGGAAATCTAGAGGCATTAAAACTTTACTTGATCTTCTACAGGTAGGGGATAAAAGATATCTTTCCTTTCCAGAACTGTGCCAAAAATACAATCTAGATAAACATCATATGTTACCCTTTCAGCAGGTGTATTTGTTCTGCAGGGATAGACTAAGAGATGTAGCAAGTGAATGCTCAGGGGACTCATTGATCTTCTCTCTGGGGGCAGACAAGTCCAGACTCTCTATAGCCCATATATATAAAGTGTTAAGGGAGTCAGGTAACAAAGCCTCAGCCCAGTTCCTTTTTAAAAGATGGGAAAAGACGTTAGGTATTGCAGTCGCACCCGAAAAAGTTATCCAGGGTTGGCTTAGAGTGTGCAGAGCGGTGCCCTGTGAGATCTGGAGGGAATCGCATTTGCGTTTGATGCACTCAGCCATTTATGCTTTTGCTTTCCCTAAAAAACCAAATAAGACAGAATTTCTCACTGCTTGCCCGAAGTGTGGGGTGGATAAGGCAGATCTGGCTCACTGCGTATGGTTGTGCCCTCAAGTACAGGCCTTTTGGAGTCAGGTCAGAAGCTGGATTGGGGAAATTTGGAAAGTTGACCTAAATCTAACACCTGAAGTTATGCTCTTCCATGATTTCGAGGATTCTCAAAATTCTACCCCCCTGATAGTAGATGTAGTTTTGTTGGTATCACTGCGTTGTCTTCTTCAGAAGTGGCTGAAACTTGAGGTCCCGGGGATCCAGGAGGTTAAGTCACAGTTGGTGCGTTTAATGTATATTGATAAACTTGACACAGAAGCTAATAAAGATAAGAAAACTAAGGGCTTTTTTAAAAAATGGAAAACTTTTATTGCAAATAACTTCAAACAAGAGGTCATTAAGGAGATTATGCAGTCTTTCCAATATACAGAATGGTACAATCTGGAAGCCCTCAAAGGTACTTTGGGAAAACTGACCATATGACTTGACTTGACTTAACTATACAAGGGCGTGTGGAAATTGTCAAAGATCATGGGGGAAAATAACCAATAATCTGTTGGAATAATAGGGAGGTGGGCAGGCGCTGATGTGACTAGTTTGGTGGGGGGAGGGGACGGAAGGGGGGTTAGTGGGTCTTGTACTAAAATTAAATGTGTATTGCCATTTTGCTCATGTAACCGAAAGTTTGTTAAACTTTATATGACGGTGAAACCAATAAAAATTATTTACAAAAAAAAATAAAATAGGGAAATTGTTAAGCCAGCCTCACATCCTCAACTAACACGTTTTAGACAAAAGCTCTTTATCAGAGCAAAGTAGATGTAAACAGCTTTTCTAGTTGCAAGACCTTAAGGGGAACCTCTAGGTGGGTACATTTTCTATTATGGAGACCAGGTGATATACGTGATGATTATTGTAGGCTAGACATTGATCCTCTTAATTTCTGGGGAAAATATATGCAAATGAACATGTTTTTCTGTCTTTTATTTTATTTGGGGTGGCCCCAGAACATTGGGAAATCAGGGGCAAACAGAATGAACAAACTGTGCTGGAGTATAACAATGGATGGGTGCGGCCGGTATACTTCTCTACTCTGCCCAAGGTATAGACAAGTCCTGTGGGATCTATGTCTGGTTCATTTTAATGAACGTGAGCTTGTCCATGTTGGCTGTGGACAGGCAGATGCGATTGTTCGTGATCACACTCACACCCCCTGCCATGCTAAACACATGTGTAACATCCCGGAGTATGTCATCTGGTGTAATCTAACATTGCATTCTTAATTATAGGTATTTTCTAGGCCTGTTATATATATTATGCTGCAATTTCCATGTACACCAGCAGGTGGCAGCAGTATGTAGCAGGACCTTATCCAGTTTAGTATTGCTAGACTGGAATAGTTCATTCCAGTCTAGTCTCCCTCCCTCTTTGAGCAGAAGTGGGCTGGCCCATGTCCTGTCTCATGGGGAGGAAGGAAAGTTCTAGTTAGTGTACCAGCCCCCCTGCTTGGGGTAGGCTGCATTAGTAGGAGCTCCCAGACATAGGGATCCCAACCTAGGATCCAGCCTCGGCTGAGGCCAAAGATCCCTCTTTCCAGTCTGAGCCGTTCAGCCTCGACTGTGGACCAGCAAGCAGCACCTCCAGAACTCCAAAACTCCAGGAAGGACCATTCCCTGCGAGCAGTCCTGTGAGTAACTTATCCAGAGACCAGGAGAAGCCAAATTCCTCCTCAGCTAGTCAGGCCCACACCAAGCAGACAGACAGAGCAGAAGAGAGATACCTGCCAGATTCACTAGGCATATGATAAGAAGCAGAATATATATTGATTCCTGCCACATATTGCCAATACCTGCTGGGACCCAAGACTATTGCTGTACTCGTATGGATTATGCTGCCATTAAGTAAAGACAAGTTGGATTATATCACCAGTCTGGATCTCATTCCTTATTATCGAAGTTCCTCAGTTACTCCTACTAACAACACTCAATTTATTGCAAGTGAGCCAGGATCCAGGAGTCCAGCCGTACCAAGGTCGGAGACACCGTTCACACTATACCTACCACCACACTGATACATTTTCCACTCTGGCATTCCTCACCTGGTACGTGAGTTATATCATCTTAAAGGGCCCTGTGTCACTGCGGAAAGGATCTAAGATACACAGATAACAAAACAAACAAGTATCTAGGCGAGAAGCTGGGGATAAGGTCATCTCCTAGCAAATCCCTAACAGCTCTCCCTATACTGCTAAGCCCAAATTCAGACCCTTATGGTGGGAATAATGTGTCCTCGTGCCTGGGCTGAAAATACCCTAGAATCCCTGAGATGGTGAAAGGGGAAAAGGGGCAGCCTGCTCCCTCAGAACCAGGAGGGGACAGACGTCACTCAAACAGCCTTGACAGCAAACCAAAGAAATAAGAAACCAACTTATCTTATCAGAGCAGGAACAGCCAATCCTTCCTTCCTTGCTTGCTTCCACAGCCTGACAAAAGCTATAACCCGCACAGAACCCTGGGAGTGAGAGTAATTTAAACCAACGACCCCACCCAGAGCACCTGAAGGGAGGCGGATCTAGCACGACACATGCTGCTAATCTGGCAGATCTCCGCATATCGTCTGAGCAAGGCATGACACCCTGCGACTATAACCTGCGCACATTGCTATTGGCGTCACAAACAAAAACTATTAATATTGCGCCAGTGTGCATCAGTCCCAATCCGGCATACTGCACATATGCGGACAATACACTTGCTGCAGGGCAGGCCAGCACCTCCAAGGATTAAAGGGCAAGCTCAGGTCATCTGTCCAAATTGGAGACCTGAAGTTAAATGGGGCAGACCCATCAGTCAGTACTCTTTCACCATGTTGCTGAAACACTGCCACCTGCTAACACGGTACGTATCAGATGGTGGTGCTGGATGTTGTGGCGTGCTGACGAAGGTGTTCCATATTTCGCCCACGCTAACCCTCCCTTCTGAGGTGGTGCCGGTGCCCCTGCTGCATTGGCCACTTCCTCCTCCTCTGCCTCGTGCTTCCACTGAGACCCCGCTGTCAGGTGGGAATGCGACACGTTAGTAGTGCGTCTACCAGCGTGCACTTGCATTCAAGCACATGCTGGTAGATGCTCCAGTGTAAGAAGTAAGGATGGCACGTTGTCCTTGTAGCAGGGATCAAGCAGGGTGGCCACCCAGTAATCAGCACTGGCAACAATCAGGGCAACTCGGAGGTCATTGTGCAGGCACTGCAGCATATAGTTGCTCGTGTACCAGGCTATTGCACACAATCAGGCCGGGCTTGAGGCTCAGCTGCACAAACAACCACTCATCGGTCTGTTCTTCCATGCCCGTCCACAGCTCCTGCATGGTGTAACTTTTCCCCCCAACCATATGAGTTTCAGAACAGCCTGCTGTCATTTCCCCCTGGATGTGCTGAAGTGGGTGGTGCAGGTGTTGCGCTGACATAATAAGAAGGCGGTAGAGGAGCAACAGGAGAAGGAAGCGGAGTAGGAGGCGGAGGCAACAGGAGGCACTGAGAAACCGCTTTCTGCCTCAGGCTCAGCCACCACTACATTTACCCAGTAGGCAGTTAGGGAGTAGTGATGAGCAGCATAGGCAATATTTAAATTTGCAATATTTCGCAAATTTTGGGCTGAATATTCACCATGAATTTGCAAATTTGAGAATTCGTGATCTCCAGTCATTGTTTACTTGATTGCGAAAATCGGCAATGTCAATTCACGATTAGAATATTCAACACTATTCGCGAATATGAATATATAGCACTATATTCTAAATATTCGTGAATTCTCGAAGTGGCGATATTCACAATTAAAATTCGTGATTAGAATATTTGCGCTAAACACTATTAGGGAGATATAACGTTCCGGCCCGTGTTTACTGGTCCAAGTATCGGTGGTTATGTGGACCTTGCCACTGATGGCGTTGTGCAACGCACATGTCCGTCTGCTGTTAGCGCAGGGCAGGGATGGCCTGTCTGGAAAAGTAGTGGTGGCTGGGAACCATGTACTGTGGGACAGCCACCCCCATAAGGTTTTTAAAACTGACCGTCTCCACCAGGCGGAATGGCAGCATTTCAAAGGCCAGGAATTTGAAATGCTGGTATTTAGGGTACCTCCTCTTTCTCTCCAGTGTTTGTGGGATGGACAGCTGAACACTTCCATGGGACAGTGGGGAGATGCTCGGTGACACTGCTGGTGTTTTCACATTCTTTGCGGGGAGCCAAGTGGCCCTTTTGCTCCAGAGAGGGAGGAAGAGGCCGAGACTGCAGCAGAAGAGGGAGTAGGAGGAGCCTCAGATCGTTCATGATTTTTCAGGTGTTTACTTCACTGTAGCTTGTGCTTTGCATTTAGATACCTGGTCATGCAGGCATATATAGTTGTTAAGGTTGGAAGAAGACAACCTGTAATCCTGCTATATTGATCCATGGAACAAATCACAGGATCAATGGATCACAGGATCAATGTCCATCTTCCTTTTAAAAAGGGGTTGGACCAAAAGGAAAGGGTGTGTAGAACATAATTTCTATACATTGTAAAAAGCCTCAATGTTATTTAAAATTAAAATGTCATCTTTTTTAACCCCTTAAGGACATAGGACGTACCGGTACGCCCTATTTCCCGAGTCCTTAAGGACCAAGGACGTACCGGTACGTCCTGACTTAAATTCGGAATTCCGGCGCCGCGGGGGTTAATCGGAACGGGATGCCGGCTGAAATCATTCAGCCGGCATCCCGTAACAACGCAGGGGGGGGTCATTTGACCCCCAGTATCAGCGATCGCAGAAAACCGCAGGTCAATTCAGACCTGCGGTTTTCTGCGTTTCCGGTCCATTCGGGTGTCCTGTGACCCGATGAACCGGAAAAAGACTGCGATCGGTGGCGTAATTTTACACCACCTATCGCAGTCCGAGGATTTGGAGAGGCGGTGCTGGCCCTGGTGCTGAACGCCGCTGTCCAGGGTGCTGATTGGTGCAGGGGAGAGAGGCGCGAGATTCAAACTTCCTGCGCTCCTCTCTCCCCTCCTCTTCCTGTCCAGCACCCTGACCGTGCAGCATCGTCCAGCACCAGCTCCTGTGTCCCCCTAATCGGCATCCATCACCCTCCTGCACCCATTGCCACCCAGGTAGGTTAGGGTCAGTGAGGGAGAGGCACCGTTAGGCAGGGAAAGAAGGGAAAAGTTAGTTAGGAAAAAAAAAAAAAACTTTTATTCCAAACTTCCATCTATCCATCTAACCCTAACCCAGACCCCCCCCTGCCACTTGCGTTGTACCACTGATCAGCAAGTTTTAACTTTTTTTTTTCCTAACACTTGCCCTTTTTTTTTTGCCTTTTTTAGTACGCGAACACCCGTTGCCCCCACACACACGCACATATAATAAAGGTTTACACACACGCACACCTACACGCACACACACCCATGGCCCGCCGGATGTTCTCGGCCGAGGAGGCATACGCCCAGATTGCCTCCGACTCTGAGAGCCCCAGTGAGGATGAGGATGACCCCACATTCCTTTTATCATCCGCATCCTCCTCATCATCATCGGATGACGATGAGCCACCAAGGCGGCGGAGACGCCGCCAGGCGGAGCCAGGGGCCCCACATGCTAGGGATCCTGTGGCTCACCCTAGTACGAGCCGCCCTGGGGTTCGTACTGGTTTCCCGGCCCACCAAATAAGTCCACCGGAGCCCCCTGCCGATGAACTTAGTTGGTGTCCCCCAGTGGACTTTGAGCCTGAGATTCCGGATTTTGCTGGCAATCCTGGAATCCAGATTCCCACAGTGGGGTTTACTGAAATAGACTATTTTAGTTTTTTTTTCAGTAACCCACTGGTGAATTTGATGGTGGAGCAGACGCCCAACAGTTCGTCGCTCAAAACCCAGGCTCAGTTTTGGCTAGACCCGGTGGCTGGACGCCGGTCAGTGCAGCCGAGATGAGGACATTTTGGGGCCTCGTGCTGCATATGGGTCTAGTCCAAAAACCCAGTGTCAGGCAATACTGGAGTGGGGACGTCCTATACCAGACCCCACTGTACAGTATGGTCATGACACGTACACGGTTTGAGGCCATCCGGAAATGTCTGCATTATTCCGATAATGCAGCATTTCCACCCCGAGGTGATCCTGCCTATGACCGGCTGTATAAGATACGGCCGGTCATCGATCACTTTGGGGCCAAATTCATGGAGGCCTACGTACCTGGAAGGGAGGTTGCGGTTGATGAGTCTCTCGTTGCGTTCAAGGGGAGACTCAGTTTCCGCCAATACATTCCCACAAAGCGGGCGAGGTATGGCGTGAAGCTATACAAAATTTGTGAGAGTGCCTCAGGGTACACTTACAAATTTCGTGTGTACGAGGGGCGAGATTCCCGTATTCAACCCCCAGAATGTCCCCCCACTCTGGGTGTTAGCGGGAAACTCGTGTGGGACCTTATGTACCCACTGCTGGATAATGGTTACCACTTGTATGTGGATAACTTTTATACCAGCATTCCCTTGTTCAGGTCCCTTGCCGCCAGATCCACGTTCGCTTGTGGGACCGTGCGGAAAAATCAACGCGGCCTCCCTGCCTACCCCCTCCAGGTACCTAGCCCCAGGGGTGAGACCCGTGCCCTTACCAGTGGAAACCTGTTGCTGGTCAGGTATAAGGACAAGAGGGATGTCCTTATGCTGTCCACAATCCACGGTAACGGCACCACCCCTGTCCCTGTGCGAGGTACCGCGGCAACGGTCCTCAAGCCCGATTGTATCGTCGACTACAATCGGTATATGGGAGGAGTTGATCTCTCTGATCAAGTCCTCACGCCATATAACGCCATGCGCAAAACCCGGGCATGGTACAAAAAAGTTGCGGTCTACTTGGTACAGGTTGCCATGTACAACTCTTTTTGTACTATCCCGAAGCGCTGGCAGCACAGGGACATTCCTCCAGTTCTATGAGGCAGTCCTCAAGGCCCTGATCTTTTCGGACCGGGAAAGAGCAGGCCGGAGTACCTCGGGAACTGGAGGCGCCCGGATCGTCCCTGGCCAACACTTTCCAGGTGTGGTCCCCCATACTGGAAAGAAGGGACGAACCCAAAAAAAGTGCAGAGTGTGTCACAAGAGGGGGATACGGAAGGACACCACTACTCAATGTGACACGTGCCCCGATCATCCGGGCCTCTGCATTATCAATTGCTTCAGGGAGTATCACACTTCCATGGAGTACTACATTTTTATAATCCCCAACAGTCCACTAGAGAACATAAAACACTATGGCTCTCAGACTTTGGAGACACGGAAACAATTTTTCTTTCCCCAAAAAATATTAGTTTTAGTGCAGGCATCCTCAAACTGCGGCCCTCCAGATGTTGTAAAACTATAACTCCCAGCATGCCCAGAAAACCTACAGCCATCAGCAGGGCATGGTGGGAATTGTAGTTTTACAACATCTGGAGGGCCGCAGTTTTAGGATGCCTGCTTAGTGTTTCCAAAGTCTGAGAGCCATACATATTGGGCATCGTCGCGTGCGTAAAAGTCGTCGCTATAAAAATAACTTTTGACCAAACGCCTCAGATGAACGGTGTTAAAAATATAAAATAAAAACTGTGCCAAAACACCCATTTTTGGGCAAAATTTCAATTTGAATCCATTTTGCCGGTAATAAAGCAAGGGTTAACAGCCAAACAAAACTAAATATTTATTGCCCCGATTCTGTAGTTTGCAGAAACACCCCATATGTGGTCGTAAATGGCTATATAGCCGCACGGCAGGGCATAGAACGAAGGGAACTCCATATGGTTTCTGGAAGGCAGATTTTGAAGGACAGTTTTTTTTTTTACACCATGTGCCATTAGAAGCCCCCCCTGATGTAGCCTAGACTAGAAACTCCAAAAAAGTGACCCCATCTAAGAAACTACACCCCTCAAGGTATTCAAAATTTACTTTACAAACTATGTTAACCCTTTAGGTGTTCCACAAAACTAAATCGCGAATGTAGAAACTATTTTAGAATTTAATTTTTTTGTTACATTGCCTCAAAAAAGAGTAAAATAGAGCAACCAAAAATCACTTTTATGGAGTTTCTACTCTAGGGGTGCATCAGGGGGCTTGAAAGGGTACATGGTGTCAATAAACCAGTCCAGCAAAATCTGCCTTCCAAAAACCATATGGTGTTCCCCTTCTTCTATGTCCTGCCGTTTAGCCAAATAGTAGTTTACGACCACATATGGGGTGTTTCTGCAAACTACAGAATCAGGGCAACCCATTTTGAGTGTTGTTTGGCAGTTAACCCTTGTTTTACTCCTGGGAAAAATTTATTATATTGGAAAATTTTCCAAAAAATAGAAATTTCTAAATTGTTTCTCCATCTGCCATTAACTCTTGTGGAACACCTAAAGGGTTAACAAAGTTTGTAAACCCAGTTTTGAATACCTTGAGGGGTGTACTTTCTTAGATGGAGTCACTTTTTTGAAATTTCTATTCTGGGGGTGCAACAGGGGGCTTCAAATGGGACATGGTATAAACAAAACCAGTCCTGCCAAATCTGCCTTCCAAAACCCATATGGTGTTCCCCTCCTTCTATGTGCTACCGTTCGGCCAAACAGTAGTTTACGACCACATATGGGGTGTTTTTGCAAACTACAGAATCAGGGCAACCCATTTTGAGTGTTGTTTGGCAGTTAACCCTTGTTTTACTCCTGGAAAAAATTGATTAAATTGGAAAATTTTCCAAAAAATAGAAATTTCAAAATTGTTTCTCCATCTGCCATTAACTCTTGTGGAACACCTAAAGGGTTAACAAAGTTTGTAAACCCAGTTTTGAATACCTTGAGGGGTGTAATTTCTTAGATGGAGTCACTTTTTTGAAATTTCTATTCTGGGGGTGCAACAGGGGGCTTCAAATGGGACATGGTATAAACAAAACCAGTCCTGCCAAATCTGCCTTCCAAAACCCATATGGTGTTCCCCTCCTTCTATGTGCTACCGTTCGGCCAAACAGTAGTTTACGACCACATATGGGGTGTTTTTGCAAACTACAGAATCAGGGCAACCCATTTTGAGTGTTGTTTGGCAGTTAACCCTTGTTTTACTCCTGGAAAAAATTGATTATATTGGAAAATTTTCCATAAAATAGAAATTTCAAAATTGTTTCTCCATCTGCCATTAACTCTTGTGGAACACCTAAAGGGTTAACAAAGTTTGTAAACCCAGTTTTGAATACCTTGAGGGGTGTACTTTCTTAGATGGAGTCACTTTTTTGAAATTTCTATTCTGGGGGTGCAACAGGGGGCTTCAAATGGGACATGGTATAAACAAAACCAGTCCTGCCAAATCTGCCTTCCAAAACCCATATGGTGTTCCCCTCCTTCTATGTGCTACCGTTCGGCCAAACAGTAGTTTACGACCACATATGGGGTGTTTTTGCAAACTACAGAATCAGGGCAACCCATTTTGAGTGTTGTTTGGCAGTTAACCCTTGTTTTACTCCTGGAAAAAATTGATTATATTGGAAAATTTTCCAAAAAATAGAAATTTCAAAATTGTTTCTCCATCTGCCATTAACTCTTGTGGAAGACCTAAAGGGTTAATAAAGTTTGAAAAAACAGTTTTGAATACCTTGAGGGGTGTAGTTTCTAGAATGGGGTCATTTTTGGGAGGTTTCTATTATCTAAGCCTCACAATATGACTTCAAACCTGAACTGGTCCATAAAAAGTGGGATTTTGAAGATTTCAGAAAATTTCAAAATTTGCTTCTAAACTTCTAAGCCTTGTAACATCCCCAAAAAATAAAATATTATTCCCAAAATGCTACAAACATGAAGTAGACATATGGGGAATGTAAAGTCATCACAATTTTTGGGGGTATTACTATGTATTACAGAAGTAGAGAAACTGAAACTTTGAAATTTGCTAATTTTTCAAAATATTTGGTAAAAATTTTATTTTTTTATGCAAAAAAATTAACTTTTTTGACCCAATTTTAGCAGTGACATGAAGTACAATATGTGACGAAAAAACAATCTCAGAACGGCCTGGGTAAGTCAAAGCGTTTTAAAGTTATGAGCACTTAAAGTGACACTGGTCAGATTTGCAAAAAATGGCCTGGTCCTTAAGGTGAAAATGAGCCCGGTCCTTAAGGGGTTAAGCTATCTACTGTATTTGCTGTGACCAGCTCCTGCGACAGGCTATTCCAGAGAGGGTGTTTAACACAGAATACATAACCTACAAAAAATACACGAGTCTGCATGTAAAGAACTTATATCAACACTATATACATGCGCGACGCCCCATCCTCACGGAGCCCCGAGCGGCGTCGCAACCCCAATACATGCGCTGGGAGTCCATGCGCACCACACACGCCATATTAAGTGAGGGCAGCAGGACTGGAAAGCATCTTAATATAACAGTATATGTGGTACAAGGAGAACAATGAAATTAACAACAGCGTCGATATGCCGGCATGTATGGTACATAGGATGGAAATAATGTATTGTACCCAAATGTTAATACCCCTGTACCAAAAGTGAAAGTAACATAAAAACAAAAGCAAAATAACTGCATATGTGCGACGTGAGAGTAAATGACATGAATACAGTGCACAGCAATACTAAATAGTGTAAAACAAATGAAAAATAAAAATGTAAAACGTGTGAAATGTGCAAAATATGTGAACAAAAATTTGTTAGAATAAACAATCGTGAGAATGAAAAAAATAAAAATGAAAAAATATAAATAAAAAAATAATAAAATAAAAAATAAACTAAAATGTGAAAATATGAAAGAATAAAAAATAAATTGTTCAATAATAGTGAATCAGTAATAAATAATGAATAATAAGTGTGAATAGCATATTGAGTGTGCTTAATGTGAAAGCTGGATAAAACATAATGGTGAATACCAATTTTGCAAGTGATGACCATAAGTGATATCACAAAGTGAGATCTTTTCTTTTTTTATGCACTAGTGTTCTACAAGCACTGCTTCTGTGCAGGTAATACACAACGCATACATGATGACCCTAACCTCAATAGAATAGAAACATCACGATTTAAACCCATAAAAAATATATACAAA
Source organism: Bufo bufo (assembly GCF_905171765.1). Lineage (NCBI taxonomy): Eukaryota > Metazoa > Chordata > Amphibia > Anura > Bufonidae > Bufo > Bufo bufo. The sequence goes on from NC_053391.1 coordinate 302,818,017, forward strand.
ATATATAAAAAAATATATGAAGGAATATATAGCACATAAAAAGTATATAAAATAATATGTATTCCCCGTGCCCACGCCATTCAGAGACGTTGTCTGCACTTCCTTTATTGAGAGACTGAACACACCCGCATCCAAAGACATAGGTGGTCTACCACAAATCCTCCCAAAAAACCAACAGCATAAGGACCTGCAAGATAGAAACACATATTAGTCCAAATAACACCACTCCCACACACATCCAGCATCACCAAAAGCCCGGAGGTCGTGATAGGGATTTGTGCACTTTGGGCAACATATACATACAGTGGCTGTTACCGGATGTTTAACTAAAAGCCCCTCATAAACACTCTTGGTGATAATGCCAGTTGCCACTGCTTCCTTAAGAATAAGATCCAATTGAGTTTTAAAGTTAGTAGTGGGATTATCAGGCAGTCATTGATAACATTCCTAAGCACGAAGTTGGCGAGAGGCCTTGGCCTCATACATATCGGTTGGCCATACGACCACATTCCCACTCTTGTCAGCTGGCTTGAAAACCACCTCCTTCATCTCTCGTGGTTGTTTCAATGCATCTCTGATCTTTCGTTAAATTATTATATTTTCATCCGCCCGGAAGCTTGTACAATTCCGTCACCACCATTCTGACGAACATCTCAATCGGCGGACTAAGAGACAGGGGTTGGAATGTGGATGACCGGCCACGAATAAATGGTGGAAATTTAGAGGCACCTACTTCTTGTTCAGCCAATAAAGATTCTAACGTCCTGAGTGCTTCCAACTCCTCCGGGGCAGAAAAAATATCATCACTCACGGTCTTAGAATAATGCTTTTTGAAAATCAATTTTCTAGCAAACAGAAACATATCCTTTATGGCCACAAAATTATCATAGGCCAATACTGAACTATAGGACAGCCCCAAAGATAAAACCTCCAGCTGAGCCTTAGAAAATTGTAATTTAGATAAATTAATTACCTTAAGTTCACTGTTTCCAGAGTCGCCAGAATGATTATATTTTCTCTTCATCGGTGGACGTGTTTGAGGCAGTTGATAGCCATCCATCCATGACACTTGTGGCTGTTGTGACACATTGCTGTTGGATGAGGTTGTTGAGCTTGCCCCTGACCTATATTTCTGACGCCGTTGTTGCCATTTAAAAATCCTATTTTGTAGATAATGCTGAATATCTGTTTGAAATTTCCTTGCTTTTATTTCCTGGTTCTCCTTATCCCATCTGGAATGTTCATTGTTTAATTCCTGTTTGAATCGTGCACATCCCTCAGAGTCTGCCACTTTACGCAACTTCTCTTGTAGCAGACCAATTGATTTCTCAATTTCCTCGAGGTGTTTCTTCTTATATCCTTTGAGTAATTCAATGAAGGTGCGCGAGGACAATTTGCAAGCGTCTTCCCATCTTTGTTTAATTAGATCATCATCTAGTGGAAAGGATGGATATATTTGTACCCGCAGACCTCTCAGGGTCATTTCCTTGATTAGATATTGTTCAAGTGCTGCTTTATTCCACCACGTTTTCGTCCTCTTTTTGCATAGATTTTTCAACATTTTTTGTGTCTCTAGGAGATCCGGTTGTGTTGAGCCCAGGCTCATTGCAGCATCGTCCTTAAAGATCCTTGTTACTTGTGAAAGCCAATCAGATTCCTTAGCATGAAAATCCATAATATTGGGAATATCTACCAACAACAAGCATGAAAAACAAAAAAATTATTTCCCAAAAGGAGTTATACATTAAGCGACACGTATATCACTCAGCTACACAACCTACAAAAAATACACGAGTCTCCATGTAACGAACTTATATCAACACCATATACATATCCAAAAATATATTTTATTAGTACATCACTTCATAATATCGATGTCACATGATTGACAATACACAACAATTAAAATATTAAAACAAAAATGACAGTACATGACTGTTAGCAGGATAATAAAGTGCTAGTGCAAATATATCATGGTCAGTAAACACACTGCTCAGTGCATAATGTACAGCTGGCTCAAAAAATGCTGTGAGATTTAGTATCTACAGCCAAGTTTAGTGCCTAATACATACCCAAAATACATCCATCCATAGTGAAAAAATGATAATAAATATGAATCACACCAGTGTGCAATTAATAAATAACAGGACTAAATGCATAAATGCCATATAGTGGAATCACCACAAAGACTGTATAAATGGGAAACAAAGATTCACCAGGCGGAGTACACAAATGATAAAGATAAATGAATAAGTCACAACACTAAATGAAAGTACTGACTGACATAAAATAAGTCATACTCATAAGCACTGTACTGACCCAGAAACTGGTGCTGTTCACTATAAGGAGCATGGACCTCCCGCCACGAGACCAGGGAGCGCACTCAAACGCCAAAGTCAGGAGGAGGGGAGTCACACAAGATTTCACGCGACGCCCATCCTCACAGAGCCCGAAGCGGCGTCGCAACCCCGACGCATGTGCTGGGAGTCCATGCGCACCACACACGCCATATTAAGTGAGGGCAGCAGGGCTGGAAAGCGTCTTAATATAACAGTATATGTGGTACCAGGAGAACAATGAAATTAACAACAGCGTCGATATGCCGGCATGTATGGTACATAGGATGGAAATAATGTATTGTACCCAAATATTAATACCCCTGTACCAAAAGTGAAAGTAACATAAAAACCAAAACTAAATAACTGCATATGTGCGACGTGAGAGTGAATGACATGAATAGAGTGCACAGCAAAACAAAATAGTGTAAAAAAAATGTAAAATGTATGAAATGAACAAGCCCAGTAACCTCCATTTTTTAAGTGTATGAGTGCGGTTTGTGTTACTGTGTGTTTGCTATACGTGTGGCCTGTGCCACTGTGAGCCTGCTTGCGAGTGGGGTGCTGTCGGGTTTTCTATAAGCCCTTAATTAATCGGTGTATTGATTTAAATGTCATAGATGGTGGCAGCGTGTTGGGGTGCATGAGAAGCTGTGTCAGGGTGTGATCGAGGCTCAATCTAAGGCCTGTGTGTAGGGGCGCAAGGATTGAGTTTCCCTTGGATAAAGCTAAGGCGAAACGTACGTCAGGGAGTTGTTCTCTCTCTCCTCCCTCCTCGGATACCAGGGTCAGTATGTTATGTGTATGTGTTTGGTAATATCTGGTTTATACTGATACCACTTTGATTGCCATTAATGATATTTACCGAGATATTCCCAAATTGGAGCCATAATTTTGGACCAAATTGTGTTTGGGACATTTATATGCAAATTGGCAATCTGTGGGATAGGTATTAGATAGTGATGAGCAAGCATGCTCGGCCGAATACCTGTTCGGCTCGAGCATCGCTATGCTAAGCACATGGCGGTACTCGGCCGAGTACCACATGTGCTCAAGCGCCATGCTCGAGTCTCCTTCCCTCATGTTTCGCGACTGCTAAGCAGCCAATAAACGTGCAGGTAAGTACTGGCATCACTGTAAGGCCAGTAGCCATGTTGGCTACTGGCATTACAGTGATTGGCTGGCCGAAACGCGTCATCGGATGCTATATAGCACACAATGACGTGGGTTCAGCTCATTGTGAGTCAGGGAGATCTGCGCTTAGGAAGGGAGAGATCGTGTGGGGAGATTGTGATCGCAATATATTTCAGTGAATAACGTTTCAAAGACCCAAAAGTCCTTTTAAGGACTATTGTGTGTTGTGGCAGCAATTTAATTGTGCAAAGTAGTACTCAATTATTTTTTTTATACTTTCCAAAATACTGATTCTTTTGCTATATAGAAGGTGTCTGCAGTGACTTGTGACATCTGTGCAGCAATACCTTCTGTGTGTCAGGGGCAGAATAGAAAGAATATTAGTGAAAACAATAATTTTTTTCACATAATCTATGCACATTTTTGCTGTCAACGGTGTAATCCGTGAATTGCGTGATCTGTGCTTCAATACCTTGTGTGGTTGTCAGGCCCATATATAGGGAAATATTTAAAATACAGAAAATAATTTTTCTCCCATAATCTGTCCACATTTTTGCTGTCAACGGTGTAATCCGTGAATTGTGTGATCTGCGATTCAATACCTTGTGTGGTTGTCAGGCCCATATACAGGGAAAAATTTAAAATACAGAAAACTATTTTTCTCCCATAATTTATCCACATTTTTGCTGTCAACGGTGTAATCCGTGAATTGTGTGATCTGCGCTTCAATACCTTGTGTGGTTGTCAGGCCCATATATAGGGAAAAATAAAAAATACTGAAAACTATTTTTCTCCCATAATCTGTCCACATTTTTGCTGTCAATGGTGTAATCCGTGAATTATGTGATCTGTGCTTTAACACCTTGTGTGGTTGTCAGGTCCAGATATAGTGAAAAATATAAACTACATCAGAAAACAGTGTCTGTACTACAGATTCCTGTCACACCGGTGACAGGTTTTAGAAGGTCTGAAAGATTATCTGCACATTAGTGATCTGACAGCCTCTTTTGGTTTTGGTTTCACTTTGTCTGTGTGTTGCTTGTATTTCCACACCTCCTGTTCAGGTGTGGATCATGTGACCTTTACCCTATTTAGTCTGACTTTACCCATCACTCCTTGCTCTGGATAGCTTCATTTGGTTTTTGGAAGAGCTGGAGTGTGGTTCTAGTTGAAGTCCTGTTCATCCATCCTCCATCCTCCATCCTCCATCATCCCTCCTCCATCATCCATCATCCTTCAGCCTCAGAAGTTCAGTGTTCCGTTTGTTGTATTTTGTATTCCCCCAACCTTTGTTGTTTACTAGGCCTCAGCGAGACGCTGGTTCCTTCACCAGGGAAGGAGCGGGTAGTCTCTGCCCTGTCATTACCATTAGGCCATCCGAGGGCCACCAGGGTTTTCTAGGTTCCTGTGTATGGGCATATCTACCATCGAGAGGTAGGAACAGGGTTTTATAGGTAGTGACCCTTTTCCTTCCCTAGTGGTGAGGCCTAGTGTCTTTTCCCTTCCTTCTTGTTGTCTTTTGGTGTTCTCCCCTACTACATCCGTGACATTATCCAGAGCCAATACCGCCATTTTTTGTTCTGATCTGTGCAGCTATGGATGCTATGACTGCACTGGTCGAACAGCTGCAGAATCAGATTTTGGAGGTAGCAGACCTCCGTGCGATGGTTTTGCAGATTCAGAGTCCACAGGATGCTGGTTCCGGTGGTGGGTTCCAGGCCTGCCAGGGTTCAGGGAGTCATGTAAATGATATTTTAGGCTGCGTCCATACTCTTCTGGTGATGAGTGTCAACGTGTGGGTATGATTATTTCATTGCTTAAAGAGGACGCCCAATCTTGGGCTTTTTCTCTGCCGACCGGATCACCATCCCTCCGGTCGGTAGATGAATTCTTTAGAGCCTTGGGTCTCATCTATGATGACCCAGATCGGATCTCTCAGGCCGAGACCAAGGTTTGCGGCAGGGAGAACGTTCTGCGGAGAACTATTGCTCAGAATTTAGGAGATGGGCTACGGATACAGAGTGGAACGATTCTGCTCTCCATAGCCAATTCTGCCAGGGTCTCTATGAGAGACTGCATGACGCATTGACTTTTCATGAAAATCCTGAGTCATTGGAAGCAGCTATGTCCCTTGCTGTACATCTTGATAGACGCCTGAGGGAGAGATCTAGGGGTCCTCACCTTCAGGACGTACTGTCCAATAAGGGTACCGCTTCCTTTGACACTTATGGTGGAGAGAGACGGGTGGTTGTGCCTTGTCATGAGCCTATGCAGTTAAGAGAAGCTACTCCTGGAACTACTGGCAAAAGCTTGGGTCATGTGAAAGGAGTCTGCTTTTGTTGTGGCAAGAAGGGACATTTTGTGAATATTTGTCCTTACTTGCATCATCAAGGTGTAAACAAAAAGAAAAAGTTTAATCCCCAAATTACTATTGGTAATGTGGGTGGGGAGCAAGAAAACTTACTTTTGTCTTTTACTGGTAGTACCCGTTTTCTCCTGTCTGTCGAGGTGGCGCTAGAGTCCAAAACTGTGAAAATCGAAGCATTTATCGACAGTGGGGCAGGAGTTAACTTGATTGATGGACAGTTTGTATGCACTCACGGGTTGACCACTAATGCATTAGAGAATAGTATTTCTGTCTTTGCAATTGACTCAGCACCTCTCGCCCAAAAATGCCTGTCGCAGGTACTGAATGACATTCATTTAAGAGTGGTTGATTTGCATCAGGAATCTATCTCCTGTTATGTGTTGGATGGTCTGCCTGCTCCGTTGGTGTTGGGCTTACCATGGTTAAGCAAACATGACCCTAACATCGATTGGCAAACGAGACAGATTGTCGATTGGAGTGATTTTTGCATGGACAACTGTCTTAATGCATCGTTCTCTATGGTTACCACTAAAACTGTACCCTAGTTCATTTCTGAATTTTTTTATGTGTTTTCTGAGAGTGGTAATCAGGAGTTGCCTCCGCAATGGGAGTATGACTGTCCCGTCAATCTTATTCCCGGAGCTAAATTGCCCAAATCTCAGGTGTATAATCTTTCGGAACCCGAAAGAAAGGCTATTCGAGAGTATATCCCCGAGAGTTTGGCAAAGGGACATATTAGACCATCCAAGTCCCCAGTGGCTGCTGGATTTTTCTTTGTAAAGAAAAAGGATGGTACCCTGAGACCATGTCTGGACTTCCGTGAGCTCAATCGTATTACCGTCGTGATCCTTACCCCCTTCCTTTGATTCCGGATTTATTTAGTCAGATTGTCGGTGCCAATGTGTTCTCTAAATTGGATCTGAGGGGGGCTAATAATCTGGTAAGGATCAAGGAGGGGGATGAGTGGATGACTGCATTTAATACCCCTGAGGGTCATTTTGAAAACCTGGTCATGCCCTTTGGGTTAACCAATGCTCCTGCGGTTTTTCAACACTTTGTCAATGACATCTTTCATCATCTGGTGGGGAGGTTTGTCGTTGTATACCTTGATGACATACTAATTTATTCGCCTAATATGGAGACTCATCAGGATCATGTGAGACAGGTGTTACAGATCCTAAGAGAGAATAAGTTGTATGCTAAGATGGAAAAGTGTGTATTTGCTGTACAGGAAGTACAATTTCTGGGTTACCTTCTCTCATCCTCAGGTTTTCGTATGGATCCCGAGAAGGTCCGTGCCGTGTTGGACTGGGATCGACCCGAAAATCTGAAAGCGCTTATGCAGTTTTTGGGGTTTACCAACTACTACCGTAAATTTATCTTGAACTATTCATCGGTGGTTAAACCTTTAACAGACATGACTAGGAAGGGTGCTGATATTTCTATCTGGTCTGATGCGGCATTACAGGCCTTTTCTGCTGTGAAAGAATGTTTTGCTTCGGCTCCAATTCTGGTGCAACCGGACGTGTCTCAGATATTTATTGTTGAGGTTGACGCGTCTGAGGTAAGGGTAGGAGCAATATTGTCGCAGGGTCCTTCACCCAGTAAATGGCACCCATGTGCATTTTTCTCTAAAAAACTCTCAACTGCTGAAAAGAATTATGATGTGGGGAATAGGGAATTGCTGGCCATTAAGTTGGCATTCGAGGAATGGCGGCATTGGTTGGAAGGAGCAATTCATCCTATTACGGTAATTACAGATCACAAGAATCTGGCCTACTTGGAGTCGGCTAAGCGACTGAACCCAAGGCAGGCCAGATGGTCATTGTTTTCACCAGATTTAACTTCATCGTCACTTACCGTCCTGTGGTTAAGAACGTCAAGTCGGATGCTTTGTCACGTAGCTTTCCTGGGGAGGGGGGGGTGAGTCTAATGACCCTAGTCCCATTTTATCTGAAGGGGTGGTTATATCCGCTCTTTATCCTGATCTCGAGGCCAGGGTGTTGGAGGCACAGGAGGATGCTCCGGACTCTTGTCCTCAGGGTAAGTTGTTTGTTCCCTCCGAATTACATCACAAGGTGTTCGAGACATCACTGTACGGTGATTGCTGGGCACCCTGGGAGTAGATCGACTGTCGATCTCATCTCTCGCAGATACTGGTGGCCGGGGTTTGCGTAAGTGTATTGAGGACTTTGTGTTCAGCCTGTGGTACCTGTGCACGTGCTAAGGTGACACAATACTCGGCCTCCGGATCTCTGCTTCCATTGCCCATCCCGTCCAGATCTTGGACCCATTTGTCCAATGGATTTTAATCACAGATTTACCGAATTCTTCGGGAAAGACCGTGATTCTGGTGGTTGTCGATCGTTTTAGTAAAATGGCACACTTTATTGCATTACCTAGTCTACCCAATGCTAAAACTCTTGCGCAGGTGTTTGTCGACAACATTGTGAAACTACATGGCATTCCCTCTGATTGGTGTCCAATAAAGGGACTCAGTTGTTTCCAGATTCTGGAGAGCGTTCTGTACTCGTCTGGGTGTACAATTGTCCTTTCTTCTTCGCTTTTCATCCTCAGTCGAACAGACATACGGAGCGCACTAATCAGAATCTTGAGACTTACTTGAGATGTTGTGTTTCAGAGAATCAGGAAGAGTTGGTCTTCATTTTGTCGTTAGCTGAGTTTGCTATAAATAATCGTAGACAGGAATCCACTGATAAGTCGCCGTTTTTGGGGGCATATGGGTTCCATCCACAGTTTGGTACATTTTCTGGTGCTCATAATTCTGGCATTGCTGAGGAGGAACGATTTTCTTCTTCTTTGTCTTCTATTTGGCAGAAAATCCAAAATAACCTGGAAAAGATGGGCAACAGGTATAAGCGTGCGGCTGACAGGAAAAGTATGAGTGGTCCGGACCTGAGAATCTTCCCATCCTATAACATTATTACCATCTCCCCGGTCCTTAGTTTAAACACTCCTCCAACCTTCTAGCCATCTTCTCCCCCAACACAGCTGCCCCTTCCCCTTTGAGGTGAAGCCCATCTCTATGATAGAGCCTGTAGCAACAGAGAAGTCGGCCCAGTTCTCCAGGATCCAAACCCCTCCTTCCTACACCAGTTCTTGAGCCACTTGTTAACCTCCCTAATCTCCCGCTGCCTTTTTTGTGTGGCTCGTGGTACAGGTAGTATTTTGGAAAACACTACCTTTGAGGTCTTTGCCCTAAGCTTCAGACCTGAATCCCTAAAATAATTTTTAAGTGATACTCCACCTACCTCTAACGTTGTCATTGTTCCAATATGGGACATGACTGATGGATCTTCTCCAGCCCATGCCAGTAAATCTGTTAACCCGATCCACGATGTGTCGAACTCGATCACCAGGAAGACAACACACCGTTTAAACGATCCCGGTTTTTTGTGCTAGATCGCCCTATCTGTACCCCTAATAATTAAGTCTCCCACTACCAGCACCGTCTGGCCTGTCCTGCTCTCCTGGCCCCCTGCTTACTGTGAGCTGACATTCCCTGACTGGCAGATTTATCACTATTCTTGATCAATTAATTCGGAACAAAATAAAATTTCTTGAAGAATTATGGCGAATCACCCAAATCGAATCTTTCAAAAACTTTGCTCATCTCGATTGATAACTTAAAGATTTATTATATGTTACTGATAGCTGAGTAAAAATACAAAAATAAATGCTTCAGAGTGGGATATTTAAGGACTCTATACTGACAGGAGGTTCCACAGGATTGGCGCATAGCAAATTGTGGTCAATATTCAAAAAAGAGTCCAGAAACTATAGACCGGCAAGTTTAACATCTGTTATGGGTAAACTGTTTGAAGGTTTTCTAAGAGATGCTACCGTATCTTGGAGTACCTCAATGAAAATAATCAAATAACGCCATATCAGCATGGCTTCATGAGGGATCGGTCATGTTAAACTAATTTAATCAGTTTCTATGAGGAGGTAAGTTCTAGACTTGACAGCGGCGAATCAATGGATGTCGTATATCTGGACTTCTCCAAAGCATTTGACACTGTATCGCATAAAAGGTTAGTATATAAAATGAGAATGCTCGGACTGTGAGAAAATGTCTGTATGTGGGTAAGTAACTGGCTGAGGGATAGAAAACAGATTGGGTCATTATCACTAGTGGGGTACCACAACGGTCAGTATTGGGCCCTATTCTCTTCAATATATTTATTAATGATCTTGTAGAAGGCTTGCACAGTAAAATATCAATTTTTGCAGATGACACTAAACTGTGTAAAATAAATAACACTGAAGAGGACAGTATACTGCTACAGATGGATCTGGATAGATTGGAGGCTTGGGCAGAGAAGTGGTAGATGAGGTTTACCCCTGACAAATGTAAGGTTATGCACATGGGAAGGAATAATGCAAGCTACCAGTACATACTAAATGGTAAAACACTGGGTAACACTGACATGGAAAAGGACCTAGGTGAACAGCAAACTAAGCTGTAGAAACCAGTGTCAGGCAGCTGCTGCCAAGGCCAATAAGATAATGGGTTGCATCAAACGGGGCATAGATGCCCATGATGAGAACATAGTCCTACCACCTTACAAATCACTAGTCAGACAACACATGGAGTACTGTGTACAGTTATGGGCTCCTGTGAACAAGGCAGACATACAGATGTAGCAGGGTTAACACTCAAGCTCAAATTTCTTAATTCATCGTGTTATCTTGAAACAAAAGCCATTGAAAAGCAATTGAAGATGTTTGCTTAACGCATTTAGTTTAGATAACACATCTCATAAAGCATGAGTGTTAACTCTACTACATCTGTAGCAGAGCTGGAGAGAGTTCAGAGGAGGGCAACTAAAGTAATAACTGTCTGAAAGATTATCAAAATTAGAGTTATTCGCTTTAGAAAAAAGAGGACTGAGGGTAGATCTAATTACTATGTATAAATATATCAGGGGTCAGTATAGAGATCTATCCCATGATCTATTTATCCCCAGGACTGTGACTATGACGAGGGGACATTCTCTGCGTCTGGAGGAAAGAAGGTTTGTACACAAACATAGAAGAGGATTCTTTACGGTAAGAGCAGTGAGACTATGGAACTCTCTGCCTGAGGAGGTGGTGATGGTGAGTTCACTAAAAGAGTTCAAAAGGGGCCTGGATGTTTTTCTGGAGTGTAATAATATTACAGGGTATAGCTAGTAGAGAGGGGTTGTTGATCCAGGGAGTTATTCTGATTGCCTGATTTGAGTCGGAAAGGAATTTTTAGGCTTCTACCTCAGTTTCTTTTTTGCCTTCCTCTGGATCAACTTGCAGGATAACAGGCCGAACTGGATGGACAGATGTCTTTTTTCGGCCTTATAAACTATGTTGCTATGTTACTATGTTATAATGCATAAAGCAGCAGTAACCATGGGGCTCCATAATATAACTTAGAATGGGTCATCATTTCATTTTTTGCATCCCCTTCCACTGTCCATGGTCATCGCTAACTACACCTTAGATCTCAGTGGAAAAAGACCATCTTAGATGTCAGGCCTCATAGCAGCTGCTATATCTTCTACCCTGGTAGTTATACTCATGGCCTCTCCTTCTCTCTAACTATTGATCGACACATCTAAGGGTTTAAATATCTGTAATTGAAATTGTCTGTTAGGGCTCATGCATACGAACGTATTTTCTTTCCGCTTCCGTTCCGGTTTTTTTGCGTGCCGTATGCGGCACCATTCATTTCTATGGGTCCACAAAAACAACGGAAAGTACTCCATGTGCATCCGTTTCCGTTTGTCCGCATGGCCGTTCCGGAAAAAAGTAGTGCATGACCTATTATTGTCCCAAATCACTGTCCGTGGCTCCGTTCAAATCAATGGGTCTGCAAAAAATACGTAATGCACACGGAACATCTGTTTTTTGGGATCCGTGCTGTAGATTCTTAGGCCCAGCCATGTGCTTGTAGTTTGTAAATAAAGATGTGTAGACAGGTGCAGTGTGGAGTATGCCAGAGCAAAGATTCAAGCATGCCTTGCATGGATGTTGAGGAGCTTATTTCTTTAGTGCAGGAAAGGCCAGAACTGTGGGACACACGGTCAGATAATTATCATGACCGTGTTCAGAAAGACAGGGCATGGGTGGAGGTGACGAAAACCATATTCGGCTCAGAGTGGGAAGGATGCCCTAAATCCAAAAGAACAACTCTTGATAAGCCAACCCTTGCTGACCATGAAATTTTGCATGTAAAGCATAATGTATAGGCGATGTTTAGAAAGTATTTAGCAATCAGCTACATACCCTATTATGGCCACCAACATAGTTATAATATAAGCATGTCTTTATGAGTACGTTTTCTGCAGCAACTGGAATGTAATGTCATAATGGTATTTTATAATTGCCATCATAGTGTGACCCTGTTGTAAAGTGTTTAAGAACGTGTTGCATCATTAACAGTATGATAGCAGCCATGTGCATTCTATTCACTGCATGTTCTCTCATGTACCAAGTGATGGCTGCATTATTTCATAATGCATGTTTAATGTTCTGAAGTGCCTCTTGTCACGCTGTTAGCACATTTACAGGTTAACATTTTTGCTTTCCTTATAACTACAGAATATAATTAACTAGTTATGTGGCCTAATGTACACCTAAGTTATCGTCATAAGTTGGAGCTCATTTTGTGTACTTGAATATGCGCACATTAACGACATTATGTATTGTATATTGTTCTTTATATTTTAGTCAACAAAGTAAAAACCAGATGGCAGTCCTGCCGGGACCAGTATAGACGTGGACAAGTTATGTTGAAGGGCCACAGTGGGGATGGTGGCCTAAAGAAAAAGCCATATTTATATACGGCACAGTTGCAATATCTGACTCCAGTTCTGGAACTAAGGACGTAAGTGAAAAAGTTATTTTGTTTAAGTATAATTTTATGTAATTATGAAAATATATGTATATGCAAAAATGATTTCTATTTATTAGTTATATTTAACCCTTTGTCATTCTCCTTTTAGTACTGTGGACAACCTTCAGCAAGAGGCTGGTGGCCACTCATCCTCCAATTAAGATGAGGCAGCAGGCCCACACTCCCCAGCGGCCCAATTGTCGGAGGGACTAACAGTCACTGCCCAGGATCCCGCTGCAACCCTGAGACCACTGATAATGTACCATCAAGCCCAGAGTATGGCACGGGCTAGAAGGTGTAGGAGGCAAAGGCCCACAAAGTCAGCATTTTCTGTGGGGAGACGTTGCGGCATGACGTGAGCAGACGGGCGTGCAGCGGTCCTCCCCCCTCCCACAACGCCGACTCCGGCTCCTGCTCTCGCTGCGGCTTGGGCGATGACGCTGATGCGCTGATGCGCTTCTCGACCCGATGAGCTACCCGACCCCTTGCTGAGAGGCTGACCTACCTGATCGATGTGCCTGCTGGGTCCGCTGGTCCGTCCCCTTGCTGTGGAGCACTGCTGCCCTCCCTGCTGAGTTGGCTTCCGAAGCTGGACGTCCAGGGTCCTTACCAGGGGTCCTAGCTGTCTCAGGCTGCCCATCCGTGCCCGCTCCGGGTTGCTCAAGGTTGGAGGTTCCATGCGGTGTTCGAAGTCTGGGAGTCGCAGCGCAGCGTGAGTAGATGCCCCTTCGTGTGTGGCTGTTTCTGGGAGCCCCGTTTGCCCGGCGATGTCTGCTAGGAGCAGTCGTCTGTGAGCCGTCCCCCCGGTTTCATCTGCCCTGTTGCCGGGTGGTCCTGAAGAGAAGGGGGCTGGCTGGGAGAGGCCGCTTCGCTCCCCTTATTACTGTCTTGGCTGCTTCATTATATGCTTCACTATACGTTGCTTCACTTGCCAGCTGTTTTACTGATTTACCCGTGGGGCTGCTGCGATAGCTGTTAGGATCAAACAGCTTCCCTTTTTGGGCCCTATATCAGCTATATCAGTGTATATCACCACTGCCCCTGCTCCGTTGCTGGATACGGCACCGCTCCGTGGTAAAAACTGCTCCATCTCCCCTCTGATCCCCAGACCCCGGAACCTACGAGCCCCAGAACTGGGATAATTCCATTCAGGAGTTTTCCGTGATTCAGGTGACTGGGGGGCCTATATGCAAGATCCCTGATTTATTTACACTCCCTGGGTGCTACAAGATATTCACGGTTGTGTGTATAAGAAATATTGAGATCTGCGCAACATTAACTCTGAAGTTACCGTGTAAGAGGGAGAAAGGGGAAGGGAACAAAAGGGGAAAAGGGGGAAAAAAGGAAAAAAAAAATGGCCCCAAAACCGCAAAACAGAAGGTCCATCGGAACCTCTTCACCCAAAGGGGGCGCTGTAAGGACGCACCTTGATAAATATATTAAATCCCCCCCTCCATTATCCAAGACAAGGGGTAATCAGAAACAAACATCACAGATGGGGGATTATGAAGAGAATGAAAACCCTCTAAATAAGGTGGGAGAAAACCGGGTAGCAGAAGTAGATAACCAGATGAGTAATATTGATCACAAATTAGCAGGTATACTGGAGGCAGTTAAAACAACCAATCAATCATTAAGTACTCTGACGACAACGGTGGGAGCAGTGCAGACCGACATCTCGGTAATCCGGGACGATCTAAATAAAATGAGGCAGCGTGTTAAAGAGTACGAAACCCTGACTATAGAGCTGCAAAAAGATTCCAGCCAGATTACAAAAAGGATGGCAACAGTAGAGAGTGATAATAAGGCACTGAAGGAAAAAATGGCTGATCTGGAGGACAGATCACGGAGAGACAATCTCAAATTAGTGGGTTTCCCAGAAGGAGCAGAAAAAGACGACCCTACAGGTTTCATACAAAAATGGCTGTCAGATAATATAATAGCCACAGGAGCGGTCGTAGCACTCACAGTGGAGAGAGCACACCGTATCCCAACAAGAAAACCCCTACCAGGGCTAGCACCAAGGCCTTTGTTAATTAAAATGACCTCCTCAAGGGATCGGGATAATATCCTTAGGTGGAAGAGAGAAATACAAACGGTGAAATACAACGATGCTAATATAGAGATATACCCGGACTTTTCGAAAGCTACGCAAGATAAAAGAAGAGAATATAAGGATGTTAAAAAGAGACTGATACAAGCCCAACTAAAATATTCCATGATGTACCCTGCGAAACTACGGGTTATCTACAAAGAAACCGTTCAATTCTTCTCCAACCCAAGTGATGCAGCCGATTGGATGGACTCTCAGGGCATTAAATAACCTGCTCATGGTCGCGGTGGGGGAGAGCTGGGGGGGTTGACGGCGGGGGGGGGGGGGGGGATAGTCTATAGTTAGAGACCTATAAGCCGCAGGCTGCGACTCGCAGGTCAGAATGGTATTGGGGTTTGGGGGGTTGGGGAGGTGGTTTCTTTCCGCGGGGGACTGTCGTGGTGTTGAGGGTATGTCGTTGGGGGTTCCCCTGTTCTTCCGCTCAGTGCTGCCTTATTACTTTAAAATGTCTAGTATATTGACATGGAATATCCGCGGTTTTGCGGATAAAATTAAGAGGTGCGCAGTGTTCGATTTAGTTTCTAGACATTCACCAGCAATAGTGGCCCTGTTAGAAACACATCTTACAGAAGAAAAAGTAGCAGCGCTGGGCGGAAGGAGATGGGCCTCTCACGAATATCATTCCTATTACTCTACATTTTCCAGGGGAATTAGTGTTTATATTCATAGACAGGTAGACTACGACCCAATAGAACAGCTAATTGATCAAGAGAGCCGGTACATTTTTTTGCACTGTTATTGGCAGGGGCAAAGGAGAATTATTGCGTTTATATACATTCCACCCCCTTTTACAACCACTGTATTATGTAAATTGATGGACTATATTGCAGCACGAGAGGAGTGCCCGGTGCTGGTGATGGGCGATTTCAACTCGGTCATGGACATTAAAAAAGATAGGATCTCCACCATAACTAATTATGAATCAAATTTAGGTTCAAGTACAGTACTATCTAGAATCTGTACAGAGATGGCACTGGTTGATACTGTATATGGCGATCTCTTTATGGAAATAAGCAAGTATTTTCATGCTTTAGTAACACATATAGGTCTATGTCCCGAGTTGTTCTGGCCCTCGCCAGCCCCAGGTTTATTAATAGGGTTAAAAAAATGAATTATGAATGTCATGGTATCTCAGACCATAGCCCGGTTATGGTAATACTGGACAGTCCTAATAAACCAAATCAAAATAGAACTTTTAAACTTAACCCCCACTGGATGACATTGATAAGGGATCTAGATAAGATTAATGAAGAAATAAAACTCTTTTGGAGGGATAACGTTAATTCAACACATATCCATATGGTTTGGGACTCGCTTAAGGTATATCTTCGGGGTATATATTCACACGAAATCAGGAAACAGAAAAATCTCTTTGCCCAAACTCAAAAAGAAAAAGAAGGGATGCTCAACCAGATAATGAATGAAATTAGCCACGCAAATACCCCAGAAAAACAACTTCAACTTAAAAAAGCACAAGATGAATACAAACAATATTTACATAAAAAAGCACAGAACAAAATGTTCTTTTCAGGGTTGAGGAGCTTCAGCGAGTCCGGCAAGCCAAGCAGACTATTATCTATGATAGTAAAAAATCAAAGGGGGGGTACTAATATTATCGGAATTAGGACAGAGGCAGGAAATACCCTATGAGACCCTGATGATATCCTAAGGGAATCTACCAGGTATTTTTCGACGTTATATCAAGCCGGGTCTAAAAATCAGGGAGGAAAAATAGATCAATATCTGGATAACATTGAGATCCCTGAATTTGACCAACAAGATATTGACTGGTTGAATAGACCTATCCAACTGACCGAGCTACAGACTACGTTGCACTCTATCAAGGGTAATACATCCCCAGGGGTGGATGGCTTCCCATTCGAACTATACCGGAAACATGAGGGAATTATTCTTCCCCAAATGTTGGAGGTATTAAATCAATCTTGGACAATGGGTTCCCTACCACCCTCATGGATGGAAGCTACCATCACATTGATCCCCAAAAGAGGGAAAGATCCGCTGTTAGTTGCTTCCTACCGCCCCATCTCTCTGTTGAATACAGACTATAAAATTCTTGCCAAATTGTTAGCCAACAGATTAAAAACTGTTATCCATAAAGTCGTTCATGTAGACCAAACCGGGTTCATTCCCAAAAGGAACATACAGGATAACATAAGGCGGGCTTTCCTGAACGTCCAGATGGGGGATGGGGAGGACTGCTCCATCCTGTCTTTGGACGCCGCTAAGGCCTTTGACAGGGTGGAGTGGTCCTTTCTTTGGAGAGTAATGTCTCGGGTGAAGATAGGCGAATATTTCTCCAGATGGGTTCGCATTCTGTACCAAAACCCGGTATCCAGGGTCCGAATCAATGGTGAATACTCTGCCCCTTTTCCCCTGACCCAAGGAACACGCCAGGGCTGTCCCCTCTCCCCTTTGCTCTTCTCGCTGTTCCTGGAGCCAATTGAATGCAAAATTAGAACAGATGTGGAAATATCTGGCTTCGGGTGCGAGGGAGAAGCTGACAAAATTAGTTTATATGCGGACGATATGCTGCTCTTTTTGGGGAAGGGGTATATAAACTTGCCCAGGGTTATGGAAAGTCTAGATGAGTTTGGATGCCTATCTGGATACTATATAAACTGGGAAAAATTGAAATTTCTCCCATTAAGACACCCGGTCCCACTGGGCCATAATTTTCGGGTTAGTATACTGACCCCAGCAGATTCCTTATTGTATCTGGGTATCCAGATAGGGACCAAACTGGAACATTATATGAAACTGAATATACTCCCAATAATAGATAAAGTTAAAGAAAAAATTAGAACATGGCTAAAACTCCCCCTGTCACAAATCAACCGACTAGCGCTTATTAAAATGACATTACTACCAATGTTACTATATGTTTTCAACGCTAGTCCAATTACGATAGAAGACAAGTTTTTTAATAAGTTAGAGACCCTCTTTAATGAACTGATATGGGGCCGCAAACGAGTCAGAATTAAGATACGGTATCTGTATAAAGAAGAGGGTGGAATGTCCATCCCTTTTTTAAAAGGATATTATCTAGCTGCCCAACTGAGATGGTGTGTGAGGAATCGAAAGAATAAATGCATCTGGCTTCTTTTTGGGGAGCATTGTAGACCATGGTCGGATCTTTTCCACATCCTCGAAACCGGTATTTTTAAGAAGAAAACAATAATAAACCCGTTTAGTAGAATGCTTGGGTACATCTGGCAACAAATTAGAGATATGGTGGGTGCATCTGAAGCAGTTCAGTACACCCCATTGTGGGGGAATGCACACTTACCACAAGTTATGCAACTGGGTCACGCTGAATATTGGGAAAAATATGGGATATATTTAATTGCACAAGTTTTTCATAAAGGACAGATTAAGCCCTTAAATGAAATATTACCAGACACCAAATTAGGATTTATGGATAAATTTCGATATGAACAACTACGTCATGCTATATATCACACGGAGAATAAGAATTATTTGAAGATAGTAAGTAACACTTTTTTAGATCTTTGTCAAGATATGACATTTAATACTTTTATATCACACATCTACGCTAAGTTAAAATATGAACACACGAAAATGATCACATTTAGGGGTGAGGCTAAATGGGAAAGAGACCTACAAAAGGGGGAACCTATTTTGTGGAACACTGTGTACAGAAATATTAAAAGATCGACTGTGTCACCCGCCCATGCATGGATTCTTTTGAAAATCATACACCGCCTCTATTATACACCAGCATTACTGCATATCATTTATAAAGATAGGAAACAGAACTGCTACAAATGTAACAAAGACAGAGGAGACTATAAACATCTGTTGTGGGAATGCCCAGGGATAAATGAATATTGGATTAAAATATTCCGGAAATTGCAGGACTGCTCCCCTATGAAGTACCAGGCATGTATTGACTACGCCATCCTGGGTACATTCCCAGAGACAGATAAAAATAAAACTGAGCAGATACTTTGGTTTCGGGGCACTGCACTAGCCAAAATAATAATTGTTAAACACTGGGGCACCATGAAATACCCCAGTTTTCATGAGTGGATGGAGTGGATGAATAGGGTTAGGCAGTATGAACATATTCTAGCCCAAACAGTAGGGAAAAAGGCAGTCTGGTCGCGGATCTGGGGTAACTGGAAACAATGACAGTCGATGTAGATACGGCAGCTTTGCGGAAAAGAAAGGGGGCAACTGGAAACAATGACAGTCGACGTAGATACGGCAGCTCCGCGGAAAGAAAAGGGGGGGTGGAGGGAGGGATAGGGGGGTTTATAAACAAAAGGGAAACTCAGTATAGGATGAGATGAATTTATTATTGTATTCCTATTCTATTGTTTTGTGACATTGAAATGGAAGATTGTTGATTTCTATCTTTTGGAAAATAAAATATATATAAAAAAAAAAAGGACGTAAGTGAAAAAGTTATTTTGTTTAAGTATAATTTTATGTAATTATGAAAATATATCTATATGCAAAAATGATTTCTATTTATTAGTTATATTTAACCCTTTGTCATTCTCCTTTTAGTACTGTGGACAACCTTCAGCAAGAGGCTGGTGGCGACTCATCCTCCAATTAAGATGAGGCAGCAGGCCCACACTCCCCAGCGGCCCAATTGTCGGAGGGACTAACAGTCACTGCCCAGGATCCCCCTGCAACCCTGAGACCACTGATAATGTACCATCAAGTCCAGAGTATGGCACGGGCTAGAAGGTGTAGGAGGCAAAGGCCCACAAAGTCTGCAGATGCTCGGGCACAGGTAGACCACCATGTGCTCGAGTATCTAAATAAAAGACTAGATGAATCCAAGGATTTGCCCCATATATCTCTGATTTGTCCAACGACAACCAAAGGCTATTAGCTAATGTGTTCACATCATGCATTCGCATATTTCATTCACACCTTGATCCAATAGAGTTGGTTACAGTAGTGGACCAACTCAAATATCGCGCCATTGTGGGAGAAACACATCCCCAAGGCCAACCAGGCCCCAGTCAGCCTTTCCAAGGCCAACAAGGCCCTCTTCAGCCTTTCCAAGGCCAACAAGGCCCCAGTCAGCCTTCTCAAGGGCAAAATGTTGCTGGATATTCACAGCCATTGTTCAGCCAAGAAAGGCCTTATTATGGGCGGCCAGGGTCGGCTGCTCCCCATTCCTCATTTAGGCCACAAGGGGAAAAGGGTGCACCTCAACCTAATGTACAAGGGCCCTTTACAAGGGAGATTTTTGACTTACGGTATGTCATTTTATGTTTCTTTGTGTTTTAGTTGTATATTATAAAGGCTGAAGTCAAAGCTTTATTTTTTTAATGATTGTTTTATTTAAAATACAGTTTATTATTTAAAATCCTCTATTTCCTACTGTCATTATTCCACATAAGATAATTTAATAAAAAGGAAAATTGTATGAGTTTATTAATAACATAAGATAAACACATTTTTTTATTAGCACATACACTCGCCCTTTACAACATTATCATAAAATGGTGAAGCTTTTCTGGAATTTCAAGAACATCCATGGTTTGCAACGTATACTTCTCGGACTGTCAAGATGACCTGCAACAAAAGAAATAAGAAAAAATATTAATATATAAAACACACTTTTCCAATAAAAGGTGCAGGATAACGTATAGATATTGACTCTTGATCATGACCACGTTAACATAAGCTCATTACTTAGAGACTGTTATTATCTATATTACTTACAATGCTGTATGGTTATTATAAACCATGATACATTGCTCATTTACACATTAAAAACAATACCCTGCAATACATCATTGCAGGTAATGCCTTCTCAGTAGATGATAAAGCGCAGCCATAGTCAGTGGGCGGACCATGGGAGCACACATGAGCCATCTTTCTTTCATCTTGTGTTCAAGCTATTAAGGAATTTGTGTGTGGTCCTGAAAAATTTTAAAAAATCATATAATATGAGGTAGAAAATGCGGCTGCCATCAAGGGAGACACTATGCTTATGAACAATACCTTAGTAACTGGCTTGTAAAAAAATTATGGTAGTAATTAATCCGTCACATATTTGTGTGATCTAAAGCGATTTTTTTTCTCTTTCTGACACCGACACTGCATATCTGACAGTCAAATAAAACCAGTAAATACCGCTGTTACATTGTTGGTTGACAAATTCCAATTCCAAGTAAATTTTTTGGCCTGCGCTGCATTTATGGCAGCCGAATAAAATTAGTAAATACTGCTGTTACATTATTGGTTGAAAAAAGCACACTTTTTGTGCTAGATAGTACATTTGCGGTCTGCGCTGCATTTCTGACAGTCCACAAAAAACGTTAAATACTGCTGTTACATTGTTGGTTGAAAAAAAGCACACTTTTTATACTAGATAGTACATTTGCGGCCTGCGTTGCATTTCTGACAGTCCAATGAAACCGTTAAATACTGCTGTTACATTGTTGGTTGAAAAAACTCACTTTTTGTGCTAGATAGTACATTTGCAGCCTGTGCTGCATTTCTGACAGTCCAATAAAACCGTTAAATACAACTTTTACATTGTTGGTTGGAAAAAAAAATCACTTTTTGTGCTAGATAATACACTGCTCAAAAAAATAAAGGGAACACTTAAACAACACAATGTAACTCCAAGTCAATCACACTTCTGTGAAATCAAACTGTCCACTTAGGAAGCAACACTGAGTGACATTCGATTTTACATGCTGTTGTGCAAATGGGATAGACAACAGGTGGAAATTATAGGCAATTAGCAAGACACCCCCAATAAAGGAGTGGTTCTGCAGGTGGTTACCACAGACCACTTCTCAGTTCCTATGCTTCCTGGCTGATGTTTTGGTCACTTGAATGCTGGCGTTGCTTTCACTCTAGTGGTAGCATGAGACGGAGTCTACAACCCACACAAGTGGCTCAGGTAGTGCAGCTTATCCAGGATGGCACATCAATGCGAGCTGTGGCAAGAAGGTTTGCTGTGTCTGTCAGCGTAGTGTCCAGAGCATGGAGGCGCTACCAGGAGACAGGCCAGTACATCAGAAGACGTGGAGGAGGCCGTAGGAGGGCAACAACCCAGCAGCAGGACCGCTACCTCCGCCTTTGTGCAAGGAGGAACAGGAGGAGCACTGCCAGAGCCCTGCAAAATGACCTCCAGCAGGCCACAAATGTGCATGTGTCTGCTCAAACGGTCAGAAACAGACTCCATGAGGGTGATATGAGGGCCCAACGTCCACAGGTGGGGGTTGTGCTTAAAGCCCAACACCGTGCAGGACGTTTGGCATTTGCCAGAGAAAACCAAGATTGGCAAATTCGCCACTGGCGCCCTGTGCTTTTCACAGATGAAAGCAGGTTCACACTGAGCACATGTGACAGACGTGACAGAGTCTGGAGACGCCGTGGAGAACGTTCTGCTGCCTGCAATATCCTCCAGCATGACCGGTTTGGCATTGGGTCAGTAATGGTGTGCGGTGGCATTTCTTTGGAGGGCCGCACAGCCCTCCGTGTGCTCGCCAGAGGTAGCCTGACTGCCATTAGGTACGGAGATGAGATCCTCAGACCCCTTCTGAGACCATATGCTGGTGCGGTTGGCCCTGGGTTCCTCCTAATGCAAGACAATGCTAGACCTCATGTGGCTGGAGTGTGTCAGCAGTTCCTGCAAGACGAAGGCATTGATGCTATGGACTGGCCCGCCCGTTCCCCAGACCTGAATCCAATTGAGCACATCTGGGACATCATGTCTCGCTCTATCCACCAACGTTACGTTGCACCACAGACTGTCCAGGAGTTGGCAGATGCTTTAGTCCAGGTCTGGGAGGAGATCCCTCAGGAGACCGTCCGCCACCTCATCAGGAGCATGCACAGGCGTTGTAGGGAGGTCATACAGGCACGTGGAGGCCACACATTTTGACTTGTTTTAAGGACATTACATCAAAGTTGGATCAGCCTGTAGTGTGTTTTTCCACTTTAATTTTGAGTGTGACTCCAAATCCAGACCTCCATGGGTTGAAAAATTGGATTTCCATTTTTTAATTTTTGTGTGATTTTGTTGTCAGCACATTCAACTATGTAAAGAACAAAGTATTTCAGAAGAATATTTAATTAACTCAGATCTAGGATGTGTTATTTTTGTGTTCCCTTTATTTTTTTGAGCAGTGTACATTTGCGGCCTGTGCTGCATTTCTGACAGTCCAATAAAACCGTTAAATTCTGCTGTTGCATTGTCGGTAGAAAAAAGCACACTTTTTGTGCTAGATAGCACATTTGCGGCCTGCGCTGCATTTCTGACAGTCCACTAAAACCGTTAAATACTGCTGTCATATTGTTGGTTGAAAAAAACACCCTTTTTGTGCTAGATAGTGCATTTCCGGCCTGCGCTGCATTTCTGACAGTCCAATAAAACCGTTAAATACTGCTGTTACATTGTTGGTTGAAAAAAAGCACACTTTTAGTGCTAGATAGTACATTTGCGGCCTGCGCTGCATTTCTGAGAGTTCAGTAAAATCGATAAATACTGCTGTTACATTGTCGGTTAAAAAAACAAACTTTTTAGTGTTAAATAGTACATTTGCGGCCTGCGCTGAATTTCTGACAGTCCAATGTACTGCTGTTACATTGTTGGTTGACAAATTCTAATTTTTCGTGACGGTGAAGTAATTGTAATAAATTCTCCTGTCACACTGTTGTGTGACCTCAAGAAATGTTTTCTCTTTATGAGACCGGCACAGCCTTACTGTCAGTGAACTTAATTGTTGAATTGTAGCCTGACATAAACCATCTGTTAGTTTGGTGGGTGGACGCAAAGAATGAGGAGAGCGTCAAACAAAGGAACATGGCCCTGGTCGTGGTGCTGCTGGTGTTTGTGGAGCTCCTGTTGCAGGGAGAGGACGTGGTCACTCTGTGCCAGCTACACGCCCAAGTGAGACACCTTTCTCAGGTGCGAATAGGCGACAGAACCTTCAGCGTTATTTAGTAGGGCTAAATGAAGCTCTATGAATGGTGAGGCCAGAACACATACAGGCGATAGTAGATTGGGTGGCAGACAGTGCCTCCAGTTCCTTCACATTGTCTCCCACCCAGTCCCCTGCTGAAAGATCAGAGTTGGCACCTGCAGCCCGTGGCCATCAGTCTTTCACCTCACCCCCTTGCAAATCAACTAAGCAGTCTGAGCCCCAAGTCATGCAGCAGTCTATTCTGCTTTTTGATGACTCTGCTAGAAGGGCTTCCCAGGGCCATTCACATAGCCCTGCCCCAGAAGTGGAAGAGATTGAGTGCACCGATGCCCACCCACTTATGTTTCAGGATGAGTACATGGGAGGACCACCGCAGCACGTCTCGGATGATGATGAAAAACATTTGCCAACTACTGTGGCTTTCAGCAGTGTGCATACCGACAAGGAGGGCAAGGGTGACGACTGGGTGGAAAATGATGTGGAGGATAATGAGGTCCTCGACCCCACATGGAATCAAGGTCATGCGAGTGACCTGTGTAGTACAGAGGAAGAGGCGGCCACCGGCACAGCAGAAGAGGGAGAAGTGTGCAAAAGTGGAGTGGCCATCCCCTAGACAGTATGCCTGCTACTGCCCACTGCAGCAAGGGACCGAGCACACCAAAGCCAGCTCCAAGCATTTCCCTGGCATGGCAGTTCTTCAGAGAAAGTGCTGATGACAAGACATGAGTGGTTTGCACGCTGTGCAATCAGAGCCTGAAGCAAAGCATAAACGTTCTAAACCTGAGCACAACCTGCATGACCAGGCATCTAAGTGCAAAGCACGAGCTGCAGTGGAGTAGACACCTCAAAAACCACGAAAGGTCTCTGGCTCCTCCTGCTTCCTCTTCTGCTGCAGTCTCAGCCTCTTCATCCCCCATCTGGAGTGGCAGTGGCACCTGCCACCCCGCAAACAGAGGATGTGCCAGCAATGCCACCACCTCGGTCACCAAGCATCTCCGCAATGCACCATGGAAGTGATCAGCTGTCTCTCTCCCAAACACTGGAGCGAAAGAGGAAGTATCCCCCTACCCACCTGCGATCCCTGGCCCTGAATGCCAGCATTTCCTAATTCCTGGACTTTGAAATGCTGTCATTCCGTCTGGTGGACACGGACAGTTTTAAGAATGGGATAGCGGTGGCTGTCCCCCAGTACATTGTGCCCAGCCGCCACTACTTTCCCAGGCGGGCCATCCCTTCCCTGCACAACCAAGTGGGGGACAAAATCAGGTGTGCTCTGCGCAAGCCATCTGTGGCAAGGTTCACCTAACTACGGATATGTGGACCAGTAAGCATGGTCAGGGACGTTATATCTCCCTAACAGCACACTGGGTAAATGAAGTGGCGGCTGGACCTGAGGTGGATAACAGTTTGGCGCATGTCCTTCCACCACCGAGGATTGCAGGGCGTTTCTCTTTGCCTCCTGTTGCTTCCTCCTCCGACTCCGCTTCCTCATCCTCTACCGTCTCCTCATCCGGTCAGCGTAACACCTTCACCACTAACTTCAGCACAGCCAGGGGTAAACGACAGCAGGCAGTTTTGAAACGAATCTGTTTGGGGGACAAACCCCACACTGTACACAGTAATAGAGCAGCTGAGCAATCAACCACTGCTAATCTTTCCCAGCACATGCCCACTGCAGGGAGAGACGAGCATTGCATCCTGTTTCCAAGGATGTGGTCACGTCACCAGGGGGCGTGGCTCAGCAGCGCATCTCTCCAGATGCCGAGGCTGAGGATTGCACTGCTGGAGATCAAACAGGTAAGTTTATTACACCAAGAGTTTTAATAATTAAAGGGGTTATCCGACTTAAATAAATCTATTCTAATTGCATTTATTGTAGACCAGTGAAAGATTCTTAAAATCACTTTCATCACCTATCTATCACTGTTTGGCCAGTTCAGTTCAGGGTCATGTTACACCTGACGTCAGTAAGCCGGCTCTGCTGGTGACGTTTCGTTTACAAGCTTTTCCCTGCTTGAGGGAGTGGCCTGGCTGTGTAAACGAGACGTCACAGCCTCTGGTGCCCTTCCCCCTCCAGCTCTTGTCACTGCCTCGGCTCTGCTATGCGATCGCTGATGTGCAGTACATACCAAGGCGATCTCTTCTCCAGCAGCACAGGGTATGTTTGTCCCTCCTGCATTCACTGGGGCTAGAGGTGGCAGTTTGTAAACGTTCCCCTCTGCATCTGGGGATCGTTTTTACAGCCCTGGTCCCCCCCACACACTAGTACACATTCAACACCCCCTGGGAAATTATAAATAAATTATTGGCCATCATTATTATGATCATCATCATCATTATTCAGCTATATAAAATCCTTATCTGCCACCAATATATGGATTTATCTAAGCAATATCCATATTGAATATATATTTGAATAATATAGATATTGCTTAGATACAGATAATGCTAAGGATATTTTCACACTAGCGTCAGGACGTATCCGACAGGCTGTTCACCCTGTCGGATCCGCCCTGCCGCTATTTGACGGTGCCGCTGGACGGATCCGTTATTGCAATTCATTTCTAGACGGATCCGCTCCTGGATCCGTCTACAAATGCTGTCACTTGTCACACTGATCGGCGGATCCAGCAGGCACGCAGCTCCGACGACGGAGCTGCCTTGCGGATCCGGCGTTGCAAAACAACTGAAGGACGGATCCGCCCTTCCGGTCTGCGCATGCGCAGAACATGAAAAATGTGAAAAAGACTGACAGAGGGATCCGTCCATCCACATGACAAGCGGATAGACGGATCCGTCCTTCCGGTCTATGCATGCACAGAACATGAAAACTGTGAAAAAGACTGAAAGAGGGATCCGTCCATCCGCATGACAAGCGGATAGACGGATCCGTTATTGCAATGCATTTCTAGATGGATCCGCACCTGGATCCGTCTACAAATGCTGTCAGTTGTCACACTGATTGGCGGATCCGGCGGGCAGCTCCGACGATGGAACTGCCTGCCGGATCACACTAACGCTAGTGTGAAAGTACCATAAAAAGTCGAAAATCCAGGACTTTTAGTCAAGTGGCCCTCGCTGTGCACTGCCGTGCTGCGCCATAGCTCCACCACCGTCCCCTTTATAGTCAATGGGGACAGAGCGGCAGTCCAGCGGCACGGCAAAATAGCGGCTGGCCGGATCCGACAGGGTGAACAGCCTGTTGGATCGATCCTGCCTCTAGTGTGAAAGTAGCCTTAGGCTCCATTCACACATCCGCAAATGGGTCCACATTTTTTGGACTAGAAACAAAAGCAAACATGAAAAAAATGTATGTAAAATAACATAACTTACACTGTGCAGCTGCAATGTGACAGGAAGATCTTCTGCCCTGTGTGTGTATTTATTAAGTGCAGAGCAGGGGGAGGGAAAGGTCAGGTTGTTCACGCCCAGAAATATTCATGAGGCAGAGCTCAGGCTTTGTTGTTATACGCCCCCTCAGCATGTACTGCAGCATGTAAACACAGCAATGACAGGACCATGAAAAGGTGCAAATATGGGTTTTAACTTGATGAAATCAAGCTTAACCAAATTATATGTATATCCTGATGGATTTTAAGTGTTTTTTTTTTTTTTATTAACTTGGATAACCCCTTTAACTTTTTGAATTAGTCTTGTCATTTCTTTGTGATACAGTTTCTTTGTGTTGCTGCTATGAAAATGTGAATATTTAAACAAATAATAATATTGGATTGAGCTCATGTTGATTTTCTGAACATCTGTACTATTGCAGTGTAGCAGTCTTTTATAGCATTAAAGCAAACATATCTACTGGAATTAAGAATACAGCTACTGAGAAAGTATTTTTCTTTTCTAACCATAAAAAGGAAAGTGCCTCTATCTCCTTAATCTTGAAATCACTGTAACCACACATCATATCTGATGATTTTGAACATCTTAATTTCTGCAGTCTGTACTAAGATGTCTTAACTCCTTCCTGGCCTATGATGTACTATTACGTCAAGAAAGTCAGTGACTTCCTGCATCTTGACCTAATAGTACCTAATCATGGTGATCGGGCAGACACTAGAGCGGTGTGCGCCCGATCACTGCAGGGGCACGGCAGTCCATGATAGACTGGCCCCTGCTGTCTGTGCCATAGAAGGGGTTTGCTGCAGGTGAGGGAGCCCATTGTGTCCCTGTGCTGCTGCTGTGCTGTATATCACATGATCCACTCTGTCTGATAAACACCATAGTGCAACACCAAACGATCAAAAAGGCGTATGTCCCACAAAATAGTACCAATGAAACTGAAAGAAAATCGCAAAAAAAAAAAATACAGCTCTTAGAACATGGAGACACTAAAACTTCATTTTTTGGTTTCAAATATGCTATTATTGTGTTAAAGTGAATAAATAAGAAAAGTATAAATATTAGTTATCGCCGCGTCCGTAACCAACCTTCTCTACAAAAATATCACATGACCTAACCCCTCAGGTAAACACCGTAACAACAAAAAATTAAAATAGTGCCAAAAAAGCAATTTTTTGTCACCTGACATCACAAAAATTGCAACACCAGGCTATCAAAAAGGCGTATGCCCCACCAAAATAGTACCAATCAAACCGTCACCTCATCCCGCAAAAAATCAGTCCCTACCTGAGACAATCAGTCAAAAAATAAAAATAACTATGACTCTCAGACAATGGAGACACTAAAATATGATTTTGTTTGCTTTAAAACTGCTATTATTGTGCTAAAGTGAAATAAATAAAAAAGAAAAGTAGACATATTAGGTATCGCCACGTCAATTACAACCTGCTCTATAAAAATATTACATGACCTAACCCCTCAGGTGAACACCGTAAAAAAATAAAATAAAAGTGCCAAAAAAGACATTTTTTGTCATCTTACATCACAAAAATTTGAAAAAACAAGAGATCACAAAGTCGTATGCCCCCCAAAATAGTACCAATCAAACGTCACGTCATCCCACAACAAATTCGATTCTAACTAAGACAATCGGTCAAAAAAATTAATAAGCTACGGCTTTCAGACTATGGAGACACTAAAACATAATTTTTTTGGTTTTCAAAAATGCTATTATTCTGTAAAACTTAAAAAATAAGAAAAGTATACATATTAGGTATTGCCAGGTCCATATCAATTTTCTATTTAAAAAAGTTGCATGACCTAACCACTCAGGTGAACGCTGCAAAAATAAATAAATAAAAACTGTGGCAAAATTACCAATTTCTTGGTCACCTTGCCCAATAAAGTGTAATAATGAATGATCAAAAAATCATATGTACCCAAAAATGGTACAAATAAAAACGTCAACTCTAAGGTGTTCAGAAAATGGAGACACAAAAACATATGCTTTATTATGTAAAACTGAAATAAACAAAGTAAAGTAGACATATTTGATGTCATTGCCTCCATATAACCTGCTCTATAAAAATAGCACATGCTCTACCCTGTCAGATGAATGTTGTATAAAATAAAAAATAAAAACGGTGCCAAAGCAGTCCTTTTTTGGTTACCTTGCCTCACACAAAACGTAATATAGAGCAATTAAAAATCATATGTACCCCAAAAAAATACCAATAAAACTGCCACCTTATCCCCTAGTTTCCAAAATGGGGTCACTTTTTGGGAGTTTCTACTGTAAGGTGCATCTGGGGGGCCTTCAAATGGGACATGGCATTTAAAAACCACTCCAGCAAAATCTGCTTTCAAAAAACCATATGGCACTTCTTTTCTTCTGCGCCCTGCCGTGTGCCCTTACATCAGTTTACGACCACATGTGGGGTGTTTCTGTAAACCTCAAAATGACTGTTAACCCTCGATGTGTTAAAGAAGAAAATGGATTAAAATGGAAATCTGCCAAAAAAGTGAAATTTTGAAATGTTATCTCCATTTTCCTTTCATTCTTGTGGAACACCTAAAGGGTTAACAAAGTTTGTAAAATCAGTTTTGAGTAACTTAAGGGGTGTAGTTTCTACAATGGGGTCATTTATGGGGGTTTCCACTATGTAAGCCCCACAAAGTGACTTTAGAACTGAACTGCTCCTTTAAAAAGTGGGTTTTGGAAATTTTCTTAAAAATTTTAAGAATTGCTTCTAAAATTCTAAGCCTTCTAATGTCCTAAAAAAATAAAATGGCATTTACAAAATGATGCCAACATAAAGTAGACATATGGGGAATGTTAAGTAATAAATATTTTATGAGGTATCACTTTTGGTTTTAAGAGCAGAGAAAATGAAATTTAGAAAATTGTGAATTTTTCAACATATTTGGTAAATTTGGGATTTTTTCTTAAATAAAGGTGAAATATATTGACTCAAAATTATGGCTATCATGAAGTACAATGTGTCACGAGAAAAAAAATCTCAGAATGGCTTGGATAAATAAAAGTGTTCCAAAGCTATTACCACATAAAGTGACACATGTCAGATTTGCAAAAAATGGCCTGGGCAGAAGGGGTTAATATCATATATTTAACAATGTTGTGTAACAACTCTGGGTCACTTAGCTTTCCAGTATCGCCATCTTCTCAGATTAGATGGTTGGCACAACTCAAGAAACCACTCCAACACTGCAGATTTGGGGACACACAGCCATAACCAGATTTATTGTCACTTTTACAGGTATCAAAACATAACCCATAAACATAAATCCTCGGCCGTCCGGTCACTAACACAGTAGTTTTCCCTCTCTATCCGTATCTGGGTCTACCACCCAGCTCCCCAAAACACAACTCATTGCTTACCCCACACAGGGATTAGAGGGTCCTTGTTCCCACAGGCCATGGTGCAGCCTTCTTCTTCCCCAGACTGGGAGCCCTGATTGAGGAGCCCAGCCTACATTTACCTAAGATCTTGGCTGCTAATTTCCTCTCATTAACAGACTGGCTGATACACACAGAGGATAAAACACTATTTTCCCAGCCTTTCTTCTTCTTAACCAGCTTCCTCTGGGCAAGATACACCATTTCAGTGGCCCTCACATGGCCCTCTGGCAGCTCCACTGCCACAGTTGTTATTATACAAGGCTACTTCTGTTCTGTTATTGGAGCTGACTGACTCTTGATGACTTGGTCTGGTTTTGTAATTTTTCTTTCAATAGTAGGCTTAACTATATTTAATTTAATGTTAGAAAATATGAGAATACCATAAACATATAGACTATGAGACAACAAGATAATTCTTGGAACTCCTCACAGCATAGACTTTACATGTGCTTGCCTATAGGCATCTCTTTTCTTTATGTTGTGAAAATGTACACATTTATATTCCTTAATTGGTCCACAAATATTCAGTTGAGCTGGTCACAATACTTTAGGACATTCAATGAGTCACACCAGTTTACTGCTGGTCTGCTTCACATGCAGACAACCAAAACAAGTCAATTAAAGAAGACCTGTCATTCTGAATTATGCCTCTAGATTCTATATAGCATCAAAAAGCCTATACATCTTTGCACAGTAGGACTGTAGGATCGGTATGTATTTTACACTTGGTGTTTTGCTTTTTCTTTTTCATTTTTATGTTGTTACAATAATTGTAGCAAACAGAACAACATTTTTGAATTTATTCTAGGTGACATTAATTTAAGAAGATGTAATTCTGACATAACTGGATAACAGAAGCCTAATGGTATATTCACAAATGGCAGATTTGTTGCAGAAATTTCTGTGACTGTTCCATAGAGCTGAATGAGGTTTGTACCAATCCATTCGCATGTTGCAGAAAAGAAAATGACTGCACATGTATAAATGTGAAATTCTGTCAAAATTAAAGACAAGTAGAGTTGAGCGGACACCTGGATGTTCGGGTTCGGCAGGTTCGACCGAACTTGAAAAAAAAGTTCGGGTTCGGGACCCGAACTTGTCCCCCAAACCCAAACCCCATTGAAGTCAATGGGGACCTGAACTTTTGGAGCATTAAAATGGCTCTAAGATAGTCCTGGAAAGGGCTACAGGGCTGCAAAAGGCATCAAAATGTGCTTAAGAGCATGGCAACTGTTCTGCAAACAAATGTGGATATGTGGAAATGACTTAAAATAACATAAAATACAGAAAAATAAAAAATAACAATCTGGATCTAGGAGTAGAAGGTTGAGGAGGCTGTGGATGGGTGGATGTGGCGGTGTATGTCTGTGTGTGTATATTTGGGCCATGCTAACCCTGCCTTCTCAGGTGCTGGCGGTGCCCCAGCTGCGTTGGCGACCTCTTCCTCCTCCTCTGCCTTCGCCTTGTGCTTCCACTGTGCCCCCGCTGTCAGGTGGGAATGCCATCAGCAGCGTTCGCTTGTAGTCGCGAATCTTCCGATCAGTAACAGATGTTTTCACTAAGTTTAGTTCCCTTTCAGCAATGCAGAGCAGGGGTTCATTCACGGCAAAAGGGGATTGTAACAGGGTTCCGAAGGTCCACTCGGTCCCCCATTACCCACAGACCTGTTGCTTAGCTTTGGGAATGAGGATCTGTGTTTGACCTCATTCCCAGGGCGGCTTTACTGCTGGGTGACTCCCTGCTCCTAAGTCTGCCTTGAGCGCCAAGCTGATCACTCGGTGCTCAACTGGTTGGTCTGTCGGTCATGTGACGCTGGCCATGTCACATGACCCTCACTCCCCACTATAAATACAGGCAGCCTGCTAGTCACAGGTTGCCTGTTAATTTCTAGGTTCCTGGCTATTTTTAGGACTACTGAAGACTCACCTGATTCCGTTCCCTGACGATCCTTTGCCTGCTCCTCCTGTACTGCGCATCGGTCCTGGTATTGTGACCTCGGCTCCCACCTGATTACTCTCTTAGGACTCCTCTTGTACTTCTCTGCTCTCCTGGTATTTGACCCCGGCTTCTCCTGACCATTCTTTGCTTAACCCTTTGTACTGCGTAGCTCTCTTGATTCTGACCCGGTCCGTTCATGTTCCGTATTTTGTCTTGTCTTTCTTCCCTGCACGTATCCTAAGTTGAGGACTGTCGTCCAGTTGTCCCCTGTCATCAGGACTCGTGAGGCAAGTAGGCAGGACCAGGGGGGAGGGTGGAGCGCAGTGGTCACTATCCCTCCCCCTGTGTGTGTGTGGACGTGACCGTTACAGATTAACAGGCCAAATAACCACTGTATTATGAATCCTCTTACTACCCTGACTGACCATGTCTCTAACTTGACACAGATGGTGCAGGAACTAGGAGGGAAACTCCGTTCTTTTGAGTTAGGGCAAGGTTCTTCCACTCCTCTGCCCTCCAGTCCACATTTTGAACCCCAGATCAAGCTCCCAGAACCCTTTTCTGGAGACCGAAAGAGCTTTCTCTCCTTTAAGGAGAGTTGCAAACTCTACTTCTGTTTGCGCCCCGGTCCTCCGGTCCCGAGAGCCAACGCGTGGGGATTATCATTTCTCTACTACAGTGTGATCCCCAGGACTGGGCATTTTCATTAAATCCTGGGGCCAGTTGTCTAACTTCAGTGGAGGTTTTTTTTCAGGCCCTGGGTACCCTCTATGACGAACCAGACAGGGCCCTGGTAGCCGAGACGGCTCTTAGGGCACTGGTTCAGGGCCATCTCCCTGCGGAGGAGTATTGCACCCAATTCAGACGGTGGTGTGTCCCCTCAAGATGGAATGAACCAGCCCTGAAGAGTCAGTTTAGGTCTGGTCTATCTGATAATTTTAAAGATCTATTAGTCAATTATCAAATTCCTGAGACCTTAGAGGAGATGATGACCCTAGTTGTCCGACTTGACAGACGAGTTAGAGAGAGACGACAAGAACGACAGTTCTGTTCTCAGATGGTGGTCCAGCCAGAGGCCTTTTCCAGGGACAACACTGAGGTCTCCACCGAGGAACCCATGCAGGTTGGCATGACCCGGGGTAATCTTTGTCGCAGACGCGGAGAGTGCTTCTACTGTGGAGATCCTGGCCATTGGATCAACAAGTGTCCTAAGAGGGTCCTCTCTGACAAGTCTCCTAAGGCAAGACAACCTAAAGACCAGGTACACCCTGATTTTTCTAAATGTAAGCTTTTGGTACCCATAACAATTTCTCTGGGGGTTAATAAGTGGCCGGGTAAGGCCTTTATTGATTCCGGTTCAGCGGCCAGCTTTATTGACTTTGAGTTTGCTAGTAAATTGGGTATTCCAATGTTTTCTTTACCTACACCTATCCATGTCATGGCTATTGATGCTACTCCCCTGATTGGTGGTACGGTGAGGTCATGTACCTCTGAAATTTCTATGACCGTGGGTGTGTGCCACTCTGAGAGATGTTCTCTTCTAGTCCTGGAGAATCTACCGATTGAGGTGGTACTAGGGTTGCCTTGGCTCCGTTTACATAACCCCACAATTGATTGGTCCAAAGGAGAGTTGGTGAAATAGGGATCTAAGTGTGACTCATGCTTGTCCGTGGTCCAGGCTGGGGTTTCAGTAAGGTCTAATACATTACCCTCTGTTATTAAAGAATATTCTGATGTGTTCTCGTCCCCTACTCCAGAGGTTCTACCCCCCCATAGACCTTATGATTGCGATAGAGGGTGCCGAATTTCCTAAAGGGCGAATTTATAATCTTTCAGGGCCCGAACGCAAGGCTATGGAAGATTATATTAAGGAGAGCCTTGCTAAAGGGCATATTAGACTTTCAGTCTCTCCTATGGGAGCAGGGTTTTTCTTTGTTAAAAAGAAGGATGGTGGTCTTAGGCCTTGTATTGATTACCGGAGATTAAATAAAATCACTGTCCAAAATAGATACTCTCTCCCATTGATTCCGGATTTATTTAACCAGGTTTTGGGGGCAATCTGGTTTTCCAAGATTGACCTGAAAGGGGCATGCAATCTAATCACAGGTTGCCTGTTAATTTCTAGGTTCCTGGCTATTTGTTGGACTACTGAAGACTCACCTGATTCCGTTCCCTGACGATCCTTTGCCTGCTCCTCCTGTACTGCGCATCCGTCCTGGTATTGTGACCTCGGCTCCCACCTGATTACTCTCTTAGGACTCCTCTTGTACTTCTCTGCTCTCCTGGTATTTGACCCCGGCTTCTCCTGACCATTCTTTGCTTAACCCTTTGTACTGCGTAGCTCTCTTGGTTCTGACCCGGTCCGTTCATGTTCCGTATTTTGTCTTGTCTGTCTTCCCTGCACATATCCTAAGTTAGGGACTGTCGTCCAGTTGTCCCCTGTCATCAGGACTCATGAGGCAAGTAGGCAGGGCCAGGGGTGAGGGTGGAGCGCAGTGGTCACTATCCCTCCCCCTGTGTGTGTGTGGACGTGACCGTTACAGGGGTTCTTGTCACCCAGCAATAGAACAGAGGATTTTGAGAGATTTAGGCCCCTGTCACCCAGGCACAGCAGGGGTTCATTCACGGCAAAAGGCGGTTCATGTCACCTAGCAATAGAACAGAGGATTTTAAGAGATTTAGGCCCCTGTCACCCAGGCACAGCAGGGGTTCATTCACGGCAAAAGGGGGTTCATGTCACCCAGCAATAGAACAGAGGATTTTGAGAGATTTAGGCCCCTGTCACCCAGGCACAGCTGGGGTTCATTCACGGCAAAAGGGGGTTCTTGTCACCCAGCAATAGAACAGAGGATTTTGAGAGATTTAGGCCCCTGTCACCCAGGCACGGCAGGGGTTCATTCACGGCAAAAGGGGGTTCTTGTAGCC
The DNA here is from genome assembly GCF_905171765.1 of Bufo bufo. Lineage (NCBI taxonomy): Eukaryota > Metazoa > Chordata > Amphibia > Anura > Bufonidae > Bufo > Bufo bufo. The sequence goes on from NC_053391.1 coordinate 302,853,446, forward strand.
CAGCAATAGAACAGAGGATTTTAAGAGATTTAGGCCCCTGTCACCCAGGCACAGCAGGGGTTTGTATACGCCAAAAATGGTAAAATGTCACCTGACAATTGAAAATAAGAATTTTTTCAATTTAGGGCACTAAAATTGGCATTTTTTTGCATTAAAATGGCTCTAAAATAGTCCTTGAAAAGGCTAGAGGGATGTAAAAGGCAGTAAAATGTGCTTAAGAGCATGGCAAATGCTCTGCAAACAAATGTGAATAGGGAAATAACTTAAAATGAAATAAAATAACTAAAAATTACAAATTATTAACCTGCAACTCAGAGAAGGAGGTGGATATGGAGTCGGAGGTTGAGGAGGCGGTGAATGTGGTGTTGTAGGTGGAGGCAGCAATGGAGGAGGTAATTTTTTATTGGGGTAGGTAGCCCCCAAAATATTGGGACAAATAAAAAATAAATAAAACAAAGAATCATTGCACTTCACTTGAGTACAAGAATGTATGTTTGATGGTGGTATAAATGTCTATTCTGCACAATGTACAGACAAGTCTTGTGGGATCCTAGGCAGAGAGTACACTGCCTGCGGGGCAGGCCAGCACCTCCAAGGCATACAGGGCAAGCTCTGGCCATGTGGACAATTTGGAGACCCAGAAGTTGAATGGGGCAGAACCATCAGTCAGTACGTGTAGTCGTGTGCACAGGTACTGTTCCACCATGTTGTTCAAATGCTGCCTCCTGCTAACACGCTCCATATCAGAAGTTGGGGTCGGTTGTTGCGGCGAGGTGACAATGGTTTTCCACATGTCGGCCATGCTAACCCTGCCTTCTGAGGTGCTGGTGCTGACACAGCTGCGTTAGCGACCTCTTCCTCCTCCCCTGCCTTCGCCTTGTGCTTCCACTTGTCCCCCGGCGTCAGTCGGGAATGCTCTCAGGAGCGCGTCTACCAGCGTGCCCCTGTAGTCGCGCATCCTCCGATCATGCTCCAGTGAGGGAATTAAGGACGGCACATTGTCTTTGTAACGGGGATCCAGAAGGGTGGCCACCCAGTAGTCAGCACACGTTAAAATGTGGGCAACTCTGCTGTCGTTGTGCAGGCACTGCAGCATGTAGTCGCTCATGTGTGCCAGGCTGCCCAGAGGTAAGGACAAGCTGTCCTCTGTGGGAGGCGTATCGTCTGCGTCCTCCATATCCCCCCAGCTATGCACTAGTGATGGGCCCGAGCTGCGTTGGATGCCACCCCGCTGTGAACATGCTTCATCCCCATCCTCCTCCTCCTCCTCCAGTAGTGGGCCCTGGCTGGCCAAATTTGTACCTGGTCTCTGCTGTTGCAAAAATCCTCTTTCTGAGCCACTTCTAAAAGACTGGCCTGAAAGTGTTAGAGATGACCCCTCTTCCTCCTCCTCGTCCTGGGCCACATCCTCTTCCATCATCGCCCTAAGTGTTTTCTCAAGGAGACATAGAAGTGGTATTGTAACGCTGATAACGGCGTCATCGCCACTGGCCATGTTGGTGGAGTACTCTAAACAGCGCAATAGGGCACACAGGTCTCGCATGGAGGCCCAGTCATTGGTGGTGAAGTGGTGCTGTTCCGCAGTGCGACTCACCCGTTCGTGCTGCAGCTGAAACTCCACTATGGCCTGCTGCTGCTCGCACAGTCCCTCCAGCATGTGCAAGGTGGAGTTCCACCTGGTGGGCACGTCGCATATGAGGCGGTGAGCGGGAAGGCCGAAGTTACGCTGTAGAGCAGACAGCCGAGGGGCGGCAGAATGAGAACGCCGGAAGCGCGCACAGACGGCCCGCACTTTATGCAGCAGCTCTGACATGTCGGGGTAGTTGTGAATAAATTTCTGCACCACCAAATTCAGCACATGCGCCAGGCAAGGGATGTGCGTCAAACTGGCTAGTCCCAGAGCTGCAACAAGATTTCGCCCATTATCGCACACCACCAGGCTGGGCTTGAGGCCCACTGGCAGAAACCACTCGTCGGTCTGTTGTTCTATACCCCGCCACAACTCCTGCGCGGTGTGGGGCCTGTCCCCCAAACACATCAGTTTCAGAACGGCCTGCTGACGTTTACCCCTGGCTGTGCTGAAGTTGGTGGTGAAGGTCTGTCGCTGACCGGATGAGGAGGTGGTAGAAGAGGAGGAGGAAGCCGAGGGAAGAGGAGGCAACAGGAGGCAAAGAATGATGGAAGGACGTGCGCCAAACAGCTCTCTGCCTGGGGGCCAGCCGCCACTACATTTATCCAGTGTGCAGTTAGGGAGATATAGCGTCCCTGGCCGTGCTTACTGGTCCACGTATCTGTGGTTAGGTCGACCTTGCCACAGATGGCGTTGCGCAGCGCACACTTGATTTTATCCGATGCTTGGTTGTGCAGGGAGGGCACGGCTCTCCTGGAGAAGTAGTGGTGGCTGGGAATGACGTACTGTGGGACAGCAAGCGACATGAGCTGTTTGAAGCTGTCCGTCTCCACCAGCCTGAATGACAGCATTTCAAAAGCCAGCAGTTTAGAAATGCTGGCATTCAGGGCCAGGGATCGATGGTGGCTAGGTGGGAATTTACGCTTTCTCTCAAAGGTTTGTCAGATGGAAAGCTGAATGCTTCCGTGTGACATGGTGGAGATGCTTGGTGACGGAGGTGGTGTTGTTGGTGGCACATCCTCTGTTTGCTGGGCGGCAGGTGCCAACGTTCCTCCAGAGGTGGAGGAAGAGGCCGAGGCAGTAGCAGAAGAGGGAGCAGGAGGGGCCTGAGCCCTTTCTTGGTTTTGAAGGTGCTTACTCCACTGCAGCCCATGTCTCGCATGTAGATGCCTGGTCATGCAGGTTGTGCTAAGGTTCAGAACGTTAATGCCTCGCTTGAGGGGCCACCTGGGTCTTGTCGTCAGCACATTGTGTAAAGAAGTGCCATGCCAGGGAACTCCTTGAAGCTGCCTTTGGTGTGCTCGGTCCCTGGTGACGTTGGCCAGTAGCAGGCGAACTGTTTTGGCGATGGCTGCTCTGCTTTTGCATCCTGCTCCCGCTTTTGCTACGCTGTTGCCTCGGTCTCACCACTGCCTCTTCCTCCGAACTCTGAAAGTCAGTGGCACGACCTTCATTCCATGTGGGGTCTAGGACCTCATCGTCCCCTGCATCGTCTTCCACCCAGTCTTCCTCCCTGACCTCCTTTTCAGTCTGCACACTGCAGAAAGACGCAGCAGTTGGCACCTGTGTTTCGTCATCATCAGATATGTGCTGAGGTGGTATTCCCATGTCCTCATCAGGAAACATAAGTGGCTGTGCGTCAGTGCATTCTATGTCTTCCACCCCTGGGGAAGGGCTAGGTGGATGCCCTTGGGAAACCCTGCCAGCAGAGTCTTCAAACAGCATAAGAGACTGCTGCATGACTTGAGGCTCAGACAGGTTCCCCGATATGCACGCGGGTGATGTGACAGACTGATGGGCATGGGTTTCAGGCACCACCTGTGCGCTTTCTGCAGAAGACTGGGTGGGAAATAATGTGAACGTGCTGGATCCACTGTCGGCCACCCAATTGAGTAGAGCCTGTACTTGCTCAGGCCTTACCATCCTTAGAATGGCATTAGGCCCGACCAAATATTGCTGTAGATTCTGGCGGCTACTGGGACCTGAGGTAGTAGGTTCAGTAGGACGTGTAGCTGTGGCAGAATGGCCACGTCCTCTCCCTGCACCAGAGGCTCCACCAACACCACCACCATGACCATGACCGCGTCCCTTATTAGATGTTTGCCTCATAGTTAGCATTTACAAAGCAAAGTAAAAAGTGGTTAAGTCTGTTAAAAATAATTAACCGCCAATAAAAACCCTGATGTAGGGTATTGCACTCAATTATTATTTTTTTAACTCTATATGACAGCAGCATTTGTGGCCTAAATGTGACACTCACTTATGCACGTTTTATCCCAGATGTGCAGTATATCAGAGGCTTTTTTCACCCCAGCAACCAAAAAGCCGTATTTCTGGCCTAAATGTGACAGTCACTTATGCACGTGTAATCCCAGATGTGCAGTATATCAGGCTTTTTTCACCCCAGTATGCCAAAGCCGTATTTATGGCCTAAATGTGACAGTCACTTATACACGTGTAATCCCAGATGTGCAATATATAGGAGGCTTTTTTCACCACAGTATGCCAAAGCCGTATTTCTGGCCTAAATGTGACAGTCACTTATGCTTGTCTAATCCCAGATGTCCAGTATATTAGAGGCTTTTTTCACCTCAGTAACCAAAAAGCCGTATTTCTGGCCTAAATGTGACAGTCACTTATGCACGTGTAATCCCAGATGTGCAGTATATCAGAGGCTTTTTTCACCCCAGTATGCCAAAGCCATATTTCTGGCCTAAATGTGACAGTCACTTATGCACGTGTAATCCCAGATGTGCAATATATTAGAGGCTTTTTTCACCACAGTATGCCAAAGCCGTATTTCTGGCCTAAATGTGACAGTCACTTATGCTTGTCTAATCCCAGATGTGCAGTATATTAGAGGGTTTTTTCACCCCAGTAACCAAAAAGCTGTATTTCTGGCCTAAATGTGACAGTCACTTATGCTTGTCTAATTCTAGATGTTCAGTATATTAGAGGCTTTTTTCACCCCAGTAACCAAAAAGCCGTATTTCTGGCCTAAATGGGACAGTCATTTATGCACGTGTAATACAAAATGTGCAATATATCAGAGGCTTTTTTCACCCGAGTAACCAAAAAGCCATATTTCTGGCCTAAATGTGACAGTCACTTATGCTTGTCTAATCCCAGATGTGCAGTATATTAGAGGGTTTTTTCACCCCAGTAACCAAAAAGCTGTATTTCTGTCCTAAATGTGACAATCACTTATGCATGTGTAATCCCAGATGTGCACTATATTTAACAGATGTATTTTCTTAACCCCAGTAAGCAAAAAGCTGTATTTCTGGACTTGCAGACAAGCAGATAGCCTGTGCTGGTGCACTATCGTTGCATAAAATGGCTGCCGATTTATGTATTGATATTGACTAACTGAAGAAAAAAAAAATCGTTTTCATCAGTAGTTCGCTCAGGGCAGGCTTAAAGAAATTGTGCACTGCACCCACAAAACACATTTGCTGTAGATCGCTGAGTACAAAAAACTGTTCTTGATAGGATTTCTCCCTGATCTCTCCCTCACAGCAGCTGCAGCCTCTCCCTACACTAATCCGAGCAGAGTGACGGGCGGCGCTATGTGACTCCAGCTTAAATAGAGGCTGGGTCACATGCTGCAGTTGGCCAATCACAGCCATGCCAATAGTAGGCATGGCTGTGATGGCCTTTTGGGGCAAGTAGTATGACGCTTGTTTGTGACGGATGAGAGTGGGGGACACTCTCATCCGTGTGATGTTAACGGAAAGGGAAGCTGCTAGGCCAGAAACAACAAAATTAGGGAGCAGGTCACCTCCTACAACGTCCCTAACTCTGACCCTAACTCCTAGCTGTATGAGCCGACCCTGATGGTAGGAGGGCTTATACTCAGGAACCTGGGGTCCCTACTAGCCCTCAAGGGATCCCTGAACTTAGGAGAAGGGTAAGACGACCTGTTCCTCCAGGACACGGACGAACAGGAGTCTCACTGGCCAAGCTGCAAGGAAGGGGGAAACATCAACAGCATAAGGATATGGCAGGTGAGTGAAACACTTCCACACCTACCTGCCACAGACACACTGACTGGAACCCGTGCTCAAATGCTGTTGTCCAGACCAAACACAAAAGGACACAGCACACAACATGACTCACACAGGAAACCAGATCCATATAGCTGCAGTAAGAAGAGACATCACAGGAACATAAAGTAAACATCACGACATTCTTTATTACTGCAAGGGAGGCGCTCACTGGAGAGATGGTAAAGGCTACCAGGAGGATGACTCCAGCAACATGTAATAGAAAGACCAGCACTCCGTGATTTCTATGTTGGAAGAAAATTTCTTTATTCGTCACCCATATGTGACGCGCGTTTCGGCACCAGTCTGTGCCTTTATCAAATAACAGGTGATAGTAGCTCAATCCCACATATACAATACACCATTTAAATACACTTCAAATAACCCGCCCCCTAATCACGCGAGTGGTCATGTGACTAGGACCGGAGGCATCCGCCCCCAGTCAGATGACCAGTCACGCGATTATGACATCATGTTGCTACGTAACCCAGTACAAACAAAGTTAAATCTATCAGAAGATAGAGTACGGCAGAGTATATATCTAGGTTTATATATTACTAGGCATCTGAGTAATCAGTGATCAATTACAGAACCAAATACAAACATTTTTACAATGTATATACTTAATCATCATGCGTTCCACATATTAATTCAAATAAAACTGTTATGTGGAACGCATGATGATTAAGTATATACATTGTAAAAATGTTTGTATTTGGTTCTGTAATTGATCACTGATTACTCAGATGCCTAGTAAGGCCTCTTTCACACTTGCGTTGTCCGGATCCGGCGTGTACTCCACTTGCCGGAATTACACGCCGGATCCGGAAAAACGCAAGTGTACTGAAAGCATTTGAAGACGGAGCCGTCTTCAAATTGCGTTCAGTGTTACTATGGCAGCCAGGACGCTATTAAAGTCCTGGTTGCCATAGTAGGAGCGGGGAGTGGGGGAGCAGTATACTTACAGTCCGTGCAGCTCCCGGGGCGCTCCAGAATGACGTCAGAGCGCCCCATGCGCATGGTTGACGTGATCCATGCGATCACGTGATCCATGCGCTTGGGGCGCCCTGACGTCACTCTGGAGCGCCCCGGGAGCCGCACGGACGGTAAGTATGCTGCTCCCCCGCTCCCGGCTACACTTTACCATGGCTGCCAGGACTTTAGCGTCCCGGCAGCCATGGTAACCATTCAGAAAAAGCTAAATGTCGTGTAACGGACCGTTTCAGCAGACAAGGGGTTAAAATCCGTTTAGGCGATATGCCCCTTTTCTGAGAGACAGGCACAGCTACTGCAGAACACCAACTCCCGAACTGGATACAAAGTAGCACTCCAAACTGGAACCTCACGAATAGCTGCTAGCAGACGAACAGGAATCAGCTTACACTCCTGGCAATCAGTCTCTAACAGCATACAGCGGATCCCCCCAATAACGAGACAAGGCTCCGTGTTGAGGGTCAAGCAGTGGTCTGAGGTGCTGGCACACCCAGCCTGTTTTTTATTACAGTTGTTTGCAAAATACATGTCCGCCCACAGGGAGGTATAAAACAACCAAGCCCATCTGGTGTACACGCCCCTAGGGGACTAGAATGAAGACTGACATAGGACAGATATGCAGCACTGTAGGATACACAGAGACAATACATCCCCACAATGCATCATGGTTTCCTCCTCTCTGCCCTGGAGACACCCGAGGCGTAATCCAATTATCTCTCAAGACAAAGAGAAATCACCAATACACATGTGCAGACAACAGGACAGACATCACCATTTAAACACACAATGGGACAATGGCACAATAGAAACACACCCAGCATATTCCTCCCAAGCTGACAAGTTACACTTATTATAAATTGTTACAACTTTGTGAGTTTACATTGGCCATACATATAACTTACATCAATTTAAACAGTATAACTTGGGGACAAACCTATCCAAAATTCACTTGAATAGGTTCAGGGGTTTAAAAGTTAGTATGGGCCATAATTCTGAGGCAAGAGGCTGATAAACAGGCCTCTCCAAAACCCAGTGGCGAGGTTGGTTTCGCCACATGTCGGGTCCTGCAATGCGCCGAAACGACGTTTAGCTTAAGGCCGGATCCGGATCAATGCCTTTCAATGGGCATTAATTCCGGATCCGGCCTTGCGGCAATTCTTCATGATTTTTGACCGGAGCAAAAAGCGCAGCATGCTGCGGTATTTTCTCCGGCCAAAAAACGTTCCGTTCCGGAACTGAAGACATCCTGATGCATCCTGAACGGATTTCTCTCCATTCAGAATGCATTAGGATAAAACTGATCAGGATTCTTCCGGCATAGAGCCCCGACGACGGAACTCTATGCCGGAAGAAAAGAACGCTGGTGTGAAAGAGCCCTAATATATAAACCTAGATATATACTCTGCCGTACTCTATCTTCTGATAGATTTAACTTTGTTTGTACTGGGTTACGTAGCAACATGATGTCACAATCGCGTGACTGGTCATGTGACTGGGGGGCGGATGCCTCCGGTCCTAGTCACATGACCACTCGCGTGATTAGGGGGCGGGTTATTTGAAGTGTATTTAAATGGTGTATTGTATATGTGGGATTGAGCTACTATCACCTGTTATTTGATAAAGGCACAGACTGGTGCCGAAACGTGCGTCACATATGGGTGACGAATAAAGAAATTTTCTTTCAACATAGAAATCACGGAGTGCTGGTCTTTCTATTACAAGTATATGGGGATTCGACCTGCTGACCGCGCACCTGGACCCTAAAGGAAGCACAGTGCCGTCCATTTGTTCCTAATCAAGACTCCAGCAACATGTCTGGAGTACCCCTCAGACTTCTGGCTTCCAGCAGGAGCTAAATAGGCCAAGCAGCCACACCCACACACACACACTAAGAAAGGAGTTAACCCTTCCATCACCAAACAGGGTAGTGAAGCCACTTAAAGGGGAAAGTGCACACACACATAAACCCCGTGCACACCAAACAGGAAAAGTGCACACATATAAACACAAATTGCCATAGGCAACCGCATGCATAGACAGTGAGCATCCCAGCAACAAGCTCAGGCTGCTACACTGCCAATACTAATATGTTGCCAGCGGCAACCACACGTGAGGCAACATAGTAACCGCACTCACCAGTGGTTAAAACAACAAGAGCAGACCGCGGGCAACTGCATGCGGGTCAAGGAGTCACGACCATGACCATGGTCGTGACATTGTTGATTGGCTGCTGTGCAGCCTTTCAAAAAGTGCCAAGAAAGCGCCGAACACCGAACCTGAACCCAAACTTTTACGTAAATGTTCGGGTTTGTGTCCGGGTGCCGAAAAATCTAAAGTTCGGTACGAACCCAAACTTTACAGTCCGGGTTCACTCAACTCTAAAGACAAGTATTATGCTTACATCATTTTTTCCAAGGCACAGACTGCCCGAATCACATCTCCTTTTGGTGGTTGATCTCTCTAATCAATGCTTAGGGAGCACCTATTCGACATGTAGGAGCTTGCTGAGCAGTCAGGGGACTTGGTGGAGAGCAATTGCATTTAGGGTTTGTGGACACATCTCCCACATTTTCCTAATTTTGCATCTACACCATTGGAAACACATAGCGATTTGTTGGACTAGTATGAATAACACTAGAATCGAGATTTGATTTGATGGCCCTGGATATCATATAATTTGGATATCATCCTTTTGACATCATTTAGCTGTTTTCAATTGGCCATCTATATATATCCGAGATAAGCCCTGCCTACTCAACATATTCCCAGAGGGACTGTCATAATGTCACCTATAGCATACAGTAGCCAAGAATCGACATAACTGCTTTACAAGCAGTCCCTAACATCCGGTTTGACCGCCCAGGTTTTATTGTGATGATTTTTCTCAACCTCCATATTTTTTCATCTTTATATTTATATGCCTATTCATCTGATCAAATTTTTGGAACTTAGTGTGATCTATGTGATTCACCTTCAGGGTTGACTCCCTGAGGAACCCTAAGTTTGGGGGAAACGCGTTGGGGTAGACAGACCCACCTATGGTCATTTATGGTGAATAATAAGGTACAGGGACCCATTAGGGCCATCTAGGGTGTGATAGTTTAGGCACGAGGACAGGGAGTCCCTACCATCAGGGGCCGTCTCTGGGCTGAGCCATACTGTAGGGCAACATTAGGGATAATATTCCCTTCCCTTAACCTAGATCTGTACCCCGTATATTGGGTATCTTTACTGATTATCTTTGTGTGTATCAGATGAGTATCTTTGTGTGTTTTAGACCGTCATTAAGGAATTTATTCAGGGTATTTACGTTTTAAAACGTAGAAATAAAGTATATTATATTTTAAGGGTTTAACTTTTTCGGCTGGACTTTTGTTGTTTTTCTTTGTTAATGCGTAGGATGCTGATGTAAAGTAATTTGATGCAACTGAAATCAAAGGTGTTGCTATAGTCTGTTTTAGTATTTATTTTACTAAACTAGAGCAGATTTACTAATGCTGGGTAATTTTATATAGTGTAAATTTGGACAACACACTATAAACATACACCAGATTTATCACAGTAGTTGACTCTGAATTTAGACTGCCTAGTCTAAGCTTATATCACCTATCTTACTGTCTTACTTTTGAGCCAAAATTATGGTGCATTTTTGACGTTCATTGTTGCATCTTAGCCCATGCAATTTTTTGGTAGATCTGGCCAAACAACTAAGCTACACCCATTATCAGTAAATCACCCCTAATCTTAGTACAGTCCACTTAATGGTATGGGGATAATTCATAAAGAGATCATTCTTTGTTATGACATGCTGCAAGTTCCCCAACGGGAACCTAAATTTATTTATAATTTTGATTAAGAACATTTATTTATGTCCTCCGTGTGCTGTCCACATTCGTTGTTCTTTTCCGCGGCCACGCCATCACGGACAAGAATAGGCATTTCTATATGAGCTATCTGTTCTGTTCTGCAAATTGTGGAAAGCACACAGGCGGCATCCGTGTTTTGCGGATCCGCAATTTGCGAACTGCAACACACGGCATGGTCATGTGAATGCGCTCTTAGACTGGGAAACAGCAATGAATATCTAAAAACTTATCACATTGGGAGCCTGCAATAAAGATAGTTTTGAACTAATATCTTTCCCCTGAAAGACTCTCCGAGATGTTTACTTAATCTCTTATACGGTATACAGTTGCAAGAAAAAATATGTGAACCCTTTGGAATGATATGGATTTCTGCACAAATTAGTCATAAAATGTTATCTGATCTTCAATGTTACCATGTTTTTATTGAACACACCATGTGAACATTCACAGTGCAGGTGGAAAAAGTATGTGAACCCTTGGATTTAATAACTAGTTGAACCTCCTTTGGCAGCAATAACTTCAAACAAACGTTTCCTGTAGTTGCAGATAAGACGTGCACAACGGTCAGGAGTAATTCTTGACCATTCCTCTTTACAGAACTGTTTCAGTTCAGCAATATTCTTGGGATGTCTGGTGTGAATCGCTTTCTTGAGGTCATGCCACAGCATCTCAATCGGGTTGAGGTCAGGACTCTGACGGGGCCACTCCAGAAGGCGTATTTTCTTCTGTTTAAGCCATTCTGATGTTGATTTACTTCTATGCTTTGGGTCATTGTCCTGTTGCAACACCCATCTTCTGTTGAGCTTCAGCTGGTGGACAGGTTGCCTTAAGTCTTGATAAACTTGGGAATTCATTTTTCCTTTGATGATAGTAATCTGTCCAGGCCCTGACGCAGCAAAGCAGCCTCAAACAATGATGCCCCCACCACCATACTTCACAGTTGGGATGAGGTTTCGATGTTGGTGTGCTGTGCCTCTTTTTCTCCACACATAGTGTTGTATGTTTCTTCCAAACAACTCAACTTTGGCTTCATCTGTCCACAGAATATTTTGCCAGTACTGCTGTGGAACATCCAGGTGCTCTTGTGCAAACTGTAAACATGCAGCAATGGGTTTTTTTTAGACAGCAGTGGCTTCCTCTGTGGTATCCTCCCATGAAATCCATTCTTGTTTGTTTAGTGTTTTACATATCGTAGATTCGCTAACAGGGATGTTAGCATATGCCAGAGACTTTTGTAAGTCTTTAGCTGACACTCTAGGATTCTTCTTTACCTCATTGAGCAGTGTGCGCTGTGCTCTAGCAGTCATCTTTACAGGACGGCCACTCCTAGGGAGAGTAGCAGCAGTGCTGAACTTTCTCCATTTATAGACAATTTGTCTTATCGTGGACTGATGAACAGCAAGGCTTTTGGAGATACTTTTATAACCCTTTCCAGCTTTATGCAAGTCAACAATTCTTAATCGTAGGTCTTCTGAGAGCTCTTTTGTGTGAGGCATCTTTCACATCAGGCAATGCTTCTTGTGAAAAGAAAACCCAGAGCTGGTGTGTGTTTTTTAGAGGGCAGGGCAGCTGTAACCAACACCTCCAATATCATCTCATTGATTGGACTCCAGTTGGCCTACACCTCACTCCAATTAGCTCTTGGAGATGTAATTAGTCTAAGGGTTCACATACTTTTTCCATCTGCACTGTGAATGTTTACATGGTGTGTTCAATAAAAACATGGTAACATTTAATTCTTTGTGTGTTATTAGTTTAATCAGACTGTGATTGATTGTCTATTGTTGTGACTTAGATGAAGATCAGATCACATTTTATGACCAATTTGTGCAGAAATCCATATCATTCCAAAGGGTTCACATACTTTTTCTTGCAACTGTATATAAAAATGAGTTTGTCTGTCTGGACGTCTGTCTGCTCTTTATGTGCGACAAAACGACTGGACCGCTCTTCCCCAAATTTGGCACACATGTACATCAGGTGTCCTGGAAGGCTCTCTAGAACGCACCGTTCCTGAGATATTCCCAGAAAATGACCTGCATTAGCCAATACAAGCCTGCAAGTCTTTCTCTTCAAATCCCAACTGCCATACACACAATCAAATGTCCCTTATCAGCCAATAGAAGCTCGCAGCCCTTAGTCTCCACATGCACACAGTTTTACTCCAGGTTTCCATAACAACCCAGCCATTTTTCTTCCCTGCTGTAAGTTAACTTTAGGCTAGGGCTACCGGACGACAATAAGTCGCACGTCACATAGGGCACAACTACGCTGATACATGCATCCATCTTGGATAGATTTCTGCATGCTGCATGCTGCAGTGCGACACCATAGTCTATCATTATAAAAATTGTTGAAACAAAATGTTGCGTGACACATTGTCGTGTAGTCCTAGCATTAAAGGCAGGGCACTATGGAGGCCATGTTAAATGGGCAGGCATTGTGGAGGTCATTGTTAAAGGAGCGGGTGCTGTGGAGGTCACTGTTAAAGAGGCGGGCGCTGTGGAGATCAATGTTAAAGGGGCAGAGCACTGTGGAGGTCACTGTTAATGGAGCGGGCACTGTCGAGGTCACTGTTAAAGGGGTGGGCTCTGTGGAGGTCACTGTTAAAGAGGCGGGCACTGTGGAGGTCACTGTTAAAGGGACAGGCACTGTGGAGGTCACTGTTAAAAGGATGGGCACTGTGGAGGTCACTGTTAAAGGGGTCGGCACTGTGGGGGTCACTGTTAAAGGGGCAGGCACTGTGGAGGTCACTGTTAAAGGGATGGGCACTGTAGAGGTCACTGCTAAAGATGCAGGCGCTGTGGAGGTCACTGTTAAAGGGGCGGACACTGTGGAGGTCACTGTTGAGGCAGCAGGGTACTGTGAGGTCACTGTTAAGGCAGCGGGGTACTGTGGAGGTCACTTTTAAGGGGATAGGCCCCTGAGGAGGTCACTGTCAAGGGAGTAGGGTGCTGTGAAACTCACTGTTAAAGGGGTGGGCTGCTGTGAAGGTCCCATTTTTAAAGGGGTGGGAAACTGTTAATGGGGCGGGGTGCTGTAGAGGTTACTGTTAGGGGATACTGTCGATATCTTTTAACGACACACACAAACATTAAATGAAATAGATGAAATATACCCGTGCAAAGCCAGGTCCTTCTGTTAGTATTGTAATAAATGTCAGAAACAATGCTCAAATATTGGCTTGAGTTTTCATATATGGTGGAATCGTCCATCAATGCCGTCTTTTTGGACAAATATATTCCAATTACACGAAATTACAGAGCTGGATCTTCTAAAGATGTTTAATTTTCACAAGCGATAGCAGGAGATAACAGGTCTGATCCTTTTTCCAATGCAGTACAATACTGCATTGGTTTGTCACTTGAGCTGGCAGATAGTCCTTTTATAGTACTGACACGCTGAACAGCAACAGCAACAGCAAGCACTGTGAGGGAGATGTGACCATAACTGGCAGGTTTCTTTCCTATGCATAACAAATCATGGACCGGAGGCAGGACTCATCTACCTTTATAGCGCTAGGGCGCGCTGCTACGTTCGGCAGTTTAAAAGTGACAGACCTCTGAAATCAGCAGGTCTGTCACTAAACTATGTTCTTCTCAGTGAGAGCAGCATAGTAGAGGTGACAGGTTCCCTTTAAGTGACAATCGTAAGTCCATTTTACTAATTTGTACAGTTTGCCCAAAGTCATTCTAGCATCCTCCTGTCCCTGTTTAAAGGGTTAGCTTTTGAAGTAATTCAAAAGCACGCAGATCATAAAGTCTGGCTTTATAAAGGTATATCCAAATTAGAAGAATTCTTTAATATTCCTCACCATTTTCTTTTACTTAAAAATCCAATCGCTTTCATATATCCATTAGAGCAGGGATGCCCAATCTGCGGCCCTCCTGCTGTTGCAAAAGTACAATTCCCAGCATTCCTGCACAGCTTACAGCTATTAGGGCATGGTGGGAGTTGTAGTTTTGCAACAGCTGGAGGGTCGCAGGTTGAGCATCCCTGCATTAGAGCATTAAAAAACGAAAAACAAGTGAGACATTTTCGAAACTAATGGGATCTTACCACAAAACAAATTATTATAACCTATGTGATTTGGGTCTTTGTTTTAGACCCCAAGAGATCATCTGAAGGCATTTCCAAAGTCTACCTAGCTAAGCAACGTATACAATGGAAAACTGACTTGCAATGAGCTGTGACTAACAAAATATCAACTTCATATAAATCAATTGAAAGCTTTACAGGTAATATTTAAAATGTTTTTTTCCCCATGATATTGTACACGACTATCTCCTTTTCAACAAACTTAGAACCAGCCCAGTAACTCCTATGAATCCAGAGATCTCCCCATTCATTGTTCCAATTGCTTTGCTAGATTTATTTCAACTGGCAGCTTAGGACATGTGCACTTTCTCAAGGGACTTGTTCTTTCTACTGCAGCTGGTGGCAGTTGAGGGATGGAACTGAGCATGAGCTTCTATCTTAGTTAACAGGACAGAGAAATTACAAAAAGAGCAAACAACTGGTGGTGCTATACAGATAGTTCAGTGAATAACTCAGTGGCTATACTAAATATTTAATTACATGCAATTTCAAAAGTATTCAGATCAAGATGATGGTTTGAAAAATGTACAATATTTTTCGTGAGATAACCTATTTAATATCTTCCCAGTTGGCAAATATGTACTCACAGGCCTCAAAAGGCTTTTTAATGCATATTTGGTCACTCTGAGATTATTACATTCTTTTGGTAGCAAATATTATAATCTACACTTAAATTAATTGTCAGATATAGTTTTCCCTGTGGCCAATACATAGCATTACTGTCATTAGATTTATCATTGGATGTACACCAGAAGTACAAACATTTTGTGCATACCATATTTTAAAAAAAATATATGTTTGGGGTGTGGCTTAAGCAGCCCAACAGATTTGGTGCAATTTACACCAGAAACTGATGTAAATTATACTAACAGATTTGCTTTTGTTGTACAGACTACTAGAAGATCTTATTAGGTCTACACACTTCTGATTGAGACAACATATTTTCTATCACAGCTTAATGGTGTCTAGATCATGTAACTCTAAAAAATCACATTGTCCACAATAACTGTATAATGCACCATTTAATTTTAGACCGAATGGATTGGATACTTTTACATCCAATTAGACAAAATGGGTCCAATTTGCTGTCTTTTTCTGCTAGCTATGGCACTTACATAAGCAAAAGTATGAAGCAACTCACCCTGTGACAGTGGGAAGCTTCAAAAACTGAGTACACTAGTTAATCTTGGTGCCCACAGAAAAAAAAAACTAAGGATCAATACTGGATAGAAGATAGCTGGCTCTCCTGGTGTTTTTAATTATTTACTAGTAAGTTGAAATAAACAGAAATGACATATAATGACTATCATAAATATAATCACAAAAAAGTGAATCTTTCAGAAAGCTGCTCTATAGCCCTGATCTCTAGTTTTGTTAGCACTCTAATAAGCTAAATTATCAAACTGGTAAGAATTTAGCTTAAATTAGTGTTTATTATCTGAAAGTAAAGATAATGGTTAGAGATAGAGCCATGAGAGAATCATATTGAAAGAATGCAGTGAGAAGGAGAAGCAACTGTCTGCAGATGCAGTGACACCTGGAGCATGTGGCAGACAAACTGATGAACATTTTTAAGAAAAACATTTTTACTGTTAAAGCGGCAGGGCGCTGTGGAGGTCACTGCTAAAGGGGCAGGATGCTGTGGAGGTCACTGTTAACGGAGTGGGCAATGTCGAGGTCACTGTTAAAGGGGTGGGCGCTGTGGAGGTCACTGTTAAAGAGGAGGGCACTGTGGATGCTACTGCTAAAGGGGCAGGATGCTGTGGAGGTCACTGTTAAATGGGCGGGCACTGTGGAGGTCACTGCTAAAGGGACGGGCACTGTGGAGATCACTGTTAAAGGGGTAGGCACTGTGGAGGTCACTGTTAAAGGGGCGGGCACTGTGGAGGTCACTGTTAAAGGGATGGGCACTGTGGAGGTCAATGTTAAAGGGTTGGGTACTGTGGAGGTCACTGTTAATGAGGCAGGCACTGTGGAGGTCACTGTTAAAGGGGCGGGCACTGTAGAGGTAACTGCTAAAGAGGCGGGCACTGTGGAGGTCACTGTTAAAGAGGCGGGTGCTGTGGAGGTCACTGTTAAAGAGGCGGGCACTGTGGATGTTACTGTTAAGGGGCAGGGGCCACTATTAAAGGGGCAACTGCTGTGGAAGTCACTGTTGAGGCAGCAAGGTACTGTAAGGTCACTGTTAAGGCAGCGGGGTACTGTGGAGGTCACTTTTAAGGGGATAGGCCCCTGAGGAGGTCACTGTCAAGGGAATAGGGTGCTGTGAAACTCACTGTTAAAGGGGCGGGCTGCTGTGAAGGTCAAAGTTAAGGGTATTGGCTGCTGTGGAGGTCCCATTTTAAAGTGGCGGGGAACTGTGGGGGAGTCAGTGTTAAGGGGTGGGAAACTGAGAAGTTCACTGTTAAAGGGGCGGAGTGTTGTAGAGGTCACTGTTATGGGGATACTGTCGATATCTTTAAACGTAAATTGAACTCAACAGAAATGACATATAATTAGGGTTGAGCGAACCCGAACTGTAAAGTTCGGGTTCTTACCGAACTTTATGATTTTTGGACCTCGGACCCGAACCCGAACTTTTCAGTAAAAGTTCGGGTTCAGGTTCGGTGTACAGCGAGTTAATGGCGCTTTTTGAAAGGCTGCAGAGCAGCCAATTAGCAAGCGTTTAACTCATGTGCCCTTAGAAGCCATCACAGCCATGCCTACTAATGGCATGGCTGTGATTGGCCAGTGCAGCATGTGACTTAGCGCTGCACGTCACTCTGCTCTGATTAGTGTAGGGATAGGATGCTGCTGTGGTGAGGGATAGAATATGACAGAATCTATAATCAGAAGTGCTTGTTAACTCAGCGGTCTACCTAGATTTTGTTTTGTGGGTGCAATGCAAAATCTTTTTACCCTGCCCTGAGCCCAGTGACCCAGAAAAATAACTTTTATCCGTCTGTTAGTTAGGTAGGCAGCGGCCGTTTTATGCAAGTTCTGTGCACCAGCACTGCATATGTGCATTTGTGAAAGTCAAATAGAAGCTTGAAATACTGCAATTATATTCTGAGTTTTATAAAACACCCATTTTTGGCAATACCCTCCATCTGGGGCATATGCTGCATTAGTCAGTGTGCAATTTAAGCTAGAAATACAGCTATAATTTTCTAGGTTTTAAAAAAACACCCTTTTTGGGCAAAATACTCAATTTTACAGCCCTTGCTGCATCTGTCAGTGTGAAATTCAAGCATTGCATGCTGCTGTCATATTCTGTTATTTAAAAAAACACCCATTTTAGGCAAAATCCTAATTTTGCAGCGTTTACTGCATCTGTCATTGTTAAAAACAAGCTTGAAATACTTCAATAATTTTCTGGGTTTTAAAAAACACCCATTTTTGGCAATACCCTCATCTGGGGCCTATGCCGCATTAGTCAGTGTGCAATTTAAGCTAGAAATACAGCAATAATTTTCTGGGTTTTAAAAAACACCCTTTTTTTCAAAATACTAAATTTGACAGCCCTGGTTGCATCTGACAGTGTGAAATTCAAGCGTTAGATAGTGCTGTCATATTCTGTTATTAAAAAACACCCTTTTTGGACAAAATAATAAATTTTACAGCCCTTGTTGCATCTGTCAGTGTGAATTACAAGCGTTAGATACTGCTGTCAAATTCTGTAATTAAAAAAAATACAGAATTTTGCAGCCTTTGCTGCATATGTCATTATGAGATACATGCGTTTGATACTGGTGTTCTATTCTGTTTTAAAAAAAAACACCCATTTTGGGCAAAAAACTAATTTTGCAGCCTTTGCAGCATCTGTCAGTGTGAGATACATGCTTGAAATACAGCAATAATATTCTGGGTTTAAAAAACACCCATTTTGGGCCAAATACTAAATTTGCGGCCTTATGTGCATCTGTCAGTGTGAGATACAAGCTTGAAATACTGTACAGCAATAATATTCAGGATTTAAAAAAACACCCATTTTGGGCAAAGTACTTAAAGAGGACCTTTCACCGATTCTTACCCTATGAACTAAGTATACAGACATGTGGAGCGGCGCCCGGGGATCTCTCTGCACTTACTATTATCCCCGGGCGCCGCTCCGTTCTCCTGCTATGCCCTCCGGTATCTCCGTTCCCTAAGTTATGGTAGGCGGAGTCTGCCCTAGCGCTGGCCAATCGCATTGCAGAGCTCACAGCCTGGGAGAAAATAACCTCCCAGGCTGTGAGCTCTGCGCTGCGATTGGCCAGCGCTAGGGCAGACTCCGCCTACCATAACTTAGGGACTGGTATCTCCGCCTACTATAACTTAGTGAGCGGAGATACCGGAGGGCATAGCGGCAGAACGGAGCGGCGCCCGGGGATAATAGTAAGTGCAGTGAGATCCCCGGGCGCCGCTCTCCATGTCTGTATAGTTAGTTCATAGGGTTAGAATCGGTGAAAGGTCCTCTTTAATATTGCAGCCTTTTCTGCATCTGTCAGTTTGAAATGCAAGCGATAGATACTGCTGTCATATTCTGTTATTAAAAAACACCCTTTTTGGACAAAATAATACATTTTACAGCCCTTGTTGCATCTGTCAGTGTGAAATACAAGCGTTAGATACTGCTGTCATATTCTGTTATTAAAAAACACCCTTTTTGGACAAAATCATAAATTTTACAGCCCTTGTTGCATCTGTCAGTGTGAAATACAAGCGTTGGATACTGCTGTCAAATTCTGTAATTAAAAAAACACCCATTTTGGGCAAAATACTGAATTTTGCAGCCTTTGCTGCATCTGTCATTATGAGATACACGCGTTTGATACTGGTGTTCTATTCTGTTTTAAAAAAAAACACCCATTTTGGGCAAAAAACTAATTTTGCAGCCTTTGCTGCGTCTGTCAGTTTGAGATACATACGTTAGATATTGCTGTTCTATTTTGTTATTAAAAAAACACCTATTTTGGGCAAAAAACTTAATTTTGCAGCCTTTGCAGCATCTGTCAGTGTGAGATACATGCTTGAAATACAGCATTAATATTCTGGGTTTAAAAAACTACTAAATTTGCGGCCTAGTGTGCATCTGTCAGTGTGAGATACAAGCTTGAAATACTGTACAGCAATAATATTCAGGGTTTAAAAAAACACCCATTTTGGGCAAAGTACTTAATATTGCAGCCTTTGCTGCATCTGTCATTGTGAGATACACGCGTTAGATACTGGTGTTCTATTCTATTATTAAAAAAAACACCCATTTTGGGCAAAAAACAAGATTTGCAGCCTTTGCTGCATCTGTCAGTGTGAGATACACGCTTGAAATACAGCAATAATATCATGGGTTTAAAAAAACAACCATTTTGGGCTAAATAATAAATTTGCAGCCTTGACTGCATCTGTCAGTGTGAGATACAAGCTTGAAATACAGCAATAATATTCAAGGTTTAAAAAAACACCCATTTTGGGCAAAGTACTTAATATTACAGCCTTTGCTGCATCTGTCATTGTGAGATACATGCGTTAGATACTGGTGTTCTATTCTGTTATTAAAAAAACACCCTTTTTGGGCAGAAAAACTAAATTTGCAGCCTTTGCTGCATCTGTCAGTGTGAGATACATGCGTTAGATACTGCTGTTCTATTTTGTTATTTAAAAAAACACCTATTTTGGGCAACATTTTTTATTTTGCAGCCTTTGCTGCATCTGTCAGTGTGAGATACACGCTTGAAATACAGCAATAATATCCTGGGTTTAAAAAAACAACCATTTTGGGCTAAATAATAAATTTGCGGCCTTGTCTGCATCTGTCAGTGTGAGATACAAGCTTGAAATATTGCAATAATATTCAAGGTTTAAAAAAACACCCATTTTGGGCAAAGTACTTAATATTACAGCCTTTGCTACATCTGTCATTGTGAGATACACCTGTTAGATACTGTTGTTCTATTCTGTTATTAAAAAATAAATTTGAGAAATATGAGGAGAGCGTCAAATAAGGGATGTGGCCCCGGTTGTGGTGCTGCTGGTGGAGCTCCTGTTGCAGGAAGAAGACGTGGTCGATCTGTGCCAGCTACACGCACAAGTCAAACACCTTCCTCAGGTGAGATTAGGCGACAGAACCTTCAGTGGTATTTGGTCGGGCCAAATGCAGCTCTACGAATGGTGAAGTCAGAACAAGTACAGGCGATAGTAGATTGGGTAGCTGACAGTGCCTTCAGTTCGTTTACATTGTCTCCCACCCAGTATTCTTCTGAAAGATCAGAGTTGGCACCTGCAGCCGATGTCCATCAGTCTTTCACCTCACCCCCTTGCAAATCAGCCAAACAGTCTGAGCCCCAAGTAATGCAGCAGTCTCTTCTGCTTTTTGATGACTCTGCTAGCAGGGTTTCCCAGGGCCATCCACATAGCCCTGCCCCAGAAGTGGAAGAGATTGAGTGCACAAATGCCCAATCACTTATGCTTCAAGATGAGAACATCGGAGGACCACCGCAGCACGTCTCGGATGATGACGAAACACAGGTGCCAACTGCTGTGGCTTTCCAATGTGTGCAGACTGACAAGGAGGGCAGGGGTGAAGACTGGGTGGAAGATGATGTGGAGGATGATGAGGTCCTCGACCCCACATGGAATCAAGGTCATGCGAGTGACCTGTGTAGTTCGGAGGAAGAGGCGGTGGTCGCACAGAGCCACCAGCACAGCAGAAGAGGGAGCAGGGTGCAAAAGCAGAGCGGCCGTACCCTTGTCCTTTGAAATGCTGTCATTCCGTCTGGTGGAGACGGAGAGTTTTAAAAGCCTTATGGCGGTGCATCGTGCCCAGCCGCCACTACTTTTCCAGGCGTGCCATCCCTTCCCTGCACAACCAAGTGGGGGAAAAAATTAGGTGTGCACTGCGTAACGCCATCTGTGGCAAGGTTCACCTAACTACGGATACGTGGACCAGTAAGCACGGTCAGGGACGTTATATCTCCCTAACAGCACACTGGGTAAATGCAGTGGCGGCTGGGCCTGAGGCGGATAGCAGTTTGGCGCATGTCCTTCCACCACCGAGTATTGCAGGGCTTTTCAGTTTGCCTCCTGTTGCTTCCTTCTCCTACTCCGCTTCCTCATCCTCTACCGGCTCCTCATCTGGTCAGCGTAACACCTTCACAACCAACTTCAGCACAGCCAGGGGTAAACGACAGCAGGCAGTTTTAAAACGTATTTGTTTGGGGGACAAACCCCACACCGCGCAGGAGCTGTGTACAGGCCTTGAACAACAGACCGATGAGTGGTTGGTCCCAGTGAGCCTCAAGCCCGGCCTGGTGGTGTGCGATAATGTGCAAAACCTCGTAGCAGCTCTGGGACTAGCCAGTTTGATACACATCCCTTGCCTGGCGCATGTGCTGAATTTGGTGGTGCAGAGATTCTTAAAAAAATTACCTCGATATGTCATAGCTGCTGCATAAAGTGCGGTCCGTCTGTGCGCGCTTTCGGCGTTCTCACCCTGCTGCTGCTTGCCTGTCAGCGCTGCAGCATAACTTCTGCCTTCCCGCTCACCACCTCATATGCGACGTGCCCACAAAGTTGGAACGCCACCTTGCACATGCTGGCCAGACTGTGTGAGCAGCAGCAGGCGATAGTGGAGTTTCAGCTGCAGCACGCACGGGTGAGTAGCTCTGCGGAACAGCACCACTTCACCACCAATGACTGGGCCTCCATGCGAGACCTGTGTTCCTTGTTGCGCTGTTTCGTTTACTCCACCAACATGGCCAGTGCCACTCGGTTCTCAGCGTTACTATTCCACTTCTTTGCCTCCTTTAAAAAACACTGCTGGCGATGATGGAAGAGGATGCGGCACAGGAGGAGGAGGAGGAAGGAGGGATCATTTCATAGGGTTTCCGGCCAGTCATTCACAAGTGGCTCCGAGGGTGGGTTCCTGCACCCACAAACGACAGGTACACAATTGTCCAGCTAGTGCACAGTTCTGGAGGATGACGAGGTGGAAGATGAGGAGGAGGAGATGGAGGAGGAGGAACCATGTTCACAGCAGAGTGGCACCCAAACCAGCTCATGGCCATCACTGGTGATACAGAGGACACAGATGATACACCTCCCACAGAGGACAGCTTGTCGTTGCATCTGGGCAGCCTGGCACACATGAGCGATTACATGCTGCAGTGTCTCTGCAACGACCGCCGAGTTGCCCACATTCTAACTTGTGCTGATTACTGGTTGGCCACGCTGCTGGAGTACAAGCGCACGCTGGTAGACGTGCTGCTGGTGGCATTCCCACCTGACAGCGGGGCCACAGTGGAAGCACAGTGGAAGCACAAGGCGAAGGCAGAGGAGGAGGAAGAGGTCGCCAACGCAGCTGGGGCACCACCAGCACCTCAGAAGGCATGGTTAGCATGGCTGAAATGTGGAAAAGCTTTGTCAGCACGCCACAACAACCAGCACCACTAGCTGATATGGAACGTCTTAGCAGGAGGCAGCATTTCACCAACATGATGGAGCAGTATGAGTGCTCACGCCTACACGTATTGAATGACGGGTCTGCCCCCTTCAACTTCTGGGTCTCAAAATTGGGCACATCAAGGCCCTTTAGGCCTTGAAGGTGCTTGTCTGCCCTGCAGCCAGTGTATTATCTAAATGTGTGTTTAGCATGGCAGGGGGCATTATCACAGACAAACGCAGCCGCCTGTCCACAGCCAATGTGGACAAGCTCACGTTTATTAAAATGAACCAGGCATTGATCCCACCGGCCTTAACCATCCATTGTTATACTACAACGCAATTGATCATTGTTGTATTTTGGATATTTCACACTCTTTTGGAGTGTACCCTAGTAAAAAAATAATAATAATTCAACCAAAAAACAGTGTTGGCTACCTCGTCATCCTCCACCACCGCTTCCACCTATACCCCTACGTCCACCGCCTCCTCAAACTCTGACTCTATATGGACTTCCACCTCATAAATCAAGTTTATTTTTTTTATTTTGTACATATTTTATTTTATGTAATTTCACTAATTTGTCTTTTACATTTTCGGGTGAAATTCACTAATTTTTGGGTGTGATATAACACTGCTATACCTAGTAGACACGTAAAAACATTTCGCAAATATTTCTGTTACATTGTCTGATGAAATTAAGCAATTTTTGGGTGTGATATACCACTCCTATACCTAGTAGACAGGTAAAAAAAAAAAATCACTAATTTGTCTGTTACATTTTCGGGTGAAATTCAACTATTTTTGGGTGTGATATACCATTGCTATACCTAGTAGACAGGTAAAAAAAAAATTCACTAATTTGTCTGTTACATATTCAGGTGAAATTCACCAATTTTTGGGTGTGATATACACCTGCTCTACCTAGTAGACAGGTAAAATTTCACTAATTTGTCTGTTGGATATTCGGCTAAAATTCACCAATTATTGGGTGTGATATACCCCGGCTGTACCTGGTAAACAGGTAAAAACATTTCACTAATTTTTCTGTTACATTTTTCGGGTGAAATTCACCAATTTTGAGTGTGATATACCACTGCTATACCTAGTAGACAGGTAAACAAATTTCCCAAGTTTGTCTGTTACATTCTTGGGTGAAATTTGACCATTTTTGCTGTGATTAAACCCCTGCTCTGCATAGGTGATAGGGAGTGCTCAAAAGTTCGGGTCCCCATTGACTTCAATGGGGTTCGGGGTTAAGTTCGGGTCTATTTTCGGGTCCCGAACTCGAACTTTTTTGTGACGTTCGGTCGAACCCGAACATCCAGGTGTCTGCTCAATTCTACATATAATGACTATCATAAATATAATCGCCAAAAAAGTGAATCTTTCAGAAAGCTGCTCTATAGCCCTTATCTCTAGTTTTGTTAGCACTCTATTAAGCTAAATTATCAAACTGGTAAGAATTTAGCTTAAATTAGTGCTTATTATCTGAAAGTAAAGATAATAGTTACAGATAGAGCCATGAGAGAATCTTATTGAAAGAATGCAGTGAGAAGAAGAAGCAACTGTCTGCAGATGCAGTGAAACCTGGAGCATGTGGCAGACAAACTGTTGAACATTTTTAAGAAAGACAAATAGGAGAAATTATATATTTTTTAGCCTAAAATAAGTAGACGGCAATAATAAAAAAAAATAATGCAAAGGTGTCCATTTAGCAACTTGTCACTTTTATGCGTGATTGCAGATATCTTCCTTGTATAAATGCTGTGTGTTTATCATACGTTTGTTTGTGTTTGTTTAATTTGTTAAAACACACACATACACAAATACATTAAATACATTCCAAAAGTGGAAATTTGTAAGGATCAAAAACACATTGGAAGACACCTCATTCCAATAGGAATCTATGTCCTGTATCTGCACCTTTCACTTCAGGCAACTTCCATTAAGTTCTGAAGATTCACACTTGCTGCTGGGTTAGGATAATTGCACCAAGCATTATTTTCTTACACTAGGATCAGTTTCCCAAAAAATAAAAAATAACATTACCTATCAATAAGTATTTTTTTAGAATATGGGAGGGAATCACATAAACACATGGAAAACATGGATTTAATGTAATTATATCAGTGCATCTCTGTGTGGAAAATTCATAATTAAAAATAAAATTTAAGTATATGGAAGTTTACTTATTTACGTAGTACTTGATACTGTTTTTTCCAGCGTGGCATCCTAGTAATCTATGGAGTAAAGTACAAGCTAGGCTTGGCACTTTCATCGTACAAGAATCTAATCCCATGTTAATCAGTACATAAACAGTCTGCAGGCTCAAAGGTCACAGCAAGTGACAGAGAGGGAGAAAAACTTATTTATGTCTTACTAATTTTTACAGAAGAAAAAAAATATATATTTGTACCGTGTTTGAAGGAATCTCAATCCTTTTTCAGTCTTAATTTTTACAGAGAAATTTTTAGTAACATTACCAACACTTGATTTGCAATGGGTCGTATATTAATTCTTCTTCTTCAAATCTCTCTGTTATTGCAAGGTAAGAAAAATGTTATGTTTTGGTTAATAGTTTGAATGAACAATGGCTGATGTATTACACCATATGAATGGTTAGATGATTATACTGAAAAATGTATGTATAAAGTGATAATATGGTGCTTAAAATAATTATTTGGTAATGGTATGTAAAAATAGCAGGCACAAAAACAGTAATTTAATTAGAAAGCATAGGTTATTCACTTTTATCCACATTCATAATTTTGTTATATGAATAGGATATGCAATATTTATCACCCAAGTGTTAGATTGGTGGATCCTCATTAATACATTGGACAGTGGGGTTTTATGGAGTGGATCTCCTTACATATCTCCCACAGAGTTTTATGAAAAAGTTGGTTGCAAAGTCTAATGCCGCCCCGTACAACTCCCCCTCAATGTAGACATGCTGGTGATTAAGAAACGGGGACTCAGGAGTCAGGATTTCCAAACTAGTGATTTTGAAGGTCCAAAAATATGGATTCCTTGCAACATATAGCACCTATCCTCTGGATAAGTAATGCATGTTGTTTGTGGGAAACCCCTGTAAGGTACAGCATGCTTTACATATAAAAAGAGCATGTACAGGCAAGAAAAAAATTGGCTGCCCACTGTGTGACCCCTAACTGTACTTCATTGTAAACTTCTTTAGTGGCAAGTTTGCGATAATTCTTATTTACATATACAAAAAGTATTAAAATTCAATACTAAACAATTAAATACTAAACTGTATATATGTGTGTTTTTTTTTAAATACAGGTATTTTAGGGGCTTCATTTTTTTCAGAGGAAGCTACAAACCAGTTTTTAAGGCTGAAAAGACAAGCATTCTCAAGACATTTTTGGGAACCTGCTCCCTTAGAAAGTTCATGGGCATCCACAATTACAGACCAGGTATTGGGTGTGTGTGCTGGGAATTTTGATTTGTTCAGTTAGACTTTAACAATGTGATAGATTTTGATATTTGTAAGATTCTGTGTTTTAACTTATGTTAACCCACTTATAATAAAAAAGAATGATCGGGCAAACTTTATGAAAACTGTGAAGGCAAGAATTCCCATGATTTCCAACAAATTGCTCAATATCCAAAGGACAGTGCATAAAAAAATAATACAGTTATCAAAATGTAAAAGTACAGACCCATACATTGCACAAAATAAGAGTCTGAAAATATAAAGGATAAAAGAAATAGAACTTATACATTATGAGACTATAGCCTGGGGGTAGCATGAAAGTCAGCCAGATCATCAATTGAGTTATCCCTCAAAGAAGGACTGCAGATTCCACCACTAGCCCCCCTTCCTCTGATGTCATGGAGAGGCTAATGTGTATGCTAATGGACACTTACAACCAAGTTTTTTTTAGGTCAACATAACCAAGGTTTTGGCTCCAAATTTGTCCACTAAGATATATTTTCTTTCATCATAGCAACTTTATACTACAGTGCCTTGCAAAACTCTTCACCCCCTTGACTTTTTTCATGTTTTGGTGCCTCACAACCTGGAATTAACATGGATTGTTTGAGGATTTGCTTTATTTAATTTACAAAACATGCCCACGACTTTGAAAAAGGTTTTTTTTATTGTTAAGCAAACAACAAATAGGACAAAATAACAGAAAAAGTCAAGGTGCATAACTATTCACCCCCCTAAAGTCAATACTTTGTAGAGCCACCTTTTGCGGCAATCACAGCTCCAAGTCGCTTTGGATAAATCTCTATGAGCTTGCCACATCTTACCACTGGGATTTTTGCCCATTCCTCCTTGCAAAACTGCTCCAGCTCCTTCAAGTTGGATGGTTTCCGCTTGTGAACAGCAATCTTTAAGTCTGACCACACATTTTCTATTGGATTGAGATCTGGGTTTGACTAGGCCATTCCAACATACTTATATGTTTACCCTTAAACCACTCAAGTGTTGCTTTAGCAGTGTGTTTGGGGTCATTGTCCTGCTGGAGGGTGAACCTCCATCCTAGCCTCAAATCACGCACAGAGTGGTACAGGTTTTGGTCAAGAAAATCCCTGTATTTAGCACCATCCATCTTTCCCTCAACTCTCACCAGTTTCCAAGTCCCGGCTGCTAAAAACATCCCCACAGCATGATGCTGCCACCACCATGTTTCACTGTGGGCATGGTGTTCTTTGGGTGATGTGATGTGTTGGGTTTGCGCCAGACATAGCATTTTCTTTGATGGCCGAAAAGTTAAATTTTAGTCTCATCAGACCAGAGCATCTTCCTCCCTACATTTTGGGAGTCTCCCACATGCCTTTTCGCAAACTCACAACGTGCCTTTTGTTTTTAGTGGCTTTCTTCTGGCCACTCTGACATAAAGCCCAACTCTATGTAGTGTACGGCTTATTGTCGTCCTATGTACAGATACTCCAGTCTCTGCTGTGGAACTCTGCAACTCCTCCAGTTACCTTAGGTCTCTGTGTTGCCTCTCTGATTAATGCCCTCCTTGCCCGGTCCGTGAGTTTTGGTGGGCGGCCGTCTCTTGGCAGCTTTGCTGTTGTGCCATGTTCTTTCCATTTGGTTATGATAGATTTAATGGTGCTCCTGGGGATCATCAAAGATTTGGATATTTTTTTATAACCTAACCCTGACTTGTACTTCTCAACAACATTGTCTCTTACTTGTTTGGAGAGTTCATTGGTCTTCATGGCAGTGTTTGGTTAGTGATGCTTCTTGCTTAAGTGTTGCAGCCTCTGGGGACTTTCAAAAGAGGTGTGTATATGTATAGACAGATCATGTGACACTTAGATTGCACACAGGAGGACATAATTTCACTAATTATGTGACTTCTGAAGGTAATTAGCTGCACCAGAGCTTTTTATGGGCTTCCTAACAAAGGGGGTGAATACATACGCACATGCCAATTTTATGTTTTCTATTTCTAAACAATAGTTATATTTATATATTTTTCTCATTTCACTTCACCAACTTAGACTAATGTGTTCTGATCCATCACATAAAATTCAGATTAACAAAACATTGAACTTAAGGCTGTAATGTAACAAAACATGAAAAAAGTCAAGGGGGTGAATACTTTTGCAAGGCACTGTACCTTCATCCAACCCATCATAATGTTCCGCACACGTTCATAACAAACATGGAGGGGTTAGAGGCAGCACTTAATAAGTAGTGATGGACGAACATCGGCTGGGGCGATTCGCAAACACAATCAAATGTTCGCGAACTGCAAGTTCGAGGCGGGCCCCATTCACTTTAATGGCAGGTGAACCTGAAAAACTTTCAGTTCATTATTGCAGCCACCAAACACTTCCAAGAAGTGCACAAAACGTCCCACAGCATGGACAGTGACATACCAGAGGGGGATCAATAGGAAAATTCAGACAAAAAATATGTATTTTAATCAGAGGCCATTTTTATGCGTCTTAAAGGGAAACTGTCAAAATATGGTCTGCTGGAGCCTAGAAAATTTTTATTTTAGGCCGTGGGAGTACAGGCCCCAAAAATTAGGCATTCATCTGACAGAAAACATCAAGTGATTATGTGGCTGAAGGTATATTACACGGTCATTGGAAATCAATTTTACTGCAGGCCAGTACAAATAGATGTCAAATACATTTGTTTAAAATAACAACAAATATGAAATTGGATTAAAAACATGGCTAACGAAATCCCCCTCTTGAAAAAAAACCAAATGATAATAGTTGAAAATCGATAACACGTGGTCATCGTCAACAGGTGTTGAATTCCTCCGAGGTCCCAAACATTAGGCAATCATCAGACAGAAAAAAACCAAGTAATTATGTGGCTGGAGGTATATTAGAAGGTCATTCAATATAAATTTTACTGCAGGCCAGTGTAGTACAGGCCCCAAACATTAGGCATTCACCGTACAGAAAAGAACAATTCATAATGTGGCTGGAGGTACATTAGGCGGTCACCGTATGATAATTTTACTATTGGCCAGTTAGATTACAGGCCCCAAAAATTATTCATTCAAAGTACATAAATGATCAAGTGATTATGTGGCCGGAGGTACAGTCAGGTCTATAAATATTGGGACATCGGCACAATTCTAACATTTTTGGCTCTATACACCACCACAATGGATTTGAAATGAAACAAACAAGATGTGCTTTAACTGCAGACTGTCAGCTTTAATTTGAGGGTATTTACATCCAAATCAGGTGAACGGTGTAGGAATTACAACAGTTTGCATAAGTGCCTCCCACTTGTTAAGGGACCAAAAGTAATGTGACAGAATAATCATAAATCAAACTTTCACTTTTTAATACTGGTCTGCAAATCTTTGCAGTCAATTACAGCCTGAAGTCTGGAATGCATAGACATCACCAGACGCTGGGTTTCTTCCCTGGTGATGCTCTGCCAGTCCTCTACTGCAACTGTCTTCAGTTCCTGTTTGTTCTTGGGGCATTTTCCCTTCAGTTTTGTCTACAGCAAGTGAAATGCATGCTCAATCGGATTCAGATCAGGTGATTGACTTGGCCATTGCATAACATTCCACTTTTTTCCCTTAAAAAACTCTTTGGTTGCTTTTGCAGTATGCTTTGGGTCATTTTCCATCTGCACTGTGAAGCGCCGTCCAATGAGTTCTGAAGCATTTGGCTGAATATGAGCAGATTATATTGCCCGAAACACTTCAGAATTCATCTTGCTGCTTTTGTCAGCTGTCACATTATCAATAAATACAAGAGAACCAGTTCCATTGGCTTCACTGATGAGGTGGTATGCTTAGGATCATGAGCAGTTCCTTTCCTTCTCCATACTCTTCTATTCCCATCACTCTGGTACAAGTTGATCTTGGTCTCATCTGTCCATAGGATGTTGTTCCAGAACTGTGAAGGCTATTTTAGATATCATTTGACAAACTCTAATCTGGCCTTTAAGTTTTTGAGGCTCACCAATGGTTTACATCTTGTGGTGAACCCTCTGTATTCACTCTGGTGAAGTCTTCTCTTGATTGTTGACTTTGACACACATACACCTACCTCCTGGAGAGTGTTCTTGATCTGGCCAACTGTTGTGAAGGGTGTTTTCTTCACTAGGGAAAGAATTCTTCGGTCATCCACCAGAGTTGTTTTCCGTGGTCTTCCGGGTCTTTTGGTGTTGCTGAGCTCACCGGTGCGTTCCTTCTTTTTAAGAATGTTCCAAACAGTTGTTTTGGCCACGCCTAATGTTTATGCTATCTCTCTGATGGGCTTGTTTTATTTTTTCAGCCTAATGATGCACCAGAGCTTTTTATGGGCTTCCTAACAAAGGGGGTGAATACATAACACCCTCTTTGGATCTCATCTTGAGAGTTGACAGCAACAGATTCCAAATGCAAATAGCACACTTGAAATGAACTCTGGACCTTTTATCTGCTCATTGTAATTGGGATAATGAGGGAATAACACACACCTGGCCATGGAACAGCTGAGAAGCCAATTGTCCCATTACTTTTGGTCCCTTAACAAGTGGGCTGCACTTATGCAAACTGTTGTAATTCCTACACCGTTCACCTGATTTGGATGTAAATACCCTGAAATTAAAGCTGACAGTCTGCAGTTAAAGCACATCTTGTTTTATTTAATCCACTGTGGTGGTTTATAGAGCCAAAAATGTTAGAATTGTGTTGATGTCCCAATATTTATGGACCTGATTGTATATTAGACGGTCAAGGGATATCAATTTTACTGCAGGCCAGTGGACTACAGGCCCCAAAAATTATTCATTCACCGTACAGAAAAGAACAATTGATAATGTGGCTGGAGGTACATTAGGCGGTCACCATACAACAATTTTACTGTTGGCCAGTTAGATTACAGGCCCAAAAAATTATGCATTCAACATACATCCATGATCAAGTGATTATGTGGCCGGAGGTATATTAGATGGTCAATAGATATAAATTTTACAGCAGGTCTGTGGACTACAGGCTCCAAAAATTATTCATTCACCGTACAGAAAAGCACAATTGATAATGTGGCTGGAAGTAAATTAGGCTGTCACCGTATAAACATTTTACTGTTTGCCAGTTAGATTACAGGCCCCAAAAATTATGCATTCACCATACATAAATGATCAAGTGATTATGTGGCTGGAGGTAAATTAGACGGCCATTCAATATCAATTTTACTGCAGGCCAGTGTAGTACAGGCCCCAAACATTAGGCATTCACTGGATAAAAATGAACAAGTAATTATGTATATTAGACTTCATTAGTGATGAGCGAGCACCAAAGTATTTGGGTGTTCGGCCCGAACACATTGCTATATTCGTGTGCTCGGCCGAGCACCCGAGTATAATGGAAGTCAACAGGAGACAACCAGGCACCCCCTGCTCGGAAGAGAAGAGGGTGTCTGGTTCATACAAAAGGGTTAGAAATTGATTGAAACTCCATAAAAATTGTTTGGAAACAGCATTAAGAGGATAGCTGGATGCATCCTAGACTCCTATTATGTACGACATACAGTACAGACCAAAAGTTTGGACACACCTTCTCATTCAGAGAGTTTTCTTTATTTTGATGACTATGAAAATTGTAGATTCACACTGAAGGCATCAAAACTATGAATTAACACATGTGGACTGATATACATAACAAACAAGTGTGAAACAACAGAAAATATGTCATATTCTAGGTTCTTCAAAGTAGCCATTTTTTGCTTTGATTACTGCTTTGCACACTTTTGGCATTCTCTTGATGAGCTTCAAGAGGTAGTCCCCTGAAATGGTTTTCACTTCACAGGTGTGCCCTGTCAGGTTTAATAAGTGGGATTTCTTGCCTTATAAATGGGGTTGGGATCATCAGGTGGATACACAGCTGATAGTCCTACTGAATAGACTGTTAGAATTTGTATTATGGCAAGAAAAAAGCAGCTAAGTAAAGAAAAACGAGTGGCCATCATTACTTTAAGAAATGAAGGTCAGTCAGTCAGCCAAAAAATTGGCAAAACTTTGAAAGTAAGGGCTATTTGACCATGAAGGAGAGTGATGGGGAGCTGCACCAGATGACCTGGCCTCCACAGTCACCGGACCTGAACCCAATCGAGATGGTTTGGGGTGAGCTGGACCGCAGAGTGAAGGCAAAAGGGCCAACAAGTGCTAAGCATCTCTGGGAACTCCTTCAAGACTGTTGGAAGACCATTTCAGGGGACTACCTCTTGAAGCTCATCAAGAGAATGCCAAGAGTGTGCAAAGCAGTAATCAAAGCAAAAGGTGGCTACTTTGAAGAACCTAGAATATGACATATTTTCAGTTGTTTCACACTTGTTTGTTATGTATATAATTCCACATGTGTTAATTCATAGTTTTGATGCCTTCATAGTCATGAAAATAAAGAAAACTCTTTGAATGAGAAGGTGTGTCCAAACTTTTGGTCTGTACTGTACAATAGACAACCACACAAAGGCTGTATGCCAAATGCCAGGTATGTGCAAGCCATCAATCTATCCATGAGACAGATGACAGGCTTAGTCAACATACCTTACAATGGCAGCCTTGTGCAGTATTTTATAGTCTTCTGACAAGAATATTTGTCTTGTCATAAGACTGTGAAACCAATATAGGGCGCTGTTCCTAACTTAATAGTGCCATCTATTAGTTTTCATAGTCTTATGGCAGCTGAAAAAAAGGCAGATTCTGCTCATTTGCATGTCTTTCCCATATGCCCATGTTTATGCCCATGTTTATGCAAATTAGTTTTTACATGACAAAACTGTATAGAAAGGTTATTGAATATTATGTTAGGACAATCTGAAAACTTTTTGTCGCCCTAATGATATTGATACAGGTGTGCAGGTCCACTCAAGCCATCCAACAGGTGCAAAATATATTTGAGGTTTACTGGGTCTCAGTCAGATGAGAGCTGGTTTGGAATATCTCATAGTGCACAAGGTATGCTGGCTGTTATCTGTCTCATGGATAGATGGATGGCTTGTACATACCTGGCATATAGCCTTTGTGTGGTTGTCTATTGTATGTCGTACATAATAGGAGTCTAAGACGCATCCAGCTATCCTCTTAATGCTGTTGCCAAACCATTTTGATGGGGTTTCCATAAATTTCTAACCTTTTTTTTATGAACCAGACACTTTCTTCTCTTCTGAGCAGGGGGTGCCTCGGGTTCTCCTATTGACTTCCATTGTATAAATTGAATTATTCGGCCGAGCGCTCAGATCTGCCGAGCATAGCGATGCTCGAGCCGAACAGCAGTTCAGCCGAGCATGCTCGCTCATCACTAACGGTCATTAGATATCAATTTTACTGCAGGCCAGTACAAATACATGTCAAATACATATGTTTAAAAGAACAAAAAATATAAAATTGGATTAAAAACATGGCTAACGAAATCCCCCCTCTTAAAAAAAAAACAAATGATAATAGTTGAAATTCGATAATACGTGGTTGTCACTGGTGTTGAATTCCTTTCTTTTATGCTACTGTATTTACATAAGACAGGGACCATTACTTGTTCTGGGTTGTGGCGGATATTTGTGGACTGTCATGAGGAAATTCAATTAAACGTGGTTGTCACAGGTGTTGAATTCCTCTGAGATCCATGTCTCATTCATTTTTAGAAATGTGAGGTAGTCCACACTGTCATGATCTAGGCGAGTGCGTTTAACGGTCACAATCCCCCCTGCTGCGCTGAACGTCCTTTCGACCAGGACACTCAACGAGAGGCAAGCCAAGAGTTCCATGGCAAACTGTGCCAGCTCTGGCCACAGGTTAAGTCTGCACACCCAGTAGTCCAGGGGTTCCTCGCTTTTCAAAGCATCCACATCGGCCATTAACCTGATGAAGTCGGACACCTGTAGGTCTAGGCGTTACCTAAGGCTGGATCCGGAGGGTGTCTGTCGATGGGTTGACTGCAAGAATGATCTCATATCCAAAGTGACCAACACATCTTCAAACTGTCTATTCTTGCATGCGCTGTAGGATTTGTACTCGCAACAGTTTCTCTGTGGGTGGAAATTCCTCTGCCAGTGTCAGCAACAGCAGAATGCAGCATCTCTTGCAGCAAGGCCTCTGTGATGCTGGTAACATTTTGTGTTTGTACCGGGGGTCTAAGTACGTTGCCACCCAGTGCTGGTCCTTTCCCTTTATGCTTTTTATACGCGGGTCCCTCTTCAAACACTGGAGCATGAAGGCCCCCATTTGAACTATATTGGAAGTGGTGGAGCGCCCTGGCTCCTGCTTATCGCCCAGGAGAATGTCATCCTGGGTCTCCTCCCCCCATCCACGGACCAGTGATCCCAGAAAAGTTTAAAGCCTGCTCTTCTTGCTCCTTCTCATCCCCCCAGGCATGACTCCTCTTTAGACTCCTGCTGACTTGTCTCAGATGGAGTAGCCCCCCTAGGAATTCATTCAGCATTGCTACTTCCTAATCTTCCTGCTCCTGCTCCTCGACGGCTTGATTAATGACATAATGCACGCTTCATAAAGAAGGCGTAAAGTACGATGTCACTGATGGCGCCTGGCTGCGACTAACCAGTTTGGTGATCTCATCAAATGGCCGCAGAAGTCTGCATGCATCACGCATGAGCAGCCACTAGCGCGGTAAAAAAAAACAAGCTCCCCAGAACCTGTCCTGCCGCAGAGTTCGTACAGTTAGTCTATCAATCATATACAAGGTGGGGTTCTAGTGCGTCGGGCAAGTGATGTTGCCGCTGAACATCAGCAAGGCGAGCCATGGCCATGTAAGATATTTTAAAATGGCCAGAGATTTTCCTGGCCTGCCTCAAGACGTCCTGGACCCCCAGGGTATTTGGCAGCGAATCGCTGCACGACTTCAAGTTCAGGACGTGTCCCATGCATAGCACGTGTGTCATTTTGCCGTTTCAGCGCGCTCAGCAGATTGGCACCATTGTCGCACACCACTTTACCAACTGTCAAATTGAGCGGGGTTAGCCACTGATCGGCCTGTGTCCGCAGAGCTGAAAGCAGTGCAGGACCGGTGTTGCTCTTGGCTTCCAGGTATAAAAGCCGCAGCACAGCATGGCAACGTCTCAACTGGCACGTCGAATAGGTTCGGGGGAGCTTGGGGGGTGCAGCGGAAGAGGCGGTAGCAGTCGAAAAGGAGGAGTCAGCCATGGAGGAAACAGAAGATGGAGTAGGAGGAGGAGAAGAAGAGGCAGGCCTGCATGCAATCCGTGGCGGTAACACCAAATCCACATGGGTGCCACGGGTTAGATGCTTGACGGCCGTCTGAAAGATCCCCCAGTGGGCAATAAAAGTTATGTACCTTCCCTGCCTGTGTTTGCTAGACCACGTGTCTGTGGTCAGATGTATCTTGGCACCGAAACTGTACCAGAGATACATTCACTTATCACTGAACTTGGCCATATAGCGCTGGGATGCCCTTCTGGGAGAAATATTTCCTTCCGGGACCATCCATTGCGGTGTGCCAATGGCCACAAATTTTCTAAAGGCCTCCGAGTCCACCAATTTATATGGCAGTAGTTGGCTGGCTAGCAGTTCCGACAAGCCAGCGGTCAGCCGTTGGGCAAGAGGATTATCCGGCGTCATAATTTCTTTACGCTCGAACATTTGGGCCATGGAAGCCTGCCTTGTGCCAAATGAACGCGACGATGGTACGGTGGAAGGTGGAGGACAAATGGGAAGAGAGAGGAGAAGGAGAAGAGGCAGGACTTGGAGCACCAGGAGGGTGGCTTTGTGGGTTCTGACGGCATTGCTCCCACTGGGCTTGGTGATGGGAGGACAGGTGCCTTCTTAAGGTGGTCATCCCTAGGTGAGTGTTGGGCTTACCGCAGCTTATGCGTTGACAATACAGGCTGCATATTGAAACACTATTAACAGCAGCTGACAAGTTAAAAAAAAGTCCACACTGCGGAGCCATGTGCCGGCATCCTGGGAGCTCAAGATGTGACCGTGCATGGTGGATGGCTCACTCCAGATACATTTGCAATCTGCTTTTTGCCTCCTGTGCACTGCGAGTTCTGCCTGCTTCTCCTCCTTCTCCTCCCTATATCCCCTCCTTTCCTCTCTTGTGGGCACCCACGTGACGTCCATTGACACGTCATCATCGTCACCTTCACCACCACTGATTTTAGAGATCTCAGAGTAGGCAGCAACAGCTGGGACCACCCTCCTTAGGCTGATCTGGGTACTGTCGTCAGACTGCTGGGAGGCGGCCGTTGCTACCTCCTCTTCCTCATCTGATGCCAAGAATGGCTGTGCATCGGTAAGGTCTGGTAATTGATGGGGAAATAATTATTCTGACTCGAGTGGAGGAGCTATGGTGGTGGTGGTGGTGGTTTCTCTCGGGGTGCACACAGCAGAGTGAGGAGGGTGCAGATACAAAGGATGAGGAGGGTGCAGAAGCGGAAGGCTGAGTGAGCCACTCAACCAACTCTGGTGCATCCTTTGACGTAATCGCACGCACCTTCTCCTACTTCTCACTTAGGCTCCAGCCTGGTGCACCTGCCCGACCCCTACCACCCCTGCGGAATGGCCTGCCCCTTCTTCTGCCTTTCATTTTCAAAATTACCCTGTGACAAAGTCCCTATAGAAGAGCAGTTGCAATTAGTTGTTCCAATGGCGTTTGTCCCTCTGTATAGCTCTGGTATCTTAGCAGAACCGCACACAAATGCTGCACAATACAAATTCACTATATAGAAATTATATTAAAGGTATATCACACCCCTGCCTCAATCAGATTTTTCTGGGGGCAACTGGTATATCACATCAGTTGCAATTAGTTGTTTAAATGGCGTATGTCCCTCTGTATAGCTGCAGTATCTCAGCAGAACCACTGGCGTAGCTATAGGGGTCGCAGCAGTCGCAATTGTGACCGGGCCCCTAAGTCAGGGGTGCCCACGGGGCCCCCTCAAGCCAGGAAAGCCACAGTAACCCCCCCATGCCCCATCATTGGTGGCAGCAGCAGTTCCGATCGGAGTCCCAGCAGTGTAATGCTGTGGCTCCGATCGGTTACCATGACAGCCAGGACGCTACTGAAGCCTCTCCAGGTGAAACGTACGTCGAGGTGCAGCTTTTGGTCACACACACCCTGGGTCCAGCATATCATGGGTAATATATGTTATGTTGCTATGCTCAGTTAACTGTCATTTTTTATCATTGTCCACACTTGGCACACTTGCCTCTGCTTGTATTTACAGCTCATAGGCTATTTGCATATTTCATGCGGCTATCCTTGGCCCCTGGGCGGGCTTGTCTGCCATGTGTGGTCTTATCTTGCATTTTGTTTATTTACTTTTTCTTTGCATGCAGCATACATATGAGTATATGTTATGTTGAGTGAACCTACAGTTCTCACATATTTTATGCTGGTGTATACCCAGGACTGTGACCTCTTTTTCCTTGCCAGCTGGGTGTTTGGGAGGGATGTTGTATATGACCTCCTCACATGAGGTCTCCCCCTCTCCTGTATCCTTGTGCCTTATGTCTTATATATTGTCTGTTATTTGATCATGTCTTAATAAATTACATATATTTTATATGTGCGTCTCTCCCATCTTTCTTTGGGGTTATTGGTTATGTTCTTGCGTTGCCATGGTCAGTTAGTCAGCAGCATACTTACATGTGCTGTGGCCGCCCAACGCTCCTTCTTCTTGTAACCCGTATCAGGTCTGTGCGGCGCATTGCTATAAGCATAAGCAATGTGCCGCACAGACCTGTGACGAGTTACAAGAAGAAGAAGCGTCGGGCATCCACAGCGCATGTAAGTATGCTGCTGACTAACTGTCCATGGCAGACAGGACTTCAGTAGCGTCCTGGCTGCCATGGTAACCGATCGGAGCCTCAGCATTACACTGCTGGGACTCCAATCGGAACTGCCTCTGTCACCAATGTTGGGGGGGGTTAGGGGAGGGCGCACTGCCCACCAATGATTTTAATACTGGGGAGGGGGGGGGGCGCATTGCCCACCAATGATTTTAATACTGGGGAGGGCGCATTGCCCACCAATGATTTTAATACTGGGGAGGGGGGGGAGGGCGCACTGCCCACCAATGATTTTAATACAGGGGAGGGGGGAGGGCACACTGCCCACCAATGATTTTAATAAAGGGGAGGGGGAAGGGTGCACTACCCACCAATGATTTTAATACAGGGGAGAGGGCGCACTGCCCACCAATGATTTTATTACCGGGGAGGGCGCACTGGGGGCTGATGGAGAGGGTACTAGGGGCTGATGGAGATGCACTGACTGGGGGCTGATGGAGAGGCACTGGGGGCCGCTAGTGAGAAGCACTGGGAGCTGATTTAGAGGCACTGGGGGCTGGTGAGATGCACTGGGGGCTGGTGGAGAGACTACTGGGGGCTGCTTTGAGGCTACTGGGTGCTGCTATAAGGCTACTGTGGGTTGCCATAAGGCATGGGGCTCTTATCTGAGGTCTGATTGGGGGTCATTCATATTGGGGTCTGAGCTGAGGTGTTATCTTAGGTCTTATTAACATTGGGGATCTTATTGGGGATTTTAGCTGATGTCTGATTAACATTGGGGGTCTGATTGGTGGTCTGACCTGAGGTATAATGAAAAAATATCCGGAGCAGCTTGGAGAAAAAAGGCCTCACAGTCTCCCACACTCCTGCCCAGCCAAGCCTGCCAGCACCCTTGAGGCCAAGCCAGCCAGCACCCCTGAGGCCAAGCCTGCCAGCTCCCCTGAGGCCAAGCCTGCCAGCACCCCTGAGGCAAAACCAGCCAGCACCCCTGAGGCCAAGCCTGCCAGCACCCCTGAGGCCAAGCCTGCCAGCACCCCTGAGGCCAAGCCTGCCAGCACCCCTGAGGCCAAGCTGTAATATGACATATAGCGCAAATTCCAGTTTTTGTTTAAGTTTTATGTTGCACTGAATTTTCTGCAATATATATATATATATATATATATATATATTATATATTTTTTTTGGGGGGGGGGTCGGGGTGGCAGTGGATCTTGGGTAAGTTCCCATACTTTTTTCCCCAGGACTTGACGCGTGGAGTGGTCCCGCAATCTGGGCGGCAGTTCTGACTAATTCTACTTTAATACACAGACATTTAGATTCATACATTTCCTACACTGGCACAAATGCGTTGCCAGTGACCAACTGTCTGGGCTCAGTCCAACGCGTAACTGTCGCAAGTGCATGAGGAGCTGCGGATGTGGCGGCAAGGTCCGAGAGGTATGCGGGGTTGGGAGATCATAATTTTTTTTGCTATGGGGCCCAGTCATTTCTAGCTACGCCCCTAATCAGAACCACACACAAATGCTACACTATACAAATGCACTATATAGAAATGATATTATACGTATATCACACCCCTGCCTCAAGCAGATTTTTCTGGGGGCAACTGGTATAGCACACCAGTTGCAATTATGGTAGTTGTTCCAATAGCGTTTGTCCCTCTGTATAGCTGCAGTATCGCAGCAGAACCTCACACAACTGCTGCACAATTCAAATGCACTATAATATACTTTCTACGTTAGAAATTATATTATAAGTATATTACACCCCTCAGTATGTCACACCTATCGATAGCACACCTGTACCAGTCCTTAAAAGGACTTTTGTGGCCCTATTAGCTAGCATTTGGTGTCTCTAACAGTCTGTCCCTGCTCTACACAGCAACCTCTCCCTACACTGGCAAAAGACTGAATGTAAAATGGTGGCCAGATCAGGTTTATTTATAGGGTGAGGGGTTTGTCCATGTGCTGAAAAGTCTCAATTTGCTGTCCTGTCCCACCTGATGGATGTGTCAAGGGTCAAAGTTCTGGACAATGCAAAGAATATGGCGCCGGCAGACATTGCCATATGTTCGCCTGTTCATCGAACAGCGAACGAATCAAGTTCGCCGCGAAACAACCGCTGGGGCGAACTGCAAGGCCATCTCTATTGATAAGTTCCTTAATTACTACATCTAACAGAGCCCAGATTGAAGTAACATTGACACAGGTGATGTTGGTAAATGGCCTAAGTCTACCATGAGCCACACACTGCCAAGTAATGGATTTGGTCCAGTATTTCTTTGAGGAATTTTTATCTGTATGGGTTTTTATACGTGACCCCTTCTGCAGATTAAGGTATCCTCGGCCTGACCTTTCCAATTGCTCCACCAGATCTAGGGTGTTTTGAGGAAACCCCAATGCAAGGATAGGGTTTATGAGAGCTGATCTCCTCTCTCTGTGAAGTTGTTCTGCTTTCATGGTTTTGTTTAGACAGACTTGGTTTTCTAGTTTTAGGAAAAAGACATTGACAATTTTATAGCCAATCAAATGAATACCGGGGAGGGGGGGGGGGGGTTCTACTATGCTATACCACCACAGAAATGATTCTGATGGCCCACTCTATGTGTATATAGGACCTTGAGGGACCTGTTTTATTAGGGTCCATTATTGTCAGAGCTTAGGCCCACAGGAGGATTTTATGGTACTCTGGTGGGCCAGTTCTACCCTGCCACCGGCTCCCACACAACCTCTTTGACCTACAAGAGATTCCTTCAGGAATGTTGTAGTGTCTGTTGCTTTGACATGGTAGAAAAATGGAGCATACTGTGCTACATCAGTCATATAAAATCTGACTGAATTTGTGGCAGATTCTCCAAAGCATATGTAAACAAGACTTAATTAAATATGCTGTAAAGTACAAATGTTCCACTTTATACTATGTTCAAAATGGTTCTGGTGGTTCCCAATATGTGCTTCCTGCTGTTATCTGCTTTGTTCATTAAGAACTTCCGACATACCACTGCTGTACAACTGAAGTGTTGGGGTACAAATAGGCATACCATGGATTGGATGTTAGTCCCTGACAAATGCATTCTTGTAAGTTATTGAGTGGTTGAAAATTTGGTTGCCAGTGTAAAACCTTGTGATCAAGGTGAAATTATTGTATGGCCATCAATTACTATACTTGAATTTTCATTTTGGCAGTCATGTGTATATACAAATTCTTTGGTGCTGCAATGTATTCTGAAAGACTTCAGATGCCTTCACTTTTTTTCTTATTTTATATTGCGACCTTGTGGTAAAATAAATAAATAATGTCCACCATCAATCTGCTCTCAATAACCCATAATGAGAAAGTGAAAACTGAATTTTAGAAATTTTTGCCAATTTATTAAGAAGGAAAATTTAGCTCTGGGAGCCTCCCATTTCTCTGGATCATCTTTGAGATGTTTCTTCACCTTCATTGGAGTACACCTTTGGTAAATTCAGTTTATTGGACATGATTTGGAAAGATACACCCCTGTCTATATAAGGTCTCATGACTGACAATGCATATAAGAGCAAAAACCAAGCCATAAGGAGGTAAGAACTGCCTGTAGAGCTCTGAGACAGGATTGAGTGAATGCACAGATCTGGAGAAGAGTACAAAATTGTCTGCTGCAGCAAAAGTTCCCAGGAGCACAGTGGCCTCAATAATTCTTAAATTGAAGAAGAAGTTTGGAACAACTAGGATTCTTCCTAGAACTGGCCACCCCACCAAACAGTGGCTCCCCAGCCACCTTCTGTGCAGGAAACTGCTGTGCAACCCCTTTCATTTAATTTTGGCAGTTCCCTGCAGTGCGTGGCTGGGGTGCTTTTGTGTTGGGAATTTTTTTTATAGGACAATAGAACAAGACAAAATAAGTGTTGTGTTGTAAACCTTTTTTTAAACCATCTACTGTATTTTCTGTGACCAGCTTCTGCGGCAGGCTATTCTAGAGATTCACAGATCTTACTGTAAAGAATGCTTGTCGCCTCTAATGACTGAATCTTTTTTTCTCCAGTCGTAGGGAGTGGCCCATTGTTTTTTTAGGGGGTTTAACACATAATAGCTTCCCTTGATATTTTTTGTATGGTCCATTTATATATTTGTACAGGTTAATCATGTCCCCCCTTAGACGTCTTTTTTCAGGGCTAAACAAATTCCGTTTGTTTAATCTTTGATCATAACTAAGAACTTCCAGGCCTTTTATGAGTTTAGTTGCTCTCCTCTGTACTTTTTCTTACTCCAAGGCATCCTTTTTATGGACTGGTGCCCAGAACTGAACTGCGTATTCCAGGTGAGGCCGCACCAACGCTTTGTTTAGTGGCAATATTAAATCCCTGTCTCGCGAGTCCATACCTCTTTTAATACAAGACAAACTTTTGTTGGCCTTAGAGGCAGCTGACTGACATTGCATGCTGTTATTTAGTCTACGATCTACTAATACACCCAGATCCTTCTGAACAAGTGACTCTCCCAGTTTTACTCCCCCTAGAACATATGCTGCATGCAGATTATTAGCCCCAAGTGCATAACTTTACAGTTATCTATATTAAACCTTATTTGCCAAGTGGGGGCCCAAACAGTAAGTTTGTCCAAGTCAGCTTGTAACTTATTAACATCTTCCATAGACTGTACCGTATTACAAAGTTTGATGTCATCTGCGAAAATAGAAACAGCACTATTAATCCCATCCTCTATGTCATTAATGAATAAGTTAAATAATAGCGAACCCAGCACAGAACCTTGGGGTGCATCACTTATAACCGGGGACCCTTCAGAGTAGGAATCATTGACCACAACTCTTTGGAAATGATCATGAGGCCAATTTTCAATCCAATTACAAAGTATATTTTCTAAACCAATAGACCTCAATTTACCCATTAGTCATCCATGTAGGACAGTATCAAACTCCTTTGTAAAGTCCAAAAACAATATTGACAGCCTTCCCTCTGTCCAGGCTTCTACTCACCTCCTCCTAAAAACAAATCAGGTTAGTTTGACAGCTTCTCTTCTTATTAAGACCATGTGGGCTATCACTTCTGATATTATTGACAGTTACATAATTCTGTATGTAGTCCTTTAGAAGGCCCTCAAAAATGTTTCCCCACTATGGATGTTAAGCTTACTAGTCTATAATTTCCTGATGAAAATGGGCACCACATCTGCCTTACACCAGTCTCTTGGTACAATGCCTGTCATTAAAGAATCTATAAATATTATGAACAGAGGCAAAGCAATAACTGAACTGAGCTCTATTTGAACTCTAGGGTGTAAGCCATCTGGACCTGGGGCCTTGTTCACTTTTAATTTTTTTTATTCATATTAAGGCCCATATATATATAGTCAGCCAGGTAAGAATGTTATTTGAGGTATTTCCACCAGTGGCACCACCGTCATGAGATGCCCTCTCTTTTTTTGTATATACAGATCTAAAAATCCCATTTAGGGGTTCTGCCTTCGCTTGATCCCCAGTGACCAACACCCCGTTTCCAACATTTAGGGGCGCTACATGTTCTGGCCTTGTTTTTTTTGCATTTATGTATTTGAAGAATGTTTTGGGGTTGTTTTTCTTTTCTTTGGCTACCTGTATTTCACTGTGTATTTTTGCTGACTTTATTACCCCCTTACATATTTTATTTAGTTGTTTATACTTTATAAAGGCTACAGCTGACCCTTCCGATTTGTATTTCTTAAAGGCCCTCTTTTTGTCATTTATTGCCCTTTTTACACAATTTGTAAGCTATTTGTTTGTACTTGTTACCTCTAGGAATGCATTTAGCAATATACTTATCCAAAGTAGATTTAAAGCATTCCCATTTAGCATTAGCGTCATTATGTGACAACAGTTGCTCCCAGTCTATGTCCTGAAGTGCAGCACTCAAACCTGGTAAATTCACCTTTTGGAAATTAAGTGTTTTGTCCTACCGACCTGAGTTTGTTTTTTTACAGTTTACAGGAATATAATTATATTGAGGTCACTGTTACCAAGTTTTCATGGACAGTGACATTTCTCTCAAGCTCTTAATTGTTAGAAAGTACTAGATCTAGAAGAGCATTGCCTCTAGTAGGATCTTCTACAAACTGGCCCATAAAATCATCCTGCAAAAAGCTGAGAAATTTTCTCGGATTTGCAGAACCATGTTCCCAATCTATGTTTGGATAGTTGAAATCTCCCATTATCACTACTGTGCCAGGAAATTATAAAATGCTCTAGAAAGTGCTGCTTTGTAGTGCCATTTTAAGATTGTTTCCTTGAAGTCACTTTGTGGGTATGGCTTTACATTGTTGGCTGTGCAGATACTGTAGCAGAGCTGCCTCCCATTGCAAAAAAAATTGCAATGGGAAATTCTGTCTGTGAACAGGCCCTTATAGAGTAATTTAGTCAATATATGATTAAACTATTATTTCATGTAGTACAACAATTCGGCAATATTTGTGAAATAAAGACATGATATATCACAGTATTGACAGTTTTT
The DNA here is from genome assembly GCF_905171765.1 of Bufo bufo. Taxonomy (NCBI): domain Eukaryota; kingdom Metazoa; phylum Chordata; class Amphibia; order Anura; family Bufonidae; genus Bufo; species Bufo bufo. Next base: position 302,898,181 of record NC_053391.1, read on the forward strand.
GTTGATTTGCTTGAAGGTCAGTGAAACATGGAGATCATTGGTAAACTCCATACAATATTACCTAAATATGGAGTCAGACTGTTCGTCATACTCTTCTGCTAAGATCAGGTAAGACTTGCTGAAAATGTATTTTCTGAAGAATTCTTATCACTATGGATGAATAGGGATGACTGCATATGCCTTTAATATATAACTTAAACTAAAGTGAATATTTATTGAAGGAGGCCCCTTTAGACTCCAACCACTGACAGAGAAAATAGTTAGACACTACATATCAGTGACGCCACAGCAATTATTTTTTTCACTAAGCCATAACTATACTCAGTCTCACATATCTGATAAAATCTATTATAGGGTACAAGGTACCAATGTACCTTGTGATTAATGAAAGAACTAACTGGTCCTACCGCATCCAGGGTGTCAATAGTGTGTTCATGTAATGTCCGCTGGATCCGGAACAAGTTCGTTGTGGTGCAAGTGCAAGCAGTAGCGCAACATGCAGCCTGCTGGGGAGCGCTAGAGCTCAGTGGCAGAGTGCAGCAGGTGTAACGTATCAAAATATGACAATGTCCCTTTAAGAAGTAAAAACTCTCTCCGACTTGCGCTGCATCCAACTATCTGGTTTCCTCAGAGTGGCAGCAATGTAAATGACTGTGCTCACATTTATAACCACTCATTTCTTTCCATGTAACACAGCACGTGTGTGAAAAAAAGAAAAAAAAAAGATGCATAAAAACTGCAGTTGTTTGCTTGCAAACATTTCAAGCTTTATCTTCTTCCAAAAACATACAAAACTTACTTGCATATAATCTCAGGGGGATCACAGTCATAAAGCGCAATATGCAGATAATAAGGTGTGAAGTCCCAGAAGGTAGTACATGTAGATGCTGTATACGGAAGTGATTAGCACACCAAGCGCGCATGATGCTATGTTTTGGGTGGCTCAATCCCCTTTGTCAAGCACATGTGCTTCATACTCGACTAGATTTAAGTAGTGGTTGGTTTTAACCCCTTTATATATGTACAATGCAACATCAATCAAACAAAGCCATACATCCCACCATCAAAATCTTCTGGTCACAGAAAAACATTAAAACTGCCACATTCATTGAGCCCTTTGGGGCTTAAAGAATCTAATGTATGGATCCAAAACAGTTCCTTTTGTTATAAATGTTTTGTTTTAAAAAAATGTCTTGCCACAGTTGATTCAAAGTGGAATTTTCCTTTTTTTACATTCACAAGTGAACCTTCATTCATTTCTATGGGGCTGCCATTGGTCCCATGGAAGTGAATGCAAGCGGTGGCCGCACAAGCGCAGTGCGCTCATATTCATTTCTATTGGCCCACAGCTATTTTCGGCCTGCCAATAGAAACGATTGGTGGTGGCCAGATCCAGCACTGCTGTGCTGGCCACTACTTTGCTGACTTTGTTTTAGTCTTTGTTTTAGAGATAGGTTTGGGTACCACCTCTGGGATATGCCCCCGTTGTCTGAGATGGGGACACTCCTTTAAACCCGTGCATCTGTAGATTTTAACTCAAGTCTACCTCTTTGGAGATTTGAAACTAACCTGGTACCATGGGCAGCATGAAATCCTGACATGACTTCATAACAGAGACCAACTATACGTTTTACTCTAAAATGCTGCAGTAGTCTTAAAATGCCTAACTTGACTGACAGATGTCTGCTTATACACAAACAGGAAGAGCCTTTCCAGTCAAGCAAAGCAGGGCACAGTGAGAAGAGTCTACTGTGCGGCTCCTAAAATTATAAGGGGAATTTATAGAGGCCGGCATTTCATTTTAATAAACAAATACTGGTGTAAGATGCACCAAAGTTAGTAAAAATGTATGCCTCTCAATAATTTTCACATACTGCAGGCGGTCTCTGTGGCAGAACCTGAAATCTGCACTAGGTAGCAGGCGTAGTTTTCTATTGTACCTCATGCCAGTTTTCTAGCATAAACATTGCCAAATCCATCAAGCCACAGCCCTCCCACATCTTTGCCTCGTCCACCTCTCAGAAAGTGTTGAATGCAGTGTAAATGGGCAAGAACTCCCACTAAGTGCGACTTGTTGCTGCAAATGTTCTGGAACAGAGGGCTTGATAAATTTCCCTTCATGTTTTTTTCTGAAATGCCGCAGTAAAATGTAGCTGTGTCCGTCATAAGGTTGTTGTTTGGGTGGCACGAACCTGATGTCAGGTTACCTTTTAAGTTCTTTAAATGTTTCTATTATTTTATATAGATGTTAAAATGGTACATAATAAATTATCCTTTATCATGTCCATGCTGTTAATGAGTTCAACATAGAAAATATATTTCAGATATAGCTTTAGTCATTAAAGAAATTCCTCATATGCCATTTTAATTATTTGCCTTGTTGGAAAATATAAATAATTTACAAGATTATCAGTTCCTATGAGCTAAGTGCATAAAATATGTAGATGCTATTTAATTTTCCTTTAGAACTTCCACATATATTTTTCACTTTGATTCAAAGCAATCGCCATACTCACTAATGATAAATAAGGAAATTAATGTTGTAAAATTTAATGCCACAAAACACATCACATATTTTAGGATTTAACTTATTACATTTCAAATGTTATCTACAGATGACCTTTTTTCTAATAAGGTGATAGCATAAAACACAATATTTTCACTGCATACAATAAGACACTCAAACAACATATTTGTATCACTCATTGCTTGTACATTTCCCACCTATTTGCAATCTAGAAATGTTGTAGCAGATGCTCATTCTAAATATAGATTAATAGAATTGATAATAAATAGTGAATAAGGTTCAGTTTCATTAAAACCCTGCCATGTGTTGTGATGTGGTAAACAATTTAGAATAAAACCTCAGTATACAGTCAGGTCCATAAATATTGGGACATCAACACAATTCTAACATTTTTGGCTCTATATACCACTACAATGGATTTGAAATGAAACGAACTAGATGTGTTTTAACTGCAGACTGTCAGCTTTAATTTGAGGGTATTTACATCCAAATCGGGTGAATGGTGTAGGAATTATAACAGTTTGCATATGTGCCTCCCATTTGGCAAACTCTAATCTGGCCTTCCTGTTTTTGAGGCTCACCAATGTTTTACATCTTGTGGTGAACCCTCTGTATTCACTCTCGTGAAGTCTTCTCTGGTGAAGCAAGTTGTCGTGATGTCAGTTGCATTGAAGCAACGAAGACATGGAGTCCCCTTTAAGTATAGTGGTGTTGGTACCCAGATGTAGAATTTCCAGAGTGGTGTAGGATGGCCTACAATCTCCCTGAAGGTGTTGTATGCACATGTCACGGTGCTCCTACCTGGATATCCATTGATCCCAGACGTGGTTGTCCGAAGCAGTGATAAAAGGGATGCTGAACTTGGGTGATGAATAAGTAGACTAAATGGAGTCCAGACTTGGTATATATACGTTGAACACATTTACTTTGCATAAACTTTCATCAGGAAACAATCTTTCAAACTTTATCTTGGTCATCAGCAGGCTTTGACTTAAGTTTTGGCAGGCAAACACTTCTGCAACAATCTTAGCTCTGCTATATCTGTACTCTCTCAGCGCTGCAATGTTGGCTGGATTAAATAGGAACTTTTCCGCTTCTGATGGAACTTAGCTTTCTGTAGTCTATCTCTCACTGTAATCCTGGGAAAACTTCTTCCTGGCTTCAAGCTTCCTTAGCTTGGCTTTAGGCAATGCAAGCCCAGGAGGGGACATGCAACCATTTAGAACTCACAGGCACGGCCTGTCAGGCAGGGACGAGGCCTGCTGCTTCTCCTTACAGGGGGTAAGCTAGACTCTGCACAACCTGTCCCCAAGGAGGGGAAGGCTAGACTGACCTTACTAACTAGACTCCTCCCTCTCTAGAGAGGGCTGGAATGGAACAAGAAGGTTCCTCTCTAGGGAAACTAGCTCTGCCAATGTTGCCACCATCTGCTGGTGAACCAGGCACATTACACTTTAACAGTTGTTTGCAAGTAAATATATACACACATTATGCAGGACATGGTGATAAATATGCATAGATGACACAGGATTAACATTAAAGATAGTGGGGGGTGCAAAAGAGGTGGTAATGCCACTCTGGTGTATTACATATGCTTAGGATTCCAGTGGGCAGTCTTACTCAGTAACTGATAGCCTTCTCTGTATAAATGTGCATACAGAGATACAGATGTAGCAGGGTTAGCACTCAAACTCTTAACTCAAGTTTCTTAAATCATTGTGTTATCTTGAAACAAAAGCCATTGAAAAGCAATTAAAGGTGTTTGGGGATCCACGAATCCACGGATCCGCAGATCCGCAAAACACGAACACCGGCAATGTGCGTTCCGCATTTTGCGGACCGCACATCGCCGGCACTTAATAGAAAATGCCTATTCTTGTCCACAATTGCAGACAAGAATAGGACATGTTCTATTTTTTTCGGGAACTGAAATGCGGACGTGTGAATGGGGCCTTAACTCTACTACATCGGGTAGCTAATCAGTGAGTATGACTGCCCACTGGACTCTTAAGTATAGAAAGAGCAAAGATTTAAAGGGAGTCCGTCACCAACTTTTCAAATTCTACACTGCTTTTATTGGCTTTTTGCACACACGATCATATGTGTGTTGTTTTAGTCCGATTTTCTAAATCTGCCAAAAACAAGGTTTTAATGGTTTGCAAATGGGGGCTCGCAAGTGCCCAGGGGCGGCGTTCTGACTGTAAGTGCCCAGGACCCTCAGTGTTTTGTTCTCCTAAGGCTACTTTCACATTAGCATTTTGTTTTTTTTCGGCATAGAGTTCCGTCACAGGGGCTCTATACCAGAAAAGAACTGATCAGGCATATCCCCATGCATTCTGAATGGAGAGTAATCCGTTCAGGATGCATCAGGATGTCTTCAGTTCAGTCATTTTGACTGATCAGGCAAAAGAGAAAACCGTAGCATGCTACGGTTTTATCTTTGGCGAAAAAAACTGAAGACTTGCCTGAATGCCGGATCCGTAATTTTTTTCCATAGGAATGTATTAGTGCCGGATCCAGCATTCAAAATACCGGAATGCCGGATCCGCATACAGTTTGCCTGACCAGGCAGGCAGTTCAGGCAACGGAACTGCCTGCCGGAATCAAACAACGCAAGTGTGAAAGTACCCTAACTCCAGCCCTAGCCTCGCCTGGCCAGCCCTGTAATCAACTTACAGCAGAGAACGAGAGAGAGAGAGGGAGGGAGAGGAGAAGGCGCTTATAGGGTAAGTATGTACAGGTGGAAGGACCCTGGTCGGGTATGTAGTCTGCTCACCTGTATTTGTTGTGCGTGACTGGGCACAACTCCAGTGAAGGCTTTATAGCGGTGGAGGGTTGGTGCAGCCAATGCCATTTGGAATCTTATTGGCAGTGGCCAAGTGGGGAGAAGAATTGCACAGGAATGAGCATCAGTATGGTATCTGCCATGTCTCTGGATGGATAGTCAGTAGGCACGAGAAATTGCCCAAGGCACAGATGAAGTATTGATCTTTTTTTGACAATGCATTTTGGGGTGCATGGCCCCTTTCTCACGTCTAAAAGGCAATTGTCATATGACAGAAATCACATAGTACAATGTTTCAAAAAGAAGAGTGAAAAATTGGGTGAGGATGAAACCTCATATCTATAAGGTAACAGGTAAGTTGTTTGGAATATATCCGCAAGAAATCATAATATATATAGAATAAATGATAGATACATAAAAATATAAATAGAAAATATATATACAAATGTGGTCCCAATATTTGTATATGAAAGAGAAGATAATACATATAAATACAACATGATTCGTATAAATGTTTGCTTATATAGATAAAACATGGAGCATAGGTAGCATAAAATCATTTTGCAATTGATAAAACATAATTTATACTGATTCATATATATAAAACATGATTAAGAGCTCCAGTGTCAGTCTCTAGTTAGCTGTTAGAAGAAATAATAAAGAAACAACAACATCAAAAAAAGGTATGAATAAATAAAAAGAGAGGAGTGGAAGATATTTGATGTGGTGGTGTACCTCCGGGAGTGGGGGGTAATTATGAAATGCACACTAAATGCAGTAGATGGGGTGATCTGTAGGTCCAGAAGCAATATTATTTTCTATCAGGGGAATTAGTTGCCTTAATAGGGGTGGTAGTTATAGCTGGAGGGATGAAAAATGGAAGGGGGGGGGGGGGCGCAACATGAATAAGTTAACATATTGGCCATATAGATGGATACTAGCGAGCATCGTTGCTCCTTGTCATGGTGAGAGTGGTCGGGAGCAGTGCGTGCTGTGCGTAGTATAGTTCAATGGGGATGGTGACCTGTAGTGTGTAAGCTCGATTGTAGGGAGGCACAGATGGGAAAAGCGACTGGATGCTGCTGCTGTTCTGCGCATGTGGCATGAGCAATGTGTGCTCTGAGGAGGACAGAACAGGATGTCAGGTGCGGGGTCGTGGCCAGGTGATGATAGTGAAATGAAAGTGATTATGTTAGGACTGCATGATGTGATGGGGTGGAGTTACTAATTGGTGGGGGAGGGAGACAGAATTGGGCATGAGAAATCAACCATAATAATGGAGACTGGGTTGTTGGGTTGAGGGGGGCCGTGGCCAAAACGGCCACAGAGAACTAATGCTACATGATTAATATGATGCTTAAAGGGATTCTGTCATCAGATTTAACCCCTCTAACCTAAACATATGCTCATGTCCAGACTAATAAGAAGAATTCTAAGCTGGCCTTATTAAACCTCACTGTGGCTCTATTTGCCCAAAAAACAGGTTTTTATAACCTGTCAATCACTTACTTAAGGTGCCCAAGGGGAGGTCCGTTAATACAGGGTGCCCGGCCACACCCCTCACCGTCTGGTGCCCAGCGCCGCCTTCCCTGTCTTCAGCGCCGCCTTCTACAGCTCAGCGCTGCCTCCGCAATCCTCCCAGTCCCTCTGCCAGATCCCGCGCCTGCGCACTAGGCTCAGCTTGATGCGCCCGTGCGGACTCCTGGCAGCGGCTTCGTTGAGCGAAGTGCGCATCAGGCCGGCGCATGCGCACTTCGCTCAATGAAGCTGCTGCCAGGAGTCCGCAAATAGAGCTACAGAGAGGTTTAATAAGGCCAGCTTAGGATTCTTCTTATTAGTCTGGACATGAGCATATGTTTAGGTTAGAGGGGTTAAATCTGATGACAGAATCCCTTTAATATAGTGTTTATGATATAATGAAAAACGGAGATATATAAGCAACCAGGGGGTGAGTGAGCAAACTGGGAATTACATAAACGGGTGGGGGCCATCGGGACGATGAGTGAAAAACTGGGGGCTGCATGGATAAATGGGGACCATGAGAAGTGAGAAGTGACAAAAAGCTTTTTTGGAGTGGGACTGTTTTCCAGAAAAAGAGGGGGGGGGGCTTACATTACTCTGTCCCAGTGGCCACAATTGGCAAATCATGGACAGCACATTAGCTCAGTGGTTAACACTGGTGACCTGCAGCGTTGGGGTCCCGGGTTCAAATCCGACCATGGACAACATGTGCATGGAGTCCATATGCTTCCTGGCACTCTGGCTTCCTCCCAAAGCCCCACTGAAACAGAGCTCAGATTGTGAGCCCCTCAGGGCACAGAGTGATGATAATGTCTGTAAATTGCTGCAGAGTACAGCAGAGCTACAAAAATCTAAAAGTACTTGTTTTCCAGGCTTTCATTTAGTCCATGGGGTTCCAGTCTTAAAAATCCAATACATTTCTCTTCTTTGCAGGGTGCAGAAGCGGTCATGGATTGATTCTGGCGGTCCTGGCTTGGTGTTAGGGTTAGTCTGGATGGATTCTTATTGTGGCCGGTAAAGAAGTATCAGGAGATGCTGTGCTTCAAAAAACCACGTGTGATATTATTTGACCAGTGTTTGTTCATGCGTTCTCTTAGTGTACGGCCGACATATTGTAACCAACAGTCACATTCAATCAACTAGATGACGCATGTTTAAAAATGATTTGATATGATTTGAAGGTCTCACCTGTTGTGTTGCTCATAAAATGTTTTGTCTTTGTTGTGATGTTTAGACAACACATACATTGCTGGTGGCCATATTTGTAGCTGCCCACTGTTACTAGGTGATTGGAGATCTTGGTCTCTTTGTTGCTTGAACCTTTTTACAGGGATTACTGGGTGCTAATATGTTTTTCAATGTCTTTGCTCTTCTAAATATCATTTGTGGCCTTGCCGGGATGGTGTCTTTGAGGAGTGGGTCATTTTCTAAAATTTGCAAATGTTTGATTATTATTCCCCTCAGAATGTTATGGTTAGTGTTATATGTGGCAACTAAAGAGGATTTGAATTTCTCAGAGTCTGTTGTGGATTTCTCTTTTACCACCAGGCAGTCTTTTTGACTGATTTTCTTGGTCTTCTGATATGCTCATTTAATGACTTCTTTGGAGTATCCTTTTCTTTGAAATCTTGAAATTAAGATTTGGCTTTGTGCATCATAGTCACTTGTGGAAGTACAATTTTTTCTGATATGTCTGAACTGGCTAAAAGGTATATGTTTTCCATTTTTTGTGATGTTCGCTTTAAAAGTCTAATTTTCAGAGCTTAGAAGTAGGTCCAGATACTCAATTGTGGTACTTGAGGTATTGGTAGCGAAGGTGAGGTTTCAAGTGTTGGAGTTGAGGTGGGAGATGAAGGATGATGCTTTATCTAGGCTGCCATTCCAAATTACAATCAGGTCATTGATGTAGCGTTTGTAGTGTAGAATAAGATGTTTTGTTGCCACTCCTGTTTATTGTGAATATACTGATCTTCAAAGAAGCTCATATACAGATTGGCAAATGCAAATCTTGCCTCCATAGAGGTTCCCTTACATTGTCTATATAGTTTTCCTTCGAATGAAAAGGTATTGTGGGTTAGAATGAAATGAAAGGCTTATATGATAAAAATTCTATGGTTGGGTGACAACTCCATATCCTGTTCAAGATAATAGCTTGTGGTGTTGATTCCAGCTTATTGTGGAATGTTGCTGTAGAGTGCTGCCAAATACAGGGTGAGCCATAGATAGGAGTTCTTCCACTTGATGTTTTCAAGAGATGAAATGTGAAGAGTCCCGGAGATAGGAAGGAAGATGGATCACATGTTTCTGGAGAAAAATATCCAAATAGTGTGATAGATTGCTGGCGAGTGAAGAGATGATGGGTCTTCCTGGTGGATTAGTGCTATCCACCACTGGACTTTCGGTTAATGGTAAAATATAGTGCTGTAACCGGATGGTTGATTAGGATGTATTCACATTCCTTCTTTTCGATGAACAGTGTTGAATATTGTCCACCACAAGAGAAGTAAGGAAATCAGCGGCACTCACCAGTTGCAGGATGTCATCATTCCATTATTTATTGCAGTTTGCAAGAAATGCATACAAGCATCGTAGGGCTGAGGCGGACAAGCCTTCACATAGAACAAAAGCCGCCTGAGCGGCGAAGGGCAGCAACGGCCGTTTTGCACGAATGTGTTTCTTCCGGCTACCTGTGTGACGCAGACAGGTGTGCCGGCCTATTTAAGGAGGAGAGTGAGATAAACCCAATGGGGGGGGTGTAGTTCTCAGACACAAAAGGGCATCACCTGTGTGCGTGTTACAAAAAAATCATCCACAGCAATCAAATAACATCTCAGACAAATACACTAAGATCATTTCGATCATTAAGACCTAAGGGTCCCATGGCATCCGTGCGGATTATCCATCGCGCTTCTTTTTGCAATAAGAGGCGATGCCTATCACCTCCTTGTGTCATAAATGGGATCACCTCAACTCCAGCAAAGCCCAAGCACTTTTTGTCTCCCCCGTCATTCTGCCATACATGATCTATAAGACGGGGGCAGCCTTTCCTTGTTCTGATGAGGTGCTCCCGGAACCTTTCTAACATGGGCCTAATTGTTTTGCCTATATAGAAAGCTCCGCACACGCATTTAACCACGTACACAACGTGCGTGGTTTTACACGTGCAGAATTGTCTCATTCTGTGTGATACACTCCCTATGGAAAGGACCTTGTCCCGGAGGATGTATCCACAGAAGGAGCAATTACCGCATCGATGGTTTCCTGAAGGCTTTTTCACGGCTAGCCACTGATTTGGAGGGCTTTCTACACATCCTGCAACTGGTGAGTGCCGCTGATTTCCTTACTTCTCTTGTGGTGGATCGTATTCTATTGTAAACTTACCTAAGCAGGCACCACCGTTAGTTCGCATACCATATACCCGGTATACACAGAGGACTTGTTAACTATCTAATCAGCGATTTGTGTGGGTCCAGTGCTGCCTGAACTTTCTTCAGTTTTGGTGAAAGTGTTGAATATTGTTGCTGCAAAAGTTCAGGTTCGAGTTCGATGTTTGGGCATTTAATAAAGCTTGTTGAAAGGCTGCAGAGCAGCCAATCAACAAGCTTTTAAGCTGCGGACACTTAGAAGTCATCACAGCTATGCCTAGTAATGGCATGGCTGTGATTGGCTGGTGCAGCGTGTGGCCTCTATACAAGCTGAATCACGTGTAGCACCCACCCATCAGCTCTGAGTAGTGCAGGGACAGGAGAATGTAGAAAAAGGGGTAGTGACGTGTTAAAACCTAACTTTTAATAGGACAATTATGAATCCCATCTGGGAAATGGACCCCTACCTGACAAACAAAACACAGACACAGAAAAACAGGGGACCTGGTGTGGCCGGTCACCCAATAGTCAAATAGACAGAGGCGTCCCAGGATGGAACAGGGCGCAAGTGTTATGACCAGTAAATGTGAACAAAATAACAATAGTAATGAAGACCGTGGCATGTGCCGTGGTCTATAAACATGCCATAGAGGCAAAATTAAGGGTAGGTCTTACCGGAAATTGGGCAAGAGGACCAGCCGGTCCAATGCCCTTAAGGGAGGTATTCTTGCGTATGGATGCGTCCCCCAGTAGTGGTCACTTTGTGCAGGAGGGCCACAGGGTAGAAGCTGTCCCTGGTGTTGCCCTACTTGGCCTAAAACTGCCCTAAAGTGCCTACTAATACGGGGTCCAATCCCCGCAAGGGGTGGCCCCGTCCGGAACAGTATGCCTCCCCGCTCACTACCTATCTGTATGGTCAAACCAGAAATGGGGGAGGGGAGGGAGGAAGTACGAAAGTACCAGGATGGCGCAGACTTAGCGGGACTAAATAGTCCTAGATCACCCAGAATCCTACAGAGTGAAAAAAACACATACACAGTGGTGTAATCAGTCTGGGGCGCACATTACCTAGATACAATTGCATGGCATGGCCTGTTAGATAGTATTACTTACTGTTTGGTGTGAGGGTCATGGGAATACTCATCACTGGATGCGGCACTGCGGATATAGGTGCCGATCATCTGCCAGCGTCTGTCAGCGCATAAAGGCGCGCTGAAGGATTTAAATGTGAGGTGGAGGGGTGCTGGACGCATGCGCAGTAGGCGCAGCCGCCGCTCACGTGCCTAGATAGGTGTCACGTGACGCGGTCGGGCGCGTCTTTGGTTGCGCATGCGCAGATGAAAGAGCTGGCAGCCACATCGCAGCGCAGACTCACCGCGTCACGCCGTCCCATACAGGTCATGTGATGGGGGCGCGACCGTGGCGGATCGCTGCAGAGAGCTATCCAGCGGCAGGTATGGGAGTGGCTGCTATAAGTGATAGTACAGCCCCTGCAACAACATACGTGCCAATGCTGGGGGAAAGAAATTTACAGTCCTCTCCAGCATAGGACCAGGAAAGGGGACTTAATTGGCAGTCCGGTGACGGGTATAAATAGGAATAGTAGCAATATAAGCTAAACAAGCGTTAACCTGAACAGTGCAGGGACAGGAAGCAGGCAGCTGAAGTGAGGGAGAGTGTTAGGAATTTCATCTGGCTGTTTATTCTATGGGTGACCTATAGTGATTTTTTGTGGGTGCAATGCACCATCTTTGCACCACTAACACAGAAATATAATAATTAATCTGGCTGTTAATTCTGTGGGTCACCTATAGCGATTTTTTTGTGGGTGCAATGCACCATCTTTGCACCTCTGATGCAAAAATATAATACTTAATCTGTGTGTTAGTTTGGTGGGTGACATATACGCATTTTTGGTGTGAGGTACACCTGCACTGCATCCGTGACAGGAAAATTAATATAGTTAATCTGTCTGTTAGATCAGTGGGTGACATATACACATTTTGGTGTGAGGTACACCTGCACTGAATATATGACAGGGAAATTAATATAGTTAAAGGGCTTCTGTCACCCCCAAAACCCTTTTATTTTTTTGGGGGCTTGTTAAAATCCCTATTTAACTACTATTCCCTATATAGGGATCTTACCTTTGTCTGTGGCTTCTTTTCCTTAAAAAACGATCTTTACTAGTAGAAACAGCTGGTATAGGGGTTGAGACTGGCAGGTTAGGGGTAAAAACCGGATGATAACCAGAGTTCAAGAAAAATGGGGTCTGGGCAGTGGAGCTGTGTTTAGAGTTATTATAAGTGAACTCGGCAGTGGGGAGGTAATCCATCCAATCGTCTTGAAGGTAACTGACAAAACACCGCAAGTATTGCTCCAGAGTCTGATTTGGTTCTTTCCGTCTGACCGTTAGTCTGGGGATGAAAAGCAGAAGACAGATTGATAGAAGCATCTAGAGCTTTACAGAAGTTCCTCCAAAATCCCGAGGTAAACTGAACCCCCCTGTCAGACACCACATTATCCAGAATTCGGTGCAATCTAAATATTTCGCGAACCATCAGATTAGCAGTCTGTTCCGCTGTGGGTACACCTCTGGCTGGGATAAAGTGAGCCATCTTGGTGAGACGGTCCACTACTACTAAGATAGTGGTCATATTGTGTGAAGGCGGTAGATCCACCACGAAATCCATGGAAATTGACCCACAAGGTCGTGATGGAACTAGGAGTGGCTGTAATAATCCCAGAGGAGCAGATCGGGGAGTATTGTTTCTGGCACAGGTCAGACAAGAGGCAACATATTTCTTCACATCTTTTTTATAACTAGGCCACCAGAAGGATCGGAATAAAAGATCTTCAGTCTTCGTGGCCCCAAAATGCCCTGCCAGTTTAGAATCATGTACTAGTCTAAGTACTTCAACTCTAGCACATTCGGGAACATATATGCAATTAGAATGCGTCCATAATCCATTCTGAAAAGTTAGACTAATATCCGTTGATGGATTACAAAGGAGTGGGTCACTACTGTAACCATCTTTAAGAAGTATTAGGAACTCTTTGGGTGTAGTAGCCCCCAGGAAGTTCTTTTGAGGTAAAATTGTACAGTCTGGCTGGTTTTCTTCAAAGGGATTGGACAAAGTTCTAGATAGGGCATCGGCCTTGCCATTCCTTGATCCAGGTCTGTAGGAGATCACGAAGTTGAACCTGGTAAAAAAACAAAGCCCAGCGTGCTTGTCGAGATGATAGCCTCTTAGCGGAACGGAGAAATTCTAAATTCTTGTGATCAGTTAGTACAGTCACAGGATGATTGGCCCCTTCCAGAAGGTGTCTCCATTTGGAAAATGCATCTTTGATGGCCAGCAGTTCTTTATTGCCAACATCATAATTCTTTTCAGCAGCAGACATTAGACGAGAATAATAGGCACAAAAATGAAGCTGCATGTTATCTCCAGTCCTCTGAGAAAGAATTGCTCCCACAGCGTAATCCGAGGCATCTACTTCTACAATAAAAGGTAGTGTGGGATCCGGATGTACCAGGATGGGTGCAGAAGTAAAAAGGGTTTTTAATTTGGGGAACGCAGCCTGTGCTTCAGGTGACCAGGAGAAGGGTTCGCCTTTCTTTGTCAAATGAGTGATTGGTGCAATGACTTTAGAGAAATCTCTAATAAATCTCCTGTAGAAGTTTGCAAATCCCACAAATCTTTGACCCTCTTTAATATTAGTTGGTGTGGGCCACTCTACTACTGCTTTAATCTTGGCAGGGTCCATACTCAGCCCTTCTGGAGAAATTATGTAGCCTAAAAACAGGGTTTGTTCAAACTCACATTTCTCCAATTTGATGTACAGTTTGTTGTTTCTCAGTCGTTCAAACACTGTACAAACATGCAGTAAAAATAGTAAATGAGGCGCACAGGAACACACCAAGACCAACCAGAGGTGCACACAGTAAAGTGGACTCACCCAGTCCACTAAAATGACGTAAAACTTGTGATAAAAGAACTGGGCACTCTCAGGATATAGGGATCATACAGATATTTATCATGTATAAGACAATAAGAAAGGACAATAAAAAGAGAGAATATGGCCCTCCTATTGGACTAAACAGCACTTCCTCACTATAACTAGCACTATGAATCTAGATAAGTACGAATAGCTTGTATGGCATATTCCTGAAATAAAACGGCAATAAAATGGTACAATCGATCGCTAAATCACAAATTATTCACACAATAAAAAAAATTTCACACAATAAAAAACGCATAAATAGCGTGGACGCTGAATGTTCACTGGGAAAACTCCAAATGTCACTGTTGCGAGTTATTCCCAAACTCACTGATAAAATTCTTAAGGCTTACTGAGGAAGGGGCAAGCTTAAGCCCCGAAACGCGTCTAGCTCTAACATGACCCCGAACTTTGAAAAGTGTGAGGATCAACAGATAGTGCCGGAACTGCGTACCACACCGCTCAACACCACGATAAGGTTAAAGTATAAGAAATTTGTGACGGCCTACAGCAGAGACCAGGCTGCACATGCCAGACTTTTACCTACGTGGGATTTCAACAACCTGACCGCTCAAAAAAAGTCTGGAGGTAATTTATAAAACGCGACCCAGCAGAGCGACCGTGTGCAGCGAAGTGGTGAGAATTTTTTTTTTTCGGTAAGACTATCTTTTTCATCGAATATTTGCTGGCAGGAGATTTAACAAGACTTGAATGTTATTCGCCCAGTGGGACGCTACTGGTTGAATCTAGAGCGGGACGCCGCTATACCTGTTTGTTGTGGGACTATCACGCCACGGTGCCTTTAATAATTGTTACTTTGGAGCTTCAGAATTTTATCAGTGAGTTTGGGAATAACTCACAACAGTGACATTTGGAGTTTTCCCAGTGAACATTCAGCGTCCACGCTATTTATGCGTTTTTTATTGTGTGAATTTTTTTTTATTGTTCGAATAATTTGTGATTTAGCGATCGATTGTACCATTTTATTGCCGTTTTATTTCAGGAATATGCCATACAAGCTATTAGTACTTATCTAGATTCATAGTGCTAGTTATAGTGAGGAAGTGCTGTTTAGTCCAATAGGAGGGCCATATTCTCTCTTTTTATTGTCCTTTCTTATTGTCTTATACATAATAAATATCTGTATGATCCCTATATCCTGAGAGTGCCCAGTTCTTTTATCACACAGTACAAACATGTTTGCGGTGTTCTTCTACATCATCTGAAAAGATCAGGATTTCGCCTAAATAAACAACGACAAAAACGTTCAATAGATCTCTAAAGACATCATTTATGAAATGCTGGAAGGTGGCAGGAGCATTGCACAGGCCAAAGGGCATAACCAGGTATTCATAATATCCATATCTGGTTCTGAAGGCAGTTTTCCATTCATCACCCTCACGGACACGGATGAGGTTGTAAGCTCCTCTTAGATCTAATTTAGTAAATATTTTAGCTGATCGAAGTCTTTCAAGCAGCTCAGGTATTTAGGGAAGTGGATAACGATTCTAAACTGTAATCTTGTTCAGTTCCCTATAGTCGATGCATGGTCGCAGGCTATGGTCTTTCTTTTCAACGAAGAACAGAGCTGTCCCTGCTGGAGATGTTGAGGGCCTGATGAACCCTTTTTGTAGGTTTTCATTGATGTACTCTTAAGAACCCGCAATTCCGGTTCTGAGAGAGAATAAATACGACCAAAATGTATTTCTGCCCCAAGTAGCAACTCTATGGGGCAGTCATAAGGGCAATGTGGAAGCAATTGATCAGCATTCTTTTTATCGCAGACATCTTGAAATTGCCTGTATTGTGGAGGCAAATTGGCAAATTGCATAGGAGCCGCTTCCTCAACTTGAGCTTCCTGGGTGACGGACTGACTCCGTAGACAATGTTTGTTGCAAAAGTCTGAAATGAATGTTATAGTGAGTGACCCCCAGTTGATAGAAGGGTTGTGGGCAGCAAACCAAGGAATGCCCAGAATGACAGAAAACTTTGGTGACACTATTAGCTAAAAAAAAACTGATGGTCTCCTGGTGATTGGATTCAATGTGAAGTTCAAGAGGAACAGTCTCATGTGTCACCGGCCCAGATGATAAAGGTGAGCCCTCGACAGTCTCCATCTCAACCGGTGCCATCTTGTTAATCAGTTTTATATTGTGATTATGAGTAAATTCAATGTCCATAAAGTTTCCACCAGCTCCAGAGTCTAACATGGCAGAACAAGTAATGTCACGTCCTTGCATTAGGATACGGATAGGAATGACAAAATGAGAGGATTGAGAGCAAACTTTATTTCCATCGGGAATTACTGGTGAGACAGTCTGAGCGACGGAGTTTATTTGTTTGGACATTTTTAGATCAGTGGCAGCAATAGTTCTCTTTAATTTATTAGGGCAGTTGACTGTGTAATGTCCAGAATCCCCGCAATAAAGGCAAAGGTTCTCAGCACGCCGTCTCTCTTTCTCTTGAATAGAGATAGATTTCCTTATTGTGTCTATCTGCATGGGTTCAGGTGTGTCAGAAAAACTCCTCTGTACAGGTGGACTAACAGAGAAACGCCCCCCACCATTATTACCAAGCTGTCCAAGTCTCTCTTTCCTTCTTTTGGTGAGTCTTTGATCAATACGGACACATAGCTGGATGACGGCCTCCAGATCACCAGATCATTAGGGGTGTCTACTCTGTCAAGCTCATCTTTCACCTGTTCATACAGAACACGACGAAATTGGCTCTTTTGCGCTGCTGGGTTCCATGTAGTGTCAGCCACCCAACGGCGAAACTCGGCAGTATATTCAGCCACTGAGTGTTTCCCCTAACGCAAGTTGTGCAGCTTAGCTTCAGCGGTAGTGCAGCGGTTAGGATCATCAAACACTTGCTTCATAGCAGTTATAAACTCATCAAAATTGTTTAGGATGTCACTGTCCTGTTCCACATAAGGGGAGGCCCAAGCTAGGGCTTCATCAGTCAGGAGGTTGATATTACAGTACCTTTTTCCGTCCAGAAAGAAACGCAGTGGTATGCATTTGGAAATAGATCCGGCACTGATTAAGGAAACCTCTGTATTGCCTGCGATCCCCATAGAATTTTTGCTGTAAAGGCATGCGTGCGCTACAGTCGGTAGTGATGATATCCCGGGAGCGCAAGTCCAGTATTTGCCTCTGCAAATCATTGATCTCATCTTGTTGTTCTTTCACCATGTTGTGTAGACCTGCGAACCTCTCTTGATAAGTGACACCAAACTTTTGCAGCTCAGCAATTTGTGGACAAGAGGGGCCATGGCAGCTGTGACAGCGGACTTCATGTTTTGGCCAGATTATTCTGTAACGATCTAGGTTCAGGCTCGGAGTCCAGTAGCTGGAAGCAGCAATGCACAAGCAGAGATAGATGAGAGGCAACAAGCAGATGGAAGTCAGGACAAGCGTGGTTCTATAGCCGAGGATGTCAGATAAGTGAAGGAGCACGAGCAAGTGTAGTAGGATGATACAAGCCACGGGTCGGTACACGGATGATAACGTCGATTTCACAGGAAGCAGCGAGGAGCAAGATATTGGCAGATAGCACAATAATCTGCCAATGAAACAGAGCCAGGACATGGCTTTTAAAGGAAGTACATGGGAGGAGCCAGGAGTTTAGAGTTCAGCAATGAACTGGGAAGCAATGTATCTAGTACAAGAGATCCGACAAGGTAACAAGTCAGGAGTGAAGGTGGCTCAGCAGACAGAGCTGCAGCCAGGCACTGAAGCATTACTGGGTTCAAATCCTGACAGCTTCGGGCAATGATAGAAGAGGATGTGGCACAGGAGGAATAGGAAGTGGGATCATTTCCACGGTTATCAGGCCAGTCATTCACATGTCGCTCAGAGGGTGGGTTCCTGCACCAACAGAGGCCAGGTACACAACTGTCCAGCCAAGGCACAATTCTGGAGGATAAGGAGGAGGAACTGTGTTCACAGCAGGGTGGCACCCAAAGCAGCTCATGAGCATCACTGGAGCGTGGCTGGGGGATACAGAGGACACAGATGATACACCTCACACACAGGACAGCTTGTCGTTGTCTCTGGGCAGCCTAGCACACATGAGCGACTACATGCTGCAGTGCCTGCACAATACCCGCTGAGTTGCTCACATTCTAACCAGTGCTGATTATGGGCCACCCTGCTGGATCCCTGCTACAAGGACAACGTGCCGTCCTTAATTCCATCACTGGAGTGTGAATGGAAGATGTGTGAGTACAAATGCATGCTGGTAGATGCGCTACTGATGGAATTCCCACCTGACAGCAAAAGCTCAGTGGAAGCACAAGGCAGAGGAGGAGGAGGAAGAAGTCGCCAACGCAGCTGGGGCACTCAGAAGGGAGGGTTAGCATGGCCGAAATGTGGAAAAGCTTTGTCAGCACGCCACAACAACCAGTACCACCAGCTGATATGGAAAGTTTTAGCAGGAGGCAGCATTTCAGCAACATGGTGGAGCAGTACTTGTGCACATGCCTACACGTACTGAATGATGGGTCTGAAAATTGGTTACATAGTCTGAGCTTGCCCTTTATGCCTTGGAGGTGCTGGCCTGCCCTGCATAGAGTGTATTGTCCGAACTTGTGTTTAGCACGGCGGGGGGATGATCACAGCTAACGCTCATTAAAATGAACCAGGCATGGACCCCACAGGACTTGTTCGTACCTTGTGCTGAGTAGACAAATATACCAGCCGCACCCAGCCATTGTTATACTCCAGCGCACTTTATCTTTGCGTTCTCTTTTCTATTTCCCAATGTTTTGGGGCCTTCCCAAATGTAGAAAAAATGAAAAGAAATAAATAAATAAAGGAAAACAATAAAAAACAAAAAAACAAAAAACAAAAACAGTGTTGGCTACCTCCTCCTCCACCGCCGCTACCTCCTCCTCCACCGCAGCTTCCACCTACACTGCCATGTCCACCTCCTCCTTTCAACCTCCTACTCCACTTTGACCTCCGCCTGCTAGTTCATGATTATTATTATTATTAATTAATTTTCTATTTTGTGTTTTTTTAAGTCATTTCCCTATCCACATTTGTTTGCAGGGCAATTGTCCTGCTCTTACCCCCTATTTTGCTTCCTTTTGCAGTCCTCTAGCCATTACTACAACTATTTTACAGCTATTTTAGTGCACCAAAGTTCAGGTCCTCATTAACTTCAATGGGGTTCGGGTTCGGGTCAAGTTTGGGTCACAAACCCGAACTTTGACCTGAAGATCGGTCGAACCCGAACATCCACGGGTCCGCTCATACCTAGTGCTTGATTGACCAGGGCTGTGAGTTTTTTTTAATTGTCAAGTAGAGGATTTGAAGATAACTCCTCGTGGTATGTTTTATCGTCCAGAATTCTGAATGCTTCCTGATTTCTGTTCTGGCCTTTTAAAAAAGGGTGCCTCTTCAGAGCACACAACAGCATCCAGTCGCTGTTCCCAGCAGTGCCTCTCTGTGATTGAGCTCTCACACTGCAGGTAACCATCAATAATATTGCTTCTGGACCTACAGAACACCCCATGTACTGCATTTAGTGTGCATCTCATAATTACCCCCACTCCTGGAGTTACACCACCACATCAAATATCTTCCACTCCTCTCAAGTACTTTTTATTTATTCATACCTTTTTTTGTTGTTCTTTATTATTTCTGCTAACAGCTAACAAGAGACTGAAACTATAGCTCTTAATCATGTTTTATATATCTGAATTAGTATAAATTATGTTTTATCATTTGCAAAGTGTTTTTATGTTACCCATGCTCCATGTTTTATCTCTATAAACAAACATTTATACGCATCATGTTTTATTTATATGTATTATCTTCTCGTTCATATACAAATATTGGGACCACATATTTGTATATAGATTTTCTATTTATATTTGTATGTATGTTATGGATAGAAACATCATTTATTCTGTATAAATTCTCATTTATTCAAAACAACTACCTGTCACCTTCTAGATCTGAGGTTTCATCCTCACCCAATTTTCCACTCTTTTTGAAACATTGTACTATATAATTGTGGTCATGGCTACGGCAGAGAGCGAGTGCCCCGAACGTGCCGAGACCTGAGAGAGGAAACCAACCTGCCTAAACTGATATGGCTGGAGAGGTGCCCTTAGCCATGCCGCGGGTAAGCCTAAAAGGGGGCAAAAATACATACACTGCGTGCAGAATTATTAGGCAAATGAGTATTTTGACCACATCATCCTCTTTATGCATGTTGTCTTACTCCAAGCTGTATAGGCTCGAAAGCCTACTACCAATTAAGCATATTAGGTGATGTGCATCTCTGTAATGAGAAGGGGTGTGGTCTAATGACATCAACACCCTATATTAGGTGTGCATAATTATTAGGCACCTCCTTTCCTTTGGCAAAATGGCTCAAAAGAAGGACTTGACAGGCTCAGAAAAGTCAAAAATAGTGAGATATCTTGCAGAGGGATGCAGCACTCTTAAAATTGCAAAGCTTCTGAAGCGTGATCATCGAACAATCAAGTGTTTCATTCAAAATAGTCAGCAGGGTCGCAAGAAGCGTGTGGAAAAACCAAGGCGCAAAATAACTGCCCATGAACTGAGAAAAGTCAAGCGTGCAGCTGCCAAGATGCCACTTGCCACCAGTTTGGCCATATTTCAGAGCTGCAACATCACTGGAGTGCCCAAAAGCACAAGGTGTGCAATACTCAGAGACATGGCCAAGGTAAGAAAGGCTGAAAGACGACCACCACTGAACAAGACACACAAGCTGAAACGTCAAGACTGGGCCAAGAAATATCTCAAGACTGATTTTTCTAAGGTTTTATGGACTGATGAAATGAGAGTGAGTCTTGATGGGCCAGATCGATGGGCCCGTGGCTGGATTGGTAAAGGGCAGAGAGCTCCAGTCCGACTCAGACGCCAGCAAGGTGGAGGTGGAGTACTGGTTTGGGCTGGTATCATCAAAGATGAGCTTGTGGGGCCTTTTCGGGTTGAGGATGGAGTCAAGCTCAACTCCCAGTCCTACTGCCAGTTTCTGGAAGACACCTTCTTCAAGCAGTGGTACAGGAAGAAGTCTGCATCCTTCAAGAAAAACATGATTTTCATGCAGGACAAGGCTCCATCACACGCGTCCAAGTACTCCACAGCGTGGCTGGCAAGAATGGGTATTAAAGAAGAAAATCTAATGACATGGCCTCCTTGTTCACCTGATCTGAACCCCATTGAGAACCTGTGGTCCATCATCAAATGTGAGATTTACAAGGAGGGAACACAGTACACCTCTCTGAACAGTGTCTGGGAGGCTGTGGTTGCTGCTGCACGCAATGTTGATAGTGAACAGATCAAAACACTGACAGAATCCATGGATGGCAGGCTTTTGAGTGTCCTTGCAAAGAAAGGTGGCTATATTGGTCACTGATTTGTTTTAGTTTTGTTTTTGAATGTCAGAAATGTATATTTGTGAATGTTGAGATGTTATATTGGTTTCACTGGTAAAAATAAATAATTTAAATGGGTATATATTTGTTTTTTGTGAAGTTGCCTAATAATTATGCACAGTAATAGTCACCTGCACACACAGATATCCCCCTAAAATAGCTAAAACTAAAAACAAACTAAAAACTACTTCCAAAAATATTCAGCTTTGATATTAATGAGTTTTTTGGGTTCATTGAGAACATGGTTGTTGTTCAATAATAAAATTAATCCTCAAAAATACAACTTGCCTAATAATTCTGCACTCCCTGTATGAGTAGGGAGAGAAAAACCTTTGCCACTGACCAAGTTACAAAACCAAACTGTGGAATGCCTGGGATATCTTGGCCTGAGGGTAGGTATGTAACGTGAGAAGCCTGAGGAGCGCCAGCGACCCATTTGCGGATGACGTGGCCGGGGACGTTGTGCTTGAAGCCGCGGATGCAGCTCCAATACGGAAGGAGTGTCCTGAAATGGTCTTGGGGTTGAAACCCAAGCCCGCCGCCAGGGTGCGAACGTGGGAGATGAAACTGCGAGGCCGTGCGGGCCGAGACCTGGAACGGGAGCAATGGGCGGTCAGGGGCGGAGTCCCCCAGAGCTGCCAGCCAGCTCCTGAGCACCTGGACCGGGCACCATGCGTTGGTGGACTGGAAAAACTTCACCTCCACTGGTGGTCCCACCTGTGAGGTTGGAAGTGAGGAGATGTGAGGAGAAATGGTCGTCGTGCCATACCAGCTGACCCCGGTTAAACCCTTGGACCTGACTGAACTGTGGGTGAATTCGCGCTGGGCCCTAAGAACCCACGGAACTAAAGTACATGGCAGCCTTTATGACAGTGCTGGAAAGGAGCCCAAAAGGAAGACCATCTAGGGAGGTGGAAAGCTTCTAAATAATCCCCTGACACAGCCTGCCTGCTCGGGACGACCGCGTGACTACTCTTCTGAACACCCCCTAACCGTTTCAGACAGAAAAACCGACCTACTTTCGGGGTCTTCCAACATGGAGAAATGTTGGACTTCAGCCAAATATCGTTGATGGTGTGAAGGATAGTTGTGGAACAGGATGGCCTGGATCTTGAGGACACATCAGCTGGGGGTGAGCCCTGAAACATGCATGAAGGGGCCCTACATTCGTTGTAATGACAAGCAGTTTGGCTGCGTCAGGGAATGAAAAGCGAGGGAGCAGTCTCGGTAGCGTACGGAACCCTACCTGGGGGAACGGGCCCTAGGGTGGAGGTTATTGGCAAGGCTAGAGTGGACTGGGCAGGTGGCAGCCCCCAGTAGGACTTGACGGCCAGGAGGCTGGACTGGACGTCCGAAACCAAGGAGGCGACGGAGTTCATCCCGGCCTGTAGCTGCGCCAGGGACACCTGAAGGGTGGACATGGAGACTTGCTCCAAGTCCGGGGCTGCTGGTTCAACCATCAGTAGCCTATACAGCTCTGCTTTACGGCGGAAGCAGGGTATTGGAACCCTCTCCGGTTAAGCTCCGTAACCAACTTCGGAATTGACCAACTCCTTAGGGCCGCTTGGATGCGGGTGTTTCCGGTACAGATAGGCCTTCTTCGATGTTGGAAATGCGACATACTGCAGCTGCGAAGTGACAAATAGAAAATAACATTTGACCAGGAAGCCCCGTACCTTGCAAGCGACACCCGAGACGTGAATGGTGGTTAAAGGAGGACTAGCGAGTGTCTAGCGCTCTGAACGGCGGGACCATGGACTAAGCGTGAAATGACGTGAGAAGGCTAACCGTACTTGGCCCCAGACAGGAAAAAGAAAACTGAAGAGAAAACAAGCATCAAACCTGAAATCGTACCGGAGAAAGGACTACCGAATCGAGTCTAAAACATGACAGGCGACAGAAACAGTAAATTAACAGTGTGAACCTGAAGTGACAGGTAACAGAAAATAAATGATACCACGTAAGACTTTGAGTGATCCAGACACTTATGTACGCCTGAGCGCGATAACCATGGCATGAGAAGTGACGAACATGGCCCTAAACGAAAGAGGCAACGGAAACTGGAAACGTACATCGATGCGCAGCCGGTGGCAGACACGGCGTGACATGAACGTAAGCCTGAAGCGTGACAGGCAACACCTGAAAAAATAAAAAACACGTGAGCCTGAAGCGCAACAGGCAGCAGATGATTGATTGAAACGTAAGCCTGAAGCGTAACAGCCAAACCTATGACAAATTGAAAACGTAAGCCTGAAACGGAACAGGCAACAGATAATGAAAATAACACGTAAGCCTGAAGCGTAATAGGCAACCTAAGATAAATTAGAAACGTAAGCCTGAAACGTAACAGGCAACAGATAACGAAACTAACACGTAAGCCTGAAGCGTGACAGGCAACCTGAGATGAATTAACACGTAAGCCTGAAACGTAACAGGCAACAGATAATGAAAATAACACGTAAGCCTGAAACGTAACAGAAACAGATGATGAATTGAAAACGTGAGCCTGAAACGTGACAGGCAACAGATGAAACATGGCAAAAAGATGACAGATTGAAACGTGCGTTTGAACGTGACAGGCAAAGGATGATACACTGAACAAAAAAAACGTGAGCTTGAACCGTGGCAGGCACCCGACATGGTGAGATGTGCACGCGAGCCTGAAGCGCAAAAGTGGCGATGGTAATAAAGCGTGAGTCTGAAACGTGACAGGCCAATGATTGAGAAAGGAACGGACGCCTGGACAGAACAGGCCGTGGGAGGCAAGAGGCGTGAGCCTGGCCGTGACCGCCAATTGATACATAGGCCTGACACGTGACAGCAACAGCCTGTCGTGGACAGGTATGACAGAGAAACAAAACATGGTGACATGAACAAGAAGTGACCTGAGACGTGACTGGAGGCAACCTGGTGACTACGACGTGACCCTGACGCGGGTGACAAAGGAATAGGAAGTTGCATAGCAGCGTAGCCTGGAAGACCGCGAATGTGTGGTAGAAAATGAAGCAGTCGCCGGAAATGTCCGTGGATGTAGAGAGTGGAAAGCGATGGTCGGCAACCGGGACAAATGAGCGCAACCTGGCTGACGAGCGCAGCCAGAGTGGCGCAGCACCCGGGGACTGTAAAATAATTGGTAACGTGAGGGGGAGACTACGCAGACCGGAACGCGCCACTGCGTCCCAACCGTGACATAGGGAACCATTATTATTATTATTATTTTTTTTTTTTTAAGACTTCGATGCTGCTGCTTGACTGTGTGGAGAGAATAAAACTGGGTGTGACTGGAGTGAGAAGGACTAAAAAACCAGCACCTACCTGTTTGAACCCCGAGTGGGGAATTTTATGACCTCTGTAAGGATGCATGGATCCCTGGTTGAAGATTAACGGCAGAGTACCCAGGGTCTGCAAAAATAATCTTTTTTTTTTTTTTTTTTTGGAAAAAGAACACAAAAACTGGGGTCGTACTGTAGAAAATAATATTGATCGAATCTGGAATAAAAAATGATAGCGACAAAGAATAGTGATTAACAGCATGAACCTGGCCTGTAACCGGTAATGGATGAAAAAACGTAAACCTGAAGCGTAACGGGGAATAAATACATAAGAGAAACGTAAGCCTGACACACGTGACAGGCAACAGACGTGGTACGGTGGATACGTAAGCCTGAAGCGTAACAGGCAACATGATGCATTTAGAACGTAAGCCAGAAACGTAACTGGCAACAGAAAAGAAAAACGTAAGCCTGAAACGTAACAGGCAGCAGACATGATAGATTAGAAACGTAAGCCAGAAACGTAACTGGCCACAGAAAAGAAAAACGTAAGCCTGAACGTAACAGGCAGCAGACATGATAGATTAGAAACGTAAGCCAGAAACGTAACTGGCAACAGAAAAGAAAAACGTAAGCCTGAACGTAACAGGCAGCAGACATGATAGATTAGAAACGTAAGCCAGAAACGTAACAGGCAACAGACATGATATATTATAAACGTAACCCTGAAACAGGCACTGACGGCAAATAAATACGTAAGCCTGAAGCGTGACTGGCAACAGATATAGTCTGGGAAAACCGTAAGCCCGTGGCGACATGGGCAACAAATGGTAATGAATAATGCGTAAGCCTGACACAGAACAGGCCACAGACCTGTTGGAGCATGAAAAGACATGCGTGAAACATGAAGAAAACCCGGCAATGAACATGGTGGGATGACATGGAAGCAAACCCGCCGTGTGACTGGTGACAGAACGGTGACTGAAAATAAGTATTTACCGAAACGTCCGCAGATGTAGCAGAGTGGAACAGGCGGTGATCGACACGGGCGGAATTTGTTTGAAAACCCTTGGCAGACGAAAAATGGCTAGTACGGCCGAAAAACCCAGGGTCTGCCACAACAGTCAGAGGCATAGGGGGGGGGAGGGCCCGGAGCAGTCCATAGACTGCGCCATTTACCGACCCATAACCCAGGGATCCTTATACGTCTCTGTGATCTAACGAAATACTCTGGTGGGCTGCGGATGCCCTGCGTTTGTGGGACCTGACGTGGAGGGTAGCGGGAATTGCTGAACGTGCGGTGTGAAGGGTTGGCCTGTGGAGTGACTTATCTCTGAAGCGTGAAAGTGTTGAAACTTATTTATTCATTCATTTATCTATACACATACATATATATACACACATACACACATATACATATATATATATATATATATATATATAGCCATATATATACATATATATACATACATGTACACACACACACATTATTTTTTATTTTATTTTTTATAGCTGGAGTGGACAGAAGCAAAAAAGTGAATGAGGGGAGGAAGGGGGCGGGGAAGGTGCCCTGCGTCAGCTGACAGTGGCTCCGGATGACAGAGGAGGGCACGTGGGGACCCTGTAGCAGTTACTATGAGCTAAATTGCTCCTGTGTGTATTTGATATGAGTGTGAATAAGACTTTGCGCTGCTCCCGTGTGCACCGTGCATGCGTATGAGAGCCTTTTTTTTTTTTTTTATATATCTTTATTGAAAATTAACAACCGCCGGCCGCCGTCCAGCAGCTGCGGCAGAGTGGAAGCGGCACCCCTGATGCGGCCCTGGCTCTGGACGGACCCAACCCCCGGGTGACCGGGCCGGACCCGCATTGCCCGGTATGTACGATGAGGGCGGCGGAGGACGAGAGGAGCGCAGACCGGAACCAGGGAGAGATCATGTGACCGCAGGGGGGAGGACACCAACGGCGTTGCCGGGTAACAGAGACGACGTGCAGACCGGGGCCGAGCCAGAGGGACAGCCGGCCATGAGACCACAATGGGAAAGCAACCGGACGCAGCGCACCCCGGAGCTTAGGAGGCAGGCGTGCCTTGTGGGTGCAGGAGGAGAACACTAAACTCGTTGCCGGGCAACATGGACGCTGCGGCGGACCTCATGCCCGGCGTCCCACGTGACCCCCCTGTGGACTGTGCCGGGAGCGGAGGTCGGACGTAGGGGAGACGCCTGGAATGGATGCGCCGCGGCGTGGAGGGTGAGTGACGGCAGTGAATGTAACAGAAACTTACCCGGCCGCCAAGTGCGGAAGACGGAGGAACCTGAGGCACCATGACGGGACTTACTTACCTGTCTAGCGGCACTGCTGCAAGGGGCGTAACGTTCGTGGCGGGAAGGCACCGAAAACGCCCGCACATGAGGAGAGGGCGTGCCTCCTTTTAAGAGCGCCTACGCCCCTCCCACAAATGCAGGCTGACATGTCAGCCTTAAGCTACTTGTCATATGACAATTGCGTTTTAGGCTTGAGAAAGGGGCCATGCACCCCAAAAGACATCATCAATAAAAGATCAATACTTTATCTGTGCTTCGGGTCATGTCTCACACCTACTGACTATCCATCCAGAGACGTGACAGATACCATACTGCTGCTCATTCCTCTGTAATCATCTTATGTCATCCTCTCCAGCTCCTGTGATCCATTGTGTACATAGATCACCGCAGGGTACGGGCATGCGCACTCCGATAACCACTGAGGGCATCAGCTTCGTTTTCAGCAGTGCTCAAGGCAATATAAGTAGTGTAGAATGTGAAAAGTTGTATTAAATTAAATACAAGTTAGTTATTCTGAATCTTTTCCCCCAAAACTATCAATCTACAGTACTCAACTCATCATGCTCTTCTTCATGCTGCTTGCCCTACAGATAGGACTGTGCCTACATCACGACTGATTCTTTTTACATGAGGATAAGTTGCAATAACAGAAACAAACCATGGTCAAGATTGGCACTATTTCTTGTAAAAAAAAAGGCAATTTTTGTAATTCTGAACAAACCATTTTAAAGTGGTTATTCAGTGAAAATTATTTATCACCTGTTCACAGGATAGGTGATCAATATCAGTGGTTGAACCCCCCAGAGGATGAGTGATTCCTTTTTATTAGTGTTGATCACGAATATTCGAAATGCAAATTTTAATCGCGAATATCGGCACTTCGAGAATTCGCGAATATTTAGAATATCGCAAAATATATTCGTAATTGCGAATATTCAAATTTTTTTTTTAAATACCAGTTCATGTGAATTTTTATGTGAATATTTTATGCGAATTTTATGCGAATTTTTGCAATCAAGAAAATAATGCCTGGA
Organism: Bufo bufo; assembly: GCF_905171765.1. Classification (NCBI taxonomy): domain Eukaryota; kingdom Metazoa; phylum Chordata; class Amphibia; order Anura; family Bufonidae; genus Bufo; species Bufo bufo. Next base: position 302,926,428 of record NC_053391.1, read on the forward strand.
GATTTATTAATGATATTTATTAATGATCTTGTAGAAGGCTTGTATAGTAAAATATCAATTTTCACACTAAAGTTTAGATGACACTAAACTGTGTAAAGTAATAAACACTGAAGAGGACAGTATACTACTACAGAGGGACCTGGATAGAATGGAGGCTGGGGCAGATAAGTGGCAGATGAGGTTTAACACTGACAAATGTAAAGTTATGCACATGGGAAGGAATAATGCAAGTCACCCGTACATACTAAATGGTAAAACACTCGGTAACACTGACATGGAAAAGGATCTAGGAATTTCAATAAACAGCAAACTAAGCTGCAAAAACCAGTGTCAGGCAGCTGCTGCCAAGGCCAATAAGATAATGGGTTGCATCAAAAGGGGCATAGATGCCCGTGATGAGAACATATTCCTACTACTTTACAAATCATTAGTCAGACCACACATTGAGACTGTGTACAGTTCTGGGCTCCAGTGAACAAGGCAGACATAGCAGAGCTGGAGAGGGTCCAGAGGAGGGCAACTAAAGTAATAACTGGAATGGGTGGACTACAGTACCCTGAAAGATTATCAAAATTAGGGTTATTCACTTAGAAAAAGACGACTGAGGGGAGATCTAATTACTATGTATAAATATATCAGGGGTCAGTACAGAGATCTATCCCATCATCTATTATTCCCAGGACTGTGACTATGACGAGGGGACATCCTCTGCGTTTGGAGAAAGAAGGTTTGTACACAAACAAAGAAAAGGATTATTTACGGTAAGAGCAGTGAGACTATGGAACTCTCTGCCTGATGAGGTGGTGGTGATGGTGAGTACAATAAAGGAATTCAAGAGGGCCTGGATGTATTTCTGGAGTGTAATAATATTACAGGGCTATAGCTACTAAGAGAGGGGTCGTTGATCCAGGGAGTTATTCTGATTGCCTGATTGGAGTCGGAAGGAATTTTTTATTCCCTAAAGTGAGGAAAATTGGCTATACCTCACAGGTTTTTTTTGCCTTCCTCAGGATCAACTTGTAGGATGAGAGGCGAACTGGATGGACGGATTGTCTTTTTCGGCCTTATGTACTATGTTACTAGATCATGAATTCGCGAATTCTCGAATATATGGCGAATATTCGCCCAAATATTCGCGAAAATATCGCGAATTCGATATTGCCCCTGCCGCTCATCACTACTTTTTATCTTCTCTCTGAATGGGAGCAGTATGGTGCATCCCACTGCTCCATTCACTTCTATGGGATGGATGAAGTGAATAGAGTGGTGGACCAGAAATGTGGCCTGCTGCTCCATTGAGAGAGGGGATCCTTTGTTAATTCTAGTTAAGCTCTACAGTTTATTATAGTGTTATAACCTGTGTAGGATTTTTTTTTGGGACAAACTAATTCTATCAGTGGTATGGACACGCTTTCTAATTAAATGAGATCTGATTGTCTCACAGGATTAACATAGCAACTAGTCCAATTGGCAGTACAACTTAATTTAAATCAAGATGATTATTTAGTGTGTCCACCTTCAACAGCACCTCCATCTCATCTTTGAACAGTTAACCCCTTCCCCACATTCACCATACATAAACAGCTCGTGTCAGGTCTATAAAGATGGTGCCCACTCAGCAGACACTCAGAGGTAAAATCTATGATTGGTGATAATGTTGATCACAGATTTTTAACCACTTAGATGCTGTGGTCAATTGCTGGGTTCCAGGTCCCAAACAACTCCCTATCCTGAGCCATTCATCTGCTGTGGCAGCATCGGACCTTCTGCAGGCTTGGGGCCTGCACAGCAATGTCCCTATGGATCAAGGTTGTACATAATTATTAGGCAGCTTGTTTTCCTTTGGGAAAAAGGCCAAAAAATTGATTTAACTGACTCTGAAAAGTCAGAGTTGTTAAAAGTCTTTCAGAGAGATTCAGAACTCTTGAAATTGCTAAGATATCGGGGCATGATCACAGAACCATCAACTTTTGTTGCAAATAGTCAAGGGTTGAAAGAAATGTGCTGAGAAAAAAAAGACGCAATTTAAACTGCAAAAGATTTGAAAAGAAGCAAATGTAAAGCGGCCAGGAACCCACTATCCTCCAGTGCAGTCATATTAAAGAAATGCAACTTCCTCAAGTGCCCAGAAGTACAAGGTGTTCAGTGCTCAGAGACATGGCCAAGGTACGGAAACCTGAAGCCCAACTACCACTGAACAAGACACATAAGTTGAAATGTCAAGACTGGACATAGAAATATTTGAAGACAGATTTTTTAAAAGTTTATGGAGCTGATGAGAGATGAGTGACTCTTGACGGACAAGATGGATGGGCCCTTGGCGATCAGTAACGGCACAGACCTCCACTTCAACTCAGACACCACCAAAATGGCAGTCTTCATCTTTCAAGAAATACATGATTTGTATGCAGGCAATGCTCCCATTGCTGCATCGAAGTACTCCACTTTATTACTAGCCAGTAAAGACCTTAAATATGAAAGAATAATGCCATAGCCCCCATCCTCACCTGACCTAAACCCTATTGAGAAACTTGTGGTCCCTCTTAAATTGGAGAATTTATGTGCAGGAAACCAGTACACCTCTTTAAACAGTGTCTGGGAGGCTATGGTTGCTGCTGCTCAGAATGTTGATGCTTAACAGATTAACCCCTTAGTAACCAGCCTGTTTTGGGCCCTACTGACCAAGCGTTTTTGTTCCTTTTTTCATCGTCGCATTCCAAGAGCTCTAACTTTTTTTTATTTTTCCGTCTATAAAGCTTTATGAGGCTTGTTTTTTGTGGGACAAGTTGTAGTTTGTAATGGCGAATTTTGGGTACACATAACTTTCTGATTAACTTTTATTAACTCTTTCTGGAGGGAAGAAAAAAAAACAGCAATTCTGCCACTGCATTTTGACGTTATAAATTTTACGACGTTCATTTTTCGGTATATATAACATAATATCTTTCTTCTCTGGTCAGTACGATTACAGTGAATACATGAATACCAGTTGAATACCAAATACATATAGTTTTTTTTAACATTTTAGTACTTTTTGCAACAAAATGCCTTTTTATTTTATGGAGTTGTGTGAAGGCTTGATTTTTGCAGAACGACTTTGGAGTAAATGGCGCTTTTTGATCTCTTGTTATTATGTTTTTTTGGTGGCAACTAAGAATAAATTAGTATTTTTTTTATTTTTTTATTTTTTACGCATTCACGGTAGTGAATAATTTACATGATATTTATGTTAGTCCGGTCCATTACGAACGTGGCAATACCAATTATGGGGAAGATTTATTTTTGCAATTTTTTTAATTAAAAAAAGCCTACTGGAAATTACTGAAGGCTGGTCTGGGGCCTACATCAGACCCAAGGCATGCCTTCACACACATTGGCACCCCGCCAAACACGTATGGGTGGTCACTAAGGGGTTAAGAAACTGATAGACTCCATGGATAGAAGGCTTATGACTGTTATTGAAAGAAGGGTGGCTACACTTGGTCACTGATTTGTTTGGAAATGTTAGAAATGTTTATTTGTAAATTCATTTTTATTTTTTATTATTATTCTCACTTTAACAGATGAAAATAAACAAGTAACATAGTAACATAGTACATAAGGCCGAAAAAAGACATTTGTCCATCCAGTTCGGCCTGTTATCCTGCCAGTTGATCCAGAGAAGGCAAAAAAAAAAACCTGTGAGGTAGAAAGCCAATTTTCCCCACTTTAGGGGAATAAAAAATTCCTTCCCGTCTCCAATCAGGCAATCAGAATAACTCCCTGGATCAACGACCCCTCTCTAGTAGCTATAGCCTGTAATATTATTACACTCCAGATATACATCCAGGCCCCTCTTGAATTCCTTTATTGTACTCACCATCACCACCTCCTCAGTCAGGAGTTCCATAGTCTCACTGCTCTTACCGTAAGAAACCTTTTCTATGTTTGTGCACAAACATCTTTCCTCCAGACGCAGAGGATGTCCCCTCGTCACAGTCACAGTCCTGGGGATAAATAGATGATGGGATAGATCTCTGTACTGACCCCCTGATATATTTATACATAGTAATTAGATCTCCCCTCAGTCGTATTTTTTCTAAAGTGAATAAACCCTAATTTGATAATCTTCAGGGTACTGTAGTTGCCCCATTCAGTTATTACTTTAGTTGCCCTCCTCTGAACCCTCTCCAGCTCTGCTATGTCTGCCTTGTTCACATGAGCCCAGAACTGGTACACAGTACTCCATGTGGGTCTGACTAATGATTTGTAAGTGAGATAGGAAAATGTTCCTTTTGAATTTAGTTACATAATAATTCTGCACACTAATAGTTGCCAATAATAATCGCACATAGATATTATCCTAAGAAAGCAGAAACGTCTTTTACTTTCTTAATTATTAAGGTTTGAGGTTTATTAACACTTTGGATTGACGGCAGTAGTGTTGAGCGAACTTCTGTTTTTAAGTTCGGCGTCTAAAAGTTTGGCTTCCGGTTAGCGGAGAATCCCGATAAGGATTCCAAATTCCTTGTGGTCCGGTGGTAGCGGAATCAATAATCGGCATTATTGATTCCGCTACCACGGACCACAACGGAATTCGAATCCATATCGGATTCTTCACTAACCGGAAGCCGAACTTTAGACGCCGAACTTAAAACAGAAGTTCGCTCAACACTAACGGGCAGCAGTTCAATAATAAAATTAATCCTTAAGAATCCACTTGCCTCATGCACACAGTGTAGTTTGGAAGCAGAATCTGGATTTCTAATTGATAAAATTGACAAAACTTGATGTATGTAAACTTTATTAACTTTTCTTTATGCTCTTTCTGTAGCAACACAATGAAATCTTCATGTCGATGACTCTGGCCATGGGAATCCAACCATTAGGATACATAGACATGCAAAATTGTTCCAAATAGTTCCCGATATAATTAACAAATGTAAATGTGGTGCAAACAAATGTTATAATAAATTTATTGTGATATGATTAAATGGAGTGCATGTGATAGACATAAATTTTACCACTAGTACCTGGTGCTGCCCTGGTATAAAGGGTTAGTCTGTTTGTGTGTTCTTTACATTTGTTCTAAGAGTGCCCAGGAGGCCGATAATATCCTTGGTTTTTTGTTCATAATGAAATGACTAGTAGCACTTGTGGGATTTGCTCTGGTAGGCAGATTAGCGGACGCAGTACAGAGCAAAAACAAAGTCTTTAACTTAAACAGTTCAGTGTTTATTCACACATAAACAAAATGACAGGTCGTCGTCTTGATGTTCATTCACACCATGGCAAGTCCACAGAACAAAAAACATTCACCTTGTCAGCGGTTTTGTCAGCAGCAGGTCCACAACAGGCTTAGGGGTCTGCTTCCAGCAATGAGGCTCTCAGCCCTTTAGCATGGCACACATCCTTAGATCCAACGCACGAGACTCCACTGCTTCCCTGTCAGATGGAGGATAATTCACACCCAGCTGAGACTGCGAGGCTGTGTTTTATTATAGGCCAATAAAGCGGTCTTTTATTCATTCAAGGAGCGAATGAGAAATGTGCATGATTTGTATCGCATAGATGGGTAGTAAAACGCATGAGAATATGTTGCTGCATATATGATGCTATTACAGCATGTAGTGTTTTCGACAAATGATACAGTGTATTGGATATTTTACTCACTGTTCAAGCTGGCTCTTGTTTCTGTGGCGTCCCACATGTAAGTGCTCTGTGCTCCAAATCGTTTGTCGGTTACAATTTTTTTTCGAAGTTTTTTTCGGATACGAAAGTTTCTTTCGATTTTTCGATAGTTTCGCAATGAAAGTCAAGAGATATTCGCTCACAAAGTCCTTGGAGCATGGCCATGCGATCCATATGAAAATTTGAATAAGGACTTCTACATCTAATGTCCTCTGTAGAGACTATCTTTACGATATTTGGAGTATACAGCACAACAGCTGGGGACTGAGACAACGCCCGGATTAACTCCATTGCAAAACTATCGAAAAATCCAAAGAAACTTTGTATCCGAAAAAACGTAGAAAAAAAATTCGTAACCAACAAACGATTTGGAGCACAGAGCACTTACATGTGGGACGCCACAGAAACAAGAGCCAGCTTGAAACAGTGAGTAAAATAATCCAATATACTGTATCAATTTGTCGAAACACTACAGAAAGACTATCTACATGCTGTAATACCATCATATATGCAGCAACATATTCTCATGCGTTTTACTACCATCTATGCGATACAAATCATGCGCATTTCTCATTCGCTCCTTGATTGAAATAAAAGCCGCACTATACTGAAATTTACCTCAGGAGGACGCCAATAGTTTATACTTGGACTTTTAACCCCATCCAGTAGATTCCTATTGCTATATTTGTTTTATATGCATCTTTTTATCTATGTATTGCAATTTTATTATTGTATGTTATAAATGTTATTAAATAGTGTATACCTTATTTTAGTTGTCCCACATTACTCCCATTGTTAGAGTGCCGGTCGTATTTTCTTATTACATATCTGCTTTTGAATAGGGTGATTCAAATCTGACCAGAGCACCTGACCCTGATTAACAAGGAGTGAGCCGTCTGACTCTTCTATACACTTTATAGGCCAATAAAGACCTGGCCTGGAGCGTGAGGAGAAGCCACCCACCCAGCACTTTGGCTACTCCCCAGTAAGAGCCGGCCTGGATTGGCTTTACAGCCATACTAACAACAAACAGTGTCAACTAGCACTAGCTGCCACTGACACTTAGAACTACCGGCTCTTACCTCACCGAGGCCAAGAATCTCGGTGACACATACCTTCCATCAATGACAGCCCATTGCGCCTTCTTACATACAAACCCCCTTTGTTCAACCCTGAGGGCGTGAACACCTGCCAGACAGTGTACCCGGAACAGGGCATCTGTGTTTCCCTGTAACCTGCCTGCCCTATGTTCCACGGAAAATTGTAAGTTTTGTAATGACAAGAACCACCTGGTGACCCAAGCACTCCTCTCTTTGGCCTGGCTCATCCATTTGAGAGGTCACCAGACAGAATTTTCTCCCCAACAGATAATAGCGGAGAGACTCGAGTGCCCACTTGATGGCCAGGCACTCTCTCTCCACTATACTGTACCTAGTCTTGGCTGGGGTAAGTTTTCGGCCAAGGAAAACAACGGGATGTTCCTCCCCATTGATGTCCTGAGATAGTACAGCTCCGACTTCAAAGCGGAGAAAGCCTTTTCCGCCTGCTCATTCCAGTGGACCGTCACTGACTTCCGTCCCTTCAAAAGGCCTGTCAATGGTGCAGCGACTGTAGCAAAATTGGGGACAAACCTCATATAGTACCCCACCATACCCAGGAACGACTTTACTTGCCGAGTAGTGACAGGTCGGGGCCAATTCCTAATTGCCTCAATTTTGTTCACCTGAGGTTTGATAATTCCGCGCCCAATTACATACCCCCAGGTACTTGGTTTCTTCTAACCCTATCGCACACTTTTTTGGGTTAGCGGTTAATCCAGCCTTCCTAAGGGAATCCACTACAGCCTGTACTTTAGGTAGGTGACTTTCCCAGTCGGTGCTGTGGATAATGACTTCGTCCAGGTACGCTGAAGCGTACCAACCATGTGGACGGAGTACAATGTCCATTAGCCTTTGAAATGTGGCGGGAGCGCCATGTAGACCAAAGGGTAATACCTTGTACTGATACAGGCCCCTCTGGTGTGATGAAGACATTTTTTCCTTGGCAGCCTCCGTCAAGGGTACTGCCAGTACCCTTTGGTGAGGTCCAACACAGAAAAATACCCGGCTTGGCCAAACTTCTTAATAAGCTCATCCACTCGGGGCATGGGATATGCGTCAAACTTGGACATCTCATTAAGTTTGGCGGAATTAAGTTACAGAACCGCAAATGTCCCGTCCGGCTTGGGTATTAAGACTATGGGACTGGCCATTCACTTTTTGACTCCTCAATGACACCTAGCTGGAGCATTAGCTGCACTGCCTCCGCGATGGCTTGCCACCGAGCCTCGGGTACCCAGTATGTTTTAACCAGACTTTTGCCTGAGGCTTATTGATAATGTCATGTTGGATTATGGAAGTGCATCCAGGAAGGTCCGAGAACACATCAGTGTTCCGACTAATGAACTCCCTGGCTTCCTGAGCCTGTTTAGGGGAGAGGCTGTCAGCAATTTTCACTGTGGCAGCCGCTTCTCTTGCTTCAGACAGAGGGGCCGAAACCGCTTCCCCTAGGAACCCTTGTCGTGGGCTGTCTTCCGTACAGGTTTTCCTATCTTTCCAGGGTTTAAGCAGATTCACATGGTACATCTGCTCCAGCTTTCGCCTCCCTGCTGGTGCACCTTATAATCTACCTCTCCATTTTTTTCAAGCACCTCGTAGGGCCCCTGCCACCTAGCTAGGAACTTACTGTCCACGGTTGGCACCAGAACCAATACCCGATCACCCGGGTTAAAGGTCCGGACCCGAGCCTGCCGAATATAGATCCTACTCTGAGCTTGCTGTGCTGCCTCCATATAATCCCTAACCAGAGGTAAAACTGTTTCCATCCGTCCTTGTACATATCTGGGTGACGTACTCAACAGCCCTTCTGTGCGGTGTGGGTTGTTGTTCCCACGCTCTTTGGCCACATCCAACAGACCGCGAGGGTGTCTTCCGTATAGCAGTTCCGAAGGGCGAGAACCCAGTAGAGGCCTGGGGCACCTCTCGCACTGCGAACATGAGATAGGGCAGAAGAAGGTCCCCTGTCCCTCCCATCCTTAGAGACCACTCTTTTTAGCATATTTTTTTAAATGTTTTTAATAAACCTCTCTACCAGGCCATCCGTTTGCGGATGATACACGGATGTCCGAAGCTGTTTTATGTGGAGCAACTTACAGAGTTCCCTCATGACTTTGGACATAAACGGGGTCCCTTGATCAGTCAAAACCTCCTTAGGCACGCGAGAAAACATCTCCATTAACTCTTAGCTATGAGTTTGGCTGATGTATGCCACAGTGCACCACCTTCGGGTACCGAGTGCGTAGTCGAGGTTGACCAAGATGTGTTGGTGTCCTCTAGCAGTGTTCGGTACCGGTCCTACGAAATCCATAGCGATTCGCTCGAACGGGACCTCGATAATTGGGAGGGGTACCAAGGGACTACGGAAATGTGGCTGGGGGCTCGTTATCTGGCAGTTGGCAAGACTTACAATATTTCTTCTACCTTTCTGAACACACCGGGCCAGTAAAACCGTTGTAGTATCCGGCCCTGTGTTTTCTGCATTCCCAGTAGTGATAACGAGCATGCGCGGCCGAATACCTGCTCGAGTCTCCTTCCCGCAGGTTTCGCAGCTGCTAAGCAGCCAATAAACATGCGGGTAGGTACTGCCATCACTATAATGCCAGTAGCCATGTTGGCTGCTGGCATTACAGTGATTGGCTGGCCGGAACGCGTCATCGGGTGCTATTTAGCACCCGATGACACGTGGTCGGATCAGTCATAGTCAGGGAGAGCAGAGGGTAGGAAGGGAAAGGCAATGTAGGGAGTAAAATTCTCAGTTATTATTCGTGGAAAGCTTTTCAAAGACCCAAAAGACCTTTAAGGACTACTGTGTGTGTGTGTGTTTTAGAGCAGCAATTTTTTTTTACCTGCGCTAAATTGATCAGTCTCCGGGACATCCGTGCTGAGGAAGGGACAGAAGGGAGAGAAATTTGCTGTTTTTACTACCAAAAGCTTTTAAAAGACCCCAAAGTCCTTTTAAGGACTACTGTGTGTGTGTGTTTGACAGCAGCAAGATATTTTTCTTTAATACCTATTAGTGACATATACTGTACATCATCCACAGACTGTGTCTTTTTGCGTAAATTCAAATAATCACGCCACATTTATTGTCTATAGTGTGCGTTTAATACACATCCGTGAAATATACAGTACTCCATCCGAAAAACTGTTTCTTTATCGTAAATTTAAATAATCAGGGGCCAGTCCTCATCTACCTTATTTATATATATTTTTTGCCTTCCTCTGGATCAACTTGCAGGATGACAGGTCGAACTGGATGGACAAATGTCTTTTTTTGGCCTTATGTTATGTACTATGTTACTATGTTACTGTCTCTGTAGTGTGTGCATGTAATACACATCCGTGACATACGGTATACAGTACTCCATCAGAATTTTTTTTCTTTAGGGCTAATTCCAATAATCTGGGCCTAATCTAGTGTCCATAGTGTGTTGTTTTCTGTGATATATACAGTACGCCATCCGAAAACAGTTTCTTTAGGGCAAATTCCAATAATCTGGGCCTAATCTAGTGTCCATAGTGGTTTTTTCTGTGATATATACAGTACGCCATCCGAAAACAGTTTCTTTAGGGCAAATTCCAATAATCTGGGCCTAATCTAGTGTCCATAGTGTGCTGTTTTCTGTGACATATACAGTACGCCATCCGAAAACTGTTTCTTTAGTTTAAATTTAAATAATCAGGGGCCAGTCCTCATCTACTGTCTCTGTAGTGTGTGCATGTAATACACATCCGTGACATATACAGTAGTCCATCCGAAAATGGTTTCTTTAGCGTAAATTCCAATAATCTGGGCCTAATCTAGTGTCCATCGTGTGTTGTTTTCTGTGACACATACAGTGCGTCATCCGAAAACTGTTTCTTTAGGGCAAATTCCAATAATCTGGGCCTAATCTAGTGTCCAAAGTGTGTGGCTTTCTGTGACATATACAATACGCCATGTGAAAACTATTTAGGGCAAATTTAACTAATCAGGGCCTAATATAGTGTCCTTATTCTGGGGGTTTCTGTGACATATACTGTCCTGCATCCGAAAACTGAGTTTGTATTGCAAATTCCAATAATCTGGGCCTAATCTAGTGTCCATAGTGTGTCGTTTTCTGTGACATATACAGTACGCCATCCGAAAAAAACTGTTTCTTTAGGGCAAATTTAACTACTGTCCTGCATCTGAAAACTGTGTCTTTAGCGGACTGTAAAACAATCTGCGCCACATCTAGTGACAAAACCATTAATATTAAGAAGTTGAGCACTAAGGGACGGGAAGTGGCGTGATGCTGATGGTGCACGCAGAGGCCGTGGCCCTGGGCGCACTGAAACTGCTGCTGCCAGTGCATCAGAAAAAAAAAAACCATCCACCGTACCCAGCTTCATGTCCAACTTAGCTGGGCAGTGCAGGACAACACTGTTCAAGTCTGACCAGTGCGAACAGTTGTTTGGTGAATTGCTGAAGATAATGCTTTCCAGTCGGTTAAGCACTCACCTCTCTTCCACCAAGTCCAGTCTCTGTAGCCAAGAGTCTGGTCAACTGAATCCTCACTCTGATCATCCTTCCTCCCACCATGGAGAGGCTTGCCCAACGAGTGATCCCACACTCGGATATTCAGAGGAGCTCTTTCTAGCGCCACTATTAGATTTGGCCCTCGCACCCAGCACGCTTGAAGAGGGACCTGAGATATTGTGCCCTGATTCCCAACCTCTTGAGCCTTCACAGTCTCAAGAAGATGACGGTGGTGAGCGGAAATCATTCGTTCACGAGGTCGATGATGAGGAGACACAGTTGTCAATAAGGTTGTCGTTAGGTCAAGTCAGGGAGGATGAGCAGGTGAAAAAGCCGAGTGAGGACAGAAGTACAGAGGGGGAGGGGATATGCAGCACAGCAACAGGCTGGAAGAGGCAGTGGGGTTGCAAAATGGAGAAGTCGGCCCACACCAAACAGGCCCGCAACCGTTACACCGAGCACCCCTATGCGTAAATCTTCCTTGCCATGAGGTAGGTGTTCCATAGTATGGCGCTTTTTTGATGAAAGTGCAGACGACAAAAGAGTGGTAGTTTGCAACCTGTGCCGTACCAAAATGAGCCGGGGCGTGAACACTAGAAACCTGTCATGCCCTGCTCGGACGGTGTGCGGAGGTCTGTCAGATTGGCAGCACGTGTCTAACCTTTTGTTTGTTTTGGAATCATGCTGGATCCGCCTTCCTTCAGGTGCTCTGGGTGGGGTCATTGGCTTAAATTGCCTTCACTCCCAGAGGGCCGTGCGGGTTATAGAATTCAGTCTGGCCTTGGATTCAAGGAAGGAAGGATTGTCTGTTCCAGCTCAGATAAGTTTGGTTTCTGTTTGTGTTGTTTGCGGTCTAGGCTATTTGTGTGTCTTCTGCCCTTTCTCCCCTTTCACCATCTCAGGGATTCTAGGGTGTTTGCAGTCCAGGCACAAGGACACATCATTCCTACCATCAAGGTCTGAATGTGGGCTTAGCAGCATAGGGAGAGAAGTCAGGGATGTTCTAGGAGGTGACCTTTCCCCAGCATCTAGCCTAGACACTTGTGTATTTGGTTGTCTGTGTATCTGAGATCCTGTCCGCCGTGACAGAACCTCACCACCACCAGCATAATCCGCCACATGGCATTCAAGCACCCTAATAAGTGGGCTGAACGCCTGGGTCCACAATCTGGGTCTGCGGGTCACACCACAGCCTCCCCTTCCCCTGTGTTATGCAATGCTGGCCAATCACCTGTAGAAGGCACAGGCCCAGATGCCCCTCGCCCTGCACCTGGACCTTCGCATGAACCATCAGCAACAACATCCACTTCCCTGTCCCAGCGCAGCGTCCAAATGTCCATAACACAGTCATTTGAACGCAAGTCAAAAACCCATGGTCATCGCCTTTCGAGTCAACTGCCACTATTCACAAGCGAGGAGTGAGCATTGAAGTCAGACCTCTGAGAGGATTTAAAAAACTTTGATGAATCCACACAGATGGTTAGTGGCAATAACGATATTATCAGCGTAACCAACCCACTGCTGTGTCTACTCAAACGATCGCTGCTCACAATTAAGGACGATGCTCTGAATGTGGCAGACGAGGAAATGGGGGAGGACATTACACAGGGTGATAGCCAGCCCACCCTCAGTTGGTCTTCTCAGTGCAAATTGAACCATGAAGAGGAGGAGGAGTAGCTGGAGACAGTTGCCTCTGGTACAGAGGGTAGTACTCATGGAACTTTAATTCCATCTGTTCAGCGTGGATGGGCAGAAGAGGAGGAGGAGGATGAGGAGATGGAGAGTCATCCTGATGTCGACATCGACGTCTTGCCTGTTGGTACTCTGGCACACATGGCTGACTTCATGTTAGGCTGCCTTTCCAGTGACCGTTGCGTTATATGGATTTTAGATAACACGGATTACTGGGTGTTCACCCTTCTCGACCCCCGCTACAAAGAGAACTTCTCATGTCTCATTCCTCTGGTGGAGAGGACGAGTAAAATGGTGCAATACCAGAAGGTACTTGTTGAGAGATTGCTCCAAAATTTTCCATCTGACAACGTGGCCGCCAGAGTCCGTACTTCCTTAGGCAACCGAGGAAGAGAGACAAGGGGACACACAGCAGTTCCAACCAAGGCAGGGCAACACTCTCCAAAGCATGGGACACTTTCATGACACCCCGCCAGCAACCTCACCCTGAAGCACGGCCTAGTGGTACAAGGAGGGAAAAGTTTTGGAAGATGGTGAAGGAATACATAGCAGACCGTGTCAGCGTCCTAAATAGAAACATAGAATGTGTCGGCAGATAAGAACCATTTGGCCCATCTAGTCTGCCCAATATACTAAATACTATGGATAGCCCCTGGCCCTATCTTATATGAAGGATGGCCTTATGCCTATCCCATGCATGCTTAAACTCCTCCACTGTATTTGCAGCTGCCACTTCTGCAGGAAGGCTATCCCTGAGTGCCTTACAACTACTGGGTGTCCAAGCTGGACACGTGGCACGAACTTAGGCTCTAGGCCTAGAGATGTCGCGAACATAAAATTTTCCATTCGCGAACGGCAAACACGAATTTTCGCAAATGTTCATGAACGGGCGAACCGGGTGAACCACCATAGACTTCAATAGGCAGGCGAATTTTAAAGCCCACAGGGACTCTTTCTGGCCACAATAGTGATGAGAAAAGTTGTTTCAAGGGGACTAACACCTGGACTGTGGCATGCCGGAGGGGGATCCATGGCAAAACTCCCATTGAAAATTACGTAGTTGACGCAGAGTCATGTTTTAATCCATAAAGGGCATAAATCACCTAACATTCCTAAATTGTTTGGAATAACGTGCTTTAAAACATCCAGTGTGTGTGTGTGTGTATCCAGAGTGTGTGTATACGATCAGGTATGATGTTGTATCGATCAGGGGCGTAGCTAGAAATGCATGGGCCCCATAGCAAAAAAAAATTATGGGCCCCCCCCCTCTGTGCCATCCACAGATCCCCCTCCCCTAAATAGTGCCATCCACAGATCCCCCTCCCCTAAATAGTGCCATCCACAGATCCCCCTCCCCTAAATAGTGCCATCCACAGATCCCCCTCCCCTAAATAGTGCCATCCACAGATCCCCCCTCCCCTAAATAGTGCCATCCACAGATCCCCCTCCCCTAAATAGTGCCATCCACAGATCCCCCTCCCCTAAATAGTGCCATACACAGATCCCCCTCCCCTAAATAGTGCCATCCACAGATCCCCCTCCCCTAAATAGTGCCATCCACAGATCCCCCCTCCCCTAAATAGTGCCATCCACAGATCCCCCTCCCCTAAATAGTGCCATCCACAGATCCCCCCTCCCCTAAATAGTGCCATCCACAGATCCCCCTCCCCTAAATAGTGCCATCCACAGATCCCCCTCCCCTAAATAGTGCCATCAACAGATCCCCCCTCCCCTAAATAGTGCCATCCACAGATCCCCCCCTCCCCTAAATAGTGCCATAAACAGATCCCCCCTCCCCTAAATAGTGCCATCCACAGATCCCCCCCTCCCCTAAATAGTGCCATCCACAGATCCCTCTCCCCTAAATAGTGCCATCCACAGATCCCTCTCCCCTAAATAGTGCCATCCACAGATCCCTCTCCCCTAAATAGTGCCATCCACAGATCCCCCCTCCCCTAAATAGTGCCATCCACAGTGCCATCCACACTCCCCTAAATAGTGCCATACACAGATCCCCCTCCCCTGAACAGTGCCATCCACAGTATCAGGTGCCTCTCTCTCCCCCCCCCCATGTGCCAGTATCAGGTGCCAACCCCCCTCCCCCCATGTGCCAGTATCAAGTGCCCCCCCCCCCCCCCCCCGCTCCCCCCCCCCCCCGCTCCCCCCATGGCAGTAACAGTCGGGTATTAAAAAAATAAAAAAAAATAAACACTTCTACTTACCTCCATGTCAGCGATGCGATGCAGCCTCTTCCTGTGTCCCTCCCTGTATTGTTTCCCGCCCTGTATGTCCGTATATGGAGTCACTGCTTGTATTTCAGAAAAGGTTTCTGCTGGGATTTGAACCTACGACCTTCTGTATCAGAGGCAGAGCACCTACCCTCAAGACCATAACAGCTGCCTTGCAGAGCAGAGCTGAGTGTGCTGGGATAGCTGTCATATAGAGATATAGCAGTGCTGGGTGTGTTGGGGCAGCTGTCATGTGTATAGATGTACACTTAGCCAGCTATAACAGTAGAAGTGTCAAATTTTTTCAGTCAGTTGCAATGCCTTCTTTATGGCTGTGAGGGTTAATGCTTTGCCTCTGATACACTGATACATTGGAGGTTGTGGGTTCGAATCCCAGACACATCAGGAGACTTTAGTATATACAGTAAGATTAGAGCACATTAGCGAGGGAACATTAAGACCGCTGCTGTGAAGGGGCCCTGAACAGTAAGACATCGATATTTAACTAACTTGAAAATAAACTGTCGGGCCCCGAAGCAGCTGCTTCCCCGGTAGTTACGCCACCTCCTGGCTGCCTGTGTGTAGTGTCTGTGTGTGTTAATAAAAAAAAAAAAAAAAAAAAAATTTGAATGCGGTCGGACGGGCCCCCTAGTGGCGTAGGGCCCCATAGCCACTGCTATGGTTGCTATGGCGATCCCTACGCCACTGGTATCGATCAGGTAGTGCAAGGGTTACTCCCGCTTCACAGTGACAGACTAAACTCCCCGTTTAACGCACCGCAAACCCACACCGCAAACAAAACACAGTCCATTTGCACAACCGCAAACTCCCCATTTGCACAAGGTTGGATACCAAGCTAGCCATGTCCCGTTCCTTGTCCTCACTGACGTCATTAAATGTCTCTTCCTCCACCCAGCCACGTACAACACCAAGGGTCCCTGAAAGGTGACAACAAGCCCCCTGGGACGCCTGCTGTGGTTGGTCTTCCACCTCCTCAAAGCCACCTTCCTCCTCTGACTCCTCTTCTTCAGACTCCTCTCTCTGCGTTGCTGCAGGTCCAGGAATCGATGACGACAAGGCTGCTTCTGGTGGTGATGGTGACCACAACTCTTCCTCTTCATGCTCATCTACGGCCTGATCCAGCACTCTTCGCAGGGCACGCTCCAGAAAAAACGCATATGGGATGAGGTCGATGATGTTGCCTTGGGTTTGACTGACCAGGTTTGTCACCTCAGCAAAAGGACGCATGAGCCTACAGCCATTGTGTATGAGCGTTCAGTAACACGGCCAAAAAATACCCAGCTCCGCAGAGGCTGTCCTCTTTTTTAAATTAAAAAAAATCTGTTCTTAACAGTTTAATCTCTGTTTTGTCCTCTATCAGGGGCCGGTGTATGGAATAGATTTTTGGAAATGGGAGATGGAAAAAGATGCTTGGTCGGTCCTCTTACTTCCAATTTGGGGCACTGCGCATGCGCTGTGTAATGTACTGTGCAATCCCAATATGAGTGGTATGTTAAGTAGTACTATTCCTATCAGTTCAATCCCTGTTACGTCGCCTATCAGGGGCCGGTGTATGTAATAGATTTTAGGAACCGGGAGATGGAAAAAGATGCTTGGTTGGTCCTCCTACTTCCAATTTGGGGCACTGCGCGTGCACCGTGCAATGTACTGTGCCACCAGATATGAGTGGTGTGTAAGTAGTACTATTCCTATCAGTTTAATCCCTGTTACGTCCCCTATCAGGGGACGTGCATGGAATAGATTTTAGACAACCGCAAAGAGTTGTCAATAGTTGACACACTCATGACATAAATTTTATTCCTCTATGCGTCAATCTTGGTGTAGTGATGACTGTGCTCGTGCGCACGTTTGGGAGATTGCAGGCGATGGGGTTTTTTCAAAGCCTATGGTCATGCTGAGGTAGTTCAGTGACAATTAAGTGACCCAGAAAACAATGATTCTGCAGTGTGGGCCCATTGTTGGCCTAGTAGGCTTTAATGATCACCTTAGAAAATTTATGTTTTTCTATGCAAAATTATCCAGCCGATCGCTTTTGGTCTGTTCACAATAAAGCATGACATTATCATCTGGGGTGTGTCAACATTGCCATTGCCAACACACTCATAGAGGTGGTCACTTCATTGTGATACGCAAGCCCCTTCACCACAACAAGGTAACGATCACGAAAGGAAATTGACACATGTATGTGCCTTTTTTTTTGTTTTGTTTTTGCAGCCACAGTGCAGCACCAGAGGCCAGAAAAATTAGGCATGTACTCAATGCCTGAAAAATTAGGTATTGTTGCAGCCGCTGCTGTAGCCCAAGGCAGCTCATCTCATCAGGCCTTTTTTTGTCAAATGTATCGCCCACTGTCAGTCCCTTCGGGATCCATGCCTCATTCATCTTAATAAAGGTGAGGTAATCTAGACTTTTTTGACCTAGGCGACTTCTCTTCTCAGTGACAATAGCTCTTGCTGCACTGAAGGTTCTTTCTGACAGGACACTTGAAGCGGGGCAGGCCAGAAGTTCTATCGCAAATTGGGATAGCTCAGGCCACAGGTCAAGCCTGCACACCCAGTAGTCAAGGGGTTCATTGCTCCTCAGAGTGTCGATATCGGCAGTTAAGGCGAGGTAGTCTGCTACCTGTCGGTCGAGTCGTTCTCTGAGAGTGGACCCCGAAGGGCTATGGCGATGCGTAGGACTTAAAAAGCTCAGCATGTCCTCCATCAACAACACGTCTGCAAAGCATCCTGTCCTTGCCGGCGTGGTCCTGGTAGGAGGACGATTACTTTCAGCTCTTCCCCTGTAAGATTTCTGTTGTGCTGTGACATCACCCTTATACGCTGTGTAAAGAATACTTTTTAATTAATTTTGGAACTGCTGCATCCTTTCCGACTTGCGGTAATTCGGTAACATTTCAGGCACTTTCTGCTTATACCGTGGGTCTATTAGCATGGCCACCCAGTACAGGTCATTTTCCTTCAGCCTTTTTATACGAGGATCCCTCAACAGGCACGACAGCATGAAAGACCCGATTTGCAAAAGGTTGGATGCCGAGCTACTCATGTCCCGTTCCTCGTCCTCACTGATCTCACTGAAAGTCTGTTCTTCCTGTTCTTCCCCCCAGCCACGTACAACACCACGGGTACCAGATAGGTGACAACGAGCACCCTGGGATGCCTGCTGTGGTTGGTCTTCCTCCTCAAAGCCACATTCCTCCTCTGACTCCTCTTCCTCAGACTCCTCTTCCAGCGTTGCCGCAGGTCCAGCAAGTGATGCTGATAAGGCTGTTTCTGGTGGTGATGGTGACCACAACTCTTCCTCTTCCTCTTCACGCTCATCTATGGCCTGATCCAGCACTCTTCGCAGGGCACGCTCCAGGAAGAAAACAAATGGGATAATGTCGCTGATGGTGCCTTCAGTGCGACTGACTAGGTTTACACCTCCTCAAAAGGACGCATTAGCCTACAGGCATTGCGCATGAGCATCCAGTAACGTGGCAGAAAAATTCCCACCTCCGCAGAGGCTGTCCTAGCACCCCGGTCATACAAATACTCGTTGACGGCTTTTTCTTGTTGGAGCAGGCGGTCGAACATTAGGAGTGTTGAATTCCAATGTGTCGGGCTGTCGCAAATCAAGCGCCTCACTGGCATGTTGTTTCGCCACTGGATATCTGAAAAGTGCGCCATGGCCGTGTAGGAACGCCTGAAATGGCCACACACCTTCCTGGCCTGCTTGATGACGTCCTGTAAGCCTGGCTACTTATGGACAAAGCGTTGTACAATCAGATTCAACACATGTGCCATGCACGGCACATGTGTCAACTTTGCCAAATTCAATGCTGCCAACAAATTGCTTCCATTGTCACACACCACTTTGCCGATCTCCAGTTGGTGCGGAATCAGCCACTGATCAACCTGTGCGTTCAGGGCGGACAGGAGTGCTGGTCCGGTGTGACTCTCTGCTTTCAGGCAAGTCAACCCCATGGCGGCGTGACACTGTCGTATTCAAGATGTGGAATAGCCCCTGGGGAGCTGGGGGGGGTGCAGATGATGTGGAGCAAGATGCAGCAGCAGAAGAGGACTCAGCCGAGGAGGTTAGCGAAGAGGATGGAGTAGGAGGAGTAGAGGAGGTGGCAGCAGGCCTGCCTGCAAGTCGTGGAGGTGTCACCAACTCCTCTGCAGAGCCACGCATTACATGCTTGGCAGCCTTCAGCAGGTTTACCCAATGCGCAGTGTAGGTGATATACCTGCCCTGACCGTGCTTTGCAGACCAGGTATCAGTGGTCAGATGGACCCTTGCCCCAACACTGTGTGCCAGACATGCCATGACTTCCTTTTGCACAATCGAGTACAGGTTGGGGATTGCCTTTTGTGCAAAGAAATTTCGGCCGGGTACCTTCCACTGCGGTGTCCCAATAGCTACAAATTTTTTGAAGGCCTCAGACTCCACCAGCTTGTATGGTAAAAGCTGGCGGGCTAAGAGTTCCGACAAGCCAGCTGTCAGACGCCGGGCAAGGGGGTGTGTCTGTGACATTGGCTTTTTACGCTCAAACATGTCCTTGACAGACACCTGACTGTGGGCAGATGAGCAGGAACTGCTCAAGGCGAGAGACGGAGTGGCGGATGGTTGAGAGGGGGCAAGGAGGACAGCAGTGATTGACGTGGCTGAAGATGCTGGACCAGGAGGAGGATGGCGGCTTTGAGTTTGTGTGCTGCTTGTACTCATGTGTTGATCCCATAGGCGTTTGTGATTTGAGATCATGTTCCTTTGCAAAGCAGTTGTACCTAGGTGGGTGTTGGACTTCCCATGACTCAGTTTCTTTTGGCACAGGTTGCAAATGGCATCGCTGTTGTCAGAGGCAGACACACACAAAAAAATGCCACACTGCTGAGCTCTGCAATGATGGCATTCTGGTGGTGGCAACAGCATGCGTTGATTGGCGTGATGTCTGGCTGACCCCGGGTGCCAATGCATGCTGTCTGACTGTGCCACTAGCTCCTTGCGACGACCTCCCCCTGCTTCCGACTCGTCTCCTCCTCCTCTCTGTCTCCCCATCTGAACTTTCCCCCTGTTCTTCTTCTCTTCGAGCGGGCACCCACGTGACATCCACGGACACATCGTCATCATCAACCGCTTCACTTGTATCTGACAACTCAGCAAAGGAAGCAGCAGCGGGTACAACATCATCATCATCACACCGTACGTCCATGTGTGTAATGCTGCCTGACTGAGACATATCCCTGTTATCTACATCCTCTGGCAATAATGGTTGCGCATCACTCATTTCTTCCAACTGATGTGTAAATAACTCCTCTGACAGATCAAGTGAAGCAGCTGTGGTGCTAGTGTTGGTGGTGGCGGCAGGCGGGCGAGTGGTAACTTGAGAGGTGCCCGAAGCTGAGCTGGAGGAGGATGGTGCGTCAAGGTTCCGAGCGGAAGCTGTAGAAGATTGGGTGTCCTGTGTTAGCCAGTCAACTATGTCCTCAGAACTTTTCGAGTTCAGGGTACGTGGCCTCTGAACACTGGGCATTATTCTAGGGCCAAAGGAAATCACAGCACCACGGCCACGATGGCCCCTGCGGGGTGGCCTGCCTCTGCGTGTCATTTTTTTTAGATTAGTTGTACTATGCATGCAAGCTACTGTTACACCAGATATGAGTGGCACTGTGCACTGGCAGTAGTTGGCACAGTACACACTGTAGGCCTAACACACACGTTTGCAGGCAAGTAGCTGCAATTATATTACAGTCAAAAAAGTGTTGTTGTTTTTTTAAATGTAATCTACTGTGACACCAGATATGAGTGGCACTGTGCACTGGCAGTAGTTGGCACAGTACACACTGTACGCCTAACACACACGCTTGCAGGCAAGTAACTGCAATTATATAACAGTCCAAAAAGTGTTGTTTTAAAAAAAAATGTAATCTACTGTGACACCACATATGAGTGGCACTGTGCACTGGCAGTAATTGGCACAGTACACACTGTAGGCCTAACACACACGCTTGCAGGCAAGTAACTGAAATTATATTACAGTCAAAAAAGTGTTGTTGTTTTTTTTTTAAATGTAATCTACTGTGACACCAGAAATGAGTGGCACTGGTGGCACTGTGCACTGGCAGTAGTTGGCACATTACACACTGTATGCCTAACACACACGCTTGCAGGCAACTAACTGCAATTATATTACAGTCAAAAAATTATTTATTTTTTTAAATGCAAGCTACTGTGACACCAGATATGATTGGTGGCACTGGGCAAGTGGGCACAGTATAAGCTGTGTGCCTGACACACACACTGGCAGGCAACTGCAGTTAGATTACAGAGGAAAAAAAAAAAAAAAGCAGACTGATGTACTAGCCCTAAAAAGGGCTTTTTGGGGTGCTGTGAGGACGCTGTCCTTACAGCAGATCAGATGAGTCTTTCAGGACTGTAGTGGACACTGAATACACTAGCCTAACTATAGATTTCCCTATTAAATCAGCAGCAGCTGCACTGTCCCTCCTCTCACTATGACTGCAGCTTCCGAATGAATCTAAAATGGATGCTGTCCAGGAGGTGGGAGGGTCTGGGAGGGAGTGTATGCTGCTGATTGGCTGGAATGTGTCTGCTGACTGTGAGGTACAGAGTCAAAGTTTGCTCAATGATGACGTATAGGGGGCGGACCGAACATCGCATATGTTCGCCCGCCGCAGCGAACGCGAACAAGCGATGTTCGCCGGGAACCTTGGAGGTGCTGGTCTGGCCTGCCGCAAGCGTTTTGTCTGAGCATGTATTTAGTGCTGCTGGTGGCATTATAGCAGATAAGCGTATCCGCTTGTCCACTGGCAATGCTGACAGGTTGACTCAGATAAAAATGAACAAGGCCTGGATTGCACCTGACTTCTCAACTCCACCAGAGGAGAGCTGAGCTGATGATGAACATAAAGGCAATTTCAAGCTATCATTTATAATGTACTCAATCTACTGTAGTGTATTCTAATGCAACTTTTCCACCACAAAAAAAGAGTATATGGTTGAATCCTGTTTTCTCCTTCTCCTCCTCATCCAGATTGTATATATTCCCTCCACTCTAATTTTTTTTAATAGAGTCAGCTCAACTGCAGGCCCTCAACTCAATTTTTTTAATAGGGTCAGCTCAACTGCAGGCCCTCAACTAAATTTTTTTTATAGGGTCAGCTGAACAGCATGCACTCACATATAATGTTTTAGAGCATCAGCTCACCTGCAGGCACTCACATATAATGTTTTAGAGCATCAGCTTACCAGCAAACACTCGCATATAATGTTTTAGAGGGTCAGCTCAGCAGCAGGCCCTCGCCCCTAATGTTTTAAAGGGTCAACTTAGCAGCAGGCCCTCGCCCCTAATGTTTTAGAGGGTAAGCTCAGCAGCAGGCCCTCGCATATAATGTTTTACAGGATCAGGTCCCCTTCAGGCCCTCACCTAAAATCTTTTACAGGGTCAGATCAACTGCAGGCCCTCACATATAATGTTTTACAGGGTCAACTCACCTGCAGGCCCTCACCTACAATCTTTTACAGGGTCAGCTCACCTTCTGATGACAACAGCGAAGTCTTGCCTGTTGCTACTTTGGCACACATGGCTGACTTCATGTTAGGCTGCCTTTCCAGCGACCCGCACGTTATATGCATTTTAGACAACACGGATAACTGGTTGTTCACTCTTCTCGACCCCCGCTACAAAGAGAACTTCTCATCTCTCATTCTTCTGGTGGAGAGGACAAGCAAAACGGTGCTTTACCAGAAGGTCCTTGATGAAAAATTGCTCCAAAGTTGATAGGGCAGACATCCAAATGGATAGACGTGTGATTGTCTAGAAGTTATCTAGAGTCAACAAAGCAGCAGCAGGCCCTCACCTACAAGTCCAGTTTCAGTAGCCAAGAGTCTGGTCAACACAATCCTCACCATGATGGCACACTGGGTGAATGTTGTGGAGGCTGGAAGCAAGTTGGCTGCTGGCACCAAACTTGCCCTCCAATAGATCCTTGTTAACGGAAAGTGTACTCATTCCAATAACAGGGCCGCTTAGGAGTCCTGTATTGTTATTTATCGTCACTACCTTCCCGACTCAGGAGTGGGTAATTGCCGAGCGCCTGTTGCCTTCCTTGGAATCTTGTGCTTTAATAACTTGACCCACCCTCTCTGGGTGGATCACAATTAGGAAAAAAAAGGGGCAAGGCAACAACAGCCAATCAGATTTCAGCCATTGACCTGCCTTGGATGTGGCATCCCGTTCTCAAGCTCCCTCTCCGGCATCGAACCCTGATTCCCCATTTCCTGTGATCACCATGGTAGGTGCAGAAAAGAACATCGAAAGTTGATAGGGCAGACATCCAAATGGATCGTCGCCGTCACGGGGAAGTGCAATCGCCCAGAGGTTATCTAGAGTCACCAATGCGGCAGCAGGCCCTCACCCCTAAGGTTTTAGATGGTCAGATCAGCAGGCCCTTGCTCCAAATGTTTTTGAGGGTCACCAGTAGGCCATCAATCATAATTTTTCAAGGGTGTGTATGATGCCCTCCTTTATGTGCAACAAAGGGTGTTTTGGAGTGCTGGTTCCTTGTAATTTTTGTCAGCCCTTTCACTTACTGCATAGGCTTTATGAGTGTAGGAGTCCCACTACCTGAACAATTGTACCACAATGTGAATGAGGCTCTCCTTTATGTGATATACAGGCTAATTCGGAGTGCCTCTTGCTTGTAATTTTCTGCAGCACTTGCACTTTATATACAATTGAATATACAGGAAATAATGTTTCCTAACACTTTTTCATGTAAAATAGATTTTTTGAGGGGGGTTTTGTGTATTTTTTTTGTCAGTCTGTAAAAGTGGCGTACAACTTGGACAACATAGTTCCCAGCAGCGACCTGAGAGTCCAAGATGCATCCAGACATCATCCCGATACTGTTACCGATCCATTTCTGTGGTGTTTCTGTCACTTTTTGACGTTTTCCAATGGACCAGGCACCCTCCCCTCTTAATTGCAGGGGGTGCCTGGTTGTCTCCCATTGACTTCCATTATACTCGGGTGCTCGGCCGAGCACACGAATATAGCAATGTGTTCGGGCCGAACACCCGAATACTTTGGTGCTCAATCATGACTAATTCCCAGATGACCCTCGAGAACATGCTGGTGGGCTAACTCTAACATGAGTTTGTGATAAGCCTGGGGCATCACCAACTGTTCAATGGATTTACCTCACAGCTGGTTTACTCGATACAGCATTTCTTGATGAACCACAAAACGGGGAAACACCGACTCTGCTCCTGTTTGTTGTGGTTCCCCATCTATTATTAATACATTTTCCCAGGCTCGGGATAGAGTTGGGTCCCGATATTGTGCAGTACCAAAATTATCCCCGGAGACATTGAGGTCAGCTAGCTCTGAACCTGGCGGCAAGTCCTCCCTGTCTCCCACCATCACACTTAGTGGGGTTGTCTCCCCCTCTCCCACCGAAGTGGCGGTCACCACTACCGCTGGCCCTTCGGACTCAGGTTCCCAGGGTTCTGGTCTCCCCCCTGAGCCGGGCCACTCTGCTAGGGTTACATCTGTCTCACGAGTATCGGTAACTTTCATATCCGGCCAGAGTGCCAGGAAACCGGGGAAGTCTCTCCCAATTATTAGTTCATATGGTAATTTTGTGGTGACAGCCACCTCATGAGTCCACCTGCCGGCCATCGTTGATAGAGAGACCTTTCGGCCAGTATACTCGACGGGCCGCACCAGTAGCAGCTCTTACTAGGGACACCAGGCTCCCTGAGTCCAGCAGTGCCACCGCCAGAGTGTCCCCCACTTCCACCTGGCACAGGTGGCTATTGTCTACAGTCCCTAAATAACCCCCCTTTCCAGATTTCTGGTGGCCTCGTAGTGCTCCACCAGGTCTATCATCTCTAAGGCATTACCAGGAGACACCTGGCCTATCCAGTGCTGGAGAGGGTATGGCAAAGCCATCCAAAACACATCTGCCAACAGACGGTCCAGCATAGCAGTGGGAGTCAATATGTCAGTGTCACGGCTGTGTCATGGTCTGGTATTGTGGATCATGACACTTTTGCCGTGCATGCTTGTTGCTGGTGGCAACATGTTGTTTTTGCATGTTTTGACACTTCCCCTTTAAGTTGTGTGTCCCTTCCCATCCTGGTGTGCACGGGGTTAAGGTGTGTTTGCTAGGTGTGGTGGGTGTGACCTCAGGCCTCCTTATATGTTGGGGTGGTGGAACCTGAGGTCAGTTTGATTTTGCTTGTCAGTCTGTGTATGAGCTCTGCTCCCTGGCTGTATGTTAAGTCTGTGTGAGCCACCCTTATTTGTTATATTGTTTCCCTTGCTCTGTCTGTGTGTCCCCTCCGGCGTGTTTCTGTTTTCCCTCTCCCACCTGGTGTATGTTGTTATGGTGTGGCCTTGTTTGGAGGTTATTGTGTTGTGGTGTGACTACTCCGAAAGGGGGTTACTTTCCCTTCTCGTCGGTGGCAGGTAAGTTCTGGTAACCTAGGTTGTCTGTTGCTTTTTGTTACTTACCGGTCGTTCGGCTGTGAACCCGGTCTAGTTGGTGGCCAGCTGCTGGGCTTCTGGAGACACCATGCATCCGTTGTGTAGGATGAATGGGTGGTCTCTGCCCTGTCTTCAGGCTTAGGGCATAGCAGGGATACCTAGGGTTCTAGGTTGGTGAGCATGAGCGCCCTTATCTTCTGAGGCGGCTCATGCATTAGGAGTTTAGGGAGATCTTCAGGGTCGCATTAGGAGGTGACCTGCTCCTTGTTTCCTGCTATCCGGTGTAGCAGTGACTGATATTGTACGGTGGGGGGTTCCCCCACTCCCCGTCGTGACAGTCAGGCTGCAGCCATTTCTGCAACCGGTGTAGCAGATCATAATATTGTGGTATGGCGGGTTCAGCCAAGTTAAATTCCCACTGGTGCACCCGCTGAGCCCGGACCAATACATTCACCCTCAGTCTCGCCAGGATCTCACCTTTTTACGGTCGGGTAGTCGGCCGCTTGATCATCGGGGAGATCAAAAAACACTTGCTGGGGTCCAGATGCCAGGAACGGAGCGACGACCTCAGCCCACTGGTCTCGGGATAACTTCTCCCTCACAGCCACCTTTTTGAACATCGGCAGATAAGTCTCGACGTCATCCAAGGGGGACATCTTAGGGATCACCGCACGGACAGCTTTCCGGGCATCGTGGACATTCTGGGACGCTCCGGCAGCTTGCAACGCCATTACATGTTGTTATAGCAGCTGGTAAGTTACCTGCTGCTAATTGTTAGCCTCCCGCTGCTGCAAGTTAGCCTCCAGGAGGGCTTTCACGACCGCATCCATTTTGTCAGGGGACACGGGTCGTAACCTTGCCGGCTTAATATAGGACATGCACTTGTGCCCGGAAAAAAGAAAAAAAATTTCGGCCTTCAGGTCTGCCTCACTGCGTTTGCCCGCATCCAACACCAATTGTGGGTATTCGCTCTGGTAGGCAGATTAGCGCATGCAGTACAGAGGCAAAAACAAAGTCTTTAACTTAAACAGTTCAGTGTTTATTCACACATGAACAAAATGACAGGTCACAATCTTGGTGTTCCTTCACACCATGGCAAGTCCACAGAACAAAAAACATTTACCTTGTCAGCGGTTTTGTCAGCAGCAGTCCACAACAGGCTTTAGGGGTCTGCTTCCTAGCAATGCGTCTCTCAGCCCTTTAGCACGGCACACATCCTTAGATCTCAAAGCACAAAGACTTCACAGCTTCCCTGTCAGATGGAGGATAATCCACACCCAGCTGAGATTGCAGGCTGTGTTTTATATAGGCCAATAAAGACCCGGCCTGGATCGTGGGGAGAAGCCACCCACCCAGCACTTTGGCTACTCCCAGTAACAGCCGGATTCCTACAAAAGCTAGAGATGCCTATTAACAGTAAACGCACCAATGCCGAAAAGACGCATGAAAAACGCAACAGAATCGCAACTTAGGGAGAATCCTATTTAACAGCACCAGATCCACTCCAGATTTACTACAGAGCCCTTCTGGAAGATATAAAGATAAAAGCCGGTCAGCCAGACAGATCAAATATAGCCACTGAGGAAGGAGGCAGCATAGCCTTCGAAACGGGTCTGACGTGGAAGATAAGATATTTGTATCTGATTACAACCGGCAAATGGAAAACCAACATCGCTCTCCCAGTTGATGTTAAAGAAAGCGCTTTCATCCAAAAAATCGCGATATCACGGCAGCGTCCGGCGTGCTACAGGAAGTAGCAGGAAGCCAGCGAAGCCCTATTACCTGTATAGGTATTGCCGGAGACACGAGGGACGCTCGAGACATACAGAGAACCATACTATAAGCTGACTCTGGGACAACTAGAGAAGCACCTGTGATTTACAGCAGGATTCGTCCACCAGTCACAACAGACTGCATCTGCATCAATGAGGGATTACTGAAACCCTCTATCCATAACAGATACAAGCCAGAGGTAAGCTTACCCCTCACTTATAGGGATGAGCGAACCCGAACTATATAGTTCGGGTTCGTACCGAATTTTGGGGTGTCCGTGACACGGACCCGGACCCGAACCCGAACATTTTCATAAAAGTCCGGGTTCGGTGTTCGGCGCTTTCTTGGCGCTTTTTGAAAGGCTGCAAAGCAGCCAATCAACAAGCGTCATACTACTTGCCCCAAGAGCCCATCACAGCCATGCCTACTATTGGCATGGCTGTGATTGGCCAGTGCAGCATGTGACCCAGCCTCTATTTAAGCTGGAGTCACGTAGCGCCGCACATCACTCTGCTTTGATCAGTGTAGGGAGAGGATGCAGCTGCTGCTGTTAGGGCGAGATTAGGCAGGGATTTATTTACTGAAGTGATCGATAAACAGCTGTGTATCATACAACCTCTGCTATTCAATTGCTCACTGTTTTAAGGCTGCCCAGAGCGTTTTTCAGTCACTTTTTTCTGGGGTTATCGGCGGCCATTTTGTGTCTTGTGGTGCGCCAGCACAAGCTGCCACCAAGTCCATTTTTAACCATCAATAGTGTGTTGTTGTTTTTTTTTTTGCTATATCCTACATCAGGGGGTTGGCTGTGCTTGCTATTTTATTGAGGGGTAAAATACAATTGCCAAAATAGCAGTACCCTAAATCTGGTGTTTCAGCTGTGGCTAGCCAATTGTAATACTGTCTGCTGTCTGCCGAAGCACAGTTTTTGTTCTGGGTTGAATACAATTCCCAACTTAGCAATTCCCTAAATTAGTGGTTTCTGCTCTATCAGGCCAAGTTTAAATCTATCCATAAAAGGGTATATTAGATTGAAGGTGCGGATAGGGTCATCCTCAATAACTTCAGACGCTACCGTGCATTTCCAAGTCTAATTCTGTCCGTAAAAGGGATACCTGTCATCCAGCGCCTAAATACTAGGCCTACAATTTATATTCAGCTAAATCTGTCGTTACTGCTGTGCCTGTATTAGTGTAATACGGTACCTAAATAGATAGCCAGATAGTGTTAGGTGCCTGTAAAAAAAGGCCTGAATTTGAATTCAATACATTGGGCCAAATAATTTTTTTCTTATTGTGGTGAACGGTAACAATGAGGAAAACATCTAGTAAGGGACGCAGACATGGTCGTGGTGGTGTTAGTGGACCCTCTGGTGCTGGGAGAGGACGTGGCCGTTCTGCCACAGCCACACGTCCTAGTGAACCAACTACCTCAGGTCCCAGTAGCCACCAGAATTTACAGCGATATTTGGTGGGGCCCAATGCCGTTCTAAGGATGGTAAGGCCTGAGCAGGTACAGGCATTAGTCAATTGGGTGGCCGACAGTGGATCCAGCACGTTCACATTATCTCCCACCCAGTCTTCTGCAGAAAGCGCACAGATGGCGCATGAAAACCAAGCCCATCAGTCACATCACCCCCATGCATATCAGGGAAACTGTCTGAGCCTCAAGTTATGCAGCAGTCTCTTATGCTATTTGAAGACTCTGCTGGCAGGGTTTCCCAAGGGCATCCACCTAGCCCTTCCCCAGGGGTGGAAGAGATAGAATGCACTAACGCACAACCACTTATGTTTCCTGATGAGGACATGGGAATACCACCTCAGCACGTCTCTGATGATGACGAAACACAGGTGCCAACTGCTGCGTCTTTCTGCAGTGTGCAGACTGAACAGGAGGTCAGGGAGGAAGACTGGGTGGAAGATGATGCAGGGGACGATGAGGTCCTAGACCCCACATGGAATGAAGGTCGTGCCACTGACTTTCAGAATTCGGAGGAAGAGGCAGAGGTGAGACCGAGCCAACAGCGTAACAAAAGAGGGAGCAGTGGGCAAAAGCAGAACACCCGCTGCCAAGAGAGTCCGTCTGCTACTGGCCACCACCATCTGGGACCGAGCACCCCAAAGGCAGCTTCAAGGAGTTCCCTGGCGTGGCAGTTCTTCAAACAATGTGCTGACGACAAGACCCGAGTGGTTTGCACGCTGTGCCATCAGAGCCTGAAGCGAGGCATTAACGTTCTGAACCTTAGCACAACCTGCATGACCAGGCACCTGCATGCAAAGCATGAACTGCAGTGGAGTAAACACCTTAAAAACTAGGAAGTCACTCAGGCTCCCCCTGCTACCTCTTCTGCTGCTGCCGCCGCCTCGGCCTCTTCCTCCGCCTCTGGAGGAACGTTGGCATCTGCCGCCCAGCAAACAGAGGATGTACCACCAACACCACCACCTCCGTCACCAAGCATCTCAACCATGTCAGACGGCAGCGTTCAGCTCTCCATCTCACAAACATTTGAGAGAAAGCGTAAATTCCCACCTACCCACCCTCGATCCCTGGCCTTGAATGCCAGCATTTCTAAACTACTGGCCTATGAAATACTGTCATTCAGGCTGGTGGACACAGACAGCTTCAAACAGCTCATGTCGCTTGCTGTCCCACAGTATGTTGTTCCCAGCCGCCACTACTTCTCCAAGAGAGCCGTGCCTTCCCTGCACAACCAAGTATCTGATAAAATCAAGTGTGCACTGCGCAACGCCATCTGTGGCAAGGTCCACCTAACCACAGATACGTGGACCAGTAAGCACGGCCAGGGACGCTATATCTCCCTAACTGCACACTGGGTAAATGTAGTGGCGGCTGGGCCCCAGGCGAAGAGCTGTTTGGCGCACGTCCTTCCGCCGCCAAGGATCGCAGGGCAACATTCTTTGCCTCCTGTTGCCTCCTCCTCCTACTCGGCTTCCTCCTCCTCTTCTTTCACTTGCTCATCCAGTCAGCCACACATCTTTACCACCAACTTCAGCACAGCCCGGGGTAAACGTCAGCAGGCCATTCTGAAACTCATATGTTTGGGGGACAGGCCCCACACCGCACAGGAGTTGTGGTGGGATATAGAACAACAGACCGACGAGTGGTTGCTGCCGGTGAGCCTCAAGCCCGGCCTGGTGGTGTGCGATAATGGGCGAAATCTCGTTGCAGCTCTGGGACTAGCCGGTTTGACGCACATCCCTTGCCTGGCGCATGTGCTGAAATTGGTGGTGCAGAAGTTCATTCACAACTACCCCGACATGTCAGAGCTGCTGCATAAAGTGCGGGCCGTCTGTGCGCGCTTCCGGCGTTCAGGCCAGTCTTTTCAAAGTGACTCAGAGGGAGGTTTTTTGCAACAGCAGAGGCCAGGTACAAATGTGGCCAGACAGGCCCCACTACTGGAGGACGAGGAGGACGAGGATGAGGAGGAGGCGGAGGAGGATGAGGATGAAGCATGTTCACAGCGGGGTGGCACCCAACGCAGCTCGGGCCCATCACTGGTGCGTGCCTGGGGGGAAACGCAGGACGATGACGATACGCCTCCCACAGAGGACAGCTTGTCCTTACCTCTGGGCAGCCTGGCACACATGAGCGACTACATGCTGCAGTGCCTGCGCAACGACAGCAGAGTTGCCCACATTTTAACGTGTGCGGACTACTGGGTTGCCACCCTGCTGGATCTCCGGTACAAAGACAATGTGCCCACCTTACTTCCTGCACTGGAGCGTGATAGTAAGATGCGCGAGTACAAGCGCCCGTTGGTAGACGCACTACTGAGAGCATTCCCAAATGTCACAGGGGAACAAGTGGAAGCCCAAGGCGAAGGCAGAGGAGGAGCAAGAGGTCGCCAACGCAGCTGTGTCACGGCCAGCTCCCCTGAGGGCAGGGTTAGCATGGCAGAGATGTGGAAAAGTTTTGTCACCACGCCACAGCTAAGTGCACCACCACCTGATACAGAACGTGTTAGCAGGAGGCAACATTTCACTAACATGGTGGAACAGTACGTGTGCACACCCCTCCACGTACTGACTGATGGTTCGGCCCCATTCAACTTCTGGGTCTCCAAATTGTCCACGTGGCCAGAGCTAGCCTTTTATGCCTTGGAGGTGCTGGCCTGCCCGGCGGCCAGCGTATTGTCTGAACGTGTATTCAGCACGGCAGGGGGAGTCATTACAGACAAACGCAGCCGCCTGTCTACAGCCAATGTGGACAAGCTGACGTTCATAAAAATGAACCAGGCATGGATCCCACAGGACCTGTCCATCCCTTGTGCAGATTAGACATTTATAACTACCTCCCCTTAACCATATATTATTGTACTCCAGGGCACTTCCTCATTCAATCCTTTTTTTATTTTCATTTTACCATTATATTGCGGGGCAACCCAAAGTTGAATGAACCTCTCCTCTGTCTGGGTGCCGGGGCCTAAAAATATCGGACAGTGGCCTGTTCAAGTGTTGGGTGACATGAAGCATGATTCTCTGCTATGACATGAAGCCTGATTCTCTGCTATGGGACCTCTCTCCTCTGTCTGGGTGCCGGGGCCTAAATATCTGACAATGGCCTGTTCCAGTGGTGGGTGACGTGAAGCCTGATTCTCTGCTATGACATGAAGCCTGATTCTCTGCTATGACTTGAAGCCTGATTCTCTGTTATGACATGAAGCCTGATTCTCTGCTATGGGACCTCTGTCCTCTGTCTGGGTGTCGGGGCCTAAATATCTGACAATGGCCTGTTCCAGTGGTGGGTGACGTGAAGCCTGATTCTCTTCTATGACATGAAGCCTGATTCTCTGCCATGAGATATTGGTTAATTTTAATTTATTTTATTTTTATTTTAATTCATTTCCCTATCCACATTTGGTTGCAGGGGATTTACCTACATTTTGCTGCCTTTTGCAGCCCTCTAGCCCTTTCCTGGGCTATTTTACAGCCTTTTTAGTGCCGAAAAGTTGGGGTCTCCATTGACTTCAATGGGGTTCGGGTTCGGGGCGAAGTTTGGGTCGAGTTCGGATCCCGAACCCGAAGATTTCCGGGAAGTTCGGCCAAACTTCTCGAACCTGAACATCCAGGTGTTCGCTCAACTTTACTCACTTACTCCACGTGGGACGCCACGAACCGGACACCATTTCCATATATGTGAGTACCGGACTATTCTCTGATAAACAACACTGTTCAATACGGAACCTTTTTGATCACATTGTGAATTGAATGTCCCAGACTGCAACATTGTATATGAATATGAAGTAACAATAACAAGCTACATCTGGCTATTACTATTGCAGAGTTCCCTCAGACTGTGGGCAATATATGATCGATCACTTTGATCCAACATTTTTCCTTTACATTTTTCTTTGCAAGCACGTCTGCACTTTAAATTATACAACCTTCATTTGAGTTGCACGTCCACCATCTTTTTGCATATTTGCATATGGTTTCACATTCTATATAGACTCCACACAAATTTGGACTTCTTTACCTACAATTCACCGCTTTGAATTTGCATTAGATTTTACTTTTTATTTTTTTTGGATACACTTTTTTGCAATATAGGATGACATATTTATTTGCTTCCGCCTGAGATTGGAATGAACTCTGCATGGACTCCAAAACTTGTATCCCAGCAGCTACTTTATAAGTTTTAAATCTATACATATAATTTTATATTTTGTGAATATTCGCAGTACTGCTAATTTTATATACAGTTTATATATGATGTCTTGTCCTTGAAATATTGTTTTATCACATTTGAAGATATCTGTTTGGATATCTATCCATATTATATATAATTTACATTTCCAGCTATCTTTGATACATGCATCTACATAATAAATTAATTTTGTGATGCAACATTGAGTCTATGTGTGTCCAGGTATGAGTGCCCATTCATTTCCTTTTTGACTATCTTCTTGGTGAATAGAGTGCGACATCAGTTTGGAGCACCTTGTCATCCCCAACTAGAGGGAGAGCGCCCTATATATCATTTATTTATATCTCTGAGACCCTCGAAGTCACATGTTGCCGCTGGGTTTTTTTTGTTAAGAAAAAAGATGTTTCTTTAAGACCTTGTCTGGATTTCAGGGGGAGCTGAACCGTATCACGATTCGTGACCCATATCCTCTTCCTCTGATCCTGGACCTGTTTAACCAGATTGTTGGGGCTAAGTTTTTTTTCTAAGTTGGATTTAAGAGGGGCATACAACCTGGTCAGGGTCCGGGAAGGGGACGAATTGAAGACGGCCTTCAATACCCCTGAGGGTCATTTCGAGAATTTGGTTATGCCCTTTGGTTTGATGAATGCTCCGGCCGTCTTCCAACATTTTGTAAACAGCATTTTTTATAATTTAATGGGGAAATTTGTACTGGTGTATCTAGATGACATTTAGATTTTTTCTCCTGATTTCAAGACTCATCGAGACCACCTACGTCAGGTGATTCTGCAGGATAATAAAGTACGCTAAACTGGAAAAATGTGTGTTTGCAGTTCCGGAGATTCAATTTCTTGGTTTTCTTTTCTCCGCTTCTGGTTTTCGCATGGACCCTGAGAAGGTCTGCGCTGTGCTTGATTGGGAGCTTCCTGAGAATCAGAAGGCGCTGATCCGGTTTTTGGGTTTTGCCAATTATTACAGAAAGTTCATTTTGAATTATTCCTCTGTTGTTAAGCCACTCACTGATATGACTAAAAAGGGGGTAGATTTTTCTTCGTGGTCGGTAGATGCGCTTAAAGCCTTTTCTACTATCAAAGAGAGTTTTGCTTCCGCTCCCATTTTGGTACAACCTGATGTCTCTCTACCGTTTATTGTTGAGGTGGACGCTTCTGAGGTGGGTGTGGGTGCGGTCTTATCTCAGGGTCCCTCTCCTGCCAAATGGCGACCGTGTGCCTTTTTCTCAAGGAAACTCTCCTCTGCAGTGAGAAATTACGATGTGGGAGATAGGGAGTTGTTGGCCATCAAATTATCTTTTGAGGAATGGCGCCATTGGTTAGAGGGATCCAGACACGCTATTACCGTGTTTACAGACCATAAGAATCTAGCCTACTTGGAATCGGCCAAGCCTCTGAACCCGAGACAGGCCAGATGGTCTTTGTTCTTTTCTAGGTTTAATTTTGTTGTTACGTTCCGCCCTGGGGTTAAAAATGTGAAGGCGGATGCCCTGTCACGTTGTTTTCCGGTAGGGCGGGACTTGAAGACCCGGGTCCCATTTTGGCTGAAGGGGTGGTTGTCTCTGCTCTTTATCCTGATTTGGAGGAAGAGGTTCAGGCAGCCCAGGCAGAGGCTCCTGATCTTTGTCCCCACGGGAGGTTGTTTGTGCCTCTTGCTTTACGACACAAGGTTTTTAAGGAGCACCACGATACTGTCCTTGCTGGGCACCCGGGGAGAAGAACCACAGTGGATCTCATTGCTCGGAGATTCTGGTGGCCGGCTCTTCGTAAGACTTTTGAGGATTTTGTGGCAGCCTACGAGACCTGTGCTCGTGCCAAGGTCCCTCATTCACGGCCATTGGGTTCTCTCTTCCCGTTACCCATTCCTTCCCGTCCTTGGACGCATCTGTCTATGGACTTCATTACGGACCTGCCTCGTTCCTCGGGGAAGACTGTGATTCTGGTAGTAGTGGACCGTTTTAGCAAAATGGCGCATTTCATTCCCTTTCCTGGGTTACCCAATGCTAAGACCCTGGCGCAAGCGTTTGTTGATCACATTGTTAAATTGCATGGCATTCCTTCAGACATAGTTTCTGATAGGGGCACGCAATTTGTTTCCAGATTCCGGAAGGCCTTCTGTTCTTGCTTGGGGGTTCGGTTGTCGTTCTCTTCTGCTTTTCACCCGCAGTCGAATGGTCAGACCGAACGCGTCAATCAGAATCTGGAGACATATCTGTGCTGTTTTGTGGCGGAGAATCAGGAGGATTGGTCTTCTTTTTTGTCCCTTGCTGAGTTTGCTTTAAATAACCGTCGCCAGGAGTCCTCTGATAAGTCACCATTTTTTGCTGCATATGGGTTTCATCTGCAGTTTGGGACATTCTCTGGAGAGGGGTCTTCTGGTTTACCTGATGAGGAGAGATTTTCCTCTTCTTTGTCATTTATTTGGCAAAAGATTCAGGGTAATCTGAAGAGGATGAGTGAGAGATATAAGCGTGTGGCGGATAAGAGACGTGTGCCTGGTCCGGACCTGAATGTGGGTGATCTGGTGTGGTTGTCTACAAAGATATCAAACTCAAGATTCCCTCCTGGAAGGTTGGGTCCTAAGTTTATTGGGCCTTACAAGATCTTGTTCATCAATCCCGTTGCCTTCCGTCTTGATCTTCCTCAGATTTGGAAGATCCATAATGTTTTTCACAGGTCCCTTTTAAAACCTTATGTCCAACCCACTGTACCCTCCTCTTTGCCTCCTCCTCCGATTGTTGTTGATGGTAATCTGAATTCAGGTCTCTAGGATTGTGGATTCTCGCATTATCCGCAGTTCTCTCCAGTACCTCGTTCATTGGGAGGGTTATGGTCCTGAGGAGAGGATGTGGGTCCCAGTGGCGGACATTAAGGCCACTCGTCTCATCAGGGTTTTCCATAGGTCTCATCCTGAGAAGGTGAACTCTGGGTGTCCGGAGTCCACCCGTAGAGGGAGGGGTACTGTCACCGCCAGTTCTGTGAGAAGGTATGTTAGACGTTCTTCTCTACCTCTTGCATGAGGTTCTTTGCTTTGGTTTCACTTTGTCATCTCCTTTCCTTCTCCCAGCTGTCACTTATTTACACTAATTGTCTCCCTTTATATTCCCTCCCATAATGCCTCACTTTGGGGTTTATACTTCTTCCTGGATGAGTTGTTCACTGCTGGAGGCTCCTGCTGCTGATTCCTCAGATAAGTCCTTTTCCTTTTATTTGTGTTTCCTTACTGGCTTGATTCTAGGTGACCTTGACTCCGTCCGTATTAAGTGCAGGGAGCCGGTGGTCGTGTCCCCTCACTATTATAGGGTTTTCAGGTGTCACACAGTCTTAGGTACGTGGGCATGCATTCGTCTACCATTAAGACCCTTTCATGAGCATAGCAGTCAGGGAGAGCTCTTAGGGTTTTATAGGGGTCACCTATATGCTCCTTAGTTTGGGATCAAGCCAGTCGGTCGTTTATTTATTAGTTCCAGCTATCTGCAACTTCATCCGTGACAATAAGCCTGTAATTTCACACGTGCTGATGCTGCAAGGCCTGAAAATAATGTTTTTTGGCAAAAAAGTGTGTTTTTAAAACCCCAGAAAATGATGGGTGTATTTCTAACTTAAATTGCACACTGACTAATCCAGATGTTGTATATTGCCAAAAAGGTGTTTTTTTGGTAACAGAATATGAAATCTGTATATATTAAACTTGAATTTAACACTTGCAGATCAGGAAAATAGTGGTTTTTCGCAAAAAAGTGTGTTTTTAAAACCCCAGAAAATTATGGCTGTATTTCTAGCTTAAATTGCACACTGACTAATCCAGATATTGTATATTGCCAAAAAAGATTAAAATTACTCTTACCGATTTTCCTTTAGCCTCCACAACGACACTACGTGGAGGGTTATCCCGCCTTCTTCAGGGACAGGAAATAGCTTTCAAGACCAGCCAATAAAGGGCCCCCTCCCTCTTACCTTGCCAGTTAGTAACCTAGTACTCAGAGATAGATGCAAAACAATCCAAATATAATAAGGTATATAACATAAAAAATAAACGGTTTCGTTCAATATACAAGGTCAGGATCAATTCTCCTGAGGGTAATGGAACCAAATGTCATATAATCGAATATATCCCCCTTTTTACCTTTTTTTTTGGGGGGGGGGGGGGGGGGGTAGTATCGCAAACGTGCATTCGCAATCAAATGGGCCCCATTCACTTTAATGGCAGGCGAACCTGAAAAACCTTCCTTCAGGTCATATTTGCAGCCACCAAATACTTACTAGAAGTGCATAAATCGTCCCACAACATGGACAATAACATACCAGAGGGGGGGATCAATGGCAAAAATTCCCACAAAAAATATGTATTTTAATCAGGGGCCATTTTTATGAGTCTTAAAGGGAAACTGTCAAAAATGTGCCCTGCTGGAGCCTAGAAACGTTTTATTTTAGACCACGTGAGTACAGGCCCCAAACATTAGGCATTCACCGGACAGAAAACATCAAGTGATTATGCGGCTGGAGGTATATTAGACTGTCATTGGATATCAATTTTACTGCAGTCCAGTGGAGTACAGGCCCCAAACATTAGGCATTCACCGAACAGAAAATATCAAGTGATTATGTGGCTGGAGGTATATTAGATGGTCAATGGATATCCATTTTACTGCAGGCCAGTGGACTACAGGCCCCAAAAAATTTTCATTCACCGTACAGAAAAGAACAATTAAAAATGTGGCTGGAGGTACATTAGGCAGTCACCGTATAACAATTTTACTGTTGGCTAGTTAGATTACAGGCCCCAAAAATTATGCATTCACCGTACATAAAAGATCAAGTGATTATGTGGCTGGAGGTATATTAGACGTTTATTGGATATCAATTTTACTGCAGGCCAGTGGACTACAGGTCCAAAAAATTATTCATTCACCGGACAGAAAACATCAAGTGATTATGTGGCTGGAGGCATATTAGACGGTCATTGGATAAAAATTTTAATGCAGGCCAGTGTAGTACAGGCCCCAAAAATTATTCATTTAAGGTACAGAAAAGAACAAATGATTATGTGACTGGAGGTATATTAGACGTTTATTGGATTTCAATTTTACTGCATGCCAGTACAAATACTTGTCAAATACATATGTTTAAAAAACTAAATAGAAAATTGGATTAAAAGCATGGCTAATGAAATCCCCCCTCTTGAAAAAAAAACAAATGATAATAGTTGAAATTCGATAACACGTGGTCGTCACAGGTGTTGAATTCCTCCATGGCCCCAAACATTAGGCATTCACCTGACAGAAAAGGCCTTTTATGCCACTGTATTTACTATTATTTGTTCTGGATGAAGGCGGAAATGTGTGGGAAGGCATAAGGAAATTCAATTAAACGTCGTCATCACAGGTGTTGAAATCCTCCGAGATCCATGTGCCCTGCTGGAGCCTAGAAACGTTTTATTTTAGACCACGTGAGTACAGGCCCCAAACATTAGGCATTCACCGGACAGAAAACATCAAGTGATTATGCGGCTGGAGGTATATTAGACTGTCATTGGATATCAATTTTACTGCAGTCCAGTGGAGTACAGGCCCCAAACATTAGGCATTCACCGAACAGAAAATATCAAGTGATTATGTGGCTGGAGGTATATTAGATGGTCAATGGATATCCATTTTACTGCAGGCCAGTGGACTACAGGCCCCAAAAAATTTTCATTCACCGTACAGAAAAGAACAATTAAAAATGTGGCTGGAGGTACATTAGGCAGTCACCGTATAACAATTTTACTGTTGGCTAGTTAGATTACAGGCCCCAAAAATTATGCATTCACCGTACATAAAAGATCAAGTGATTATGTGGCTGGAGGTATATTAGACGTTTATTGGATATCAATTTTACTGCAGGCCAGTGGACTACAGGTCCAAAAAATTATTCATTCACCGGACAGAAAACATCAAGTGATTATGTGGCTGGAGGCATATTAGACGGTCATTGGATAAAAATTTTAATGCAGGCCAGTGTAGTACAGGCCCCAAAAATTATTCATTTAAGGTACAGAAAAGAACAAATGATTATGTGACTGGAGGTATATTAGACGTTTATTGGATTTCAATTTTACTGCATGCCAGTACAAATACTTGTCAAATACATATGTTTAAAAAACTAAATAGAAAATTGGATTAAAAGCATGGCTAATGAAATCCCCCCTCTTGAAAAAAAAACAAATGATAATAGTTGAAATTCGATAACACGTGGTCGTCACAGGTGTTGAATTCCTCCATGGCCCCAAACATTAGGCATTCACCTGACAGAAAAGGCCTTTTATGCCACTGTATTTACTATTATTTGTTCTGGATGAAGGCGGAAATGTGTGGGAAGGCATAAGGAAATTCAA
Organism: Bufo bufo; assembly: GCF_905171765.1. Lineage (NCBI taxonomy): Eukaryota > Metazoa > Chordata > Amphibia > Anura > Bufonidae > Bufo > Bufo bufo. The sequence continues at coordinate 302,965,953 of NC_053391.1, forward strand.
TTAAACGTCGTCATCACAGGTGTTGAAATCCTCCGAGATCCATGCCTCCTTCATTTTTAGAAATGTGAGATAGTCCTCACTGTCGTGAGCTAGGTGAGTGCGCTTATCGGTCACAATTCCCCCTGCTGCGCTGAACGTCCTTTCGGACAGGACACTCGACGAGAAGCAAGCCAAGACTTCAATGGCAAATTGTGCCAGCTCTGGCCACAGGTTAGTCAAGGGGTTCCTCGCTTCTCAAAGCATCGACATCGGCCGTTACCCGATGTATTTTGAAACACCTCTTGTTCTAGGCGTTCCCTGAGGCTGGATCCGGAGGCCGGCTCTCGATGGGTTGGCTGCAAGAATGATTTCATATCTGAAGTGACCAACACATCTTCAAACCGCCCTCTTCTTGCAGGCACAGTAGGATTGGTACCCGCACCTGTTTCGCTGTGGGTGGAAATTCCTCTGCCAGCACCCGCAACAGCAGAATACAGCATCTCTTGCAGTAAGGCCTGGAAATGCTGCATTCTGACAGCCCTCTGTGATACTGGTAACATGTCCGCCATTTTGTGTTTGCACAGGGGGTCTAAATACGTTGCCACCCAATTCTAGTCCTTGCCATTTATGCTTTTTTTTATGCTTTAACACTGGAGCTTGAAGGCTCCTATTTGCACTAAATTGGAAGCGGTGAAGCACCCTGGCTCCTTCTCATCGCCCAGGAGAATGTCGTCCTCGGATTCCTCCCCCCATCCATGAACAACAACAGGGATCCCCGAAAAGTTTAAAGTTCCCCTCAAAGCCTGCTCTTCTTGCTCCTCCTCCTCCCCCCAGCCACCATTCCTCCTCATTTTGCCCTGTTTCAGCGTGCTTAGCAGATTGGCACCATTGTCGCACGCCACTTTATCAACTGTCAAATTGAGCTGGGTTATTATCTGATCGGCCTGTGACCGCAGAGCTGAAAGGAGTGCAGGACCAGTGTGGCTCTTGGCTTCCAGGCACAACAGCCGCAGCACAGCATGGCAATGTCTCACCTGGCACGTCGAATAGGTTCTGGGGAGCTGGGGGGGATGCAGCGGAAGAGGTGGTAGCAGTGGAAAAGGAGAAGTCAGCCGAGGAGGAGACGGAGGAGGAGAAGAAGATGCAGGCCTGCATGCAATCCGTGGCGGTAACACCAAATCCACACAGGTTCCACGGGTTGCATGCTTGACAGCCGTCAGAAGCTTCACCCAGTGGGCAGTAAAAGTTATGTACCTCTCCTGCCCGTGTTTGCTAGACCACGTGTCTGTGGTCAGATCTATCTTGGCACGGACACTGTGTGCCAGAGATCCATTCACTTGCCGCTGAACATAGCCATATAGCTCTGGGATGCCCTTCTGGGAGAAATATTTCCTTCCGGGGACCTTCCATTGCGGTGTGCCAATGGCCACAAATTTTCTAAAGGCCTCCGTGTCCACCATTTTATATGGCAGTAGTTGGCGGGCTAGCAGTTCCAACAAGCCGGCAGTCAGCCCTTGGGTAAGAGGGTTATCCGGCATCATCAACTTTTTACGCTCGAACATTTGGGCCACGGAAGCCTGCCTTTTGCCAGATGAACGCGACGATGGCACAGTGGAAGGTGGAGTGGAGGACAAATGGCAGGAGAGAGGAGAAGGAGAATTGGCAGGACGTGGAGCGCCAGAGGTGTGGCTTTGTGGGTTCTGACGGTGTTGCTCCCACTGGGCTCGGTGATGGGAGGCCAGGTGCCTTCTTAAGGAGGTCATCCCTAGGAGATTAATGGGCTTACCGCGACTTATGCAGCACAGGCTGCAGATGGCAACACTATTGTTAGCACTGCGGAGCCATGTGCCGGCCTCCTGGGAGCGCCAGATGTGACCGTGCATGGTGGATGGCTCGCTCCAGATACATTTGCAGTCTGCTTTTTGCATCCTGTGCACTGCGAGTTCTGCCTGCTTCTCCCTCCTATCTGCTGCTCCGTCTCTCCCTCTGAACTCCCCTCCTCTTCCTCTCTTGTGGGCACGCACGTGACTTCCATCGACACGTCATCATCGTCACCTTCACCACCACTGACATTAAAGATCTCGGAGTAGGCAGCAACAGCGGGGACCACCCTCCTTGGGCTGATCTGGGTACTGTCGTCAGACCGCTGGATGGCGGCCGTTGCTACCTTCTCTTCCTCATCTGATACCAAGAATGGCTGCGCATCGGTAAGGTCTGGGAATGAATGGGAAAATAATTCCTCTGATTCGAGTGGAGGGGTTATGGTGGTGGTTTTGGTGGAGTCTTTGGGGGTGCACACAGCAGAGAGTGTGGAGGGTGCTGATACAGAGGATGAGGAGGGTGCAGAAGCTGAAGGCTGAGTGAGCCACTCAACCAACTCTGGTGCGTCCTTTGACTTATTCGCACGCACCTTCTCCAACTTCCCACTTAGGCTCCGGCCTGGGTGCACCTACCTCAATCAATATTAGGTGGAAGCCGATATATCAATACCCTCTATCAGTATTTTGTGGAAACAGGTATATAGAACCAAATAATGAGTATTTTCTGTAAGCCGGTAAATCAAACCCCTTAATCAATATTTGGTGGAAGCTGGCGTATCGCAGGTCTTAAATCATTATTTGGTGGAAGCCGTTTTATCAATCCCCTATATCAATATTTTGTGGAAACAGGCATATAGAACCCAACAATGAGTATTTGCTGAAAGCTGGTAAATCAAACCCCTTAATCAATATTTGGTGGAAGCCGGTATATCAATACCCTCTATCAGTATTTTGTGGAAACAGGTATATAGATCCCAATAATGATTATTTGCTGGAAGCCGGTAAATCAAACCCCTTAATCGATATTTGGTGGAAGCAGGTGTATCGCAGGCCTCAATCAATATTTGGTGGAAGCCGGTATATCAATACCCTGTATCAGTATTTTGTGGAAACAGGTATATAGAACCCAAAAATGAGTATTTGCTAGAAGCCGTATATCAAACCTCTTAATCAATAAATAGTGGAAGCTGGTGTATCGCAGGCCTCAATCTACATCTGGTGGAAGCTGGTGTATCACACCCCTCTATCAATATTTTGAGGAGGCCAGTGTATCACACCTCTCAATCAGTATTTTGTGGAAGCAGGTATATCGCACCCCTTAATCTGTTTTTTGGGGGGCAACAGGTATATCACACCAGTTGCAATTAGTTATTTGAATAGCATTTGTCCCTCTATCTAGCTGCGGTATTTCAGCAGAACCACACAAAACTGTTGCACAATACAAATGCATTATAATATACTTTCTATGTTAGCTTAGTTTCACACTTGCGGCAGGACGGATCCGACATGCTGTTTACCATGTCGGATCCGTCCTGTGGCTGTTCGCCGTGCCCCCGCTCCGTCCCCATTGACTATAATGGGGATGGGGGCGGAGCTCCGGCGCAGCACGGCGGTGCACGGAGAAAGCCGCCGGACTAAAAAACCTGACATGCAGTAATTTTAGTCCGGCGGCCTTAAGCCGTGCACCGCCGTGCTGCGCCGGAGCTCCGCCCCCATCCCCATTATAGTCAATGGGGACAGAGCGGCGGCCCGGGGGCACGGCGAAACAGCCGCAGGACGGATCCGACATGGTGAACAGCCTGTCGGATCCGTCCTGCCGCAAGTGTGAAAATACCCTTAGAAGGTATATTATAAGTATATCACACCCCTCTTTCATATTTTTTTGGGGGGGCATCAGGTATATCACACCTGTTGCAATTACTTATTCCAATAACGTTTGTCCCTCTATCTAGCTGCGGTATCGCAGCAGAACTGTACACAACTGCTGCACAATACAAATGCACTATAATATACTTTCTATGTTAGAAAGTATATTATAAGTATATCACACCCCTCTGTATGTCACACCTATCGATAGCACACCTCTACCAGTCCTTAAAATGAATTTTGTGGCCCTATTAGCTAGTGTTTGGTGTCACTAACAGTCTGCCCCTGCTCCACACAGCAACCTCTCCCTACACTGGCAAAAAACTGAATGCAAAATGGCTGCCAAATCGGGTTTATTTCTCAGGTAGGGGGTGTGTCCATGTGCTGAAACGTCTCAATTGGCTGTCCTGTCCCACCTGATAGATGCGTCATGGGTCAAAATTAAAGTGGAAAAACACACTACAGGCTGATCCAACTTTGATGTAATGTCCTTAAAACAAGTCAAAATGAGGCTCAGTAGTGTGTGCGGCCTCCACGTGCCTGTATGACCTCCCTACAACACCTGTGCATGCTCCTGATGAGGTGGCGGACGGTCTCCTTAGGGATCTCCTCCCAGACCTGGACTAAAGCATCTGCCAACTCCTGGACAGTCTGTGGTGCAACGTGACGTTGGTGGAATAGAGCGAGACATGATGTCCCAGATGTGCTCAATTGGATTCAGGTCTGGGGAACGGGCAGGCCAGTCCATAGCATCAATGCCTTCGTCTTGCAGCAACTGCTGACACACTCCAGCCACATGAGGTCTAGCATTGTCTTGCATTAGGAGGAACCCAGTGCCAACCGCACCAGCATATGGTCTCACAAGGGGTCTGAGGATCTCATCTCGGTACCTAATGGCAGTCAGGCTACCTCTGGCGAGCACATGGAGGACTGTGCGGCCCTCCAAAGAAATGCCACCCCACACCATTACTGACCTAATCCCAAACCGGTCATGCTGGAGGATGTTGCAGGCAGCAGAACCTTCTCCACGGCGTCTCCAGACTCTGTCACGTCTGTCACATGTGCTCAGTGTGAACCTGCTTTCATCTGTGAAGAGCACAGGGCACCAGTGGCGAATTTGCCAATCTTGGTGTTCTCTGGCAAATGCCAAACGTCCTGCATGGTGTTGGGCTGTAAGCACAACCCCCACCTGTGGACGTCGGGCCCTCATATCACCCTCATGGAGTCTGTTTCTGACCGTTTGAGCAGACACATGCACATTTGTGGCCTGCTGGAGGTCATTTTGCAGGGCTCTAGCAGTGCTCCTCCTGTTCCTCCTTGCACAAAGGTGGAGGTAGCGGTCCTGCTGCTTGGTTGTTGCCCTCCTACGGCCTCCTCCACGTCTCCTGATGTACTGGCCTGTCTCCTGGTAGTGCCTCCATGCTCTGGACACTACGCTGACAGATACAGCAGACCTTCTTGCCACAGCTCGCATTGATGTGCCATCCTGGATAAGCTGCACTACCTGAGCCACTTGTGTGGGTTGTAGACTCCGTCTCATGCTACCACTAGAGTGAAAGCACCGCCAGCATTCAAAAGTGACCAAAACATCAGCCAGGAAGCATAGGAACTGAGAAATGGTCTGTGGTCACCACCTGCAGAACCACTCCTTTATTGGGGGTGTCTTGCTAATTGCCTATAATTTCCACCTGTTGTCTATCCCATTTGCACAACAGCATGTGAAATTGATTGTCACTCAGTGTTGCTTCCTAAGTGGACCATTTGATTTCACAGAAGTGTGATTGACTTGGAGTTACATTGTGTTGTTTAAGTGTTCCCTTTTATTTTTTTGAGCAGTGTATATTTTACCATGCAAATGGACACAATTGTTTGAAGAAGTGAAATCAAAGTTATTGGTTTCTAATAGTTTTTTTGGTTAAAGAAGACAGTGATAATAATGTGAGTACAGTAGTCTTCATGACAGGAATTTGGGGGTTTGTTCGGCATCTAATCTTCTAATGTTTAATAAAGGGGTCCTCAACCTTTTTAAGGTCACAAGCCACTTTGAAGAAAATGGATACCCTATAAAAGATGTGATGAAGTGATGAGTCTTTTACACTGGTGTTCACTACCAGTTTTTAAGTTTTGACATTGTTGCCAAGTTTTAGAAATGTAATGACATCCCTGATCCCGCTAACACACAACAATTTCTGCAGCCAACAAGTGTTAGGCTAGTTTCACACAAGCATTAGAGACAAACCAACATGCTGCTGGAGTTCTCTGAATCTGGCATAGCTGGAAAGTGCGGCTTGCCCGCTGGACTCCATTGACTATAATGGGAATTGGCGGAGGTCTGGTCCCTCCCCGACATAAATGTTGGGATTCGGCCAGACAAAATTTGCTGCATGCCATGGTTTTTGTCCTTCTAAATCCAGGCATATTTCCGCTGGTTGAGCCATGTGATTACCTGTCAAGCTGGACATCATGACTGGTGGAACAGCGGAGTCACAATTACAGGGCAAATGCCCAGGGGATCTATTTATGTGCTATCCAGAATCCTTTCCAGCACCACCCAGATGACCATGGCAGCAGCTAGCCAGGACAGACATCACAGACAGGCTCGGACTGGCCCACATGGGAACAGGTGAATCCCCCAGTGGGCCCCTGAGCAAGGTGTGCTCCAATTCGCCACCCCCTGCACAAGTAGCACATGGCAAAGTAGATTGACATATAGATAAACTGGTTAAGATGCTAAACAGTACATTGCTTATGTTCAAAACGGCTAGTGAGGGCAGGCAGATTATACATGTAGTTTTACGATGGGCCCCCAAAATAATTTTACTGGTGGGCTCTAGGCACCCCAGTCCGACACTGATCACAGGGGTGACAGAAGGTGAGAATTTTACTGCAAACTACACACAGGGGGCCCAAGCAGGGGTGCACCAGCAATATGGCCAGGTGAGGCGATCACCTCAGGAAGCACCAGGTAGGGTCAAGAGGGGGGCAGTAGAAGGGCCATGGGCAATGAGCGCTTTCATTGTGGCAAAGGGGTTAGGTTAAGAAATAAGCATTGGGTGGAATGTGCCGTTTCAGTTTTCGCCTCAGGCAGCAGAAAGGCTAGGTGCACCCCTGGGCTCAAGAGCCATATACAACTGTTAAACCAATGGTTAAGGATTACTGCTTGAAGGCACCTTTTAGATGGCAATAGTTCACAGTGCAATAGTCTGTCAGATGCACTCTTTCTTATAACAGTATGTGCATTTATAACTGTCAGTGCCAAATCTGCTTTCACATAGACTATAATGTTAATTTTTTTAAACTACTTGACAGGTATACTTAATGCAAGAAATTAAACTATTTTAACATGCAACATTCAAAGTTGACAAAGATAATAAGTTATATAATTGCCAAACTTTAATGGTATATAATGACTCTTTTAAAAGTGTAATTGGCATGAGAATCTAAATTTAATTTCCCAGATATACTGTAGGAATCAGTTATTTGATCTGTACAGGCAAAGCAACAAGAACTTTCACAAACTAGATGCCTACACATCAAGGGAGAAATGTATTTTTAGTGTTGTGATCCATGCTCTATGACATCACCATAATTTTTCAATTATACAACTGAAAATACTGTAGTTAGTCATTATGTTGCTACTTAAAGGGGTTGTCTCACTTCAGCAAATGGCATTTATTATGTAGAAAAAGTTCACACAAGCCACTTACTAATGTATTGTTATTATCCAAATTGCTTCCTTTGCTGGCTGGATTCATTTTTACATCACATTATACGTTGCTCATTTCCATGCTTACGACCACTCTGCAATACAGCATTGTTGGCCGTGCTTGCACACTATAGAAAAAAGTGCTGGCCTCTCTGGTGGCCGGGACCATAGGAGCGCACATAGGCTTTTTCTTATAGTGTGCAAGCACGGCCACCAATGTTGGATTGCAGGGTGGTCGTAACCATGGAAATGAGAAGTGTATAATGTGATGGAAAACGGAGTCTAGCCAGCAAAGGAGGCAATATGGGAAATAACAATACATTAGTAAGTAGCTTGTATTAACTTTCCCTACATGATAAATGCAATTTGGTGAAGTGAGACAACCCCTTTAACTGTAATTTTCTGATTCTACAGGTGATACTAGAAAAATTAGAATATCGTGCACAGTTCATTTATTTCAGTAATGCAACTTAAAAGGTGAAACTAACATATGAGATAGACTCATTACATGCAAAGCGAGATATTTCAAGCCTTTATTTCTTATAATTTGGATGATTATGGCTTACAGTTTATGAAACCCCAAAGTCACAATTTTGAGGTACCCTTTGCTCAGGGGGTATGGATTAATTAGCTGACTACAGTGTGACACTTTGAGCGTAGAACATTGAACCTTTTCACAATATTCAAATTTTAAGTTGCATTAATGCAATTTCTTTTAAGTTGCATTACTGAAATAAATGAACTTATAAGTTTGTATATAAGTTTGATGATGTAGTACTCTTGGAAGAGGACTGGGGGAAATTTACCAAAAAGAACGATCAAGGGAATGTTTCAGAAATATGACAAGCTTTCCAGTGGGAGATTAGCTCCGTTTTTTATCGATATTCTGAGGCAGCCTTCACCACTCCGGGGTGCCCCTAGATCTGTCTCCAACAAAAGAATGACTGGGTTCATATGTGCCACAAGTAATAATTTGGGCTCAGCTTTTACTTTTATATTGTCCACTACCCTTTGATGGAAGACATAAGCACCGTATTAGACTGTACTCCTTCCAAAGAAACTTGGGACATGTCACCTCTTCTGACAAGTCTGTATCTTTAAAAACATTTAAAATTATGAATCCGAAGTCGGGTTTGGTACCGACTGATACCTCGGTACCAAACCCTGACTTCAGATTCCTAATTTTAAATGTTTTTAAAGATGTAGAAATGAATACTGAATTCATTCACAAAAGTCTTATGCTACTTCAGCTGAAACAAATTTTGCCTGTACGTACAGCTAGACAGCATTAATTTGCTTAACACTAATCGTAATACTGGGAGTTGTAGTTCTCTCCTCTTATAATATCCACTGATGCTGTATAATTACAGTCTGGTAATGCTGTGGGTTGTAGTTCTCTCCTCTTATACCCTCTCACTATTAAGTCAGCTTCTGTTCCATAATAACTGCCTGGACATGCTGGGAGTTGTAGTTCTCTCCTCTTTTACCCCTCCATGTATTGCCACTAATTGTCACCTGTTTTACACTGCCAGCAGTCTGGCAGAGAACAGTCTGCTGGAGCTCTCTTTTTTTTTTTTTTTTAAGCCTTTAATATTTTCTGAACCAAATATACAGATTTCCATATCAAGCAGTTCAAGTCTACAGAAATACTTTACACAGATTAGTACATTTGATCCTTTTTAACCCACCCCTCCCCTTTTTAATTCACTGCTGCGGGATCCGCCCGTATTTTGATATCTACCTTAATTTCTGTTTCAAAAAAATTCCCACTATAAGGGGTCTTGGGAACCTGGAGCGAAGAAAAGAACCTGCCCTCTCAAAGTATCGTCACTCCGGTCTCCTTGCTACTCTTCTATAAGCCTCAATAGTGTCTAGCCGGGCCCTCCATTCGCAAAAGCTAGGGCTATTCTTTGTACCCCAATATTGGACTATCAAAGCCTTTGCGACCATGAAGCCTTCCATACTGACTCGTAGTTGGTGGGGGGTCAACTCAGAACGGGGGAAAATACCCAGTATTGCCTGCGTAAAGCTTCGGTTCAGTTTGATCTTGTATCTTTTGTATAATTCCTCATAAATACTAGTCCAGAACCCACTCACTTCTGGACAGTTCCATAGTAAGTGACCCAAATCCGCATTTTCTGATGAACATTTCCAGCACAAGTCCCTCCTTTCCTTATATATTTTGGCGAGGAAGGCGGGGGAGTAGTATAGGTTATGTACAATCTTGAACTGAATCAATCTATATTTCTGAGAGATCGATACTTTTTTTTATATTTTGATATACTGTATCCCATTCCAAGATGCCCCCATCGCCCAGTTCAGCTTCCCAACCTCCCTCACTTTTAAATATGGTTATTTCCCCCAGACAGTCCCGAAATCTATGATATATTTGAGAGAGTGTGAGTTGGGTGTCCTTAAATCTGAAACAGTAATCCAAAAAAGAACTAGTCCCAATGGGCAATAAACTTTTGTCCTGAGTGCTCGTATATGCGTAACTAATTTGTGCGTACCTATATCTATCTAAGAGAGTCGGTGTACCTTTTATTAATTCATTTAAGGAAATAATATTACCGTGTAATATTATATGAGTTAAGCGGTTAATTCCGCGTGAATTCCAGTATTTGTAATCTACAATTAACTTAAATTCCTTTTAAATTATTATTGTGCCAAAGTGGGGTAAAGTGAGTAGGGCTTGTTACACCCAATATTTTTTTTATCTTGTTCCAAACTCTATTTAATGTATCACTAATCAAACTGTGTTTTTTCCTCGTGCCCGGGTGGCCAGTCTCCAAAATAGAAAAAATATCCCCATATGGCCCCTGAAAGTCCCTTGAGAGAATACTTAATAGCAAAGCGGCCTGGTGACCCCCCCCCCCCCCCCCCCACCCCCAAACACCACTTTATCTGTGCTGCGATATAGTATCCCTGGAGGAATGGAAGGGAAAGGCCACCCCTTCTCTCCGATAGACAAAAATATTTTAACTTAATCCTAACCCTTCCCCTCCCCCAGATTAACTCATTCAACAGTTTATCCAATAACCCAAAAAAGGAATCATCAATCCATATCGGGCATGCTGTCAGAGGATATAGTGCAATGGGGAGGACCACCATCCTGAATCCAGCATTGCTAGAGGTTATTGGAGTGCTCGTTGGCCCCACTGAAGCCAGAGAGCTCCGGCAGGCTCTACTCTGCCGGAACAGTTTGCTGAAACTACTGCTGGCAGTGTGAAACAGGCCTAAACTGGTCATGATGAGACTTGTTGTTCTCTTATTACTATTATGATGTTCTGCTGCAGCTGAGGTGTATATTTGGCTTTTTTTCACATCTGCACTAATGATGTTCGCTGTTCTGCTCTGTCATAGGAACACAATAATGAAAATCACTGTAGTGCCGGATCCGAACATGGGGGTCCAATTCAGATTTATATGCATGCCCCTGCACGAGGCACAGCTCGATAGGGAGCATGCCAAAATCACATTCACCATAATAGATCTCTTTTAGGGTGAATGGGACAAGGGATCAAAAGATCACCTATCCTCTTTCCCAATTTTACATATAAAAATATATAAACAATAGAATATATATATATATATATATATATATATATATATATCAGGCATCGCTGCGTCTAAAAATAAGTAATAGTCACCTAGCCAATACCCATCTAGTCCCCACAAGTGATTGGCTGCATCAGTCTCTTGTTTGTGTTGAGAGGCAGCAAGAGAGGAAGACTGCTTTAGGACACCAGAAGCACTGAAACAAAAGGAAGTTAAATATTTGGGCAAACATTTTTTTTCATCAAAATATATTTATTGCATTTTTCTTTTAGGTATAACAGAGTAACAATGACCATTAAGAAGTTGCAAGTAAATACATAATTTTTAGTGTTAAATAGGGTTGAGCGAACACCTGGAAGTTCGTGTTCGCCGGGTTCGGCCGAACTTCGCCGCAAAGTTCGGGTTCGGGACCCGAACTTGACCCCGAACCCCATTGAAGTCAATGGGGACCCAAAGTTTGGGGCACTAAAATGGCTCTAAAAAGTCATAGAAAGAGCCAGATGGCTGCAAAAGGAAGCAAAATAGGACTAAGAACAGGACAATTGTCCTGTAAATAAATGTGGATAGGGAAATTAATTAAAATAACATAGAATTTTAATAAAAGTAAAAAATAATGATCTTGAACTAGGAGGCAGAGGTCAAAGTGGAGTAGGAGGTTGAGGAGGCGTGGCGGTGTAGGTGGAAGCGGTGGTGGAGGAGGAGGAGGTAGCCAACACTATTTTTTTTTTTTATAAATTTGGGAAGACCCCAAAACATTGGGAAATATAAAAAAGAAAACAAAGAGAAAGTGCGCTGGAGTATAAAAATGGCTGGGTGCGGCCGGTATACTTGTCTATTCTGCACAAGTCCTGTGGGATCCATGTCTGTGATCACCCCCCCCCCCCCCCCCCCCGCCGTGCTAAACACACGTTCAGACAATACACTGGCTGCAGGGCAGGCCAGCACCTCCAAGGCGTACAGGGCAAGCTCAGGCCATGTGCCCAATTTGGAGACCCAGAAGTTGAATCAGGCAGACCCATCAGTCAGAACGTGTAGGCATGTGAACACGTACTGTTCAACAATGTTGCTGAAATGCTGCCTCCTGCTAAGACGTTCCATATCAACTGGTGGTGCCGGTTGTTGTGGCGTGCTGACAAAGCTTTTCCACATTTCAGCCATGCTAACCCTCCCTTCTGAGGTGCTGGCGGTGCCCCAGCTGCGTTGGCGACTTCTTCCTCCTCCTCTGCCTTCGCCTTGTGCTTCCACTGATTCCCCGGTGTCAGGTGGGAATGCCATCAGCAGCGTGTCTACCAGCGTGCGCTTGTACCCACGCATCTTCCGATCACGCTCCAGTGACGAATTAAGGATGGCACGTTGTCCTTGTAGCTGGGATCCAGCAGGGTGGCCAACCAGTAATCAGCAGTGGTTAGAATGTGGGCAACTCGGCGGTCTTTGCGCAGGCACTGCAGCATGTAGTCGCTCATGTGTGCCAGGCTGCCCAGAGGCAACAACAAGCTGTCCTCTGTGGGAGGTGTATCATCTGTGCCCTTTGTATCCCCCCTGCCAGGCTCCAGTGATGCCCATGAGGTGCTTTGGGTGCCACTCTGCTGTAAACACGGTTCCTCCTCATCATCATTCTCCTCCTCCTCTTCCTCCTGTGCCACATCCTCTTCCATCATCGCCCAAAGCGTTTTTTCAAGAAGACATAGAAGTGGGATAGTAACACTAAGGCCTCATGCACACAACCTTTTTTTTTTGCGGTCCGCAAAACGGATTTCCGTTGTTCCGTGATCCGTGACCGTTTTTTCTTCCGTGGGTCTTCCTTGATTTTTGGAGGATCCACGGACATGAAGGAAAAAGTCATTTTGGTGTCCACCTGGCCATGCGGAGCCAAACGGATCCGTCCTGACTTACAATGCAAGTCAATGCGGACGGATCCGTTTGACGTTGACACAATATGGTGCAATTGCAAACGGATCCGTCCCCCATTGACTTTCAATGTAAAGTCAAGAGTCCCTATTATACCATCGGATCGGAGTTTTCTCCAATCCGATGGTATATTTTAACTTGAAGCGTCCCCATCACCATGGGAACGCCTCTATGTTAGAATATACCATCGGATTTGAGTTAGATCGTGAAACTCAGATCCGACAGTATATTCTAACACAGAGGCATTCCCATAGTGATGGGAACGCTTCAAGTTAGAATATACTATGAACTGTGTACATGACTGCCCCCTGCTGCCTGGCAGCACCTGATCTCTTACAGGGGGCTGTGATCCGCACAATTAACCCCTCAGGTGCAGCAGGTATATCACACCAGTTATAATTATTTTTTCCAATACCGTTTGTCACTGTGTGTAGCAGAGGGAATGCAGCAAAACCGCAAACAAATGCTGCTGTACCCAAATGCACTATATAGAAAGTATATTATTGGTATATAAAACCCCGCTTCTATCAGTTTTTTTGGGGTGGACTAGTTATATTTAGTTATAATTATTTTTTCCAATACCGTTTGTCACTATCTGTAGCAGAGGGAACGCAGCAAAACCGCAAACAAATGCAGCTGTACCCAAATGCACTATATAGAAATTATATTATTGGTTTTTAACACCCCGCTTCTATCAGTTTTTTTTGGGGGGACTGGTATATCACACCAGTTGTGATTGTTTTTTCTAATTGCGTTTGTCACTCTGTTTAGCTGCAGAACCGCTCACCACTGCTGCACAATACAAATCCACTATAATATGCTTTCTATGTTAGAAAGTATATTATAAGTGTATTACACCCCTCTGTACTGCACACCTATCAATATTACACCTATACCAGTCCTTAAAAGGACTTTTGTGGACCTATTTGATAGCGTTTTTGTCCCTAACAGTCTGTCCCTGCTCCACACAGCAACCTTTCCCTACACTGACAAAAGAATGAATGTAAAATGGTGGCCAGATCGGGAATATTAACTACAGATTAACTATATTATTTTCCCTGTCACGTATGCAGTGTAGGTGTACTTCACGCATTAAATGGGTATATGACATGCACCTAACTAACAGACAGATTAACTATATCAATTTCCCTGTCACGTATAAAGTGCAGGTGTACTTCACGCAATAAATGGGTATATGACGTGCACCTAACTAACAGACGGATTAACCATATTATTTTCCCTGTCACGTATGCAGTGTAGGTGTACTTCACGCATTAAATGGGTATATGACATGCACCTAACTAACAGACAGATTAACTATATCAATTTCCCTGTCACGTATAAAGTGCAGGTGTACTTCACGCAATAAATGGGTATATGATGTGAACCTAACTAACAGACGGATTAACTATTATATTTGTGTGTCAGGGGTACAAAGTACAATGTTGCATTACACCCACACAAAAAAATCGCTGTAGGTCACCCACAGAATTAACAGCCAGATTTATGATTAGCTTTGTGTGTCAGGGGTGCAAAGATGGTGTATTACACCCACAAAAACTTGCACTAACACTGTCCCTCACTTCAGCTGCCTGCTTTCTATCCCTTCACTACTGAGAGCTGATGGGCAGTGCTACACGTTTTCCAGCTTATATAGAGGCTGGGTCACATGATGCATCGGCCAATCACAACCATGCCATTAGTTGGCATGGCTGTGTTGGCTTCTAAGGGCACACAGCTTAAAAGCTTTTTGATTGGCTGCCCAATTAAATGCCCAAACTGGGTCAGGGTACCAAAAATCGTAAGGTTCGGTACGGACCCGAACTTTACAGTTCGGGTTCGCTCAACACTACTGTTGAAAAAATCGAGCTTCGGATCCAAGATCCAGAGTTGATTCGCTCAAAACTTCATTTGAATGCTGTACGTAGATTCGTCTCCATACAGAATTCACATGTATGGGCTCTGGCAAAATTTGTTATCCTTTAGTGAATAACTTCGGACTTCAATTTTAGAACTTGAAATCCATTTCAGAACTTGGAACCGAAGTTGGATTCCTGTTTTTAAATGTTTTTCAAGTAAAAAAAATCGAATAACAAAGTTATTCATAATGAATTTCACCTCGCTGGAGCCCATACATTTTAATGCTGTACGAAGATGGGTCTCCATACAGCATTAAAACTAAGTTTTGAGCGAATCAACTTCAGATCTTGAATCTGAAGATTGATTCACTTAACACTAATCATTTTCTTTACAAGCAAAAAATGGGTGGTATACAAAGTAAAAGAAAATTAACATCCAGTAACACAAATAGTAAATTGAGCTTAATATGATTACAAAATAGAGCGTTATTTAATGGAGGCGGCTGGGTATAGTGAAGGCCAAGCACTCCAAGCTTGGTCGAATTTATTAATGTTGTGGTGTTTTCATGCCATCATCCTCTCATAAGAGAATGCAGCTAGTTTTGAGGCCACTACTCGAAAAGATCTAAAAAAAGCAAGGCCAGGGCTGGCTCTGGCCCCACCCCACAGAACCGCCTCTGAAATGAGTTTAAAAACAGAATACCATAAAGCAAGTAGCTTTGGACATGACCATAATATATGCAATGTTGTTCCCTTCCCGCCATATTGTCTCCAACAAAATTTGAGGCTCTAGGATATATAAGTCTCAGTTAAGTATAGTACCACTGTAAAACTGTCTTCATATAGGATTCATAATATGAGGCAAGCGACAAGCAGCAAAACGCATGGCAGTGGACCATTGGATGGTTGATATAGAATTCCCTAGGTCGGCTTCCCAAGCCCAATAGGGGGTAGATTTAATAATGGCCTCTTTCTGTCCTAACTATGAGTATATTGGCCTAACTCCTTTATTTAACCCTGACAGTAATGACCAATGGTGGAAAAGATCACTGTTGGCTTGTACTAGAAATGGCTGATCTTCATTAAGAAGATGTTAAATATGTAAGTGCAGCGTGCCGGGTCGACAGGGAAAAACATGTGAGGCTCACGGTGGGCCTATGGGCTTAGTAGTTCATGTACTCACGGTTAGCAGAGCCTCCCTGGCAGGGCCGGCTCCAGGTTCATGTGGGCCCTTGGGCGATAAATAGCTTGAGACAAAGCAGAAAGATCTGTGGCACTCACCATTAGTTGCAGTCTTCTTTATTAATTCCAAAACTTGGATAAAATATATAAAAGCATATTCGGCAGTTGGTGGACAAACGTACTTGCAGTGCAAATAAATATGCGGCAACGACCGTTTCGTGCGTTCAGCGCTTCGTCGGACCAACATAACAGCAACATAAGAATGCATGCTTAAAAACCTGTGTGCACACCCCTTGCCTGTCGTCACTGGGCTGCGCTCAAACACGGCGCTCACCTACTGGGGTCAAAGGTGTGCTCACCATACAGACCATATCTGATTAGTCTCAAAAAATCTGAAACATCAAGACATACAAAAAATCTTTTCCAAAAACACTCCCATATCTATCTTCTCATTTAATCTTAAGGGGTCCATGGCATTGGAGTGTAGTATCCACCTGCTCTCCCTTCTAAGTAGCTCCCGATGCCTGTCTCCGCCCTGGGGTGGTTTCTTGACGATCTCAATACCTGAAAATCTGAGTACTTCACCTCTTCCTCCGTGACCATGCTTTACATCAGGCATGGCCAACCTGTGGCTCTCCAGTTGTTGTAAAACTACAACTCCCACCATGCCCTGCTGTATGCTAATAGCTGTAGGCAGTCTGGGCATGCTGGGAGTTGTAGTTTTGCAACAACTGGAGAGCCTCAGGTTGGCCATCCCTGCTTTACATGATGTGTTTTGATAACAGCGTCTAATATACCTGCTACCTGGTCCTCTGGTGGTCCCCTTTGTTTGGATCGACCACCAGAGGACACAGGTAGCTCAGTAATATGTTGCACCAAGCACCACTACACTACACCCCCCCCCTGTCACTTATTAACCCCTTATTCACCCTTGATCACCCCTGATCACCCCATATAGACTCCCTGATCACCCCCCTGTCATTGATTACCCCCCTGTCATTGATTACCCCCCTGTAAAGCTCTATTCAGACGTCCGCATGATTTTTACGGATCCACTGATAGATGGATCGGATCCGCAAAACGCATACAGACGTCTGAATGAAGCCTTACAGGGGCGTGATCAATGACTGTGGTGATCACCCCATATAGACTCCCTGATCACCCCCCTGTCATTGATTACCCCCTGTCATTGATCACCCCCCTGTAAAGCTCCATTCAGACGTCGGCATGATTTTTACGGATCCACTGATAGATGGATCGGATCCGCAAAACGCATATGGACGTCTGAATGGAGCCTTACAGGGGCGTGATCAATGACTGTGGTGATCACCCCATATAGACTCCCTGATCACCCCCCTGTCATTGATTACCCCCCTGTCATTGATCACCCCCCTGTAAAGCTCCATTCAGACGTCCGCATGATTTTTACGGATCCACTGATAGATGGATCGGATCCGCAAAACGCATATGGACGTCTGAATGGAGCCTTACAGGGGCGTGATCAATGACTGTGGTGATCACCACATATAGACTCCCTGATCACCCCCCTGTCATTGATTACCCCCCTGTAAAGCTCCATTCAGATGTCCGCATGATTTTTACGGATCCACTGATAGATGGATCGGATCCGCAAAACACATACAGGCGTCTCCCTGGAGCCTTCCAGGGGGGGTGATCACCCCATATAGACTCCCTGATCACCCCCCTGTCATTGATCACCCCCCGTCATTGATCACCCCCCCTGTCATTGATCACCCCCCCTGTCATTGATCACCGCCCTGTCATTGATCACCCCCCCTGTCATTGATTACCCCCCCTGTCAGGCTGCATTCAGATGTCCGTATGATTTTTACGGATCCACGGATACATGGATCGGATCCGCAAAACACATACGGACATCTGAATGGAGCCTTATAGGGGGGTGATCAATGACAAGGGGGTGATCACCCCATATAGACTCCCTGATCACCCCCCTGTCATTGATCACCCCCCTGTCATTGATCACCCCCCTGTCATTGATCACCCCCCCCTGTAAGGCTCCATTCAGACATTTTTTTGGCCCAAGTTAGCGGAAATTATTTTTTTTTTCTTACAAAGTCTCATATTCCACTAACTTGTGTCAAAAAATAAAATCTCACATGAACTCACCATACCCCTCACGGAATCCAAATGCGTAAAATTTTTTAGAGATTTATATTCCAGACTTCTTCTCACGCTTTAGGGCCCCTAGAATGCCAGGGCAGTATAAATACCCCACATGTGACCCAATTTCGGAAATAAGACACCCCAAGGTATTCCGTGAGGGGCATATTGAGTCCATGAACGATTGAAATTTTTGTCCCAAGTTAGCGGAAAGGGAGACTTTGTGAGAAAAAAATAAATAAAATCAATTTCCGCTAACTTGTGCCAAAAAAAAATAAATTCTATGAACTCACCATGCCCCTCATTGAATACCTTGGGGTGTCTTCTTTCCAAAATGGGGTCACATGTGGCGTATTTATACTGCCCTGGCATTCTAGGGGCCCTAAAGCGTGAGAAGAAGTCTGGGATCCAAATGTCTAAAAATGCCCTCATAAAAGGAATGTGGGCCCCTTTGCGCATCTAGGCTGCAAAAAAGTGTCACACATCTGGTATCGCCGTACTCAGGAGAAGTTGGGCAATGTGTTTTGGGGTGTCATTTTACATATACCCATGCTGAGATAAATATCTTGGTCAAATGCCAACTTTGTATAAAAAAATGGGTTTAAGATATTTCTCTCACCCAGCATGAGTATATGTAAAAAAACACCCCAAAACACATTCCCCAACTTCTCCTGAATACGGCGATACCAGATGTGTGACACTTTTTTGCAGCCTAGGTGGGAAAAGGGGCCCACATTCCAAAGAGCACCTTTAGAATTTCACAGGTCATTTACCTACTTACCACACATTAGGGCCCCTGGAAAATGCCAGATATTTATCTCACCCAGCATGGGTATATGTAAAATGACACCCCAAAACACATTCCCCAACTTCTCCTGAATACGGAGATACCAGATGTGTGACACTTTTTTGCAGCCTAGGTGGGCAAAGGGGCCCACATTCCAAAGAGCACCTTTCGGATTTCACTGGTCATTTTTTACAGAATTTGATTTCAAACTCCTTACCACACATTTGGGCCCCTAGAATGCCAGGGCAGTATAACTACCCCACAAGTGACCCCATTTTGGAAAGAAGACACCCCAAGGTATTCGCTGATGGGCATA
Organism: Bufo bufo; assembly: GCF_905171765.1. Taxonomy (NCBI): domain Eukaryota; kingdom Metazoa; phylum Chordata; class Amphibia; order Anura; family Bufonidae; genus Bufo; species Bufo bufo. Next base: position 302,985,076 of record NC_053391.1, read on the forward strand.
GTGAGTTCATGGAAGTTTTTATTTTTTGTCACAAGTTAGTGAAATATGAGACTTTGTAAGAAAAAAAAATAAAAAATCATCATTTTCCGCTAACTTGTGACAAAAAAAAAAAAGTTCTATGAACTCACTATGCCCATCAGCGAATACCTTAGGGTGTCTACTTTCCGAAATGGGGTCATTTGTGGGGTGTTTGTACTGTCTGGCCATTGTAGAACCTCAGGAAACATGACAGGTGCTCAGAAAGTCAGAGCTGCTTCAAAAAGCGGAAATTCACATTTTTGTACCATAGTTTGTAAACGCTATAACTTTTACCCAAACCATTTTTCTTTTACCCAAACATTTTTTTTTTATCAAAGACATGTAGAACAATAAATTTAGAGAAAAATTTATATATGGATGTCGTTTTTTTTTGCAAAATTTTGCAACTGAAAGTGAAAAATGTCATTTATTTGCAAAAAAATCGTTAAATTTCGATTAATAACAAAAAAAGTAAAAATGTCAGCAGAAAGGAAATACCACCAAATGAAAGCTCTATTAGTGAGAAGAAAAGGAGGTAAAATTCATTTGGGTGGTAAGTTGCATGACCGAGCAATAAACCGCTAAAGTTGTTGAGTGCCGATTTGTAAAAAAGGGCCTGGTCTTTAGGGGGGTATAAACCTGTGGTCCTTAAGTGGTTAAAGGCATACTAATTTCAGTCTATGTAAACTTTTGACATTGCAGAAAGTAATAAAAAGGCATTAAAACATTCTCTCTCTCTCATTATTCTAGCATGGTAATCCTAATTGACCAAAAAAGGAAAGGAAAGGTTTATTCTGATTTCATGTCAGATATTGAGAAAAACATGCATAAGTGGCTTTTTATATAGTGTATGTAAACTTCTGGTTTCAACTATACATGTATACACACACTATAATAATAATCCTAGCTACACTACACCAACTCACGATCCCGCTCCCCCCCCTCTAATTATTCCACCCCAAAATATCTATCTAAATACCCATTTCTATAATGGCAACGCCCTCCCACCTAACACTAACTATCCCTAGAGTGGTAAATCCAATACAGCCGTTACAGGGCAATGAAGGAAAAGGTTAACCGTGGGGTATGGCAATGCAGGGTTTCAGGGCTATGAAAGGAAAGGGTTAAGACATTGGTGGCAGTGGTAAATGCAGGGGTATGGCAATGCAGGGGTTAATCAGGGCAATGCAGGAGTATGGAAATGCAGGGGATAATAATATAACCGTGGGAATGGTATGGCCGTTAAAGGGTTAAAAGTGGTAGCAGTCGGACATACAGAATATAATTGGTGGCAGTGGGAATGGGTCTGAGGAATACTGAAAGGGTTAATATATTCCAGGGGTTACTTAGCCATATGGATGCTCGTCTCTAGTGGTTTGCTCGTTCCAGGGGATGATTCTTGCTTGGGGCGCTGGGCTCAACTCATGTCCACTCTTCCAGGTGTGAAGTCCTTCTTCTGTTTTGGTGATGAGCTTCCCCCCCCCCCCCCCAAATGCAGGACTATTTATCTATTATAAGTAGGGGGAAGGTGTTTGGCCATGGGGCAGAGGTGTGGATATCCCATGCTATAAAATACAGGTTTAGCATGTTACCAACAGCTTGTTTGAGGTCTCCACAAAAGAGGACTAGATACTGATCAGCTGTTATAAACCTTAACAATGCAAGCCATGGCCTACAGGCTATAAACACCAGTATTTCTGGAAACATGCACCTGTATCAACTAGTGGGATGAAGAGTTGATAAGAGTTGATAGGGAATTGAATCTAGGGAATATTTAATACACTTCTCTCTACAATCCCCCTGTTGTCGAGAACACAACAATGGCGTTTGAGGGAAGTGTTGTATTGGGCTGTATTTGCCTCCTAAACCCTACTTATTGTTGGTAACAATTCAGGATCGAATGAAGTATAATTCTGCACTTAGGTATCTAGACATCACTAATTGTGACTGTGACCGCTACCCTGCCTGTCACTGTAACCCAACATCTCCATCCACAGAATAAACCATCTTCGCCTTTCTTGACCCTTCATCCTTTCTTGGTCAGGATTAAAAGCTCTTTTGCTGTATTTTTTTTGCGGTCTTTTCTTTGCCACTCGTAAGGTGTCCGCCTATTCCAAAGTCATCATTTTACTGTACAGACTCGGGAATGGTTTTGCCCTCACAACCCATTATGTTGACCCACACAGCACCTCCTTCTTCTTGGGGCACCATTGATGTGGAATGGCATCCTGTCAACAGAGGCCCGACTTTCCCCAGGCGCTTCTCCTTTCTTCTTAAATGAAGTATGGATCGTCGACAAGGTTCCTTCATGGATAGAAACGTGGTTGTTTAGCAAGGCAGTTCAGAATCCCTGAGTGGAAGGTGATATCACAGTACCTAAATCCTAACTGCGGGAAGGAACACGGTCTGTCATTGACTGACATTCAGTCCATCTCTTACGAACCTCACTATTCTTAAAGTTGCTGTGGCAAATACCTTAACCGTGTGGGTACCTTGCCTGTCCCTAGTGATCCCTACTCTTATACCCCTCTCAGACAAAATACAGGTACATCCTATCCACATGCATACAACAAATCAATCCCCCCAATAATAATTAAACTTGTGTGTGTGCCCATAGAAACTCATGCAACAAGGCATACTGTATCTCTCTACACCTCCAAAGACACAGATAGGTCACAGACCAATGTGTCAATGGGTAGCAACTATAGGATGCAAATGTGTGTACACCCATATACTAACTCATCACAGTAGGGTGGGTGAGTTTCCCTGGGTATAGGCTGTCACATATTTGCAGCTAGAGTGTCTATGGGTACCCTATCGACAAAAAAAAAAATAAGATGTCACACTTTCGGGGTCACAGGACCAAATTAAAGTCAATTCCTTGACCCCTGTCTTCATTAATAGATGACTTTCTGGCTGGCCTTGTTATAATCATTTGGCCAGTCCTTTCGTCCTTTGTAAATGACAGTCCAATGACAGTTCAAGGTATGACCACCCGGAATTCTAAGGACGATCACAGGGTGGATGGGCAGGCTGAAGAGCAAAGTCCCTTTGAGGGAAAGCAGCCAGGACACAACGGAGTCTTTTTTCCATGGCATTGCAGAGACTCGGCTATTATGTTCTTCACTGCGTCAAAACCAGGAGGGATCCTCTGGAGTCTCTCAGGAGTATCTGGTCGGATATCCACTTTCTTCTCCAGGCATAGTCAGGGTTCTTCTCTTCTTCTCCATTGTATCCATACCTAGGACGGAAGAAAGTACCATGAGCTCCTGGGGGAGATCTCCCCTCATGGTGCAATTAGTTGCATGCATTCACCAACACTAGTTCCCTTGATCCAAATCTGAGGGGAGCTGTGGACGAAGCACCATCTTGTTCTTGAAGCACTGTATCCTTGTCTTACTCATGTGTTCTCAAGCTGATTTGCCCCTGTTAACCTGTCTTGTGGAGGCCAGTAGAATTAATGGCATTGGCCATGCCTTCACTCTCCAGGACTCCACAACACAAAATGACTTTCTGGCTGGCCTTGTTATAATCATTTGGCCAGTCCTTTCGTCCTTTGTAAATGACAGTCCAATGACAGTTCAAGGTATGACCACCCGGAATTCTAAGGACGATCACAGGGTGGATGGGCAGGCTGAAGAGCAAAGTCCCTTTGAGGGAAAGCAGCCAGGACACAACGGAGTCTTTTTTCCATGGCATTGCAGAGACTCGGCTATTATGTTCTTCACTGCGTCAAAACCAGGAGGGATCCTCTGGAGTCTCTCAGGAGTATCTGGTCGGATATCCACTTTCTTCTCCAGGCATAGTCAGGGTTCTTCTCTTCTTCTCCATTGTATCCATACCTAGGACGGAAGAAAGTACCATGAGCTCCTGGGGGAGATCTCCCCTCATGGTGCAATTAGTTGCATGCATTCACCAACACTAGTTCCCTTGATCCAAATCCGAGGGGAGCTGTGGACGAAGCACCATCTTGTTCTTGAAGCACTGTATCCTTGTCTTACTCATGTGTTCTCAAGCTGATTTGCCCCTGTTAACCTGTCTTGTGGAGGCCAGTAGAATTAATGGCATTGGCCATGCCTTCACTCTCCAGGACTCCACAACACAAAAATACAGGCCACACTCTGCTTTTAATCACTCTGCGTCTATCCTCAATCAGAGCTGTGTTACCTGTCCGAACTAGAAAGTGAGTGCACAGTGTAACATCACACTGAACCATGTGCCAATGTTACCTGTCCACAACCCACTGCCTGCCCCAGTCCACAGAATAACACAGCCCTATCGAAAACCTTGATTAAAACAGTGTTACCCGTCGGGATCTGAGACCTTGGCTGCACAGAATAACATCCTACTATACCATGTACCGATGTTATCTGTCCGCAAACCAACAACTTCCTCAGTCCACAGTATAACACAGTTCTACTCAAAGGAGACACAAGAATTACACAAAAACAGCTGCATTCAGACTCAAGCAGGGAATGCAAACTACAAAAATAAGCGGGGCTAAAAACATTCGGAAACAAGGACTACCGCCATCGACATGAAAAACAGAGAAACAGATAACCAAAACACATGACATGGACATACAAGGGGAACAAACTGTTTAACAAATAGTACAGGGGTGTCAAGCATTCTTTTCTAGTCTAGATTGGCCAACCTGATCCCTCAGCACCTGATTAGGCGTATGCCGCTTAGAGGTAACTGCTTTATGGTCAAGCTGACTAGGCTCCCATTGCACATTTTATTAACTGCTTTCTACTACTGGACACATTACAATTACTTGCACAAGGGCAATTCATTGCAATGTGTCCTTTGTTCCAACACCTATTTTACCTAAGCCAGCACATGCAAAACATCTGATGTTTGCCCTGTATGGCTTAGGTCTGTCCATGATTTTATGGAGGCGGGAGGTGCAGGGGGGGGGGGGGGTGCGGGCGGTACGGGAGGCGGGCGGTGCGGCAGGCGGGATCGCAATCCCCCGCCCACCTCCTCTTGAATAATCATTGGTGGCCAGTGGTTATACCAGAGTGTCAGCACATTGCGGGTCTGGGTCAAAAAAAAGTAAAAAAAAGCTAAAAAAAAAGTAAAAATCAAAAAACACATTTATCACTGATTAAAAATGAAAAAAAAAAAAAAATTCCCTACACATGTTTGATATCACCGTGTCCGTAACGACCTGATCTATAAAACAGTCATGTTACTTTACCCGAACGGTGAACGCCATAAAAAAAATATATAAACTATGATGAAATTGAAATTTTGCCCACCTTACTTCCCAAAAAAGGTAATAAAAGTGATCAAAAAAGTCGCATGTACGCCAAAATAGTACCGATCAAACCATCATCTCATCCCGCAAAAATCATACCCTATGCAAGATAATCGCCCAAAAACTGAAAAAACTATGGCTCTTAGACTATGGAAATACTAAAACTGTCACGGCCACGGTTTTGGCCGTGACTCCTTGGGAGCCGCATACAGTTGCCCGCTGTTTGGGTTGTAGTGTCAACCGCAGCTGGAGGCATAATGTTGTTAGCCTCAAGTGCGGTTGCCGCAGACAACAGCTTTGTGTGCGGTTCCCTTGGAGTTTGCGTGTATGTATGCACTGTCGTTTGTCTGTGTGCACTCTGTGTAGTGTGTGGTGTGCACGGACACCTTTCCTGTACTGTGGTTGCCCGTGGCAACGTTTGTCGTTGTGTACATGTGGTGGTAGTGTCCCGGCCTTGGGGCTGACTCCCAGGACACGGTTGCCACCCATGTCGTTCCCTGCGGCAACAACCACAGTGTGTTTGTTGTGTCGGTCACTTTCACTTTAAGTTGGTGTTTTCCCTTTCCTGTGGTTCTGGAAGGGTTAACTCCCTTCCCAGTGTGTGTGATGTCACTGGGTGTGTATGACCATTGGGTGTGGCCTCTTAGGCCTATATAGCCTTGGTGTTTGGCAGGGCTCAGTAGGTTGCTTCAGCCATGCTTAGCTGATAGCAGCCTCCTGTGGTTACCAACTGCCTGTGAGAGCCACCCTTGTGGTTCATAAACCATATGTCACATTTTAGTTTATGTTAAGTTTATGTGTGATGTCTATTTGATGTTTTCCTGTCCTATGTTGTTTAGTGCAGCTTATGGATCTGGATTCCTGTTTGCACAGGGATCCAGTCAGCAGGGCTGTGGCAGGTAGGTGGAACTCGGATAGTTCACCTGCCATATCCGTAAGTTTGTTTGTGTCCCCTTTTTCCCTGCAGCTTGGCCAGTGAGACCCCTGTTCCTCCGTGTACAGTAGGAACAGGCCGTCTTACCTTGACTCCTAGTCCAGGGACCGGTCGGAGGGTGAGTTAGGAATCCGAGGTTCCGGAGCATGGGTCCTCCTACCTTAAAGGTCGGCCCATGCAGCTAGGAGTTAGGGTCAGGTTAGGGACGCTTTAGGAGGTGACCTGCTCCCTAATCCTGCTGTCCTGGCCGAGCAGCCAAAACATCAACTGACATCGCACGGCTGAGGATTTCCCCCATCCTCAGCCGTGACAAAAACATGATTTTTTTTTGTTTCAAAAATGAAATCATTGTGTAAAACTTGCATAAATAAAATAAATTGTATACATATTAGGTATCGCCACGTCCGTGACAACCTGCTCTATAAAATTACCACATGATCTAACCTGTCAGATGAATGTTGCAAATAGCAAAAAAAAAAAACGGTGCCAAAAAGGCTATTTCTTGTTACTTTGCCGCACAAAAAGTGTAACATAGTAACATAGTAACATAGTACATAAGGCCGAAAAAAGACATTTGTCCATCCAGTTCGGCCTGTCATCCTGCAAGTTGATTCAGAGGAAGGCAAAAAAAAAACTGTGAGGTAGAAGCTAATTTTCCTCACTTTAGGGAAATAAAAAATTCCTTCCCGACTCCAATCAGGCAATCAGAATAACTCCCTGGATCAATGACCCCTCTCTAGTAGCTATAGCCTGTAATATTATTACGCTCCAGAAATACATCCAGGCCCCTCTTGAATTCCTTTATTGTATTCACCATCACCACCTCCTCAGGCAGAGAGTTCCATAGTCTCACTGCTCTTACGGTAGAGAACCCTTTTCTATGTTTGTGTACAAACCTTCTTTCCTCCAAACGCAGAGGATGTCCCCTCGTCACAGTCACAGTCCTGGGGATAAATAGATGATGGGATAGATCTCTGTACTGCCCCCTGATATATTTATACATAGTAATTAGATCTCCCCTCAGTCGTCTTTTTTCTAACGTGAATAACCCTAATTTTGATAATCTTTCAGGGTACTGTAGTTGCCCCATTCCAGTTATTACTTTAGTTGCCCTCCTCTGGACCCTCTCCAGCACTACTATGTCTGCCTTGTTCACTGGAGCCCAGAACTGTACATAGTACTCCATGTGTGGTCTGACTAATGATTTGTAAAGTAGTAGGAATATGTTATCATCACGGGCATGCCCCTTTTGATGCAACCCATTATCTTATTGGCCTTGGCAGCAGCTTCCTGACACTGTTTTTTGCAGCTTAGTTTGCTGTTTATTAAAATTCCTAGATCCTTTTCCATGTCAGTGTTACCGAGTGTTTTACCATTTAGTATGCACGGGTGACTTGCATTATTCCTTACCATGTGCATAACTTTACATTTGCCAGTGTTAAACCTCATCTGCCACTTATCTGCCCAAGCCTCCAATCTATCCAGATCCCTCTGTAGTAGTATACTGTCCTCTTCAGTATTAATTACTTTACACAGTTTAGTGTCATCTGCGAAAATTGATATTTTACTATGCAAGCCTTCTACAAGATCATTAATAAATATATTGAAGAGAATAGGGCCCAATACTGACCCCTGAGGTACTCCACTAGTGACAGTGACCCAATCTGAGTATGTACCATTAATAACCACCCTCTGTTTTCTATCATTGAGCCAGTTACTTACCCACTTACAGACGTTTTCTCCCAGTCCGAGCATTCTCATTTTATATACTAACCTTTTATGTGGTACAGTGTCAAATGCTTTGGAGAAGTCCAGATACACGACATCCATTGATTCGCCGCTGTCAAGTCTAGAACTTACCTCCTCATAGAAACTGATTAAATTAGTTTGACATGACCGATCCCTCACGAAGCCATGCTGATATGGCGTTATTTGCTTATTTCCGTTAAGATGCTCTAAGATAGCATCTCTCAGAAAACCTTCAAACAGTTTACCCACAACAGATGTTAAACTTACCGGCCTATAGTTTCCAGGCTCTGTTTTTGGACCCTTTTTGAATATTGGCACCACATTTGCCATGCGCCAATCCTGTGGGACATTCCCTGTCAGTATAGAGTCCGCAAATATCAGAAATAAGGGTCTGGCTATGACATTACTTAATTCCCTTAGGATACGGGGGTGTATGCCATCTGGTCCTGGCGATTTGTCTATTTTGATCTTTTTAAGTCGCTGTTGTACTTCTTCCTGGGTCTGACAGGACACTTTTAATGGCGAATCTATTTAAACATTCAGCATTTCATCTGACAGTTTATATTCCTCAGTGAATACACTGGAGAAAAAAATATTTAACAGCTTTGCTTTCTCCTCGTCACTCTCTGCGTAATATAGAGCAACCAAAAATCATATGTACCCTAAACTAGTACCAATAAAACTGCCACCCTATCCCATAGTTTCTAAAATGGGGTCACTTTTTTGGAGTTTCTACTCTAGGGGTGCATCAGGGGGGCTTCAGATGGGACATGGTGTCAAAAAAAACAGTCCAGCAAAATCTGCCTTCCAAAAACCGTATGGCATTCCTTTCCTTCTGCGCCCTGCCGTGTGCTCGTACAGCAGTTTACGACCACATATGGGGTGTTTCTGTAAACTACAGAATCAGGGCCATAAATAATGAGTTTTGTTTGGCTGTTACCCCTTGATTTGTAACTGGAAAAAAAATATTAAAATGGAAAATCTGCCAAAAAAGTGAAATTTTTTAATTGTATCTCTATTTTCCATTAAATCTTGTGCAACACCTAAAGGGTTAACAAATTTTGTAAAATCAGTTTTGAATACCTTGTGGGGTGTAGTTTCTTAGATGGGGTCACTTTTATGGAGTTTCTACTTTAGGGGTGCATCAGGGGGGCTTCAAATGGGACATGGTGTCAAAAAAACAGTCCAGCAAAATCTGGCTTCCAAAAACCATACGGCGCACCTTTCCCTCTACGCCCTACTGTGTGCCCGTACAGTAGTTTACGGCCACATATGGGGTGTTTCTGCAAACTACAGAATTGGGGCAATAAATATAGCATTTTGTTTGGCTGTTAACCCTTGCTTTGTTACTGGAAAAAATGGATTAAAATGGAAAATTTGCCAAAAAATCTAAATTCTGAAATTTTATCACCATTTGCCATTAACTCTTGTGGAACACCTAAAGGGTTAACGACGTTTGTAAAATCAGTTTTGAATACCTTGAGCGGTGTCGTTTCTAGAATGGGATAATTTTTGGGTGGTTTCTATTATGTGAGCCTCACAAAGTGACTTCAGACCTGAACTGGTCCCTAAAAAGTGGGTTTTTGAAAATTTCAGAAAAATTTCAAGATTTGCTTCTAAACTTCTAAGCCTTGTAACATCCCCCAAAAATAAAATATCATTCCCAAATTGATCCAAACATGAAGTAGACATATGGGGAATGTAAAGTAATAACTATTTTTGTAGGTATTACTATGTATTATAGAAGTAGAGAAATTGAAACTTGGAAATTTGGTATTTTTAAAAAAATTAGGGTAAATTTGGTATTTTTTTTATAAATAAAAATGATTTTTTTTTACTTCATTTTACCAGTGTCATGAAGTACAATATGTGACGAAAAAACAATCTCAGAATGGCCTGGATAGGTCAAAGTGTTTTAAAGTTATCACCACTTAGGCTCCATTCACACGTCCGCAAAATGTGTCCGCATCCTTTCCGCAATTTTGCGGAAAGGGTGCGGACCCATTCATTCTCTATGGGGACGGAATGTGCTGTCCGCATCCACATTTGCGGATCCGCACTTCCGCATCCGTGCTTCCGTTTCCGCAAAAAAATAGAACATGTCCTATTCTTGTCCGCAATTGCGGACAAGAACAGGCATATTCTATTATGTCTGCAATGTGCGGTCTGCAATGTGCGGTCCGCAAAATGCGGAATGCACATTGCCGCTTTCCGTGTTTTGCGGATCCGTGTCTCCGTGTATCCGCAAAACACATTGCGGACGTGTGAATGGAGCCTTAAAGTGACACTGGTCAGATTTGCAAAAAATGGCCTGGTCCTTAAGGTGAAATAAGGCTGTGTCCCTAAGGGGTTAATGACCTCAACCAGGCTAGGAAGCAACACGTCCCTATATCTCCTATAAATTTCGAAGGGCAGGGCAGGCCATCAAAACCTGGGGAGGTATTACCCCGGATTGACTGCCTGTTCTTTAAACCAGAAATGAATGCTTACGTTTTTTAACCTACAATTCAATGGAGGACGGATGTCATTTTATTGACATGAGTTTGCTCCAATTCCGTCTGAAATCCGTTTTTCTCACTTTTCTCACTCTGATTGGAACTGTTTTTCAGTCACAGAAGTTTTCTGCTATAAAATCTGCTACATGTGAATACATCCAAAGTCTTTGTGGTCATTTATCAAACTGGTGTAAAGTAGAACTGGCTTATTTGCCCATAGCAACCAATTAGATTCCACCTTTCATTTTGGACAGCTCCTTCGGAAAATGAAAGGTGGAATATGGTTGCTATGGGCAACTAAGCCAGTTCTACTTTGCACCACTTTGATAAACTACCCATTTTGTATTTATCTCCCCTTGTTTTTTATTCTATTCTTTGGTTCAAAAGACTGCATGAAAAACTGTGGCTTTTTCCAAACAATGCTGTGTGACAACAACCTAAATGTGAAATTGAAGTGAAACTGGTTTTATGTAATTACTTGATCTGCACATACGTACCACTGCCACTACAAAATGACAACAGCTGTTTCTGTACAAATTTCTGAATAAAGCTGAGCAAATTTCCTGAAATTCTTTGGGAACTGAATTAATTGAATTGCCCATTACATTTGATTTGATCTGAATAAATTCTGTCTAAATCAAAAGGACCTTGATTTCCCTAAAAAGTTACATATGACTTTTTACCCACTTACTGACAACCAATACGCCTTTTTAAAGGTGGCAACTAATGGTCCTTAGTCTGGGCTGATGCCTTTCTAATGTGGACTGGTCTAAGAGCTGCACGGTCCCCTGTGCAGAGGAGAGTGGGTTCTTGGCTCTCACATGAGAGATGCGCTCCTGCCTTAACAGCCTGGACCAGCAGGAGTGCTGATCCGGGCTGTTTAACCCCTTACATGTTGCGGGCAATGGCGCCCGTCACATGAAAGTGGCAACAGAGGGAGCATTTCAATTAAAAATAATTGTAAAAATAAAATCCCCCCCATATGTTTGGTATCACCGCATCCGTAATGACCCGCACTACACAAATATCATGTAAATTATCCCCTACGATAAACACCATAGAAAAAGAAAAAATAAATATGGCAGAATTGCTAATTTATTATTAGTCACCACCGAAAAAACTTAATAACAAGCGATCAAAAAGAGTAATTTACTCAAAAATGATATCAATGAAAACTACAAGTAATCCTGGTTGGACTGTTTTATAGTGGGTATGACTCTACAGAGTCATCAGTGACTCACAACTATAATCCTTCATGATTATGACCTGTGCTAGAGGGAGGGTTGCAATGCAAGGCATCATGAGAAAACCCACCGTAGCCTGAGGTTATGTAATTCTTCTCCTCTGTCTATCTGTAAAATGCAGGCTGCCATTTTGAGCAAGTTGTGCAGGATTAGAGATGAGCGAATAGATTTTTCCGAATCAATTCATCTCTTCAAAAAGAGTTCTTCACCTGCAAGGGACTGTCTTTGCTGCTGAAGAGGCTTCCCCTTACTGCTTCATTGACCGGGCTGGGTGAGATGTTTTGTGCCTGCCCCACTGCTCCAAGTACCAGTGCAAATGCAGAGACTTCAGAAACTGCAACTATGCATGTGCCACTTCACTTCCTGGTAGTGGTGCATGAACAGTCCCAGCTACAGTAGCACAACCTCAGCGTTTGGGCACAAAGCAGCTGTGAAGGTGAAAGATTGTCATGGCCAGGCAAGATGTATGGCCCTGTCAATCAAGCATTGGGGGGGGGGGGGCGCCTCTTCACAGCAGAGACAGCCCCTCGTAGGTAAAGAACTCTTGTAGATGAGACAAATCGATTCGCTCATCTGTAGTTTCAGATCTCTCAAAGTTTCAGATTTGCAGAAATTCAAAACTTTTGGGAAATCTTCATTCCTGAATAGTATGTCAATTATTGAACTTGATTGACATGATCCAGAGTGGTGTCCAATAAACTTTTAACAATTCATCTGGGGTGTATGGGGCTGGGTAGTACCTCTGGTGGAGGGCATGTCGTGCTCTTTTCAGGGAAGCTCGTACACCTTTGGTCCACACCTGACACTCAGCTCTCACCTGTGGCTCCTAGCAGCTGTAACATGTGCAGCGGCCACACCCCGGGAAAACAGCTTCGACAGGCTGGCTAAACCAGGTTGAGAGTAGCCGTCGGGTCACTGACCTTCTGTAACAGAAGGATTTATCTATCCCGAGCAGGTGAAGACAGAGTCTGATGGAGTGATCGGATGAGAGCTACTAAATAGGACGAACGGTCATGAAGACAGTATCTGCAAGCGATGTGGTACACTAAAAGCACGGCAAGACACAAAAGATGCCCTGGTCAACCACTGTGCCCAGCCCATCTCCAACCATCTCGACTTCTGTCCTGCCATTGGAGCAAGATGTAATCTGGGAAGAGAGAGTGAGGCAGACTCTGTGCACCTCTCCCTCACTTAAATCCAATTCACGCGCAAGTCTTGACATCTCAACCGGTTCAAAGTCCTGTGGCGATAGGCGAGAGATGAAGAAGCAGGTGTAGAATCACTGGGAGCTGTGGACGTGGACCTGCACACAGGCGGCTCAGGTCTAATGGTCATCTTTATGCTGATGAAGCAACAGCTGGATTCGGCATCTACCTGAGTGACTGAGCAGCCCTCTTTAGGATAACACTGCTCACCTCCATAGTATGAGGAAGGGGCTAGGAAAGGTGCCCTAAACATTGTTGCTTCTTTCAAAACCCTGTCAAGCTTACTAGGGCTGGAGGGAATCCCACCTTATACGGTCAAAATACAAAACTCAAGATGAGACAAAAGGTATTACCACTTACTATTGGTACATGGAATGTACGTACGCTTCAAGACAACCCATTAGAAGATCGCTTCAAGACAACCCATTAACAGCTCTGGTAGCTAGAGAACTTGAAAGGTTCAACATAGACATTGCGGCCCTGTGTGAAACACGCTTAGCAAATGAAGGTTAACTCACAGAAACAGGAGGAAGTTATACATTCTCCTGGGGTCTCTGGTCTCTTCTCACAGTTATCTTCACAGGGTATGGTTCTTCCTGGAACTGGAGTGATCTGCAGCTTTCTACTTGGTTTCGTCCAGCTGAGCTGCAAAGCTCAGGCTGGGAATCTGATCAAATCTCAGGATGAGACTTGGTCCTTGCTGTCTTCCCCATGCAGGGAGATCTAGAACTGGGTCTAACAGTTTTTTTCCTCCCTTGCTGCAGGATGTGGGAAACTCCACTTCCCTTAAGCAGGGGGGCAGAACAGAACAGGAACGTTCCATTCTGAATAGCCATAACATTAAAACTATTCCTACCAATGATGCTGCCACCTGCTGGTAGACCTGAAACATTACAAGGAAAAAATTACATTTAAAATGGTTTTATCTGCACAGTTGTGAATGACATGAGGGAAATCACATCAAATGACAATGTTAATGCTCTTAGAAGATTGTAGCGGGGTAAAAGCGTTTAGTAACCCAACTCTGGGGTGTTACATTCCCCCTTACTTTGAATCAAACAGTCCTCAGCGTGTGCTTGGAATAAGAGGAATAAGCTCTGGGGGTACCCAAATAATACAAAGGGCTGCCTTAAATACACATAAGACAAACAAAGACAAACATATAACGGCTACCCGAGGTTTCTGCCCGCATGAGTAGGGTGTCCTTAATTAACAGTTTCCCTCTCGGTATAACCAGTGAACCAAGGTCTGCACTAACAATCACTACAGACTAATTTTGAAGTGTTCTGGATCCTTTAAACACCAAAGAAAGCATGGGGGTGTCCTTACTCCGTAATCCCACCATGGTGTAATGAAATACTGGCAAATGGAAGGGTGGCGTTATCCTGTATTCCCTTTCCTGCACCAAACTCTGAATAATATGGCTTATAGCACGATCACTATGGTGATTATGGGTAGCTAAAAGGCTCTAAGGCTTGAGGTACCATACCATAGGCAAAGGCTCAGAAGGGGAGGTATTTAGCGTCTCCATGCACTTCCGGCAGTCACAGGAGGAGGGTATTATAATCCCATGGAACTCCTGGAAGAAACACCTCAGGATGGGAGTAATCCTGAATAGAGTTGAGCGAACACCTGGATGTTCGGGTTCGAGAAGTTCGGCCGAACTTCCCGGAAATGTTCGGGTTTGGGATCCGAACCTGACCCGAACTTCGTCCCGAACCCCATTGAAGTCAATGGGGACCCGAACTTTTCGGCACTAAAAAGGCTGTAAAACAGCCCAGGAAATAGCTAGAGGGCTGCAAAAGGCAGCAACATGTAGGTAAATCCCCTGCAAACAAATGTGGATAGGGAAATGAATTAAAATAAAAATAAAATAAATTAAAATTAACCAATATCAATTGGAGAGAGGTCCCATAGCAGAGAATCTGGCTTCACGTCAGCAGAGAATCAGTCTTCATGCCATAGCAGAGAATCTGGCTTCACGTCACCCACCACTGTAACAGTCCATTGTCATATATTTAGGCCCCGGCACCCAGGCAGAGGAGAGAGGTCCCGTAACAGAGAATCTTGCTTCATGTTAGCAGAGAATCAGTCTGCATGTCATAGCAGAGAATCAGGCTTTACGTCACCCAACACTGGAACAGTCCATTGTCAGATATTTAGGCCCAGGCACCCAGGCAGAGGAGAGAGGTCCCGTAACAGAGAATCTGGCTTCATGTCAGCAGAGAATCAGTCTGCATGTCATAGCAGAGAATCAGGCTTCACGTCACCCACCACTGTAACAGTCCATTGTCATATATTTAGGCCCAGGCACCCAGGCAGAGGAGAGAGGTCCCGTAACAGAGAATATGGCTTCATGTCAGCAGAGAATCAGTCTTCATGTCATAGCAGAGAATCAGGCTTTACCTCACCCAACACTGGAACAGTCCATTGTCAGATATTTAGGCCCAGGCACCCAGGCAGAGGAGAGAGGTTCCGTAACAGAGAATCTGGCTTCATGTCAGCAGAGAATAAGTTTTCATGTCATAGCAGAGAATCAGGCTTCACGTCGCCCACCACTGGAACAGGCCACTGTCAGATATTTTTAGGCCCCGGCACCCAGACAGAGGAGAGAGGTCCCATAACAGAGATTCAGGCTTCATGTCAGCAGAGAATCAGTCTTCATGTCATAGCAGAGAATCAGGCTTCACGTCACCCACCACTGGAACAGGCCACTGTCAGATATTTTTAGGCCCCGGCACCCAGACAGAGGAGAGAGGTCCCATAACAGAGATTCAGGCTTCATGTCAGCAGAGAATCAGTCTTCATGTCATAGCAGAGAATCAGGCTTCACGTCACCCACCACTGGAACAGTCCATTGTCACATATTTAGGCCCAGGCACCCAGGCAGAGGAGAGAGGTCCCATAACAGAGATTCAGGCTTCATGTCAGCAGAGAATCAGTCTTCATGTCATAGCAGAGAATCAGGCTTCACGTCAATCACCACTGGAACAGTCCATTGTCACATATTTAGGCCCAGGCACCCAGGCAGAGGAGAGAGGTCCCATAACAGAGATTCAGGCTTCATGTCCGCAGAGAATCAGTCTTCATATCATAGCAGAGAATCAGGCTTCATGTCACCCACCACTGGAACAGGCCACTGTCAGATATTTTTAGGCCCCGGCACCCAGACAGAGGAGAGGTTCATTCAACTTTGGGTTGCCCCGCAATATAATGGTAAAATGAAAATAAAAATAGGATTGAATGAGGAAGTGCCCTGGAGTACAATAATATATTGTTAAGGGGAGGTAGTTAATGTCTAATCTGCACAAGGGATGGACAGGTCCTGTGGGATCCATGCCTGGTTCATTTTTATGAACGTCAGCTTGTCCACATTGGCTGTAGACAGGCGGCTGCGTTTGTCTGTAATGACGCCGCCTGCCGTGCTGAATACACGTTCAGACAAAACGCTGGCCGCCGGGCAGGCCAGCACCTCCAAGGCATAAAAGGCTAGCTCTGGCCACGTGGACAATTTGGAGACCCAGAAGTTGAATGGGGCCGAACCATCAGTCAGCACGTGGAGGGGTGTGCACAGGTACTGTTCCACCACGTTATTGAAATTTTGCCTCCTGCTAACACGTTCCGTATCAGGTGGAGGTGCAGTTAGCTGTGGCGTGGTGACAAAACCTTTCCACATCTCTGCCATGCTAACCCTGCCCTCAGAGGAGCTGGCCGTGACACAGCTGCGTTGGCGACCTCTTGCTCCTCCTCTGCCTTCGCCTTGGGCTTCCACTTGTTCCCCTGTGACATTTGGGAATGCTCTCAGTAGCGCGTCTACCAACGTGCGCTTGTACTCGCGCATCTTACTATCACGCTCCAGTGCATGAAGTAAGGTGGGCACATTGTCTTTGTACCGTGGATCCAGCAGGGTGGCAACCCAGTAGTCCGCACACGTTAAAATGTGGGCAACTCTGCTGTCGTTGCGCAGGCACTGCAGCATGTAGTCGCTCATGTGTGCCAGGCTGCCCAGAGGTAAGGACAAGCTGTCCTCTGTGGGAGGCGTATCGTCATCATCCTGCGTTTCCCCCCAGCCACGCACCAGTGATGGGCCCGAGCTGCGTTGGGTGCCAGCCCGATGTGAACCTGCTTCATCCTCATCCTCCTCCACCTCCTCCTCATCCTCGTCCTCCTCATCCTCCAGTAGTGGGCCCTGTCTGGCCACATTTGTACCTGGCCTCTGAGTCACTTTGAAAAGACTGGCCTGAAAGTGCTAAAAATGACCCCTCTTCCTCCTCATTCTGGGCAACCTCCTCTTCCATCATCGCCCTAAGTGTTTTCTCAAGGAGACATAGAAGTGGTATTGTAACGCTGATAACGGCGTCATCGCCACTGGCCATGTTGGTGGAGTACTCGAAACAGCGCAACAGGGCACACAGGTCTCGCATGGAGGCCCAGTCATTGGTGGTGAAGTGGGGCTGATCCGCAGTGCGACTGACCCGTGCGTGCTGCAGCTGAAACTCCACTATGGCCTGCTGCTGCTCGCACAGTCTGTCCAGCATGTGCAAGGTGGAGTTCCACCTGGTGGGCACGTCGCATACGAGGCGGTGAGCGGGAAGGCCGAAGTTACGCTGTAGCGCAGACAGGCGAGCAGCGGCAGGATGTGAACGCTGGAAGCGCGAACAGACGGCCCGCACTTTATGCAGCAGCTCTGACATGTCGGGGTAGTTGTGAATGAACTTCTGCACCACCAAATTCAGCACATGCGCCAGGAAAGGGATGTGCGTCAAACCGGCTAGTCCCAGAGCTGCAATGAGACTTCGCCCATTATCGCACACCACCAGGCCAGGCTTGAGGCTCACCGGCAGGAACCACTCGTCGGTCTGTTGTTCTATACCCCGCCACAACTCCTGCGCGGTGTGGGGCCTGTCCCCCAAACATATGAGTTTCAGAACGGCCTGCTGACGTTTACCCCGGGCTGTGCTGAAGTTGGTGGTGAAGGTGTGTGGCTGACTGGATGAGCAGGTGGAAGAAGAGGAGGAGGAAGCTGAGTAGGAGGAGGAGGAGACAGGAGGCAAAGAATGTTGCCCTGCGATCCTTGGCGGCGGAAGGACGTGCGCCAAACAGCTCTCCGCCTGGGGCCCAGCCGCCACTACATTTACCCAGTGTGCAGTTAGGGAGATATAGCGTCCCTGGCCGTGCTTACTGGTCCACGTATCTGTGGTTAGGTGGACCTTGCCACAGATGGCGTTGCGCAGTGCACACTTGATTTTATCGGACACTTGGTTGTGCAGGGAAGGCACGGCTCTCTTGGAGAAGTAGTGCCGGCTGGGAACAACATACTGTGGGACAGCAAGCGACATGAGCTGTTTGAAGCTGTCTGTGTCCACCAGCCTAAATGACAGCATTTCATAGGCCAGTAGTTTAGAAATGCTGGCATTCAGGGCCAGGGATCGAGGGTGGCTAGGTGGGAATTTACGCTTTCTCTCAAATGTTTGTGAGATGGAGAGCTGAACGCTGCCGTGTGACATGGTTGAGATGCTTGGTGACGCAGGTGGTGGTGTTGGTGGTACATCCCATGTTTGCTGGGCGACAGGTGCCAACGTTCCTCCAGAGGCGGAGGAAGAGGCGGCGGCAGCAGCAGAAGAGGTAGCAGGGGGAGCCTGAGTGACTTCCTTGTTTTTAAGGTGTTTACTCCACTGCAGTTCATGCTTTGCATGCAGGTGCCTGGTCATGCAGGTTGTGCTAAGGTTCAGAACGTTAATGCCTCGCTTCAGGCTCTGATGGCACAGCGTGCAAACCACTCGGGTCTTGTCGTCAGCACATTGTTTGAAGAAGTGCCATGCCAGGGAACTCCTTGAAGCTGCCTTTGGGGTGCTCGGTCCCAGATGGCGGCGGTCAGTAGCAGGCGGAGTCTCTTGGCGGCGGGTGTTCTGCTTTTGCCCACTGCTCCCTCTTTGTCTTTTGCTACACTGTTGGCTCGGTCTCACCACTGCCTCTTCCTCCGAACTGTGAAAGTCAGTGACACGACCTTCATTCCATGTGGGGTCTAGGACCTCATCGTCCCCTGAATCGTCTTCCACCCAGTCTTGATCCCTGACCTCCTGTTCAGTCTGCACACTGCAGAAAGACGCAGCAGTTGGCACCTGTGTTTCGTCATCATCAGAGACGTGCTGAGGTGGTATTCCCATGTCCTCATCATCAGGAAACATAAGTGGTTGTGCGTTAGTGCATTCTATACCTTCCACCCCTGGGGAAGGGCTAGGTGGATGCCCTTGGGAAACCCTGCCAGCAGAGTCTTCAAACAGCATAAGAGACTGCTGCATAACTTGAGGCTCAGACAGTTTCCCTGATATGCATGGGGGTGATGTGACAGACTGAGGGGCTTGGTTTTCATGCGCCATCTGTGCGCTTTCTGCAGAAGACTGGGTGGGAGATAATGTGAACGTGCTGGATGCACTGTCGGCCACTCAATTGACTAATGCCTGTACCTGCTCAGGCCTTACCATCCTTAGAACGGCATTGGGCCCCACCAAATATGGCTGTAAATTCTGGCGGCTACTGGGACCTGAGGTCGTTGGTACACTAGGACGTGTGGCTGTGGCAGAACGGCCACGTCCTCTCCCAGCACCAGAGGGTCCACTAACACCACCACGACCATGTCCGCGTCCGCGTCCCTTACTAGATGTTTTCCTCATTGTTACCGTTCACCACAATAAGAAAAATATTATTCGGGCCAATGTATTGAATTAAAATTCAGGCCTATTTTTACAGACACCTAACACTATCTGGCTATCTATTTAGGTACCGTATTACACTAATACAGGCACACCAGTAATGACAGATTTAGCTGAATATAAATTTGAGGCCTATTATTTAGGCGCTGGGTGACAGGTATACGTTTACAGACAGAATTAGACTTGGATCTGCACTGTAGCGTGTGTGTGAAGTTCTTGAGAATTACCCTATCAGCTCCTTGAATCTAATATACCCTTTTAGGGATAGATTTAAAGTAGGCCTGATACAGCAGAAACCACTAATTTTGAGAATTGCAAATTTGGGAATTGTTTTTCAACCCAGAACAAAAACTGTGCTTTGACGGACACTAAATAACTTGACCAGCTAAAACAGTAATGACAGATTTGGATGAATATAAATGTGAGGCCTATTTTTTAGGCGCTGGGTGACAGGTATACGTTTAATCACAGAATTAGACTTGGATCTGCACTGTAGCGTGTGTGTGAAGTTCTTGAGAATTACCCTATCAGCACCTTGAATCTAATATACCCTTTTAGGGATAGATTTAAAGTAGGCCTGATACAGCAGAAACCACTAATTTTGAGAATTGCAAAATTGGGAATTGTATTTCAACCCAGAACAAAAACTGTGCTTTGACGGACACTAACTTGACCAGCTAAAGCAGTAATGACAGATTTGGATGAATATAAATGTGAGGCCTATTTTTTAGGCTCTGGGTGACAGGCTCAACTTGCCCCTGATGTAGTATATGGCCAAAAAATAACCACACTATTGATGGTTAAATGCACTTGATGAAAGCTTGACCCTGATGTAGGATATAGCAAAAAATAACCACACTATTGATGGTTAAATGCACTTGGGTGACAGGCTCAGCTTGCCCCTAATGTAGTATATGGCCAAAAAATAACCACACTATTGATGGTTAAATGCACTTGATGAAAGCTTGACCCTGATGTAGGATATAGCAAAAAATAACCACACTATTGATGGTTAAATTCACTTGGGTGACAGGCTCAGCTTGCCCCTGATGTAGTATATGGCCAAAAAATAACCACACTATTGATGGTTAAATGCACTTGATGAAAGCTTGACCCTAATGTAGGATATAGCAAAAAATAACCACACTATTGATGGTTAAATGTACTTGGTGGCAGCTTGTGCTGGCGCACCACAAGCCACAAAATGGCCGCCGATCACCCTAGTAAAAAGTGACTGAAAAACGCTCTGGGCAGCCTAAAAACACTGAGCAATTGAATAGCAGCAGTTCAATGATCCACAGCTGTAGATCGATCACTGAATGAAGTCTTTTGGAGGAGTTAATCACTGCCTAATCTCGCCCTAACGTCGCAGCTGCAACCTCTCCCTACACTTGTATCAGCAGAGTGACGTGCAGCGCTACGTGACCCAAGCTTATATAGAGGCTGGGTCACATGCTGCACTGGCCAATCACAGCCATGCCAATAGTAGGCATGGCTGTGATGGCCTCTTGGGGCAAGTAGTATGATGCTTGTTGATTGGCTGCTTTGCAGCCTTTCAAAAAGCGCCAAGAAAGCGCCGAACACCGAACTCGAACCCAGACTTTTATGCAAATGTTCGGGTTCGGGTCCGTGTCACGGACACCCCAAAATTCGGTACAAACCCGAACTATACAGTTCGGGTTCGCTCATCCCTAATCCTGAACATATAACAAGCAGGAAGGAGGGGTCTATGACTTCTAACCATTTCCGAAGCAGCAGGGTTACCCGTATAGTTACTAGACCTGCCAGGACTTACCACTTGGTCCTACATGGATACCCGGAATATATGATTCCAGATTCAGGCCATTAGTATTAAGCGTCCACAGAGGACAGAGCTGTAAATCAGGGCACACAAAAGCAAGGTGCTACTGGTCTGGCTAAAGGCAAAAGTTAGTGCAGTTTCACAATGAATGCATAAATTCACATTGCGACATCTGTAAAAGAGTCCATACAATGGGCACGAGTACTTGAACATTGCTCAACCTATAAACATTTAAGCAAAATTAGTGCAAAAATATAGCAATGGAAATCACAAAGAGCTCAGGTATATGTTTGAGTCTTTTCTTTGGGTGCAAGCTTTTTAACGTTGCATAACTTGTAACAAGTAGGAAAAAAATCAAAAATAATTTGTAATCCAACATGAGGTATGGCTTAGCTGATAGATGGAGTCCATGAAGTCCAGGCACAAAAGGGTAGATGAAGGAGCCAATAATGTAAACAATAAAAAGTAGGCAATGTTTCTCACCAGTCAAAATGTGTCCATGGCTTAGCTCCTATTATCTCTGTAACTAAAGGTCCATCCCAAAGAATTCCTGATAACGAGCAGGTGGTTTACCTTTATTGGTCCTTTGGGATCTCCGCAAGGACAGTACCGAGTCTACAGGGGTAGAAGTAGAGTCTTGGACTTGTGCAGGAGGATCAGTGGTCTGACTTGGTTCTGTAGACAGAGAAATATCGGACACTGGCATTAGGACTCGAATTTGAGGTTGGAGTAACCACTGAAGGGGGTCAAGCATGGAAGGCAACTCTGTTTGAATCTTACTTTCTGAAGACAATGGCAGCTCAGGTGATGCATCTTCTTCTCTTGGCTGCTCCTGAACAGGTTTCTGTAGGCATTTCTTGAGCCTGTTACGATGGACTCGCTGAGTACCTTTATCCTCTCTCTGGATTTCGTAGACCTCTGATGAGGGAATGGCCACTATTGTATATGGCTCCCAGCGACTATCCAGTTTGCTTACAGGGTGATTGTTTTTTAGCCAGACCTGGTCTCCAGGCTGTAAGGGCTCAGCATGTGCATGCGTATCAAAGTCCTGTTTTTGTTTTTGTTGATCCTTCTCTATTTTAGAGTCCACTATTTCTTTAGCGTCCTGCAGGCGCTTCTGATGCTCTTTGACCCACTCAGATTGGGGAAGGAGTGGTTCAGAGTCCGGTACAGGGACGTTAAGGGCAAGATCTGCAGGTAGACAGCCATGTTTTCTGAACATGAGGTAGTATGGAGTGTACCCAGTGGAGCAATGAGTTGTATTGTTGTACAGGTACACTAGTTCAGGGAGGAGTAACGGCCATTCGGACCCCCTGGTGAGGCGGCACAGCCTTGAGCATGTTGATCAGTGTCTGATTCATTTTTTCGGACAGTCCGTTTCCCTGTATGCGGTAGTTCTCAGTTTTTTGCAGTTGTACAAGGCACAAAGTTTATAGAATAACTGAGACTCGAATACGGATCCCTGATCAGTGAGTATCTTGTCAGGACACCCATACAGCAAAATGAAGCTCTTCCACATGGCAGCAGCTGTAGTTTTTGCAGTTAAGTCCTTTACAGGTACAGCCACAACGAACTTGGTATAGTGGGCTATGATTGTCATAGCATAGACATACCCAGATCTGCTGGGTTACAGTTTCACGTGGTCGATTGCCATGATTTCAAGAGGACCTTTACTCACTATTGGATGAAGGGGGGGCTCGCTGATCATGTCTTTCCCCTTTCGCCACTGCACAGGTGGGACACTGTCGACACCAGGTTTCAATGTCACTTCTCATGCCAATCCAGTAGAAACGTCGTCTGGTGGTGGCTTCCGTTTTTTGGATTCCAAAGTGACCAGACCAGTTATAGTACATGTTCATCACCATCTTGGCATCTCTTCAAGGCACCACTATCTGGTGGAGGCGCTCACAGGTGACTGGATCAAGCGTTCTCCTGAGGAGTAGGTCTCTTTGTAGGAAGAGTAGTTTCCGTTGCCACCAGAGGCAAACTAGCTCTGAGTCAGCTCTCTGCTGTCGGATTCTCTCCGGTATGCGCCTGATGTAAAAATAATCCAACAGTTCTCCAATCGCTCTGCTCTCTGATTGTACAGTAGTTTAATCCAGAGCTCTTTCTCAACTGGAGGTGAGGAATCACAGGTCTGTGGAAAACAAGTGACTTTAGAGGTCGGGCGCCTAGTGTGTAGGGCATCCTGTCAGGCAAATCGGGAGTAGAATATTGGCATCTCCACATCTTACCACTAATGATCGGTAGAAATTGGTTCTTTCTGGGCAGGTAGCCTAGACAAAGCGTCGGCATTGTCATTAGATTTCCCAGTCCGGTACTTAATGGTGAAGTTGAAGTTCGCCAGTCTAGAGGCCCATCTTTGTTCTAGAGCTCCCAGACGTGCAGTGTTCAAGTGAGCTAGCGGATTATTGTCAGTGTAGACCGTGAAAGGTGTAGCAGCTAGGTAGTCCTAGAATTTCTCAGTTACAGCCCAGACCAAGGCTAAAAACTCCAGTTTGAACGAGCTGTAGTTATGGTCATTCCTCTCTGGCTCTCGTAAAGATCTGCTGGCATGGGCGATGACTCTTTCAGTTCCAGCTTGTGTCTGAGATAGTACAGCTCCCAAACCTTTCTTACTGGCATCAGTATATAGAGGCAAAATGGTAGGCTGTAGTCTACCATTGTAAGTTTTTCTTTCAACAGTCGGAAAGCAGCTTCTCTCTCTTCATTCCACTTCACCAGTATCTTGGAATTCTGACATCCTTTAGGGTGACCTTTCACAAGCTCCTGGATAGGTTTCACAATCTGAGCAAAGTGCGGGATAAATCTCCAATAGTAACTTGCAAATCCGAGGAAGCTCTTGACCTCTTTGACTGTTTTGGAGCCGGCCAGCCTTGTACTGCAGCTATCTTGTCAGGGTCCGGTCTCACACCTTCCGCACTCACAACTAGTGATGGCCCGAATAGTTCGCCGGCGAATAGTTCCCGGCGAACATAGCTTGTTCGCGTTCGCCGCGGTGGGCGAACATATGCAATGTTCGGTCCGCCCCCTATACATCATCATTGAGTAAACTTTGACCCTGTACCTCACAGTCAGCAGACACATTCCAGCCAATCAGCAGCAGACCCTCCCTCCCAGACCCTCCCACCTCCTGGACAGCATCCATTTTAGATTCATTCGGAATCTGCATTCTCAGTGAGAGGAGGGACAGTGCTGCTGCTGATTCAATAGGGAAAGCCTTAGCTAGGGCAGTGTTCTGTGTCCACAGACTCATCTGCTGTAAGGACAGCATCCTGACAGCACCCCAAAAAGCCCTTTTCAGGGCTGGTACATCAGTCTGCTTTTTTTATTTTTTTATATATATATATATATATATATATATATATATATATATATATTGCAGTTGCCTGCCCGTGTGTGAGAGGCTGCAGGCTCAGTCACAGACAGTACTGTGTGCACACCATTCATACAGGGTGTGACAGAAAATACCTTGCAGATAAAAAAAAATTCTATTTAATCTTTTTCTGTGATCTAATCACGGTTGCAAGCAAGTGTGTGTCAGGCCCACACAGACTGTATTGTGGCCACTGGCTAGTGGCAAGGCCTCCACTTATACCGTTACAGGGTGTAACTCACTCACAAATACCTCGCAGATAAAAAAAAATTATATTTAATATTTTTCTGTGATATAATCACAGTTGCAAGCCGGTGTGTGTCAGGCCCACACAGACTGTATTGTGGCCACTGGCTAGTGGCTAGGCCTCCACTTATACCGTTACAGGGTGTCACTCACTCAAATACCTTTCAGATAAAAAAAATTCTATTTAATATTTTTCTGCTATCTAATCCCATTTGCAAGCCAGTGTGTGTCAGGCCCACACAGACTGTATTGTGGCCACTGGCTAGGCCTCCACTTATACCGTTACAGGGTGTCATTCACTCACAAATGCCTCGCAGATAAAAAAAAATTCTATTTAATATTTTTCTGTGATCTAATCACATTTGCAAGCCCGTGTGTGTCAGGCCCACACAGACTGTATTGTGGCCACTGGCTAGTGGCTAGGCCTCCACTTATACCATTACAGGGTGTCAATCACTCACAAATACCTCACAGATAAAAAAAAATTGTATTTAATATTTTTCTGTGATATAATCACAGTTGCAAGCCAGTGTGTGTCAGGCCCACACAGACTGTATTGTGGCCACTGGCTAGGCCTCCACTTATACCGTTACAGGGTGTCACTCACTCACAAATACCTTGCAGATAAATAAAAATTCTATTTAATATTTTTCTGTGATATAATCACAGTTGCAAGCCAGTGTGTGTAAGGCCCACACAGATTGTATTGTGCCACTGGCTAACAGGGATATGTCTTAGTCAGGCAGACACACATGGACGTACAGTGTGATGATGATGATGATGTTGTACCCGCTGCTGCTTCCTTTGCTGAGGTGTCAGATACAAGTGAAGTGGTTGATGATGACGATGTGTCCGTGGATGCCACGTGGGTGCCTGCTCGAAGAGAAGAAGAAGAGGGGGAAAGTTCAGAAGGGGAGACAGAGAGAAGGAGGAGACGAGTTGGAAGCAGGGGGAGGTCGTCGCAAGGAGCTAGTGGCACAGTCAGACAGCATGTATCGGCACCCGGGGTCAGCCAGACAGCACGCCAATCAACGCATGCTGTTGCCACCACCAGAATGCCGTTATTGCAAAGCTCAGCAGTGTGACATTTTTTTTGTGTCTGCCTCTGACAACAGCGATGCCATTTGCAACCTGTGCCAAAAGTCGTGGGAAATTCAACACCCACGTAGGTACAACTGCTTTGCGAAGGCACATGATCGCACATCACAAACGCCTATGGGATCAACACATGATGACGAGTAGAAGCAGCACACAAGCTCAAAGCCACCATCCACTCTCACCTTCAGCAGTTCCATCTCATCTGCCCACAGTCAGGTGTCTGTAAAGGAAATTTTTGAGCGTAGGAAGCCAATGTCACAGAGTCACCCCCTTGCCAGCGTTTGACAGCTGGCTTGACGGAACTCTTAGCCCGCCAGCTTTTACCATACCAGCTGGTGGAGTCTGAGGCCTTCAAAAAATTTGTCGCTATTGGGACACCACAGTGGAAGGTACCCGGGCGAATTTTTTTTTCAAAAAAGGCAATCCCAAAACTCTATTCAGTGATTGAAAAGGAAGTCATGGCATCTCTGGCATACAGTGTTGGGGCAAGGGTCCATTTGACCACTGATACCTGGTCTGCAAAGCACGGTCAGGGCAGGTATATCACCTACACTGCGCATTGGGTCAACCTGCTGACGGCTGACAAGCATGAAATGCGTGGCTCTGCAGAGGAGTTGGTGACACCGCCACGACTTGCAGGCAGGCCTACTGCCACCTCCTCTACTCCTCCTACTCCATCCTCTTCCATAACCTCCTCGGCTGAGTCCTCTTCTGCTGCGGTGTATGGTTGCACATCAACTGAATCCCCACAGCTCCCCAGGGGCTATTCCACATCCCGGATACGACAGTGTCACGCTGTCTTGGGGTTGACTTGCCTGAGAGCAGAGAGTCACACCGGACCAGCACTTACAGGACGTCCTCAAGCAGGCCAGGAATGTGTGTGGCCATTTCAGGCGTTCCTACACGGCCATGGTGCACTTTTCAGACATTCAGCGCCGAAACAACATGAGGCACTTGATTTGCGACAGCCCGACACGTTGGAATTCAACACTCCTAATGTTCGACCGCCTGCTCCAACAAGAAAAAGCCGTCAACGAGTATTTGTATGACTGTGGTGCTAGGACAGCTTCTGCGGAACTGGGAATTTTTCTGCCACGTTACTGGACGCTCATGCGCAATGCCTGTAGGCTCATGCGTCCTTTTGAGGAGGTGACAAACCTAGTCAGTCGCACCGAAGGCACCATCAGCGACCCCATCCCATTTGTTTTCTTCCTGGAGCGTGCCCTGCGAAGAGTGCTGGATCAGGCTGTAGATGAGCGTGAAGAGGAAGAGGAAGAGTTGTGGTCACCATCACCACCAGAAACAGCCTTGTCATCATCGCTTGCCGGACCTGCGGCAACGCTGCAAGAGGAGTATGAGGAAGAGGAGTCAGAGGAGGAATGTGGCTTTGAGGAGGAGGAAGACCAACCACAGCAGGCATCCCAGGGTGCTCGTTGTTGTCACCTATCTGGGACCCGTGGTGTTGTACGTGGCTGGGGTGAAGAACAGACCGTCAATGACATCAGTGAGGACGAGGAACGGGAAATGAGTAGCTCGGCATCCAACCTTGTGCAAATAGGGTCTTTCATGCTGTCATGTCTTTTGAGGGACCCTCGTATAAAAAGGATGAAGGAGAACGACCTGTACTGGGTGGCCACACTACTAGACCCCCGGTATAAGCAGAAAGTGGCGGAAATGTTACCAACTTACTGAAAGTCAGAAAGGATGCAGCAGTTCAAAACAAAACTAAAAAATATGCTTTACACAGCTTATAAGGGGGATGTCACAGCACAACGGGAATCTAACAGGGGAAGAGGTGAAAGTAATCCTCCTCCTACCACGACCACGCCGGCAAGGACAAGACGCTTTACAGATGTGTTGTTGATGGAGGACATGCAGAGCTTTTTCAGTCCTACACATCGCCACAGCCCTTCGGGATCCAGCCTTAGAGATTGACTCGACCGACAGGTAGCAGACTACCTCGCCTTAACTGCAGATATCGACACTCTGAGGAGCGATGAACCCCTTGACTACTGGGTGTGCAGGCTTGACCTGTGGCCTGAGCTATCCCAGTTTGCGATAGAACTTCTGGCCTGCCCCGCTTCAAGTGTCCTGTCAGAAAGGACCTTCAGTGGGGCAGGAGGCATTGTCACTGACAAAAGAAGTCGCCTCGGTCAAAAAAGTGTTGATTACCTCACCTTCATTAAGATGAATGAGGCATGGATCCCGAAGGGACTGACAGTGGGGGATACGTTTGACTAACAAAAGGCCTGATGACATGCCTTGGCCTCAAAATGATCCCCACGCTGCTGTATTTAATGTCTGCATACCGGATGACTTTCGTGAATTCTCCGCCACCAACTAGGGTTCAAGCCTCAATGTTTTAGTCACCCTTCTGCCTTGAAAACATCAATTTTTCCGGCCGCTGCTACAACAGCGGCTGCAACAATAACATTGTTTTTCAGGCATGTGTACATGCCTAATTTTTCTGACCTCTGGTGCTGCACTGTGGCTGCAAAAACAAAACAAAAAAGAAAGGCACATACAAGTGTCAATTCCCCTTCGTGATCGATACCTTGTTGTGATGAAGGGGCTTGCGTATCACAATGAAGCGATCATCACCTCTGAGTGTGTTGGCAATGTTGCCACACCCCAGTTGCTTCATTATGATCAGACCAAAAGCGATCGGCTGGATAATTTTTCATTGAAAAAACTTAAATTATTATTTTTTTTTTTTAAGTTGTATGGGTGGGTTTTTAATACATAAAATAAAAAAATCATAATAAAGTCTCTTAATAGTTTATTAGAAATAATGGAGACAATTTAAAAAATCCCCATCAATTCCAATACAAAGCAAGTACAAAGCTCAGAACTAAATTATTCCAGGATGTCGTAATGGTTCGTTAATTCGACAATGGTTAATCAATTCGACACACGTCCCCGGATAGGGGACGTAACAGGGATTAAACTGATAGGAATAGTACTAGTTAAGACACCACTCATATAGGGTGTCACAGCACATTGCTCCGTGCACGCGCAGTGCCCCAATTTGGGAGTAAGAGGACCGACCAAGCTGCTTTTTCCATCTCCTGGTTCCTAAAATCAATTCAGTTTGGTGTATCAGAGTTTGGTCTGTCACTGTGAAGGCAGTCGAAGGTACCCGGCCTAAATTTTTTTTCACAAAAGGCAATCCCACCCTGATATGGGACGTAACAGGGATTAAACTGATGAGAATAGTACTACAGAAAATAGCACTCATATCGGGTGTGACAGTAAATTGCACGGCGCAGACGCAGTGACCGTGGCGTAAATTCAAACAAAGGGGAGGGAGCCAGCATTTTTTTAACCATCTCCCCGTTCGAAAAATCAATTTAATAAATGGACCCCAGATTGGGGACGTAACAGGGATTAAACTGATGAGAAGAGAGAACTATAGAAAATAGCACTCATATCAGGTGTGACAGTAAATTACACGGCGCAGATACAGTGACCGTGGCGTGGATTCAAACAAAGGGGAGGGAGCCAGCGTTTTTTTAACCATCTCCCCGTTCGAAAAATCAATTTAATAAATGGACCCTAGATTGGGGACGTAACAGGGATTAAACTGATGAGAAGAGAGAACTACAAAAAATACCACTCATATCGGGTGTGACAGTAAATTGCACGGTGCAGACGCAGTGACCGTGACGTGGATTCAAACAAAGGGGAGGGAGACAGCGTTTCTTTAACCATCTCCCCGTTCGAAAAATATATTTAATAAATGGACCCCAGAATGGGGACGTAACAGGGATTAAACTGATGAGAAGAGAGAACTACAGAAAATAGCACTCATATCGGGTGGGACAGTAAATTGCACGGCGCAGACGCAGTGACCGTGGCGTGGATTCAAACAAAGGGGAGGGAGCCAGCATTTTTTTAACCATCTCCCCGTTCGAAAAATTAATTTCATAAATGGACCCCAGATTGGGGACGTAACAGGGATTAAACTGATGAGAAGAGAGAACTACAGAAAATACCACTCATATCGGGTGGGACAGTAAATTGCACGTCACAGGCGCAGTGACCGTGGCGTGGATTCAAGCAAAGGGGAGGGAGCCAGCATTTTTTTAACCATCTCCCCGTTCGAAAAATCAATTTCATAAATGGACCCCAGATTGGGGACGTAACAGGGATTAAACTGATGAGAAGAGAGAACTACAGAAAATACCACTCATATCGGGTGGGACAGTAAATTGCACGGCACAGATGCAGTGACCGTGGATTCAAACAAAGGGGAGGGAGCCAGCGTTTTTTTAACTATCTCCCCGTTCGAAAAATCAATTCAATTCACCTTTCCGGGACCCTTGGTGTTGTACGTGGCTGGGTGGAGGAATAAACCTTCAATGACATCAATGGGACATGGCTAGCTTGGTATCCAACCTTGTACAAATGGGGAGTTTGCGGTTGGGCAAATGGACTGTTTGCGGTTGTTTGCGGTGCATTAAAAGGGGAGGTTGGTCTGTCAATGTCTGTGAAGCGGGTGTAACCCTTACACTACCTGATCGATACAACATCATACCTGATCGTATACACACACTGGATGTTTTAAACCATGTTGTTCAAAAAAAATTTGGATTGTTAGGTGATTTATGCCCTTTTCGGATTAAAATCCAACTCTGCGTCAACTATGTAATTTTCCATGGGAGTGTTGCCATGGATCCCCCTCCGGCATGCCACAGTCCAGGTGTTAGTCCCCTTGAAAAAAAATTCCATCACTACTGTGGCTAGAAAAAGTCCCTGTGGGTTTTAAAATTTGCCTGCCTATTGAAGTCTATGGCAGTTCGCCCGGTTCGCGAATATTTGCAGAAATTCGCGTTCGCCGTTCGCGAACAGAAAATTTTATGTTCGCAACATCTCTACTCACAACATGTCGCAGATATTTCACTTGGGCTTTAGTAAGTGACACTTTGAAGGTTTCACATTTTCAGTCCATGTTGGGTCAGAGTCTGGAACACTTCCGCCAGGTGCTGTAAATGCTCTTCGTAGGTCTTAGAGTAGATGATCACATCATCCAGGTACAACAACACAGTCTCAAAGTTTTTGTGTCCAAGACATCATTTTATGTCCAAGACATCATTCCATGAGTCTCTGAAATATCCCAGGGGCGTTGCATAGCCCGAATGGCATGTTGTTGAACTCAAACAGACCCATTGGGGTGACAAAAGCTGTTTTTTCTTTATCTTCTGGTGCAATGGGGACTTGCCAATAGCCACTGGTTAGATCCAGAGTTGAAAATTAAGCAGCGGATCCCAGAGCTGCTAGGGATTCTCAATTCGTGGCAGGGGGTATGCATCCTTGTGCGTAATGTTGTTAATCTTATGGTAGTCCACACAAAAACGGATGGTTCCATCCTTCTTCTTTACCAGGACTAAGGGGGCAGCCCAGGGGCTGTGACTATCATGGATGACATTAGCTGTCTTCATATCCTCCACCATCTTCTTCACTTGCTGGTACATGGCAGGAGGGATTGGTCGGTATCTCTCTTTGATTGGAGTATGAGTGCTGGTTGGAATGGTGTACTGTATTAAGCAAGTCTGACCATAGTCCAGAGAATGTTTGCTGAAGACTTGATTGTGTTGTTTGACTAAGTCCAGCACACCGTTTATCTGCTCGGCAGAGGTTGTGGTATCCCCGATGTGGAGTTCGGCCCACCAGGGCTGTTCTGGCGGGTCTTTGGCTTCCTCCACTGTTTGGAGTGATTGTTGAGCCGCAGCAGTGGGATAATCCAAGATATCCTGCGGACGGATGTGGTATAGGCAGGCCACTGGATAGTGCTTTTTTAATCTCACAGCTTCATCACCCAGGTTGACTAAGCGTATAGGTACTTTTCCTTGGGATATGGTGACCACGCTCCTAGCGGCTAGGACGAGGGGGTGATCTTGAAGATGTATTGGTTCCAAAAGGGCCTGAAAATCTTGACTTTGGATACCGATGCAAGCCTTGCACCATATCAGAGTCTCAGCTCCCGGCTGGAGTTTGATAGGGTGAGCATCCTTGATGCGGACACGGCAGATTTCGCCCCGTTGATTGCTGAATTTTTGTTGGGCGGCTAGCACTCGAATGGTCTGGTCTATAACCCATTGAGTTTCATTGGGTGTAGTCAGTAGGGTTTTCTTTAAGGCTTTCAGCACTTCAAGGTAACAGTTGCCGAGTACATTCATCCCCAGGACCAGAGGACAATTATCATCATCTGGGACCTGAATCACGACTACTCCTTGGCATGAGAGTTCAGTATCTTCGATCCGTAAGGTAGGTTCCCAATAACCTAGTATAGGCACTGGTTTGCCATTGGTAGCTATGATGCGGAGCCAAGATTCAGGAGGTTGAATCAGTTGGGCTCCGTTTCTGCATGTGTCAAATGCTGCTTGGCGGATGGTAGTTACTTGAGAACCGGTATCAATTAAAGCAGGAAACTTCACTCCGTTGATGTCAACTTCAACCACGGGGCGGGCGCCCACATACCTAGGCATAAAGGCTGGATCTTTGGGACCTAGTATTCTTCCTCCCGAGGGACGGTCCTCGACCTCAGGGGATATCCGTTTAACTGCCTCCGGACCGCCTAACGCACAGATGCGTCCTGGCGGCAGTCGATTCATTCCTCCTGGACGCATCCGTGCGTCATCTCGCGAGACGCGAGATTTCCTGTGAACGCGCGCACACGGGCGCGCACGTTCACAGGATCGGAAGGGGAGCGAGTGGATCTACAGCCTGCCAGCGGCGATCGTTCGCTGGCAGGCTGTAGATGCGATTTTTTTTAACCCCTAACAGGTATATTAGACGCTGTTTTGATAACAGCGTCTAATATACCTGCTACCTGGTCCTCTGGTGGTCCCTTTTGCTTGGATCGACCACCAGAGGACACAGGCAGCTCAGTAATAAGTTACACCAAACACCATTACACTACACCCCCCCTGTCACTTATTAACCCTTATTAACCCCTGATCACCCCATATAGACTCCCTGATCACCCCCCTGTCATTGATCACCCCCCTGTCATTGATCACCCCCCTGTAAGGCTCCATTCAGACGTCCGTATGTTTTTTACGGATCCACGGATACATGGATCGGATCCGCAAAACACATATGGACGTCTGAATGGAGCCTTACAGGGGGGTGATCAATGACAGGGGGGTGATCACCCCATATAGACTCCCTGATCACCCCCCTGTCATTGATCACCCCCCTGTAAGGCTCCATTCAGACGTCCGTATGTTTTTTACGGATCCACGGATACATGGATCGGATCCGCAAAACACATACGGACGTCTGAATGGAGCCTTACAGGGGGGTGATCAATGACAGGGGGGTGATCACCCCATATAGACTCCCTGATCACCCCCCTGTCATTGATCACCCCCCTGTCATTGATCACCCCCCTGTAAGGCTCCATGGTCAGCACCTCCAAAGCATAAAGGGCAAGCTCAGGCCATGTGCCCAATTTGGAGACCCAGAAGTTGCAGGGGCTGACCCCTGTCAGTTAGTTCGTGTAGGCGTGTGCATACTTACTGCCCCACCATGTCGCACGTCCCCGTGATGTTCACAATCCAATATGATATCTGCTCTATCAATTTTCAATGTTCTTTTATGCGCCTACCATGGTGATTACGGGTGGCGGGGAATCAGGGTTCCTGGCCGGAGAGGGAGCATGAGAAAAAGAGACCAAATTTAAGGGAGATAAATTTATTTGAAAAAATTGGGATCAAGAAGAAATGTGGGAAAAGCTATTGAGGCGCAAATGTGGGACAAATTACAGAAGCCCAAATGTGGGCCAAAAGAGTCAAGCGGAATTGTGGGAAAAGCTATTGAGGCGCAAATGTTGGCCAAAAGAGTATAGCGGAAATGTGGGACAAAGTATTGAAGCTTAAATGTGGTACAACTTGTTTAAGTTTAAACATTGAATCAACGGAGGTGGTCGCGCATCAATTAAAGAAGCATTTCAGAAATGTTATTCCCTGTCACTTATGCAGAGCAGGGGTTTATTCACGTCTAAAATTGTATAATGTCAACCCAAGAATGTAACAGAAAAATTACAGAAATTAATTAACCTGTCTACTTGGTAGAGCAGGGGTCTATGACAGAAAACAATTGCTTATTGTCACCCGAAAATGTAAAATAAAAATTATTGAAATTTATTAAGCTGTCAACTAGGAAGAGGAGGGGTATATTACACCCAAAATTTGGTGAATTTCACCAGAAAATGTAACTGCCAATTTTTTATTTTTTATTTTTACCGGCCTACTAGGTATAGCAGTGGTACTGTACACCCAAAAATTGGTTAATTTCACCCGAAAATGTAACTGACAATTTTTTTTTTAAACGGCCTACTAGGTTTAGCATTGGTACATCACACCCAAAAATTGGTGAATTTCACCATAAAATGTAACAGACAAATTGTTTTATTGTTTAACCTGTCTACTAGGTATAGCAGTGGTACTTCACAACCAAAAGTTGTTGAATTTCAACTGAAAATGTAACTGACAAATTTTTTATATTTTTTTTAAACTGGCCTACTAGGTATTGCAGTGGCACTATACACCCAAAAATTTGTGAATTTTACCAGAAAATGTAAATGACAAAATAGTGAAATGATATAAAATAAAACACGTACAAAAATAAATAAGTGGTAGGCAATTAAGAGTGCCGTATTTGTGTGAGGGGAGGCGGGGCGTTCACTATTTAAACCTGGCCCTCCTCCCCCCACTTGTCGGTTCGAACGATTTCGAATCGGCTTGTGGGTTGGTGCCAGAGAAGGGCATGCGTCACTGGAGGATCGGGGGATCGGCTGCGTCGAGCTCGTCGCTGCGGTGATTAGGTAGGCAGGGTGGCTTGCACACCCGTCTCGCTATGTATAACATGTGGGGCTGCCGAGCGTGCCGCCGGTCCCCAGCTGCGCTGGAGACTGCCCGCACTCCCGATCGCTTCCGGCACCCCGAGACAGGCACCCCGATCCGCTCCAGGCCCTGCGCTAAGCACCCCCGCTCCCACATGCAGCGTCCCCCAGGCAGGCACCCCTCACCTGTGGCTCAGCAGCGACGGGTCACGACGTCCGCTCGCATACCCTGAGCATCGGTCACGCCGGCCGTCGGCTCCACGACGCAGCGTTATATATCACTCACTCCCATATCAGAACGTTCCGCCGTAGAGGAAAACGCCGTTCGCTCACACAGGGGTCTATTCATTAGCTGCAATCAGTAAGCGGAGGTCCAGCTGCAGGATCAGGGGACGGAAGCCGAAACCTATAGGCGATTAATACGCCGCGGCTTTCCCTGTACAAATAGTCGATAGCGGTGGGCACGGGATGCAATGTTCCACATGGCGGAGCGCAAATCCCTCGCAGCCGCTCCTGATGCACGTTCTCCTGGTATTTACAATTAGCGAGGCTGTGAAGGTGGACATGCTTATTCATGTCTAGGAATCCGCTGCAGAATAAACTCGTCTTCTTTACTGCGCCAAACTCAGGCAAGACGAGATAAGCAGATACTCAGACATGTGCACTGTATAACAAGTTAGGATTTCAATGGTTAATTCTAACCTAGAAGGGAATCACTGGCTTGCTGCGCTCCAGCAGGTCCTGGCTTGAGAGAGGGCGGGGGATGGTCGACACCTACAGGCCCATACTGGTACTGCAGTCTTGGTGCAGGGCTCCTCTGCTCAGGCACAGTGGCTAGGTACTAAGGCAGGAGTAAAAAAAAAAAAAAAAAATTTAAATAAAATTTGGAATATGTTCAAGGATCAAATATAAAGAGGGCTTCAAGGAGGGGGGCTGGCCACGTCACTTTGCGCACGCAGCCGGGCCGCCCGTAAGCCCATACGGTCAGTCAGGGGGTTGGTTCGGGCGCAGTCACAATAATCCGGTGGTTAGCTAGGGAGCGGTGGCATGAGTGAAGTGTCGCCCAGCTGGCGTGCGCTCACTCACACGTCTGTCCTTGGTTATTCAGGTTCACAGGTGGTGGGCTAACTTACGATACTGTGGGGTTCGTGGCTGTCATGGCCGCCAGGTGAGTCAGGGGTGGTGCATGCGGGGGCCAACCCCCTCTTTTCTCCTGCATAGGCTTGGGCGACGGTGGACTATTATGTCCAGGCCTCTGGCGCATCTCTTACAGGGTGGCGCCTACAGTCGTGGCCTTTGGTGGGGGGGAAAAGAAAAAAAAAAAAATTATAATAATGGTATAGATAGGAATGTTGCTTTGCCAGGTCTGTCACGACTACAGACTCCTTATAAAGCCCTGCCACGACTGCAGGCATCAGTCTGTCACGACTACAGACCCGCTCTAAAGCCCTGCCACGACTGCAGGCAACAGTCTGTCACGACTACAGACCCGTTATAAAGCCCTGCCACGACTGCAGGCATCAGTCTGTCACGACTACAGACTCGTTATAAAGTCCTGCCACGACTGCAGGCATCAGTCTGTCACGACTACAGACCCGTTATAAAGCCCTGCCACGACTGCAGGCATCAGTCTGTCACGACTACAGACTCGTTATAAAGTCCTGCCACGACTGCAGGCATCAGTCTGTCACGACTACAGACCCGTTATAAAGCCCTGCCACGACTGCAGGCATCAGTCTGTCACGACTACAGACTCGTTATAAAGTCCTGCCACGACTGCAGGCATCAGTCTGTCACGACTACAGACCCGCTCTAAAGCCCTGCCACGACTGCAGGCACAAATCCGTTACGACTGCAGACTCATTATTAAGACCGGCCACGACTGCAGGCATTAGTCTCATGTCAACAGACTCATGAGGTAATACTACCACGTCTACAGGCGATGGTCCGTTACCGCTACTCTCGATGTAGGGTCCCCTCACGACTATAGGGGCTAGTCGGTCACATCCACAGACTCGGTCGCACTCCCGTTAACTACAGGCACTGGGTGGGCATCTACGGGTAGTTGCGTCACGACTACGCACGTGGGTCAGCCACGGCCTGGGAGGTCAGCCTTCACGGTCACAGGTAGGTCCAGTTAGGCTTCAGTCTCCCAGCGGGTTCCAGTCACAATAACCAGCCCCTAGGTGAGGGGGGGCACTCCCGCACCGGCGCACAATGCCAGGGAGCTGTGCGGCTCCTCACGCGGCACACGGTTCAAACCAGCGGGGGCCGGGGCCCACGGTAAAGGAAGGGCTCCCTCTGATCCGGTGCACATTGCCAGGGAGTGGCGCTGCTCCCCACGCGGTACGAGTGTCCAGCCGGCGGTGGGTCGGCCCTCCCGCACTGGTGCATTCTGCCAGGGAGCAGCGTGAGCTCCCCACGCGGCTGGGGGGTAAGGCTCCTCATCTTCAATAAAGTCTGGCACGGGCCGCCGTGCCGTTAGGTAGGCAGGGATCAGGGAAAGGAGTACTAGGCTCGGTCAGGGGGAGCAGATCATAGGCGGTGGCTGGCTTCCTGCTGCCGGCCGTACATTAGGTTCCAAGGGGGTTATTTAGGCACAAGATGTTAGTTAGTCCGTGCAGGTGATCTGCGTTATACCATGCTCTTCATGCTCGTACTCAGAGCTGTGCCCGTACGGGAGCTGCTTAAGTGGTTGAAAAAAAAAAAAAAAATATGTATATATATATATATATATATATATATATATATAAAAAAAAAAATAATATATACATTTTTGAGTCTCTCACGCATGGCTTCTCCGTGTTAGTTTTACACATACAGATCTGCCATTAGAGTCTCTCACGCATGGCTTCTCCGTGTGAGTTTTACACATATGACTCCGCCATTAGTCTCTCACGCATGGCTTCTCCGTTTTAGGTTTACACATATGACTCCGCCATTAGAGTCTCTCACGCATGGCTTCTCCGTTTTAGGTTTACACATATGACTCCGCCATTAGTCTCTCACGCATGGCTGCTCCGTTTTAGGTTTACACATATGACTCCGCCATTAGTCTCTCACGCATGGCTGCTCCGTTTTAGGTTTACACATATGACTCCGCCATTAGAGTCTCTCACGCATGGCTTCTCCGTTTTAGGTTACACATTTGACTCCGCCATCTGAGTCTCTCATGCATGACTTCTCCGTTTAGGTTCACACATATGTCTCCGCCATTAGAGTCTCACGCATGGCTCCGCCATTAGAGTCTCTCACGCATGGCTGCTCCGTTTTAGGTTACACATATGTCTCCGCCATTAGAGTCTCACGCATGGCTGCTCCGTTTTAGGTTACACATATGACTCCGCCATTAGAGTCTCTCACGCATGGCTTCTCCGTTTAGGTTCACACATATGTCTCCGCCATTAGAGTCTCTCACGCATGGCTTCCCCGTTTTAGGTTACACATATGACTCCGCCATTAGAGTCTCTCACGCATGGCTTCTCCGTTTTAGGTTACACATATGACTCCGCCATTAGAGTCTCTCACGCATGGTTTCTCCGTTTTAGGTTACACATATGACTCCGCCATCTGAGTCTCTCACGCATGGCTTCTCCGTTTTAGTTTTACACATATGACTCCGCCATTAGAGTCCCTCACGCAGAGCTTCTCCGTTTTAGTTTTACACATATGACTCCGCCATTAGAGTCTCTCACGCATGGCTTCTCCGTTTTAGGTTTACACATATGACTCCGCCATTAGAGTCTCTCACGCATGGCTTCTCCGTTTTAGGTTTACACATAGGACTCCGCCATTAGAGTCTCTCACGCATGGCTTCTCCGTTTTAGGTTACACATATGACTCCGCCATTAGAGTCTCTCACGCATGGTTTCTCCGTTTTAGGTTTACATATATGACTCCGCCATCTGAGTCTCTCACGCATGGCTTCTCCGTTTTAGGTTACACATATGACTCCGCCATCTGAGTCTCTCACGCATGGCTTCTCCGTTTTAGTTTTACACATATGACTCCGCCATTAGAGTCCCTCACGCAGAGCTTCTCCGTTTTAGTTTTACACATATGACTCCGCCATTAGAGTCTCTCACGCATGGAGATTAAGAAAAAAAAAATAATAAATTTCCTCACCAGGCCCAGCTGCGCTGGGACTAGTCTCCCATCTCACCATAGCTAAGAGACTGATGGCCAATTCCTTGGCCAGTAATACTCTGAGGGCTTACAAGACGGCTTGGCACCTGTTTCAGAGATATGAGAACACCTACCCGGCCGCTGGCCGGGGACCTATCACTCACCTATTGGGCTTCGTCTGGGTTTTGCCACTCTCAATTAAACCTGTCCTATAGCATTGTTAACTATACATGGCAGGTATTCAGCACCATTGGTGCAGGCTACATCCGGACCTACCGTCACTCTTCTCCGCCCACCCGATCAAAGCGGCGTTGAAGGGTTTGCGCAAGATGTCTGTTGTGAAACGACATGGGCGTCAGCCATTTACCGGTAGCTTGTTCAGGCCGTGACAGGCGAACTGCAGGGGCAAACCGTTCGGGCCGCAGGTTAGCGCTCTGGTAGAAACAGCCTTGTACCTGGCCTTCCATGGATTCCTCAGGTCAGGCGAGCTCATGGGCACCAATACGCTGGCTGGGTGCCTGCGGAAAGGTCAGCTCATCCGGCGCGGGTCCATCTATGTCCTCACCTTGGCCTCGTCCAAGACGTCACGGCCGGGGCAACCAGTGGCGGTCAGATACTTTCCCACGGACAGCAGATGGTGTCCGGTGCAGGCCTTGGAGGCTTGGCTGCGTAGTATTTAGTCCAAGCGGCATGTTCTCCCGTACTCGAACTAGGCAATGCCCGGCTAACCACCGCGGCCTTTCTTACGTACTTTCAGGTTAGTTGACAGGTCCAGGGGTCCTCGCTGGATCACAGGACATTCCTTCCGCATGGGCGCGGCAGCGGCGGCGTCCATGCATAAGGTGCCAGTACATGTCATCAAACGGTTGGGTCGTCGCAGTTCCGTGTGTTCCATACGTAATATCCCGGATCCTTATACGAAATATCATTGGCTTTCGAGTTTTGGTCTGTAGTTTCTGTTATCAAGTTTCTAACTCCTATGCATGGTTCTTTTGGCCCCTTTAGGCTACCCTTCGATAAGCAGTTCCGGCATAACTCTGCTGCTTCTAGGTTGGGGGGGTGGAGTATAGGCGTAGGTAGGGGACCCTCTCAGCATGAGCCGATCCGAGCACAAGTGGTAGGCAATTAAGAGTGCCGTATTTGTGTGAGGGGAGGCGGGGCGTTCACTATTTAAACCTGGCCCTCCTCCCCCCACTTGTCGGTTCGAACGATTTCAACCCACCCAGGAGCCCTCCCTTCTTTCAGGTCTCATTATTGGGGTAGCCCCCTTTAGGCTACCCTTCGATAAGCAGTTCCGGCATAACTCTGCTGCTTCTAGGTTGGGGGGGTGGAGTATAGGCGTAGGTAGGGGACCCTCTCAGCATGAGCCGATCCGAGCACAAATAGATTTATGAGGTGGAATTCCATATGGAGTAGGAGTTTGAGGAGGCGGTGGACGTAGAGGAGTAGGTGGAAGCGGCGGAGGAGGAGCACGAGATAGCCAACACAGGTTTTTGGTTTTAATTTAATTTTGTTAAATTAAGGTACACTACAAAAGAGTGTGAAATATCCAAAATACAAACATGAGCAATTCCGCTGCAGTAAAACAATGGCTGCTTAGTGCCGGTATGCATGTCTATTCTGCACAAGGTACGTAGAAGTCCTGAGGGATCCATACCTGGTTCATTTTAATGAACGTGAGCTTGCTGTGGACAGGCGGCTGCGCTTGTCTGTGATGACTCCCCCTGCCAGGCTAAACACACGTTCAGATAATACACTGGCTGCAGGGCAGGCCAGCACCTCCAAGGCATAAAGGGCAAGCTCAGGCCATATGCCAAATTTATAGACCCAGAAGTTGAAGGGGGCAGACCAGTCATTCAGTACGTGTAGGCGTGTGCACACATACTGCTCCAC
The DNA here is from genome assembly GCF_905171765.1 of Bufo bufo. NCBI lineage: Eukaryota > Metazoa > Chordata > Amphibia > Anura > Bufonidae > Bufo > Bufo bufo. The sequence continues at coordinate 303,026,084 of NC_053391.1, forward strand.
CATGTTGGTGAAATGCTGCCTCCTGCTAAGACGTTCCATATCAGCTGGTGGTGCTGGTTGATGTGATGTGCTGACAAAGCTGTTCCACATTTCGGCCATGCTAATCCTGCCTTCTGAGGTGCTGGCGGTGCCCCAGCTGCGTTGGCAAACTCTTCCTCTGCCTTCGCCTTGTGCTTCCACTGTGCCCCCGCTGTCAGGTGGGAATGCCACCAGCAGCGTGTCTACCAGCATGCGCTTGTACTCGCGTATTTTACGATCATGCTCCAGTGACGGAATTAAGAACGGTACGTTGTCCTTGTAACGGGGATCCAGCAGCGTGGCCACCCAGTAATCAGCACAAGTTAGAATGTGGGCAACTCGGCGGTCGTTGCAGAGACACTGCAGCATGTAATCGCTCATGTGTGCCAGGCTGCCCAGAGGCAACGAAAAGCTGTCCTCTGTGGGAGGTGTATCGTCTGTGTCCTCTGTATCCACGCACCAGTGATGGCCATGAGCTGGTCTGGGTGCCACCCTGCTGTGAACATGGTTCCTCCTCCTCCATCTCCTCCCCCTTATCCTCCACCTCGTCTTCCTCCAGAACTGTGGCCTGGCTGGACAATTGTGTACCTTGGGTTTGAGGGTGCAGGAACCCACCCTCGGAGCCACTTGGGAATAACTGGCCGGAAACCCTATGAAATGATCCCTCTTTCTCCTCCTCCTCCTCCTCCTGTGCCACATCCTCTTCCATCATCGCCAGGAGCGTTTTTTCAAGGAGGCATAGAAGTGGGCTAGTAACGCTGAGAACGGCATTATCGGCACTGGCCATGTTGGTGGAGTACTCGAAACAGCGAAACAAGGAACACAGGTCTCGCATGGAGGTCCAGTCATTGCTGGTGAAGTGGTGCTGTTCCGCCGAGCGACTCACCCGTGCGTGCTGCAGCTGAAACTCCACTATCGCCTGCTGCTGCTCGCACAGTCTGGCCAGCATGTGCAAAGTGGAGTTCCACCTTGTGGGCATGTCGCATATGAGGCGGTGGGTGGGAAGGCCGGGAATGCCGAAGTTACGCTGCAGTGCTGACAGGCGAGCAGCAGGGTGAGAACGGCGAAAGCGCACACAGACGGCCCGCACTTTATGCAGCAACTCTGACATATCGGGGTAATTTTTAAGGAATCTCTGCACCACCAAATTCAGCACATGCGCCAGGCAAGGGATGTGCGTCAAACCGGCTAAGTCCCAGAGCTGCTACGAGATTTCGCCCATTATCGCACACCACCAGGCTGTGCTTGAGGCTTACTGGCACAAACCACTCATCGGTCTGTTGTTCAAGGCCCGTCCACAGCTCCTGCGCGGTATGGGGTTTGTCCCCAAACAGATAAGTTTTAAAACTGCCTGCTGTCGTTTACCCCTGCTGTCGTTTACCCCTGGTTGTGCTGAAGTTGGTGGTAAAGGTGTTACGCTGACCGGATGAGGAGCTGGTAGAGGATGAGGAAGCAGAGTAGGAGGAGGAAGCAACAGGAGGCAAACTGAAGCACCCTGCAATCCTCGGTGGTGGAAGCACATGCGCCAAACTTCTATCCGCCTCAGGCCCAGCCGCCACTGCATTTACCCAGTGTGCTGTTATGGAGATATAACGGCCCTGACTGTGCTTACTGGTCCGTGTACCTTGCCACAGTTGGCGTTGCGCAGTGCACACCTGATTTTGTCCCCTACTTGGTTGTGCAGGGAAGGGATGGCTCGCCTTGAAAAGTAGTGGCGGCTGGGCACGACGTACTGTGGGACAGCCACCGCCATAAGGCTTTTAAAACTATCTGTCTCCACCAGACGGAATGACAGCATTTCAAAGGCCAGTAATTTAGAAATGCTGGCATTCAGGGCTAGGGATCGCGGGTGGGTAGAGGGGTACTTCCTCTCCAGCGTTTGGGATATAGAGGTGTTGGTGTTGCTGGCAGATCCTCTGTTTGCGGGGTGGCAGGTGGCACTGTCAGTCCAGAGGTGGATGAAGAGGCCGAGACTGCAGCAGAAGAGGAAGCAGGAGTAGCCAGAGACCTTTCTTGGTTTTTGAGGTGTCTACTCCACTGCATCTCCGGCTTTGCACTTAAATGCCTGGTCATGCAGATTGTGCTCAGGTTGAGAACGTTTATGCCTCGCTTAAGTGTAGGCCTGAAGTAAATATTTCTTTGCACAAAATGGCTGTATTTCAAATGGCTGTATTTCAAATCCCTGAATCAAACCCCTGTATGTAGAGGGAGTATCTTACAGGGCCTGAACCAGTGTAGGCCTAAATTAAATATTTCTTTGCACAAAATGGCTGTATTTCAAATGCCTGCATCAAACCCCTGTATGTAGAGGGGGTATCTCACACGGTCTGAACCAGTGTAGGCCTGAAGTAAATATTTCTTTGCCCAAAATGGCTGTATTTCAAATGGCTGCATTTCAAATCCCTGAATCAAACCCCTGTATGTAGAGGGGGTATCTCACACGGTCTGAACCGGTGTAGGCCTAAATTAAATATTTCTTTGCACAAAATGGCTGTATTTCAAATGGCTGTATTTCAAATCCCCGAATAAAACCCCTGTATGTAGAGGGAATATCTCACAGGGCCTGAACCAGTGTAGGCCTAAATTAAATATTTCTTTGCACAAAATGGCTGTATTTCAAATGGCTGTATTTCAAATCCCTGAATCAAACCCTGTATGTAGAGGGAGTATCTCACGGGGCCTGAACCAGTGTAGGCCTAAATTAAATATTTCTTTGCACAAAGTGACTGTATTTCAAATGGCTGTATTTCAAATCCCTGAATCAAACCCTGTATGTAGAGGGAGTATCTCACAGGGCCTGAACCAGTGTAGGCCTAAATTAAATATTTCTTTGCACAAAATGGCTGTATTTTAAATGCCTGCATCAAACCCCTGTTTGTAGAGGGGGTATCTCACACGGTCTGAACCAGTGTAGGCCTGAAGTAAATAATTCTTTGCCCAAAATGGCTGTATTTCAAATGGCTGTATTTCAAATCCCTGAATCAAACCCCTGTATGTAGAGGGTGTATCTCACACGGCCTGAAACAGTGTAGGCCTGAATTCAATATTGGTGCACCAAATGGCAGTATTTAAAATCTCTGAATGTAACCCAAATGTATTAAGGGTGTATCTCACAATGACATCTGCATCAAAGGCTGCCAACTAAATTTTTTGTGCTCAAACGAGTGTTTGTTTAACAACTGAATTTGACAGCAGTATATAAGCCTGTAATTTCACACGTGCTGTTGCTGCAAGGCCTGACAATAGTGTTTTTCAAACCCCAGAAAACGATGGGTGTATTTCTAGCTTAAATTGCACACTGACTAATCAAGATGTTGTAGATTGCCAAAAAAGTGTGTTTTTGGTAACAGAATATGAAAGCTGTATATATTAAACTTGAATTTAACACTTGCAGATCTGGAAAATACAGTTTTTGAAGAAAAAAAAGTGTTGTTTTCAAACCCTAGAAAATGATGGGTGTATTTCTAGCTTAAATTGCACACTGACTAATCCAGATGTTGTAGATTGCCCAAAAAGTATTTTTTTGGTAACAGTATATGAAAGCTGTATATATTAAACTTGAATTTCACACTTGCAGATCAGGAAAATACAGTTTTTTGGCAAAAAAGTGTGTTTTTAAAACCCCAGAAAATGATGGGTGTATTTCTACCTTAAATTGCACACTGACTAAGGCCTCTTTCACACTTGCGTTGTCCGGATCCGGCGTGTACTCCACTTGCCGGAATTACACTCCGGATCCGGAAAAACGCAAGTGTACTGAAAGCATTTGAAGACGGAACCGTCTTCCAAATGCTTTCAGTGTTACTATGGCACCCAGGACGCTATTAAAGTCCTGGTTGCCATAGTAGTAGAGGGGAGCGGGGGAGCAGTATACTTACAGCCCGTGCGGCTCCCGGGGCGCTCCAGAATGACGTCAGAGCGCCCCATGCGCATGAATGACGTGATCCATGCGATCACGTGATCCATGCGCTTGGGGCGCCCTGACGTCACTCTGGAGCGCCCGGGGAGCCGCACGGACGGTAAGTATGCTGCTCCCCCGCTCCCCGCTACACTTACCATGGCTGTCAGGACTTTAGCGTCCCGGCAGCCATGGTAACCACTCTGAAAAAGCTAAATGTCGGCTCCGGCAATGCGCCGAAACGACGTTTAGCTTAAGGCCGGATCCGGATCAATGCCTTCCAATGGGCATTAATTCCGGATCCGGCCTTGCGGCAAGTGTTCCGGATTTTTGGCCGGAGCAAAAAGCGCAGCATGCTGCGGTATTTTCTCCGGCCAACAAACGTTCCGTACCGGAACTGAAGACATCCTGATGCATCCTGAACGGATTTCTCTCCATTCAGAATGCATTAGGATAATCCTGATCAGGATTCTTCCGGCATAGAGCCCCGACGACGGAACTCTATGCCGGAAGACAATAACGCAGGTGTGAAAGAGCCCTTATCCAGATGTTGTAGTTTGCCAAATAAATGGTGATTTGCAATGTCCCAAAAGCTCAGATGCAGTGCTGGTGCTGTCCTCCTTGCCCCCTCTCAACCATCCGCCACTATGTCTCTCGCCTTGAGCAGTTCCTGCTCATCTGCCCACAGTCAGGTGTCTGTCAAGGACATGTTTGAGCATAAGAAGCCAATGTCACAAAGTCACCCCCTTGCCCGGCGTCTGACAGCTGGCTTGTCGGAACTCTTAGCCCGCCAGCTTTTACCATACAAGCTGGTAGAGTCTGAGGCCTTCAAAAAATTTGTAGCTATTGGGACACCACAGTGGAAGGTACCCGGCCGAAATTTCTTTGCACAAAAGGCAATCCCCAACCTGTACTCAATTGTGCAAAAGGAAGTCATGGCATGTCTGGCACACAGTGTTAGGGCAAGGGTCGATCTGACCACTGATACCTGGTCTGTAAAGCATGGTCAGGGCAGGTATATCACCTACACTACGCATTGGGTAAACCTGCTGACCAAGCATGAAATGCGTGGCTCTGCAGAGGAGTTGGTGACACCGCCTGCTGCCACCTCCTCTACTCCTCCTACTCCATCCTCGGCTGAGTCCTCTTCTGTTGCTGCGCTTCGTCTTGCTCCACATCAACTGCAGTGTCACGCTGTCTTGGGGTTGACTTGCCTGAAAGCAGAGAGTCACACTGGACCAGCACTTCTGTCCGCCCTGAACGCACAGGTGGATCAGTGGCTGACTCCGGACCAGCTGGAGAACGGCAAAGTGGTGTGTGACAACGGAAGCAATTTGATGGCGGCATTGAATTTGGGCAAGTTGACACATGTGCCGTGCATGGCACATGTGTTCAATCTGATTGTACAACGCTTTGTGCATAAGTACCCAGGCTTACAGGACGTCCTCAAGCAGGCCAGGAAGGTGTGTGGCCATTTCAGGTGTTCCTAAACGGCCATGGTGCACTTTTCAGATATCCAGCGGCGAAACAACATGCCAGTGAGGCGCTTGATTTGCGACAGCCCGACACGTTGGAATTCAACACTCCTAATGTTCGACCGCCTGCTCCAACAAGAAAAAGCTGTCAACGAGTATTTTTATGACCGGGGTGCTAGGACAGCCTCTGCGGAGGTGGGAATTTTTTTGCCACGTTACTGGACGCTCATGCGCAATGCCTGTAGGCTCATGCGTCCTTTTGAGGAGGTGACAAACCTAGTCAGTCGCACCGAAGGCACCATCAGTGACATCATCCCATTTGTTTTCTTCCTGGAGCGTGCCCTGCAAAGAGTGCTGGATCAGGCCATAGATGAGCGTGAAGAGGAAGAGGAAGAGGAAGAGTTGTGGTCACCATCACCACCAGAAACAGCCTTATCAGCATCGCTTGCTGGACCTGCGGCAACGCTGGAAGAGGAGTGTGAGGAAGAGGAGTCAGAGGAGGAATGTGGCTTTGAGGAGGAGGAGGAAGACCAACCACAGCAGGCATCCCAGGGTGCTCGTTGTCACCTATCAGGTACCCGTGGTGTTGTACGTGGCTGGGGGGAAGAACAGACTTTCAGTGAGATCAGTGAGGACGAGGAACGGGACATGAGTAGCTCAGCATCTAACCTTGTGCAAATGGGGTCTTTCATGCGGTCGTGCCTGTTGAGGGACCCTCGTATAAAAAGGCTGATGGAGAACGACCTGTACTGGGTGGCCACGCTACTAGACCCCCGGTAGAAGCAGAAAGTGCCTGAAATGTTACCGAATTACCGCAAGTCGGAAAGGATGCAGCAGTTCCAAAATAAATTAAAAAGTATGCTTTACACAGCGTATAATGGTGATGTCACAGCACAACGAAAATCTAACAGGGGAAGAGGTGAAAGTAATCCTCCTCCTACCACGACCACGCCGGCAAGGACAGGACGCTTTACAGACGTGTTGTTGATGGAGGACATGCAGAGCTTTTTAAGTCCTACGCATCGCCACAGCCCTTCGTGGTCCACCCTCAGAGAACGACTCGACCGACAGGTAGCAGACTACCTCGCCTTAACAGCAGATATCGACACTCTGAGGAGCGATGAACCCCTTGACTACTGGGTGTGCAGGCTTGACCTGTGGCCTGAGCTATCCCAATTTGCGATAGAACTTCTGGCCTGCCCAGCTTCAAGTGTCCTGTCAGAAAGGACCTTCAGTGCAGCAGGAGGTATTGTCACTGAGAAGAGAAGTCGCCTAGGTCAAAAAAGTCTAGATTACCTCACCTTTATTAAGATGAATGAGGCATGGATCCCGAAGGGACTGACAGTGGGCGATACATTTGACTAAAAAAGGCCTGGTGATGAGATGAGCTGCCTTGGGCTAAAAATGGTCCACACGCTGCTGTATTTTATCTCTGCATGCCGGATGACTTGCGTGACTTATCTGCCACCAACTAGGGTTCAAGCCGCAATGTTTTAGTGCACTTTCTGCCTAGTAAACATACATTTTTCTGGCCGCTGCTACAGCAACAATACCTAATTTTTCAGGCATGTGTACATGCCTAATTTTTCTGGCCTCTGGTGCTGCACTGTGGCTGCAAAAACAAAACAAAAAAAAAGGCACATACATGTGTCAATTCCCCTTCGTGATCGTTACATTGTTGTGGTGAAGGGGCTTGCATATCACAATGAAGCGATCACCTCTATGAGTGTGTTGGCAATGGCAATGTTGGCACACCCCAGATTATAAGGTCGTTGCTTCATTGTGAACAGACCAAAAATGATCGGCTGGAAAATTTTGCTTAGAAAAAACATTAATTTTCTTTGTGATCATCTAAGGTGATTATTAAAGCCTACTAGGCCAACAATGGGCCCACACTGCAGAATTATTGTTTTCTGGGTCACTTAACTGTCACTGAACTACCTCAGCACGACCATAGGCTTTGAAAAACCCCCATCGCCTGCAATCTCCCAAATGTGCGCACGAGCACAGTCATCACTACACCAAGATTGATGCATAGAGGAATAAAATTTATGTCATGAGTGTATCAACTATTGACAACTCTTTGCGGTTGTCTAAAATCTATTCCATACACGTCCCCTGACAGGGGACGTAACAGGGATTAAACTAATAGGAATAGTACTACTTAACACACCACTCATATCTGGTGGCACAGTACATTGCACGGTGCACGCGCAGTGCCCCAAATTGGAAGTAGGAGGACCAACCAAGCATCTTTTTCCATCTCCCGGTTCCTAAAATCTATTACATACACCGGCCCCTGATAGGCGACGTAACAAGGATTAAACTGATAGGAATAGTACTACTTAAACACACCACTCATATTGGGATTGCACAGTACATTACACGGCGCACGCGCAGTGCCCCAAATTGGAAGTAAGAGGACCGACCAAGCATCTTTTTCCATCTCCCGGTTCCTAAAATCTATTCCATACACCGGCCCCTGATAGGGGACAAAACAGAGATTAAACTGGTAAGAACAGATTTTTTTTTAATAAAAAAAAAAGAGGACAGCCTCTGCAGAGCTGGGTATTTTTTGGCCGTGTTACTGAACGCTCATACACAATGGCTGTAGGCTCATGCGTCCTTTTGCGGAGGTGACAAACCTGGTCAGTCAAACCCAAGGCAACATCATCGACCTCATCCCATATGCGTTTTTTCTGGAGCGTGCCCTGCGAAGAGTGCTGGATCAGGCCGTAGATGAGCATGAAGAGGAAGAGTTGTGGTCACCATCACCACCAGAAGCAGCCTTGTCGTCGTTGATTGCTGGACCTGCGGCAATGCAGAGAGAGGAGTCTGAAGTAGAGGAGTCAGAGGAGGAAGGTGGCTTTGAGGAGGTGGAAGACCAACCACAGCAGGCGTCCAAGGGGGCTTGTTGTCACCTTTCAGGGACCTTTGGTGTTGTACGTGGCTGGGTGGAGGAAGAGACCTTCAATGACGTCAGTGAGGTCAAGGAACGGGACATGGCTAGCTTGGTATCCAACCTTGTGCAAATGGGGAGTTTGCGGTTGTGCAAATGGACTGTTTGCGGTTATTTGCGGTGCGTTAAACGGGGAGTTTGGTCTGTCACTGTGAAGTGGGGGTAACCCTTACACTACCTGATCGATAGAACATCATACCTGATGTTTTAAAGCACGTTATTCCAAACAATTTAGGAATGTTAGGTGATTTATGCCCTTTATGGATTTAAACCCGACTTTGCGTCAACTACTTAATTTTCCATGGGAGTTTTGCCATGGATCCTCCTCCGGCATGCCACAGTCCAGGTGTTAGTCCCCTTGAAACAACTTTTCCATCACTATTGTGGCCAGAAAGAGTCCCTGTGGGTTTTAAAATTCGCCTGCCTATTGAAGTCTATGGCGGTTCGCCCGTTCGCGAACATTAGCAAAAATTCACGTTCGCCGTTTGCGAATGGAAAATTTTATGTTCGCGACAACTCTAGCCATTAGTAGGCATGGCTGTGATGGCTTCTAAGGTCAGACAGTTAACCGCTTGTTGATTGGCTGCTCTGCAGCCTTTCAAAAAGCGCCAAGGAAGCGCCGAACACCGAACCCAAACTTTTACGGAAATGTTCGGGTTCGGGTCTGGGGTCCAAAAATCCTAAAGTTCGGTACGAACGTGAACTTTACAGTTCGGGTTCGCTCAACCCTACTCAGGAACTGAAAGACGTATCCATCATATACCTTTATAAGAGGAAAGGAAATAGACAAGGCTTTGATAACTATAGAGGAATATCACTTTTATCAATTGCAGGCAAGATCTTGGCACAAATGTTGCTAAATCGTCTGATTGATCATCTGGAACGGGGTCTGCTACCTGAGACACAGTGTGGTTTTCACAGTGGCACGTTGGACATGATATTTGCAGCTCGACAGCTTCAGGAGAAATGAACTATACACCACCTTTATAGATCTTACCAAGGCTTTTGACACAGTTAGTCGCGAAGGCTTCTGACGCATTATGTCGAAGTTTGGATGCCCAGAGAGATTCATCATGATGGTACGGCAATTTTATGATTGTATTGTGGCTCGGGTTCTGATGCTGAATCTTCAGAGGCCTTCCATGTCACAAATGGCGTTAAACAAGGGTGCGTGCTTGCACCAACCCTGTTCATCATATCAATAGCGTAGAGGCCAAGAAAATAGGGTGGCACTGCTGTGTGTAACATGGGGATGCACCAGGTCCTGGGATACCCTGTCAATATGCACAGCCAGTGATCGTGGTGCTCAGCCCAAAAGTGAAAAGTCTCAATGTATGACAAAATGGTAGAAGAAAATATGAAAAAGAGGGCGGCACTCACCACTGCTGAATGAAAATCAATCCTTTATTCTTCAAGCGATGCGGCTAGAGCATAACAGCAAACTATCACGGACACAAGGGCGGCAATGGCCGTTTCGCGCGGGCTCGCGCTTTGTCTGGCCTTTGACCTCACTGCGCTGGTGTGGGTCAGTATTTGTTGATATGGCATCTAGTTGCTATAGCAACACGGACGCTAATAAGTTAAACACTAATTTCTAAAATAAATACTTGCAATAACACAAAGCATACATTAAGGCAGAAAATGACAATATAACTTAGACAAATAAATACACTTAAGTCATTTCTATCATTGAGTCCAAGGGAATCGAGTGCGGCTGCTTGCATGAGCCACCTAGCCTCCCTCCTCAGGGATGCATGGTGCCTATCACCCCCGTAGGGAATGTTTGGCTCCAGCTCTATACCTGAGAAGGTGAGGCAGTGCGGATCGCATCCATGCGCAGTGAGGTCAGAGGCCAGACGAAGCGCGAACCCGCACAAAACGACTGTCGCCGCTCTTGTGTCCGTGATACTTTGTTGTTATGCTCTAGCCGCATCGCTTTTATCAATGAAGAATAAAGGATTCATTTTCATCCAGCAGTGGTGAGTGCTGCCCTCTTTTTCATATTTTCTTCTACCATTTTGTCATACATTGAGACTTTTCACTTTTGGGCTGAGCACCACGCTCACTGGCTGTGCATATTGACAGGGTATCCAAGGACCTGGTGCATCCCCACGTTACACACAGCAGTGCCACCCTATTTTCTTGGCCTCTATGCTATTGGTATATATTTGGACTTATATTTTGGGTGGAGCACGCTGTATCAGTTTTTGATATTTAGTGTGGGCTTTTTTCTTTTTGCACCTAGGGCTACTGAAGAGGGAATACCCTGTCTGAATATAGGCAGAGAAGGAGCAAGTGCATTTTTTTTACGGACTGCAATCACAAAGACATATGGAATACAAAGTTGCACAGTTGGCAGATAAAGAGGTTTCCCTTATTTGGACTATTAATTCGCTTAAGTTGTATGAGGATAGGCAAAGAGTCCCCAGAGGATTAAGAATTTAGGAGTTAATGCAATACGAGAAAAATGCTACATTTGCCAAGGAATGGAAAGAGTTGAATGCCGGCTTCTCCATGCCTTCAGCTGATCCTCAAGAGAGATGAGGTGGAATACACAGCTGTGAGCGTCCTTAACAAAGGACTGGGCTACAGCATTGTTGAACGGTTCAACCCAGTTGAGTTTGAGATCGACCTTTATAAGGCTACCTGTAAATTGCACCTTCAAAAAATTTATAAAGATACACCATCACGGCCCTCAGCAATTAAACAAGGGGAAATACCAGCTGAAACCAATCCTTTGGGGTTTAATATAGATAACCAGTTCGATGACATGTAAATCTCTTGTCTAGAGTTGCTCACTAACACTGACCTATGGGGAGAGATGGGCACCGCTATCAAAGGGGACAGATTTCAAGGAGGCATTAAATCAACTTTTTGCCCCCCTATGCCGGCCGGTGGTGGCATCGACATCTTCCATAAGCGTGTTTTAAGGGACATTAGGGCCCTGATATATCCCGAAGCCCAGGATAACCTCACTTATGGTGAGAGAGCTGCCTTGAATTGGATTGGAGCAATGTGGTGTTATTAACTAAAATATACTACATGCAGGAGGCCACTAAGCAGTTAGGGGACAATACTGTGTATGAAACGTTAGGGGGAGATCCCACAGCAGTTATATTGTCCGAACTAAAAGATTTCCTATGTAGATATGCAGTGGCCGATTTTATTCCAGCAGCCATGTTAGATAAGCTTATACCCCAGTACCCTAGTAAACCCACCTGGTACTTTGTCCCCAACGTGCATAAATCACTTACATCACCGCCCGGCTGCCCAAATGTGGCGGGTATTGGGTCGGTTACTGAGCCCCTGTCCAAATATGCAGACTGGTTACTCAGACCCCTTCTTTTCAGTGCTCCCACTTATCTTAGCGACACTGGTGTTTTCCTCCGTGCCATCAGAGGTTTTGAGTGGTGGGAGGGACTCAATCTAGTGTCCCTAGATGTGGAGAGCCTTTACACATGCATACCTCATGTTACTGGTTTACAAGCCGTGGATAAGATCCTCAATAAAACTGATAAAAGTGTCACGTATATAAAATTTGGCAGAGAAGCACTCATGTTCATCCTCAGTAATAATACCTTTAAATTCGGCGAGCAGTGGTACAGGCAAAGAGTTGGAAAAGCAATGGTACCCCTGTATCATGCACTTATGCCAACTTATTTCTGGCGGTATTTGAGGATAAATATGTGTTTTCACTGGACAATCCTTTTGCACAATATATTCAACTCTTTTTACGGTATGTCAATGACATTTGTAGGGACTTTGCGGCTTATTTGGATAACAACAAAATGAACATGAAGTTCTCTTTAAATTTCGGGAATACATCTCTGAAATTTTTAGATGTGTTGGTATCCGTCCAAGAAGACGGTTTACAGACAGCTTGCTACCGTAAACCGTCAGCCACTAACTCTCTCCTACATTTCAATAGCTTCCACAATAAGAATGTCAAGAAATCTGTCCCATATGGTCAATGTATTCGTCTCAGAAGAACTAATAGTACACAGGAGGGCTATATTAAACAGTCCGAGGAATTGAAAAATAGGCTGTTCTGCAGAGGGTATATGGAGAGAGAAATAGAAAGTGCCAGGAAAAAAGCAGGGTCCTTCTCGCAAAAAAACCTTCTCAGTAGGGAAACACGCAACAGGCAGAATAAAAAAGATAGGTTCGTGTTCACATTCAAATAAATCCCGGTGGCTGAATTGATAAAGCGCATTACATATGAGAATTGGGACATTATGCCTTATATTTTTAGCCTTCAGAAGGTGCCACATTATTAAAAGACAAATTGTTCAGAAGTAGAATACGAGCAAGGCCAGCAAATATTTGGTTAACGTCAAACAGACCTACTGGTAACCATAAGTGTGGATTCTGCTCCTTTTGCAGTTTCAACAGCCAACTCAAATATCTCACTTTTGGAGGAGTCTCACATACAGTCACACAATTCATCACATGTAGGAGTACTTACGTTGTTTATCTTGTCAAATGTATATGCGGAGCTTTCAACATTGGCAAGACTATACGTCCTCTTTGAAAGGTTCAGGGAGCACCTTAACTCCTTGAGGACCGGGAAAGGCTGCACCAAGCTGATTGAGCACGTCCATAATGCACATGGATGCGATCCGCACTGCCTCACCTTCTCAGGTATAAAGCTGGAGCTGAACATGCCCTATGGGGGTGATAGGCACAGTGCACTCCTGAGGAGGGAGGCTAGGTGGATCATGAAAGCAGCCGCACTCGATTCCCTTGGACTCAATGATAGAAATGACTTAAGTGTATTTATTTGACTAAGGCTACTTTCACACCTGCGTTCAGGTGTCCGCTCGTGAGCTCCGTTTGAAGGGGCTCACGAGCGGTCCTGAACGCAGCCGTTCAGCTGTAATGCATTCTCAGTGGAGGCGGACCCACTGAGAATGCATCCGCCTGCCAGCGCTCAGCCTCCGCTCCGCTCAGTGAGCGGACACCTGAACGCTGCTTGCAGCGTTCGGGTGTCCGCCTGGCCGTGCGGAGGCGAGCGGATCCGTCCAGACTTATAATGGAAGTCAATGGGGACGGATCCGCTTGAATATGACACCATATGGCTCAATCTTCAAGCGGATCCGTTCCCCATTGACTTTCAATGTAAAGTCTGAACGGATCCGCTCAGGCTACTTTCACACTTAGAAAATTTTCTAAGTTTAATGCAGACGGATCCGTTCTGAACGGATGCAAACGTCTGCATTATAGGAGCGGATCCGTCTGATGAAACATCAGACGGATCCGCTCCGAACGCTAGTGTGAAAGTAATCTAAGTTATATTGTAATTTTCTGCCTTAATGTATGCTTTGTGTTATTGCAAGTATTTATTTTAGAAATTAGTGTTTAACTTATTAGCGTCTGGGTTACTATAGCAACTAGATGCCGTGTCAATAAATACTGATGCACGCCAGCGCAGTGAGGTCAGAGGCCAGACGAAGCGCAAACCCGCGCGAAACGGCCGTCGCCGTTCTTGTGTCCGTGATACTTTGTTGTCATGCACCAGCTGCATCGCTTTTATCAATGAAGAATAAAGGATTGTTTTTCATTCAGCAGTGGTGAGTGCTGCCCTCTTTTTTATATTTTCTTCTACCATTTTGCCTGTTCAGCATAATGTTTTCAGCCATACTGTCAGATGCCTTTTAAGAACAGTTCACTGGGAATCAATCTGAGGTATAGAACCGATGGGAAATTGTTCAACCTACGAAGACTCCAGGCTGTCACCAAGGTAAAAGAGACTGTCCTTCGTGAGTTTCTTTTTGCTGACTATTGTGCCCTTAATGTGGAATCAGAGCAGGAAATGCAAGCCAGTATGGACAAATTCGCAGCAGCATGTGACAACTTTGGCCTCACCATCAACGCGAAGAAAACCGAAGGGATGTACCAGCCAGCTCAGAAAGCCCAATATCAAGAACCTACCATCACAGTGAAAGGACAGAAGCTGCATGCAGTGGACCAATATACGTATCTTGACAGTACCCTTTCTCATGCAGTAACAATTGACATCGAGGTCAACTGCAGAATTACAAAGGTATCTTCTGCATTCGGCAGACTGCGGACCATTGCGTGGGACCGCCATGGAACAAAGCTTAAAGTCTACCAGGCGGTAGTGTTAACCACCCTAATGCATGCTAGTGAGACCTGGACAGTATACAGAAGACATGCTAGACAGCTGAACCACTTTCAAATGACTTGCCTCCGTACAATCATGAGGATCCAGTGGCAGGATAAGTTGCCAGATACAAAAGTCCTCTCCAGAGCAGGCTTACCATCAGTTTACACCTTATTGATGAAAGCCCAGATGCGCTGGGCAGGCCATGTCACAAGGATGCCAGACCATCACATCCCTAGACAGATCTTCTATGGTGAGCTGTCCAAGGGTAAGCGATCGCATGGGGGGCAAAAGAAGTGATTCAAAGATACACTGAAAGCCTCTCTCAAGTCCCTGGATATTAACATCACCTCGTGGAAATCTCTGGCGCATGATGGTTATACAGGGCGTTGCCAGACATACGAATTCAGAAGGACAATCCTAGCCATGGGCGTAGGAAGCGGGGGGGACGGATCCCCCCCAGGAAATAATGCGGGGGGGGACAGGTTTGGTCAAATCCCCCCCAGCGGCAGTGTGTGCGGCGGCGGCGGGGCAGGCACTGAGATGAGCGCTTCCATTGTGGAAGCGAAGCGCTCATCTCCATAGTGATCTGACTGTTTGTATCGCCGTCCTCAGGACAGCGATACAAACAGAAGGCTGCGGAGGAGCAGGGCAGGGAGGTGTGTCCCTTTCCTGTTCCTCTGATAGGCTGCCGGCACTACTAGGCCGGCAGCCTATCAGAGGCTGGCGCAGGCGGTGCGATGACGTCATCGCGCCGCCTGAGCCGTACAGCGCTGGAGTCGGGACACAGATCGGAAGAGTCCTGCATCGCATCGCTCCAAAGAGGTAAGTATATGTGTTAATAATTTTTTTACTGGCACATAATGGGGGGGGCCCTATTACTGGCACATGATTGGGGGGGGGACGGCCTGTTATTACTGGTACATAATGGGGGGGCCTGGTTATTACTGGCACATAATGGGGGGGGGGCTGGTTATTACTGGCACCTAATGGGGGGGGGGGCTGGTTATTACTGGCACATAATGGGGGGGCCTGGTTATTACTGGCACATAATGGGGGGGCCTGGTTATTACTGGCACATAATGGGGGGGGCTGGTTATTACTGGCACATAATGGGGGGCCTGGTTATTACTGGCACATAATGGGGGGGCCTGTTATTGCTGGCACATGATTGGGGGGGGCTGTTATTACTGGCACATGATTGGGGGGGGCCCTGTTATTACTGGCACATGATTGGGGGGGCCCTGTTATTACTGGCACATGATTGGGGGTGGCCCTGTTATTACTGGCACATGATTGGGGGGGCCCTGTTATTACTGGCACATGATTGGGGGGGGCCCTGTTATTACTGGCACATGATTGGGTGGGCCCTGTTATTACTGGCACATGATTGGGGGGGCCCTGTCATTACTGGCACATGATTGAGGGGGGGGGGGCTGTTATTACTGGCTGATGAGAGGCGCTGGGGGGCTGATGAGAGGCACTGGGGCTGCTGGAGAGGCACTGGGGGCTGCTATGAGGCATGGGGCTCTTATCTGAGGTCTGATTGGGGGTCATTCATATTGGGGTCTGAGCTGAGGTGTGATCTGATGTCTTATTAACATTGGGGATCTTATTGGGACTGTTAGCTGAGGTCTGATTAACATTGGGGGTCTGATTGGTGGTCTGACCTGAGGTGTAATGATAAATATTTTTTTCTTATTGTGCCCACTTCCAGCCCGGAGCCCAGAGCACTGATCCGGAGCAGCTTGGAGAAAAAGGCCTCACAGTCTCCCACACTCCTTCTGCCCGGCCAAGCCAGCACTCCTGAGTCTTCAGAACTGTAAGTTTATACCCGGCGAGCAAAAATGCTGTCCCCCCCAGATTTTTGGGGGTTCCTACACCCATGATCCTAGCACAGGAGAAGCAGACACTTCGTAAACATAAAGCTGAAAATGCAAATGCTGAAACAAAAACATCCGTATTTGTCTGTTCAGTATGTAACAAAATATTTAATGCTAACATAGGCCTTATTAGCCAGCTAAGGATACATCACTAATGGTCGAAGCTCTATCTATCAGATGTCATGGTCCTCATTGAAAACGATGGACAAACAACAACAACAATTCATCAGGTTAGGAGGTTGGTATCATCACTAAATCTACAGTAACTAAACAAAAGATTAATGGCTTGTTTTTATTAGGCTACTTTCACACTTGCGTTTGGAGCGGATCCGTCTGGTGTCTGCACAGACGGATCCGCTACTATAATGCAAACGCTTGCATCCGTTCAGAACAGATCCGTCTGCATTACTGTTTTTTTCAGATCAGATTTTTCACTTCGTGAAAACTCAGATCCGACGGTATATTCTAACAAAGAGGCGTTCCCATGGTGATGGGGACGCTTCAAGTTAGAATATACTAAAAGAACTGTGTACATGACTGCCCCCTGCTGCCTGGCAACACCCGATCTCTTACAGGGGGCTGTGATCCGCACAATTAACCCCCACAATTGTGCGTATCATAGCCCCCTGTAAGAGATCGGGTGCTGCCAGGCAGCAGGGGCCAGACCCCCCCCCTCCCTCCCCAGTTTTAAATTCATTGGTGGCCAGTGCGGCCCCCCTCCCTCCCCTGTATTTAACTAATTAGTGTCCAGTGCGGCCCCCCTTCCTCCCTCCCCTGTATTTAACTCATTGGTGGCCAGTGCGGCCCCCCCTCACTCCCTCCCCTGTATTTAACTCATTGGTGGCCAGTGCGGCCCCCCCCTCCCTCGTATTTAATTCATTGGTGGCCAGTGCGGCTTCCCCCTCCCCCCCCCTAATTAAAATGACCGACCCCCCATCATTGGTGGCAGCGGAGAGTTCTGATCGGAGTCCCAGTTTAATCGCTGGGACTCCGATCGGTAACCATGGCAACCAGGACACTACTGCAGTCCTGGCTGCCATGGTTACTTAGCAATTTTAGAAGCATTATACTTACCTGCGATGTCTGTGACCGGCCGGGCGCTCCTCCTACTGGTAAGTGAAAGGTCTGTGCGGCGCATTGCTTATAGCACAGACCTTTCACTTACCAGTAGGAGGAGCGCCCGGCCGGTCACAGACATCGCAGGTAAGTATAATGCTTCTAAAATTGCTAAGTAACCATGGCAGCCAGGACTGCAGTAGCATCCTGGTTGCCATGGTTACCGATCGGAGTACCAGTGTTATGCATCAATTCTAATGCTTAAAAAAATGGAAAGCTCCATTCTGTTCCATCACATATCTGTTATTTTGGCAGAAAAAATTCCTGCAGAAATCCTGCTAAAAATGGTGGAAATGCAAATGGTGACACTAACTGAGTGCCTGATGCACCCATTTGCACCCAAACAGCCATGCTTTTCCATGTATTATGTTCCTCTGATGGAACAGGAAATAGAGATGTCAACACAGATGAGAGAAAGCCCTAAGAAGAGCTGCCAAGGAAAGGAAAGCATTTTCAGAGGTCCAATAACAGTGAATGGAGAGCAAGCCATGCAAGCGTGGCTACCATTCGCCACTAGGGGACTGCCAGAAATAGTCAAGCTAGAGCGTGGCTATTTTCAGAACTCCTTTAGCGGTGAATGGGCAGTGGCCGCACATGCACAGCTGCTCTCCCTTAGTTTCAGTGGTCCAATTTTGGAGATAGGGGAGGGTGCCAGAAGTAGGACCTGCATCTATTTCACACTGATGGCATATCCTAGCATTATGTCATCAATGTCCAAGATGGGAATACCCCTTTAAGAACTATGTAGGCTAAATTTACCATAAAAATTAAAGATCTGTGATTTACCAGCATTTATCAAGCTCTGAGTGTACAAAATGACATGGCTGACAGGCTGCTGTTTAAATTATATGACAAGTTATTTTGCTTTTCAGTTCTCTTAATAGATAAATGGCATTTTATGGGATTTTTTGCCCAATGATTTATCTTTACAATGGCAGAGTTTAATGTACTCAACTTGATTTAAGGGTGTCTGCTTAAGCAATAACAGGGATTTTGTTTCTGCGGAAGACCACATTGTATTATTCTTGTTGCTAGCTGAAAGAATGCTAAATTAATGTCTTGATATATGGCTTCTCTGTACACATGATTCAAACCCTCATACAAGCCAAAGATAGTGACTAATACAGCCATGCACATTTGCCAAAACCTGCGTGAGTCAGGACTGAGGGCAGAGCAATAATATTTCATTGTTGTCTATGGAGATACCTTCCCTAAAGAAGCAAGTATCCAACAGGGACTTCTTTTCTCACTTGTGTTTTTAAATAGTTACTTTGTAGGGAGTTAAGAGATCCAACTGTGAAACAAGGTTAATCTATAGACGTTAAGGAACAGGTCCATTATGCTATACAAATCACTTGTGCCAAGAAAGCTTTCCTTCCTTTGTTCATTTCGCTTGTCAGACTATGATTGAGTGTGAGCACTGCTGTTCTAAACAGCTTTTCAAAATTAAAGACACAGGTTAAAATGCTTGTTAGAAATTCCTAAGCATAGCAGCTGAAAAAAGTAAGGAAATCTAAATCACTAAAATAAAGCTTATCAGCGTGATTCACAGCTCATTTAAAATACATTGTTTACTCAAGTGACAGATGCACGAGTTGCCTTGTTTAGACTTTGGAAACACAAAAAAAAAATCATGTTAAATGAAGAAAATAAAATTAGAATGAAGAAATAAATCTAGTGGTCTGATCAACCTTGATAGTCACTCACTACATATGGGGACAATAGTAGTTTAGAGCTATTTCTTATTTCTTCAGCATTTCTTCAAATAAACATTACACTTATTTTCCACACAAATTGTACACTATCAATCATCTATGACTGGCGACAGAGAATCATATCAAGATTTTGGGACTATGGAAAGTTGGTGGATTGGATTAATTGCTCAATAGTTGCTGCAAACTATGGTACTATAAAAAGAGCAATAACTGACAACATATAATATAACTGAATTCTTGGGAAAATATTGTTTGAACATAATAAGCGTAAACTGAATGTCTCAGCAATTTATTTACCTGTTATTTATTTTCTAGAAACGTGCTACTTGGTTGCTTTATAGCTTAGCTCCATTAGGACAGAGCTGTGATCTATGACAGTTTGGCTACAGTGTCTACAGGGAGTCTGAGGTAGTCTGAAACACACCTCCCATCACATAGTTGGTTTAATCTGCCTTCTTATCTGTCTCGGCCAGGGGTCCACGTGACAGACCTCCAAATCGCCCGGCATCAAACTACGAATAAACACATATGAGAATATCAGAAGTTTATTACAAAGTAACCAGAGCAAGGAATATAAGCAAATAAGCTCAATGTACTGTGCAAGCTCAGTGGGTGGGAACCCACTGCGCCACTGACTGGTAATACTCTGGAGGGGCGTATCTAAGCAATACCCGGAATTCACTAGGGTCCCTGATGGTGGTGATAGACTTTGCCAGACGGTAGCTGCCAGGAGCGACTCCAGAGCGTAAACCAGCCAGTGACAGCAGGGACCGGTGGACCAAAAGGTACCAGCAAGGTACCGACAGTACATAAAACGAGGCATAAACATGAACAAGGCAAGTACAGGCATGGAATCACAGGTAATGCAAAAACATACCCTAGTAGCAGGAATATTTCCCCTCTGAGGAATGACAGACCCCTTCTGGAGGAGCGAGGACATAACAAAGCATAGAGAGGTAATAACCTAACATAGCAAAGCTAAGCATAGACATAAGACATACAGGGTATAACTAGGAATGAGGAAAGGCCGGAGAATGATAATGAAAAAGTAGGCAGAACCAAGAACGGAGAAAGACAAAGTCCCCAAGAGTAAGCAGCATGGGGAAAAGCAAAGTACGAACACAGACTGAGAGGACAGACACAACCCAAGAAAGCTGACCCAGAACTGAGGAAAACACAGGCCTAAATACTAATCCCATGAGTGCAGCAAGAAGGCCACACCCACGGAGCCAGACAGGGAAGATTAACCCCAAACGAACCAGACAGGGGAGTTAACCCTAACAGCACAAGAATTAATCTGCAGTGAGGGAGCTGCAGTACGGGTGTTGCCGATGGCAACCAAACTTACACGGACAAAACCGAACACAAATACAAATACGAAATTAAGTCAAAGGGGTACAGAGGTACACGGGCAGGTTCACACATGAAGCTGCAGCCAGCACGCTGCCACTAGCAACCAGCCTGCATGGAGAGGTCCGCAGCCAGTACACACGACCATGCGTCACGGTGAACCGAACCGTGACAGAACATCCCCCTCCACCCTCTCTCCGGAGAATGACATGAATGCCAAAGATCGATTGGACAAACATGCTGACACCCTCTTCCGAAGGCAAGCACAGGGAAATCGGAAGCAGATACCTACGCAGAAGCAGAAGCGGCAAACCGGCCGCAGGCAGAGCTGCACCAGAAGAACGAGATCTCCAAGCAAGGGAAATTGGAAGCAGATACCTGCGCCGAAGCAGAACCGGCAAAACGGCCGCAGGCAGAGCTGCACCAGGAGAACGAGATCTAAAGAGATCTCAAATACGAAATTAAGTCAAAGGGGTACAGAGGTACACGGGCAGTTTCACACGTGAAGCCACAGCCAGCATCCTGCCGCTAGCAACCAGCCTGCACGGAGTGGTCCGCAGCCAGTACGCCAGGGGGCCAGCAGCCAGCCTACACAACCATACATCACGGTAAACCGCACCGTGACATCACCTCCCCCTCCACCCTCCCTCCGAAGAATGATATGAATGCCAAAAACCGATTGGGCAAACATTCTGACACCCTCTTCCGAAGGCTAAGCAAAGGGAAATCGGAAGCAGATACCTGTGCCGGAGCAGAAGCTGCAAAACAGCCGCAGGCAAAGCTGCATGCTAAAAAGGTATCACCGGACGTTGCCAAAGGCAACCGGCATACCGCCATGAGGGGGGAACCGTATACAAGAAGCACACACCACAGAACCGCCACTAGCACGCAGCCCAGAGCAACCGGCCTACAGAGGCGGCAACCTGCAGCCTGTACGCTAGAGGTTGTGCCACAAGCCGAAAAGTAACATATGTAACACTGAGATGAACGTAACAGATTCCCCCACAGCCAGGCACAAAACACAGACGAGACTCCGTACAGATCTTACATTTTCATTCTGTCACGACTCGGGGTCCACGTGACAGTCCTCCAAATCGCCTGGAATCAAACTACGAATAAACACATGAGAATATCAGTAGTTTATTAAAAAGTAACCAGAGCAAGGAATATAAACAAACAAGCTCAATGTACTGTGCAAACTCAGTGTATGGCGCCACTGACTGGTAATACTCTGGAGGGGCGTATTTAAGCAACATCCGGATTTCACTAGGGCCCCTGATGGTGGGAATAGACTTTGCCAAACGGTAGTTGTCAGGAGCGACACTACATAGAACGAGGCATAAACATGAACAAGACAACTACAGGCATGGAATCACAGGTAAAGCAAAAACATACCCTAGTAGCAGGAATAGTCCCCCTCCGAGGAACGACAGACCCCCTTCCAGAGGAGCGAGGACATAACAAAGCATAGAGAGTTATTAACCTAACATAGCAAAGCTAAGCATAGATATAACAAGACATACAGGGTATGGCTAGGAACGAGGAAAGGCCGGAGAATGATAATCAAAAAGGAGGCCACACCCACGGAGCCAGACAGGGAAGATTAACCCCAAACCTTCATAACCTGTGACATCATGCTCAAACATCAAGCTGCTGGGAGTCAGATCCCCATTGATGATCTAATTGCAGCACATATACTGAGGGAAATTAGCCTTAGGGCTCATGCACACGGCCATTGACTTGAATGGGTCCGCAATCCGGGATATGCAGTGCAGTGTAGAACGAAAGCATGGATCGGAGGCCCACGGAAGCACCACGGAGTGCTTCCGTGGTGTTTCTGTCCATGCCTCTACACCGCAAAAAAATAGAACATGTTTTTCAAGTTGAATGGGTCTCAATCAGTCCTGGTCGCCGCACGGATGTTGCCTGTGCATTGGGGACCGCAAATTGCGGTCCCCAATGCACAGAATAGCCACACAACGGCCGTGTGCATGAGCCCTTACTAAGGGGAGCCTGGAGAGAGATGCTTTAAGGTACCTGTTTGAAATTTATTGTACAAAGGAGAACTTTGCCCTAAGAAAATAGCAGATTCAAATATTTATATGTATGGTGAATAGGGTTCAGTACCTCAGGTCTGGTTTAATGGTAAATAATAATAGATGACATATTGGTAATGAAGAAAGACATAGATAGGATAACATTTAACCCTTTCAGTCCTGGAGGTTTTTTGTGTTTGCTTTCCGTTCACATAGACGTATGAGAGCTTGTTGAAGCCCTCATATGGCTATATGAAATGTTGTATAATGTGTCTTGACAAACCATAAATGTGTAGTTCAAGGAAAAGTAAGTTTGTGCTGTGTTATCTTTTCACAGGTATTGTGAAAGTGTCTCAGTGAATCATAAAACCCATAATCTCCACTGTATAAATCAACTCTGTCCTGAATGGAACACTAGTGGTGTTATTTTCCTGTTTTGGCCTCGGTACAATTAACTGTATAAAAAGGGTTGTCTGGTTCTCTGCACATATCAGGCAACTTGAATATACATCAAA